>NC_091458.1:80631365-81266865 GCF_027789765.1 Dendropsophus ebraccatus
TTTCCCTGCTTTCCCCGATGCATCCAGAGGTGTTTGCATCACTTTCGTAAGATTTTATTTGTTATTTTTAGTTGAACCAGATTTCCAAGTAAATGACCGTATGTTTTCAGCCGCATGTCTATTTCATCCGCACATTTACAGCCGCATAAAAAATACAGCCGCACAGTTACATAGTGTGAACCTAGCCTAAAGCAGCTACCACTGCTGCCCTTTATTCCTCCACTGGGCCCCCCGGAAGAGGTCTTATTCGGGAGGAAGGCTTGACTTAATGTAATGCCTCGACCAAGCGACTTCCCAAAAGTTTGCGGTAGTACTCAATTCTTGCTTAACTGTCTGCAAAATTTGGTTGTTTTCCACAGGCGGTAAAGCAGGGTGTCCAGCCAATAGTCATCCCTTCTTTGGATTGTGGCAATGCAACTGTTGGACCACTAGCACTCCAGCAGAAATGTTGCCATCCGTGAGAGTGTCACTTACCGTCTCTCCTTAGAATACCTCCATGGTGTGCTGGGTCATACTCTTCCACCACCTCTTACTCCATCTCCTCCATATTTTCTGAGACACCAACGGGTGTTGTGTGAAGAGGCTAGCCATATAACTCCACCTCGCTCTCCACCACCACTTAATTCCACCTCTCCTGACTGAGGATAAAGTTAAAAACCAATGGCCTGGTTGAAAACCCATGGACTGGTCTGGTTTTGTTGACTATGTGGACAAGCGAAGTCTCCAGGACATCAAGCAAGGAAATCATTCATGCCTTAGTCATTCTGGCTGATAAAAAGAGTGTCGTCCACAAAGGGTGTAAGCAGTTGACAGGCATCACACACCATCTACAGATGGGTAACTTGGAAACTGCAACTTTGCATGAAGCTGCCCGAATGCCTCATGAGGACGTCTGACACTGCCATTCTCTGCTCGTCTAACATGTGGAGACCTGAGTGTCATTGTGTTGGCGAATCACAGATTAGCTCATGTTCTGGTAGACCGTGCTGCCACTGAATATGGGGGAGGGCGTTTCGAGTATGAATGGCTAAAATGTGTGCACAGCTTGCGTGAAATCTTCATCAGCTCATTCGGTCCAGTAACTACTGAGAAGCTAAGGCCAAGGTCGTGGAGAAAGAGGCCAAGAATCCTGATGATAGCCCCTTAAAGCGACTCTGTACCCACAATCTGACCCCCCCCAAACTGCTTGTACCTTTAGATAGCTGCTTTTAATCCATGATTTGTCCTGCAGTCTGTTCGGCAGGTGATGCAGTTATTTTCATAAAAAAAAACTTTTAAACTGGCAGCCCTGTGCCAAACGGCCGCGGCTTAGTTTGTGTATGCATTAGGCTAGCACAACCTCTCCGTCCCTCCTTACTATTTTTCCTATTCTTCTGCAGTGAAAACTACACAGGTGCCTTAACGATTCAGCCCATGTGCCGCCCTCTCACAGCTAATGAATAGGAGGCAATCTGCCTGGAGCATTCCTAATGATGAGGAGGGTGGGGAGGACGGACAGAGAGGGTGTGCCAGCCTAATTCATACACAAAGTAAGCCAAGGCCAAAGGGCACGGGGCTGCCAATTTAAAAGTTGTTCTTTATGACATTAACTGCATCACCTGCCGAAAAGACCCCAGGACAGATCTTGAATTAAAAGCAGCTATCTGAAGGTACAAACGGTTTAGGGGGGGGAGAGAGTGTGGATACAGAGTCACTTCAAGGCATTGCAGAGGCAAGAGTGGTGTGACCTGGATCAGTTGTTGATATTGTTGCTGCAACTCCCCCGGAAAGATGTTGATCCAGTGGGCAGTGATGGACATTTATTGCCCTTGACCAAAGACAGAAAATCCCAAGGAGTTGGCAACTTTCTTTTGCAGGTAGCTGTGAAGCAATGGAAGAGCCTGCTTGGAAAAATAATGCTTACTTGGTACTTTCCACTTCAGATGGGCACAAGCCATCAGTTTCCTGAACGGTTTTGAATCCACTACCTGGAACGGCAGCAACTGCAAGGCAAACAGTTTAGCCAGGTAAGCATTCAGCTTCAGTGCCATGGTGTGGGTGTTGGTATACTGCTTTCTTTGGCCCATGGACTCAGACAGCGATTGCTGTCAAAGCAGAGGTGGTGCTTTATCACACAGCCCAATGGATGAGATAGAAGTTAATGCGATGCAGCTGCGATCCCGCAGCTGCATCTCATTAATCCCTTAAATGCAGTGATCTATAGCACTGCCTTTAAGGAACTTAGTGACAGAACAAGCATAGATCGACGATAACACTGATCTATGCTATGCTATGGCATAGCATAGATCAGTACATGCAATCTTGTGATTGCATGTTTTACAGTAATAAAAAGTGTAAGAAAAAAAGTTTAAGAAAAAAAGTTTTTAAAAGTATTAAAAAACCCTTATAAACCTCTTCCCAATAAAAGTTTAAAATACCCCCCTTGCCCATTATAAAAATAAAAATATAAAAAAATAAATAAACATATTACATATCTTAGCATGTGGAATTGTCCTATCCATTAAAATATAACAATATTGTTCCCGCATGGTGAACGGCGTAAACAAAAAAAAAAAAAAACACGCCAGGATTGCTGATTTTATTAAATTATATATCAGAAAAAAAATGTATAAAAAATTTTCTGTTACACCAATATGATATTAATAAAAACTAGAGATCATGGCGCAAAAAATGACACCCCAACCATCACTACCCATAAATCCTTGTCTTCTGAAGTCTTTGCCAATAATGTCAACAGAAACACAAAGGAACAAATATTACAAAAACATAATTACTAATACCACTAATACCAACTGTACAAAGACCGATATACTGCAGTTACATCAAGTGACTCAAAGGGGACGTCTTCTTTGAGTGACTCCCAGGGGTGTCTTCTCTGATCAGAGTCACTCACTTTTTCCTTTCTTCTCCATCATGAGGTCTTCTCCCAGCCATGACTTACCTCCATAGAATTTTTCAGACAAACATTTTAAGCTCCTCACTCATGCACCATCATCATTATCCATATTTGTATTGCCCCCTCTGTGCCCCCCCTATAGTGGTTAGGCGCCTCTGTCTCCATATAGTAGTTAAAACAGTCTTTGCCCCTCATATAGTAGTAAGGCCACTCTGTCTCTCCATATACTAGTTAGGCTTCTCTCTGCCCTGTATAGTAGTTATGCAAAAGAGGAGTCCGTGGAGCCTCATTGAAGAGTCTCAAAACACAGGACTAGCCAGATATCCCTCCGGGAAGGACCCAGCCAAGTGGCAGCTCCTGTTAGGAAACCACCAAATCCACCATATTAAGTGGCCCTATAAGTCAGTGTAATGACAAGGGATAAACCAAGGCTAGGTAACCATCCACATACAGCTGTTTCGGGGTGTTGCCCCTCATCAGTGTGGAGCAGGATTCTGGCTAGGTGGGAGCAATGCCTAGTAGAGCCATAAGAGAAACAGATTGCTGAACTCAGTGAGAACAGCCAAACGACAACACTGCCGGCTGCTAGTGAAAGCGCTCAATGCAGTGAAGTCCTCGGTGCATTGCCCCCTGGGAAACATGAGTATGCAAAAGAGGAGTCCGTGGAGCCTCATTGAAGAGTCTCAAAACACAGGACTAGCCAGATATCCCTCCGGGAAGGACCCAGCCAAGTGGCACCTCCTGTTAGGAAACCACCAAATCCACCATATTAAGTGGCCCTATAAGTCAGTGTAATGACAAGGGATAAACCAAGGCTAGGTAACCATCCACATACAGCTGTTTCGGGGTGTTTCTCTTATGGCTCTACTAGGCATTGCTCCCACCTAGCCAGAATCCTGCTCCACACTGATGAGGGGCAACATCCCGAAACAGCTGTATGTGGATGGTTACCTAGCCTTGGTTTATACCTTGTCATTACACTGACTTATAGGGCCACTTAATATGGTGGATTTGGTGGTTTCCTAACAGGAGGTGCCACTTGGCTGGGTCCTTCCCGGAGGGATATCTGGCTAGTCCTGTGTTTTGAGACTCTTCAATGAGGCTCCACGGACTTCTCTTTTGCATACTCATGTTTCCCAGGGGGCAATGCACCTAGGACTTCACTGCATTGAGCGCTTTCACTAGCAGCCGGCAGTGTTGTCGTTTGGCTGTTCTCACTGAGTTCAGCAATCTGTTTCTCTTATGGCTCTACTAGGCATTGCTCCCACCTAGCCAGAATCCTGCTCCACACTGATGAGGGGCAACACCCCGAAACAGCTGTATGTGGATGGTTACCTAGCCTTGGTTTATCCCTTGTCATTACACTGACTTATAGGGCCACTTAATATGGTGGATTTGGTGGTTTCCTAACAGGAGCTGCCACTTGGCTGGGTCCTTCCCGGAGGGATATCTGGCCAGTCCTGTGTTTTGAGACTCTTCAATGAGGCTCCATGGACTTCTCTTTTGCATATTCATGTTTGCAACTTCACTGCATGTTTGGACTTCACTGCATTGAGTTTGGCTGTTCTCCCTGAGTTCAGCAATCTGTTCCTGTATAGTAGTTAAGCATCTATATGCCTTTCTGCACAGGTGCTGCATATGTTTGTGTTTGGTCATATATCAGTAGGTCAGTGTCCCAGTTCTTTACCATCTTATAATAACCCTCTCCCAAAAAATACAATGTTATTGCTTCACTACACCCCTTTTTGTTGTGACTTACTTTTGTATTCCCCTCTAGTCTCATTACGCTTTAAATATCTGTGAAATGCTTATTTAAGGTATTAAAGGGAATCTGTCAGCTCAGCAGGAAGCTGCTAGCATGATAAATCAAACAATACCCATCTCTTAGCTGATGTTATTTGCAAAACTTTAAAATCATTTTCAAAATGATCTTATATAAGCTGTACTAAACTACAGCATGCATGCCTCCTGTCTCCCCCACCCCTCCCTGTCCCATATGATTGGTGTACAAGGCTCAGTGTTGGAAGCCAAACTCTGTTCATCAATCATGCAGAGCAGAGAGCAGTGGGGGAGAGGGGATTGGTGCATGCTGTGGCTCAGCTTAGCCTATATGACACTTAAACTTGCAAACAGCTATCCTAGAAACAGGTATCATTTGTTTTATCTATCAGCTATGTGCCCATGTCTGCAGCTCTGAGTATAATATAGAGCTGACATATTCTCATAAAACCTAAAATATAAATGAAATAAATATAAAATGTTTAAAAAAATCAGTTTTTCTTTTTCCCTTTATAAAATCATAGTTAAAAGAATGCGTTAACACTCACATCTTTCCTGAAATCTTATACTAAACAACTTTGTCTATCTTTCTGTGAAGAGATCTGTTTGGTTAGTTAACGGATTATCTTGCAGAACTCTTGCCTGTTAAAACCCCATGCTTGTTGAATAATGTGGTACTCAATCATAGGTGTACTGCCTGTAGGGTACAATATGCCACAGACAGAACTTCACTTTGAACTTAGACAAAAAGTTAGATAAACAACCCACTGGTTTTTGAACATCGGCCCCTGAATCTCTCTGGGATTATCTCTTAAACCACCCGCTGGTGTGAACAAAACATTGGGAGCAATTCCAAAAATAGTTTCAAACGCTGAAAGGGTTGCACCACATGTGCTTTTTCACCTTGGATGCTCCCTGGGTTCTTTTGACTTGCGACTGCCCTTTAATTTAACCCTTGTCCACTTAACAATATTTCCAAGACATTGCCTTTGTGGAGCACTGGCTGTTCTGCCAGCAATGAGTAGGGTTAATATGTTTTGTTTTGAGAAATGTCTTTGTGGACTTCCATTAGCCATTTTATTTTAGTTTACCTTTTATTCTCTAGGCAGTGTCCAAAAAAACATGTTTCTGAACATCAAGGATGTTTTGATTCTAGAACATTAATTTAGTCCAGGCTTGAGACACAATCATAGAGCTAGGCAGGAGATTTGAATAAACAAACACCAGGGTGGAAAAATCAGATGTACATTGCATACACATCTCATAGAAGCTGGATGAAAGACAACAATGGTAATGTCTTAAATTTTCATATGATATTGTCATTGGCTCACTACACCTTTATCTGCAAAAAAAGACAAAAGTATCTTATCAGCCTAAAACGGGTAAATGTAGGATCTAATGTTGTGTCGCAATCTGTTTTTATAGTGAAAAACAAAAAGGCAAGTAAAGAAACAAAGGAAATAGTTTAAATACAAAAGAAATAAGAAAAATAACAAAACTTACAAAATTATTTACATTTCATTTCTAAAAACATACAAAGAGATAAAAGCTGTGAAATGGGCTGACACAATCAATAAATAGTGGAACATGAGACACAGTGTGAGCAAATACAGGTGCAGCCATAAGAGATCTGACAAATGAAGAATACTATTACGTGATTGGGTTTTTTATTTATATTTTGCAATTTCCTTTTTAAAGTTTGTTTCAGATGACCATACTTTGCCATGGTTAAGCATATGTATAATCCCAATGCTAGAACCCTATGGCTATGGTTCTAAGTTCAGCTCAGAAGAACCATGGAGAGGTCTGGGAAATGTGTCTGCCTGAAACTGATCTAATACCTATTATAAGTATCATTATTTACCAGGGGCGTAGCTAGGTATAAACATCTGGCCCTGTGCTCCATATGAAATGATAAGAGCCCAACTCCCCCAGGTGACATGTTCACTGGCACAGGGGGAGTAGGCGAGTAAGTTGTCTTCTGTGAACCCTGCTGCCAGGTGGCTGGGGGGGAACCATGACGTGATCTGCACTAGGACATGTCCTATTTTTTCACGGATCACAGCATGGATCTTGTGAATGGCTGCATTAACCTAAATGGTTCCTAAAATTGTCCATGGTCGAGGATCCGCAACCACGGACAATTTTACTGGACATGTAAATGCACAGCCTTTTTCTGGGTTTCATGTTACCATTCATTTGGAGATATGGGATATCTCCATAGTACCCATTTCCACTGCAAGACCCTGTGTAATATGATTCTATGGTACTGTGGTAGATGCTGTAACAGACACAGAGTGTTGACCCGCTGTGTTTCTCACCTGGTTTGACTTTGGACCACATCAGGAAGTGAAGTCTAAAAACTCTTTGGTCAGCTCTAGGACGTGGAAGCTGGATTATTGTGGCCAGAGGACACCAGGTCGCTCCAAAAGTGTGGTTTGAGCAGCAGCTGGTTCCCAAGAAACAGAGTTGGTGAGAGGCATTGGGGAAGAGGGTGAGTAAGCGTAGTCAGCAAGTTGGGTCATCAGCAGGAAAAGTCATTGCAGTATCAGGGACGAGACAGTTATCCTAGTCAGACAGGTGAAGGGTCACGGCAGGCGACTTTAGGGCCAGGTCAGACAATCTGGGTCAGCAACTGGAGAGGCACATGATACAGGCAGGGGGTCAGGCAGAGAGCCTAATCCAGAGAACAAGCACAGGTCAGGATACACAGCAGGATCACAGAAATGCACCTTCACTCAGAATGCACAAGTACAATGCTCAGGCAAGAAGGGGCAGGTGGAGCTGGTTTAAAGGGAATGTGTCAAACACATTATTGTTTAAATAATGTTTTTATGCTAAACATATTGTTAGAAATAAATCTCCACAGAAGAATGAAAGCAGCGGCAACTCACGGTATGTGAAAAAATAGTTGCCTTTATTCCGGATCAGGTGTAGACATACATTTAATCCATTCCAAAGGTAAGGAGCTACGATCGTTTCGCACTCTCTAGCGTATCATCTGGCTCAGCGATATATAGTTTTTTCTAATAATTTACTATTTTTTTTAACATAAAACATTTTTTTTGCAAATAGAAATGATTAAAAGGCCCTATTGTGACTCCTATAATACTTTTAGTTTCTCACCTACAGGGCTGTATTGGATGTAATTCTTAGCGCCATGATCACTAGATTTTATTAGTATCATATTTGTGTAGATGGCATGTATTGATAATTTTTACATTTTTTTAAAATATAAAATGTAATAAAAAATCATCAATCCTTGCTGGGGTTTTTTTTTACTGCTTTATCATGCGGAAAACAATATTGTTATATTTTTAAAGATTGAATTATGTATTCTTCAGTATATAATATGTTTATTTTATTATTTTTATGTGTTTTATTGATAAAATGGAAAAGGCAGGTGAGTTAAACATTTATTGGAGGAGGGGCTATGTCATGTTTTTAAAACGTTTTTTTTTTTAATATTTTTATTTTATACTTTTTAAGTCCCCTATGGGACTTTAACATGCTTACATTAGATTACTGTCACTGATCTATTGCCATAGCATTGCATTGATCAGTATTATCTGCAATCATTACATAGAGTCTGCTTTTAGCAGACTTTATGCAAAGATCGCTGAGCTGACTGCTGGAAGGTAAGAGACCTCTGGCAGTCAGTAAAAATAATTGGGACCCTCACAGTAACACTGAAAGTAGCCAGTCCCCATGGTCTATAAAGTGAGCTCAGCTCCTGAGCCCACTTCAAAGCACCACTGGGCCCACTGCCATATTGGTACGTCATGGGTCCTTAAAGTGGTTATCCAGTCAAAATCTTTTTCTTTCAAATCAACTGATTCACACATTTATATAGATTTGTAATTTACTTCCATTTACAAATAGCAAGTCTTCCTATACTTATCAGCTGGTGTATGTCCTGCAACAAATGTTGTTTTCTTTTTAGTCTGACACAGTGTTCTTTGCTGACATCTCTGTCTAAGACAGCAACTGTCCAAAGTAGCAGCAAATCCCCATAGAAAACCTTTCCTTCTCTGGACAGTTCATGTCTTGGACAGAGGCATCAGCAGAAAAGACATGGATACGCAATTACGGACAAAACTACAGAATGTGTTAATTTAGCCAAAGTGGTGAAATAAACCACAAATCCACAACATAATGAACATGCTGTTTTGCATAAGTTCTGATCCACGTGGATTCAAGCCAAGGGAGAAATATTTTTTTTTCCCTGCAGCATAGCAGCAGCTATATCAAAAGTAGTTATATATTTTCTTTTACTCAAAACGTATGCAATATTACTTGAAGGTAACCTCTCCAGGTTCCATTAACAGCCATGCATATGTGTAGGTTCTTGAGCTGTGGCAATACCAATGGTGGTGTTTGTCTGGTGTTCCTTCCCTTCAGCGCAACAACATGATAAAACTCTTTGTGCTTGTTTGGGTATACTCTGGGTACTTTACTTTCTTGCCATAAGTCAACAGTTTGGCTTTAGGTAAAATAGATCCTAGTGTCTGATAGAGTTTCTGAGTCCAGGTGCTGTTCTGCCCTGCTGTTGGGTAAAGGGGTGTGTGCTGTAAAGGGCGGTGATCAGAATTAGGGATGAGCGAACTTTTAAAAACTTCAGATCGGTTCGATCCGGCGAACTTTTATGAAGTTCAGATTTGTACGAACCGAACCTAAAATGAACCTTGCAATAACGGCTGAATAATTGCAGCTACAATAGTGGGAGTCTGATAGGGTATAGTTTCATTTAGTTGCTGTTGCTATTACAATGAAAAAAGTGGAAAAAATCAAAGTGCAATAGTGCAAATAGTGAAAACAATTAGCCCCTGTATTGGACCCAGTGTGGTGGAGAACAGACAATTGACGGAGGAGGAGGAGGCAGTAGCACTTGATTGCACCCAGCCCAGTATGGTTAAAAAGAGACTATTGGAGGAGGGGACACCACTTGATTGCACCCAGCCCAGTTTGATTGAGAACAGACTATTTGAGGAGGAGGAGGTAGTACCTGATTGCACCCAGGCCAGTATGATTGAGAACAGACTATTCATGGAGGAGGAGGATGTTCAGCCTTGGAGTGGTGGCCTGGGAATCCTCGCTGATTAGGTTGTTCACTGCACTTTCAAGAACACGGATGAGTGGGATGATGTCGTTGATGCCTGCTCACAGAGTCCCGTCAACAATTGGTAGGACATGTTCAAAGAAACCTGTGCATTATGAGGTTTATCCCATGTGCCATACAAGGTGTATGACGCAGCCCTCCCTGCTGCACTGCAGAGAATAGGTTCCTCCCTTTGTGGGCTACAACACTTCCCACCGTTAGTTGACCTTGGGTCAGCCATTCATATGTCTCCTCCCTGATGGTCCAGAGGAGCTTCTTCCCACTGTGGCTCCATTCACCCAGGCTCACAAAATGGAGGACAGTCTGAGGGCAGGTTGAACTGCAGTCAAAGTGGTGGATGATTGCAAGCTGGTGGACGCAGAACTTTTGCAGAACTTTTGCCCCCTAAAGTACCGGAGAGGTGACAGTGGCAAGAATGAGCTAACTTTCTGGTGGTCTTCTGGGGGAATGTTGACCCAATGGGCACTAACAGACATGTACTGCCCTTGCCCATAATTAAAGGACCAGACATCAGCACTGGGTTGCACGGTCTTGGACACCAAGAATCCCAATGAGTCGCCAACATTTTCCCACACAATTGTGCAGTGATAGGACAGCCAATGGGACTTTTTTTTTCTCGGACTGTGATGGGACCTTTTTTTTTTTTTGGACTTTTTTAAAAAAAAAATTTTGTTGTGGCTAAAAGGGGTTCTCCTATTTTTGAACCTTATTGTAAAGATATAAACTTATTTTCCCTTAATAAATTCGATAAGCTTGAACACTGAAGTTGCTTTCATGTGCCTTGATTGATACTCACAGACAGCTGTCACGTTACATTTTTGATTAGGCAGCACCCAGGTATATCTGAGGAGACTAATTTAAGGTCTCACCCTAACAGGGGTGACGTCACACATCTTGATATTCACAGAAAACCAGGATACAAGGGATTATAGGAGTAATAATCTCTTGTATCCTGGTCTATTCTGTGAAAAAAGTACAGTTTTGCGTCGCCGTTGTTATTGTTACCAGATTCGTAACAAACTTTCTCAAAGTTCGGTTAGGTGCCAAACCAAACGTTTTGCAAAGTTCGTAACGAATCTGGTTGGTTACGGTTCGGTTCACTCATCCCTAGTCAGAAGTAACCAACCTGTGAGAACCTCCTCCACATCTTTAAGGCAAGGTCAAGCAGGTGCAGCGAATGGTTTGTTCGCTGGGGTGGGGGATGCTGTCAGGTGGGTGCTGCCGTGTGCAGCTAGGACCAACACATAGGCATGTTTAGTGCGCTGTGTAAAGCTCCTTTACGGCCTTCAGGTGGGGGGTGGGGCTTGGGGGTGCTGTCAGGTGGGTGCCCCGCAGGGGTGGTGCTGTCACGTGGGTGCCGCAGGTGGGTGGTGCACTTGAGTGGTTGCCATGGGGGTGTCATGAGTAGTGATGGGTGCTGTGGGGTGGGTGCCGCGAGGTGCAGGCAGGACCAGAACGCAGGCATGTTTAGTGCCCTATGCCCAAGTGGGATAATTGATATGTGGTGTCTTACCATGGGTGTTGCTACTTTGAACACCCCTTGTAAAAGACTGTAACTCAAGTTTAAGTAGTAATGAAGTCATGTATAAGTTTTGCCACTAGATGTCACTATTATGTATATCTATATCTGTACATTGAACAGCTGTAGTGAATGAAGGGTTAATGCTTTGTTTAGGAACTGCACCAGCACTGAGATCTGCTCTTTCCTTCTGCCTATCTCTATCTTCCTTTCTTTTTGCACTCTCTTCTCCACCACTCACAGAAGCTTTTCCGCACCCTGTAGGAAGTTGTCACATGGGGAGAGGAAGTGTAGTTACACCCTTAGTCAAGTTTCTGTAGAGAGAGGTCGCAAGACAAGACGGTCCCTGCTGTAGTCCAGCTGGGCCTTGGCTTTGCCAGGTCCCCCTACCAAGTCTAGTGTTAGGGCCCTATTACATGGGACGATTATCGTGCGAAAATACGATAATCATTCTGTGTAATTGCAGGCAACGATCGAAAAATCATTCGTATGTCGTTGATCATTTATTTAGATCTGAACCTAAAATTATCGTTAATCGTTCGCTAATCGTTCGCTGTAATTCCGCGTTTGTTCGCTCAAGTTCCACGTTTTTTCACTAACCGTTCAGTGTAATAGCACATTGTTCATTGTTTTTCTGGGATCAGAAGGAATAAACGATCATAGTAGCGAGCGTAACTAACAATTATCGTTCTGCGTAATATGGAGAACGATTTCAGGTTAACAATAAACAATCTCGTTTGCGATTGTTTATCGTTAGTCGTTAATCGTTAAAAATCGCTCAGTGTAATAGGACACTTAGTCTTGTCTAGAGCGTTGCAGTGGACAGACGTATGGGAGGCACAGAGACTTTCTTCTTTGAAGCAACTCTTATTCTTACTATGCAGTACTAAACATCTAACAGAGAGGACAAGTCAGAGATCACCCCAACCCACGCAGTGAACATCTCTAAAAGTGCAGGACGTTATCTTATAGCAGAGGAACTGATACGGATAGAACAAAGTTGCTAGAAGCCTACATACTCTATTTTGCAACACAGGTGACACCAGGATACCCTTGGACACTTTGCTCAACTCAGGTAATTAGGACTGGGGCTTGTGTCACCCTAGTAGGACAGGTCACCCGACACTGTAGGGCAGCAGGTGGTACAGCGACAACAAAGGTCAAAACATGGGCACAAAATACTTATATTTTCAAGTATTCTCAAGTATTCTTCTTCTACTTCTTCTAAAGTTCTGGCAGAGCACAGTACTAAATTGGGTTGGGACTCTCAAGACAAACTCCTCTCCACTACTTTAAACTCTCTCTACTCTTCTCAGTACGCAACTATGTCAGCACCATTATTCTACTTTCTACCTCAACAGCTGTCAGTACAGATCGGGTGAAGTCAAGCCTGTATCAGTCAAGTATTCTATTATTCACTTGTAGAATCTTCACAGAAGATTCTTAAGTAAAAAGGAAGTTTATTTATTCTACTGGGACTCAGTAATTATTGCACCAGCACCTACACACAGGTTACACCGTCCTTGGGTCATCTCCCCTTTTCTGTGGGTGGCAGTACTGACAGTCCGGGTGGGTCATAACTCGACTCCAGACCACCGTGATAATTGCTCAAGGGAACCATCACAGCCCGGGAGGTCACTGACCATTAGGGAAAGGGTATAGCCAGCCACAAAAAAATAAACTAAAAGCAGGTGTGCCTCACGACAACTTATTTCACAACAACTTACCGTCTGGCTGAGCTATATTCCATCAACCAACCACCACAGTAGTGGCGTCGCACTGTACCATCTGGCAAGTAACCGGTGCAGAGGCATGTAAAGTCTGTACAACCCCTTTATAAACAGCTCAGACATTAGATCGATACACTGTAACAAACCCTCTGCTATCAGACCCCTAAGTCTATACAGCACCATTATAAACAGCTCAGACTCAAGGCTGATACACTGTAACAAACCCTCAGCTATTAGAAACTCCAGTTTATACAGCACCATTATAAACAGCTCAGACTCCATACTGATACACTGTAACAAACTCTCAACTATGAGGCCCCTCAGTCTATACAGCATCATTGTAAACAGCTTGTATTCCAGACTGATACATTGGAAAAAACCTTCAGCTATGAGGGACCTCAGTTTATACAGCACCATTGTAGACAGCAGACTCAGACTGATACACTGTAACAAACCCTCAGCTATGAGGCCCCTCAGTCTATACAATCCAATTATAAACATCTTGTACTCCAGACTGATACATTGTAACAAACCCTTGGCTATAAGACCCATCAGCCTATACAGCACTATTATAAACAGCTCAGACAGCAGACTGACACACTGTAACAAACCCGCAGCTATGAGAAACCGCAGTCTATACAACCCCATTATAAACAGCTCAGACTACAGGCTGATACATTGTAACAAATCCTTAGCTATGAGACTCCTCTGTCTGTACAGCACCATTATAAACAGCCCACAATCCAGACTGATACAATGTAACAAACTTATAGGGACATGGGGGGGGGGGGGCATTTATTAAGTCCGGTGTTTTCTGTGCCGGGCGTAAAGCAGTATGGAAAATTATGTAGAGGCTCATAGGTGGCGTAGATTTCTTAATCATTTTTCAGCTGGAAAAATGATAAATTAAGCGGACCCAGGAGTCCGCGCCCCCCGTTCCGCCCCCTCCACACATCCCTGGCGAAGGTGGCGTAAAATGGCCAGATACGAATATTTATTTGCAAAACGGCCATTTGCGAATAAATTTATTTGCATCTGGTCATTATAGCCAAAAAACTTTTTCGTTTGATAACTTTCCCCCATGGTGTATTTAGCTCACAGAGCATTATCTACATTGGATACATAGTAACAACTCCTCAGCTCTGAGTAATAGCCCTTTAGGGGGGCTGTGACTGTATACAAATTGTCCCCCAGGGTCTCCACCAACTTTAAAGCGAATTTACCATCAAGTACAATGCTTTAAATGTGTTATCCAGCGCTACAAAAACATGGCCACTTACTTCCAGAGACAGCACCGCTCTTGTCTCCAGTTCAGGTGTGGTTTACTATTAAGCTCCATTTACTTCAATGGAACTAAGTTGAAAAACCCCACCCAACCTAGAGAAGTGCTGACCCTGAAAGATAGTGGCCATGTTTTTGTAGCGCTGGATAACCCCTTTAAGATTTTTACATCAATAGACAGTGTTAGAATCAATGGAGGCTCCGATCCTGGTAACAAGAAAAAAATAATTATGTTTTTATTCATAGTATTAGCACTGGGACACTGGCAAGATAATCAGACAACACAAGAACAGTGAGCCCTAAGCTGAACCCGCCCACTGTCCCTGCCTACTTGCCACAAGACAGCCCTAAGCAACTGCGGACAACCACGTGCCAGTCCCTGCACTGAAATAGCTGAATAACACGTAACAGGACAAACAAACACAATGCAATCAAAATCTACAGTCCGGGTCAGCAACAGCGGGCAGCGAAGTACAAAGCAACAGGCAAGAGGAAGGTCCAGATACATGTATGAGCTTCAGGGCAGGCAGCAAACAAGGATAGTCGAACACAATACAAAGCTGAGCAAGAGTGATAGAACTACAATAACCAGTAAGGGTTGCTGGAGCTGAATACTATTTATGGAGGATCTGGGACTCAGTCCAGCAGCTTATTGGACCGGTGCCTGATCCTCAACACAGATCACCTGAGCAGCAGCAGAGTTAACTCTGAAGCTGCCAAAAGCATAGCAAACAAGATGGGTGGGGCTGAACAAACCTAATATACACCTGTGTTCAGACAAGGTTCAGGAAACTGCACAGAAAAATCAAACTCAGCGGCTTCTCGGCCGCACAGCCCGGACCTAGGAGCGCCAAGGCACAGTCCTGACAAATAGATTACCTTTCCTTTCCACTAATATACTTCCACAGGGTTTGAAATCCTAAAGAAGCTCCAAAAACATAGGGGGAGATTAAACAAAGGGTGTAAAATTTAGACTGGTGCAAACTGCCCACAGCAACCAATCACAGCTCAGCTTTCAGCTCTGGTAACATGATAGAGGAGCTGTGATTAGTTGCTGGGCCCAGTTTGCACCAGTCTAAATTTTACACCCTTTGATAAATCTCCCCCATAATCTATTTTTTTTTTTAAAGGAAGTGAGATTTACCATGCAGCCTTATAATTAGTAAGCAAGGGCATGTGGTGTCAGCACATGAAGGCTCGATTTGCCCCCATCACCTCCTCTCACCCCCATCATCTCCTCTCTGCCCCCATCACCTCCTCTCACCCCCAGCATCTCCTCTCACGCCTCCACCACCCCTCTCCTCCTCTCCCCCCTTCACCTCCCTTTTCCTCTCCCCCTTTACCTCTTCTTTCTTCCTCTTCCCCTTCACCTTTTCTATCCCCCTCTTTCCTTCTTTTCCCCCTCAGACCTTACTTTCCCCTTGATCTCCTTGTGGCTCAGAGGAGAAGAGAGGAAGACCCACTCCATGCGCGGATTACGTGAGTATGATTTTTTTTTGTGTGTGTTGAAGCAGAAAGGGAGGGAGTAGAATGGTGGGCATTTAGGGACAGGGCAGGGGGCATTATTACTATATGGGTGGTCATAGAAGGGGATATTATTTTTAAATGGGGGATCCTAAATACGAGGACAACCCACACACCTACTTACTTTACAGCGCAGAATTATTACTGTATGGGAGCCTATAGGTAGGAAAAAGGGAGGGAATTTAAAGGAAAACGGAGGCGTCTAAGATATTGGCAGGTTCTCTGGCAAGAGATAAATTGTAGCTGCAAGAAATCATCATGGTGGTCTGGGCCAAATGGAGAACAAAAGGAAAAGTGATATCTGGCTACATGGGGAGGTATCTGGCTATAGAAGGAGGTATCTTAACTACACGGGTAGGTGTCTGGCTGCAAGGGGGAGGTATCTGGCTACATGGGGGTAGGTATCTGGCTACATAGGGGGAGGTACCTGGCTACATTGCGGGAGGTATCTGACTACATGGGAGGAGGTATCTGGCTACATGGGGAGGTATCTGACTACATGAGGAAGGTACTGTATCTGACTACATGGGAGGATGTATCTGCCTACATGAGGAGGTATCTGACTACATGGGGAAGTATCTGACTACATAGGGGAGGTATCTGTGGGATATATCCCACCTGCTTCTCTGGCACCCAGTTTACTGACGGACATCCAATCAGTGCACTGTCCCACCCTAGCCACTGATTGGATGAGCAGGCTGTCAGTGAGCCGGGAGTCAGAGAAGAAGGTGGAAGTACAGGTAGGTAAGCAGGATCTGTTAAGAGTTGGCAGCTAATTAGGTAAATAGGCAGTGGCTACATTCTCACAGCAGAATGAAAATCCTCTGTGAGAATGCAGAGCCATAGGCCACAACAGTGCAGAGTATCGCAGTGGATTTTGCTGCAAAACGTACACGTGAATCTACCCTGGGGCAATGTTATTAATGGATGGCATCCTTGGGGGTACTCAGCTGTAGCATCTCGTCGCATGGGGGTACTTTGCTTAAAAAGGTTGAGAAACACTGGTCTAGACTATGTTCAAACCAGGTTTGGTCAGAAAAAAAGAGTTAACAGGTGAGTGTGACTTTATCATAACACTAAATTACAGCAAATCTTTTGAAGTGAGTATGTAGTCGTAGGTAAAGGAAGTACATGGCTCTGCCTTATTATCATGACATAGACAAATGGTCACGTGAAGCGTCTGATGATACCTGACTTCCCTTATCCATTTTCTTATTAGAAAGGTTGTCTGGGTTACTGGGAAGTATCACAGTATGTTAATATGTTGAATTGGGAAGTGTACTTTCCAAATACACGAATGCAGAACTAAAATATATAAAATGCAAAGAAAAAGACATTATAACCATTAACATACATAACAAAGCATTTCAAACCTTTACAATGTGAATGATAGATACATATGTGACTACATGAGAAAGGAAGAAGGAACAAGAGGTAAGTACAGTAGCTTGTAACCTTGTGACGGTTGGAAAACACTGGTTGGAATGATCTGGGGACTGGCATTATAGGGGTTAATAAGGATGGCACTGTTATGGAAAAGCATTATGAGGCAGCTCTGTAGCATCCTATGAGATAATTGCAGTACAAAGAAAATTTATCAGAAAATAATAATTTACGATTACAGTACAGTGGTACCTTGGTTATCAAACTGCTCGGTTCTCAAACTGCTTGGAACTCAAACTGTATTTTCAAGGAAAGCTTGCACTCTTGGTTCTTAAATACTTTTTGGGCATCCAGTCTTGAAGTACTCGGAATTTGAACGTTTTTGCGAGCGTGGATGGTGGGTTGTACCTGGTGAGTTTAACCACTGGTGAGGCTTCACATACAGTACAGTACTGTATAATATACAGCACAGTAGTAGTACAGTCAGTGCACCATCATCTTCTATACATTACAGTGCCGGGGTGGGGGGGGGGACGCTATACAGTAAAGGATGAGTGGGGAGTAAGTGACTACTGTACTATAATTGCTGGTTTTGCTGAATGTTTCTTGTGTATAATGTACTGTACAGTATAGTGCTGTTCTGTCCTGTACTGTAGAGATTAAACTGAGCACTATACAATGTAATATGTGGGTACTGTAGGTAATTGTTGGTGGGTGCTGGAAACAATTAAACACATTTACATTATTTCCTATGGGAAGACACTGCTTGGTTCTCAAACTGCTCGGTTCCCAAACTGCCCTCCGCAACCAATTAAGTTCGAGAACTGAGGTACCACTGTATATATAAAGCAGTGATATGTCCTACCCTAAATAAATGTTGCTATATGCCTCATTTCCAGGTAAAACATATGACTTCATATAGAACAACAATATGTTGTTTTTTATATTCATTTAGGTAAAGAAGTCATTACCAGAAATCCTACCAAACATAATTCATAGATACAGATGCTTGAACTTAGACATACAAACTCACTCTGCCATATCAAATGTATATACTTGTTATGAAACCCTATGAAACAGATGGCAGGAGTTTATTTTACTCACCATTATTTTCTTAGCTCCAGGTAGTATTTGTTCAGCAGTGGCGTATAAAGAGCAGTGAGTAATAGGCCAACTCTGTGTTTCTGCTCGGGTTTAGAGTATATGCATAGACCACTAATGGCTGAAAATATTTCATATGTCTTGTCACAGGAATATCAAGTCTTTGCATAAACTGTAGTGGTAGGGTAAATGCAGAGATGAGCATTTGAAAATATGCCTTAATCTGATTAACTTTGATTTATACAACGTACTGTGCCCTTAAGAAATTTATGATGTATATAGCTATGCTGCCACTTGCAGGAGTAAAGAAAGGCTAAATTGAATCCTAATTTTGCCAACTGCTGTTTATGTTAGGCCTCATGTCCGTAGTTCTGTCCACAACTGAGAAAATCACTTAGGACAAATCCACAAAAAAAAAAAAAAAAAAAAAAAAAGGTCAGGTCCTAATACCAACCCACAGGTCACTATCAGTCTATGCAAAGGTCCATAAATGCAGGCTGCATTACAGATGTGTGCATGAGGCCTTAAAAGGAATCTGTCAGCACCTGGACTCAACCTGAGAGTGTGCAGAAGGTGGTGGTACACTAGGGAGCAGGTTAGCGTTGGCCATTTTGTTTGTGGAGGTGATGCTGCTCAATATCAATTTTCCAACTGTAATGAAGAGTCAAAGAGGAGTTGTGATGTAGTGTTTGTGCTACGCCCTGGCACTAGGGATGAGCGAACCGGCAGAGGTTTCGGTTAGTATGAACCTGAACTATCGGCTTCTGATTCCCGCTGTCTGTCCGCTCCGTGGAGAGGGTGGATACAGTCTGAGGACCGCCTAGAAAACTGGGATACAGCCTATGGCTATGGCTGTATCCCAGTTTTCCAGGCGGCCCTCAAGGTTGTATCCACCCGCTCCATGGAGCGGGCAGACAGTGGGAATCAGAACGAACGAATCATACGAACCCGAACTTCGGCCGGTTCGCTCATCCCTACCTGGCACCACTCCCACCTCCTTCTTATGTATTAATAATCTTTGTTGCCCGGCCTCCTGCACGCTCTCACCACCTTCCTGGTCTGCGCTGTCACAGGCTGATGTAAAACACGAACTGGAGAGAATGGAACCGCTGCACATCCCATCTATGGCTGATACCAATGCCGCTAGGCCTATATTAAAAATCAACACCAGAGTGTCTGTATATGAATTGATGAAGCCATATTGCCCCGTGTACCACCGCGCAGGTCCTCTAGTCCACACGGGTCCCTACGCTAACTCCATACCGTGTCGGTCAGCGACCGCCAACCCCGCAAAGCGTGCACATGCAGGGAAGGGAGGCCATGGAACGGCCCTGCAACCCCAATGTCACAGGACCAGACCCAAAAAGCCCCACGAAAAACCAAGCCAGCACCACCGGCGGGGAAGGCTGCCCCCAAACGACACAAGTATGGATATGGTATTACACTTACCATTGCTGCTCTCACAGAATGGGGAAGACATAGGGTCCAGACATGTGAGCACAGGCATATCCTGCTAATTTTGGTCATGTGGGTCTTATAAAGGAGTGCTAGCTGTTCAGAGAGGGAGAACTGTAAAACACGAACTGGAGAGAATGGAACCGCTGCACATCCCATCTATGGCTGATACCAATGCCGCTAGGCCTATATTAAAAATCAACACCAGAGTGTCTGTATATGAATTGATCAAGCCATATTGCCCCGTGTACCACCGCGCAGGTCCTCTGGTCCAAACGGATCCCTACGCTAACTCCACACCGTGTCGGTCAGCGACCGCCAACCCCGCAAAGCGTGCACATGCAGGGAAGGGAGGCCATGGAACGGCCCTGCAACCCCAATGTCACAGGACCAGACCCAAAAGGCCCCACCAAAACCCAGCCAGCACCACCGGCGGGGAAGGCTGCCCCCAAACGACACAAGTATGGATATACAGAATTCTGATGTTTTTTATGCAGCCGAGAGGTACTAGTATCAGCCATAGGTGTGAGGTGCAGCACTCTTTTTCTTCTCTGAACCGTATTTTGTTTCTCTCTTTTCTCCGTGTTTTGCACTCCTCCTGGTGAGACCCACATGACCGCAATTAGCAGGAGACACCTGAGTGCTCATGGTTTTAATCCCTCCTGTCTGTCCCATTCTATCTTTGATAGCTATGGTGAGTGCAATACCTTATCCAGACTTGTGCTGTTTGGGGGCAGCTTCCTCCGCCGGTGGTGCTGGCTGGGTTTTGGTGTGGCATTTTTGGATCTGTTCCTGTGGCATGGGGGTTGCAGGGCCGTCCCATGGCCTCCCTTCCCTGACTGTGCACGCCTGCGGGGGTGGTGGTCACTGACTGGCACAGTGTGGACTTAGTGTAGGGACCCATGTGTATCAGGTACCTGCACGCGGTACATGGGGCAGTGTGACTTGATCAATTCACATACAGAATTCTGATGTTTTTTATGCAGCCGAGAGGTACTAGTATCAGCCATAGGTGTGAGGTGCAGCACTCTTTTTCTTCTCTGAACAGGCTGATGTAATTGCTTATGTCACACATCATTAGTGCATGTGCACACAAGGAAGGTGGTGTGAGTTTTCAGGAGGCTGGCTAACGGAGAATATTTATACAGAAGAGAAGGGAATGATGCCAGAGCGCAGCATGAACGCTATACCACCACTCCTCTTTGACTTTTCATTACAGTTGGAAAGATGATTTTGTGCAGCATCACCCCCACCAACAAAATAGCCAAAAAGTAACCACCTCACTACTATGCTACAACCAACTGCACACTGTCAGCACCTCGGGTCAGGTCCAGGTGCTAAAAGATTCTCTTTAATGCGAATATGTGCTGTGCACTTATTCTTTCCAGGAGGAAGAAGGACAGTGTTTGACACTGGTTAGACAAAGGTGTTGCTGAGTTGACTTGCTGTAGAGCTGCTTAAAATTGCAGAGGCGTGTGTTGGTGTTTTCTGTGAGGACTTTCTTACAGGGCTGTGACCACAAGAAGGTCATTGCATGTCTTCCAAGGAGTCCACTCCAAGGGGACAAGCAGTGTCTTGACTGGCCGATGGGGCGAGCAACTGGATTGCTGTGAATAGCCTACAAATTCAGTGGCATTACTAGGTGCTATGTGATGGGATATTTTTGGAGAGTTAATAATAATTATAATAATTTTTATTTGTATAGTGCCAACAGATTTTGCAGCACTTTACAATTATTTTATAGAGAGTTGTCAGACAGTTTGATGGGAAGGTGTCCAATTAGCTCATAGCATACATGAGACCTGCATGGGACTTCCTACCAGGCCCAGAACCATCATGGCTATCATGCCACAGACGTATTCCAAAAGCTGTATCCTTCAGTGAATATTGCAGCTTACCCATAGTGTGTACTATATTGCTCCATATTAAACCCAGTGGGAGTCAACTAGAGATGAGAGAACATGCTCGTTCAAGCTTGGAACTCGTTCGAATATTAGGGTACTGGATGGTACTCGTCACTCGGACAAGCAGCCCGCAATACTCGAGACAATGGCATCTTCCTCTTCCTGCATGTTTGGTGGCTTTTTCTCAGCCAATTATCATGCAGGAGAGTCTTTGGGAGCTTGTAGCATAATCTGGGAACCCTACATGTCGATAGCAGCGACTGGCTGGCCAGATCAGATGACCTGGGCATACAAGATCCCGCGATGCTCGCTTCAGACACAGGCTGAATGAGCTTAGGGAGAGAGCTTCTGTCTGTCAGGGAGAGTGTTGGGGTGGGAATAATAGTGTCTGTTAGGCAGGAATCATCCACAAAGAACCCAACAATCCTTCTAAGGGCTACAACTACATTTTTTTGGCCTCCTTTTGGCTGCTGGCTGGGACTTGTAATGCAGCTACTGCCATCTTGGCTGCACGCCGTGCAGAGCAACAGGTGCCAGAAAGGGGACAGCACGTGGTCCATATAGACCCCCAAAGAAATTGCTCAAAGTCCTCTCAGTACTCATTTTTGCTGCTGCTGTACCTTGGCTTGCTGGGGTCTGTAGTGCAGCTACACCTATCCTGGCTGTGCAGTGTGCAGTGTAAAGGGTGCTCTAAAACATACAGCACCTGGTACACACAGACTCCATAGACTACACCAAAAGTCCCCTCAGTTCTCATTTTTGCCGCAGCATCTTGGCTTGCTGGGACCTGTAGTGCAGCTACACCTATCCTGGCTGTGCAGTGTGCAGTGTAACGGGTGCTCTAAAACAAACAGCACCTGGTACACACAGACTCCATAAACTAAACCAACAGTCCACCCAGTTCTCATTTTTGCCGCAGCATATTGGCTTGCTGGGACCTGTAGTGCAGCTACACCTATTCTGGCTGTGCAGTGTGCAGTGTAACGGGTGCTCTAAAACAAACAGCACCTGGTACCTGGTACAAACTGACTCCATCAAAACTACACCAAAAGTCCTCCCAGTTGCATCTAGTTGGGTGCTTTCCTAACATGTGCCTTGCCCATCTTGGTCTGGGTCAGCAAAATTGTATTGAGGGCCACCTCCTGGCTGTTGCCCATAATTTGGCATAATGGTGCGATTAGGCAGCCTCAGAGGCGTCCATACATGCTGCTCCTGCTGTTTTCTTGTCCATTTCCGTGTTGGTTCCATCATTTTCTGAGGTTTCCATGTTATCAGGCAACCTTTCCTGTGCAGAGCTTTGGTCCCCTGCAAAAATGCTTGAGTTTCCAATTGACTTCAATGGGGTTCGTTACTCGAAACGAGCACCCGAGTATCTGGAAATATTCGACCCGAGTAACGAGCACCCGAGCATTTTAGTACTCGCTCATCACTAGAGTCAACTATTGAGGTTCCTATAGGAGATAATTCAGCACTTGGACCAATGTCTCCACACACATTACATCACACTTTGCTAGAGCAGTAACTCCTCATATCAGCTACTGCACTGCATGGCATTATTGCAATGCAAGGAATTGTTAAAGAGGATGTTCAACTCAATGCAAAATTTTTAAAAATTGCAGGCGTAGTAGTTCTAGCTTACCCAAGTCCCCCTAGCTAATTCTGCCGTGATCTGCTAAGTTTTGGGGCCACTGTGGATGTTTTTGTTCTCACCCATCTTTTCTTTACTTCCTGGTTTGGATCATTTGAGCAAGGGACCTGCTAAACTACATAGACCAGCATTCCCTGTGTGTCGGAGCCCACCCCCTTCAACCAGCCTACTTCTTGTAATACCTCCCACATTCCCTCCCCCCAGTGACCACTAGCCAATCTGAAGTAAGAAACACAAAAACACCATCCAGCCATCATTTCCCCATATGATTTCTCAGCATCTCCCCAAATGCTGCTGCCTCTGCTGTAACATGATAGAAGCCGCCAGCACAGGCAGCTAGCTCTTCTGCATTGTATAAATACACTATATATGGAGAAGAGCTGACTGCCACTGAGGCCCAGTGATGTCCCTGCATGTATATGACTGCCACTGAGCTCCAGTGATGTCCCTGCATGTATATGACTGCCACTGAGGCCCAGTGATGTCCCTGCATGTATATGACTGCCACTGAGCTCCAGTGATGTCCCTGCATGTATATGACTGCCACTGAGCTCCAGTGATGTCTCTGCATGTATATGACTGCCACTGAGGTCCAGTGATGTCCCTACATGTATATGACTGCCACTGAGCTCCAGTGATGTCCCTGCATGTATATGACTGCCACTGAGGTCCAGTGATGTCCCTGCATGTATATGACTGCCACTGAGGTCCAGTGATGTCCCTACATGTATATGACTGCCACTGAGCGCCAGTGATGTCCTTGCATGTATATGACTGCCACTGAGGTCCAGTGATGTCCCTGCATGTATATGACTGCCACTGAGGTCCAGTGATGTCCCTACATGTACAGTATATGACTGCCACTGAGGGCCAGTGATGTCCCTGCATGTATATGACTGCCACTGAGCTCCAGTGATGTCCCTGCATGTATATGACTGCCACTGAGGTCCAGTGATGTCCCTACATGTACAGTATATGACTGCCACTGAGGGCCAGTGATGTCCCTGCATGTATATGACTGCCACTGAGTGCCAGTGATGTCCCTGCATGTATATGACTGCCACTGAGCTCCAGTGATGTCCCTGCATGTATATGACTGCACTGAGCTCCAGTGATGTCCCTGCATGTATATGAATGCAACTGAGCTCCAGTGATGTCCCTGCATGTATATGACTGCCACTGAGCTCCAGTGATGTCCCTGCATGTATATGACTGCCACTGAGCTCCAGTGATGTCCCTGCGTGTATATGACTGCCTGTTAGACAGCAGGGTCAATTTCTGTGATTCTATTGGATCTGAGGGACCATGTAATGAAGATCCTGACGAGCACTGTCAAGGGTTAAAAGTGACCCTGAGTGTAACAAACTAATAGGACTCTCTCACTGCCAGGACCGCCCAGTGCTATGACAGGTTTTGTGATGTATTGGCACAAAATGGAGGACAGTAACATGTATTGTGACAACACAAATAGAAATTTTTAGAACTACAGAACTTCCTGTGCAGCTGTAGGGGTGGTCAAAGTCAGGTGAAATGACCAGACCTGAACTGGAAGCACATGGGTGGTATGTATAACTTTGGGAAAGGAACAGGAAGGAAGAAAAATGTTTTAAACTGGACAACTCCTTTAAATACTTTTATTTTTTTTACTGCAATTCTGTGTCTTAGCACTACCAACACACCCCCCCCCACCACACACCCACACACACACACACACACACACACACACACACACACACACAAACACACACACACTCACACATTCCAATCATCAGACATACTACAGAGGGCATGCCCCTGAGAATACTACCGTGTATTCACCCACTTCACTGTGGGTGACCTGTGAGATCACTTTGGCTACTGACATCTCAGTTGGTCATCCCTTCCTGCACAGCAGGCCACTGGATCCATAATCACTGCACATCACTGCTCCCTGCTTCTGTACAGTACAAAGTGGAGATGCCACAGATTTTGCAACTGTAAGGATTTTGTGCATGTGGCATCCACCATTTTGATTTCCTCCAAATACACACACTATACCACTAAGATGCACAGCTTATGTACCTTGCAGCCAGGCATAGTGACAGTATAATTTTGTCTTCCTTTGTCTCAACAAAACCCTTATCTTCACCTTATACACCAAAGATGCTAAGATGTTTAGGCAGATAACGTAACCTCTTAGAAAGCCAATGTACAGTTCTAGCGACAGTGTGGCGCTACAAGTGTATATCATTCACACCATCTTATTAAGCCATTTTCTACAAAATGCACATTTGGGATGAATAACCATAATTATCTTGATGTTCACATAAGTGTTTCTTTGCACATACATGGAATTTAACACTTATTATCTGGTGCCAGGCTTTAATACAAAGGGCATCTGTGTGTGGCAAACAGAAAGAAACCCATCACTTACCAAACAATAATAAAGCGAAGTTAACAGAAACATAATATAATACATCAAAGGAACACTTGAGGCAATTAGGTAAGTAACACAACTCCAGCTATTTATAAGGATTTGCTTTGTAAAACTGTGACTAAGTTTACAAAGAATGTAAAAAAAAATCAAATTAATTAATAAGTCTTACAGTAAATTGACATCATATACTGCCTTTCCTCTAATATAGACTAAAACACTGAGTGTTTTTGAATGTTGGAGTTTGTACACAATGCATTCAAGTGAACATTTTGTATGTATAGTTTTTGCATTGTATTGGAGGTTATTTCTGGGGCAAACACCTGACCTATAATGTAGAATAAACACAGCCTATAGCAACCAATCACAGTGATGTTTTCATTTTTACGTGCACTGTAAAAAATAAAATCTGTACAATAATTGGTTAATATGTTCAACAAAAACATGTTTCTTTTAGTTTCATAAATCAGTATGCAGTGTCAGTGCCCCCTTAAAACCCCTGAACAATATTAGTACCCTTACTGCCAACAACAGTACCCCTGAACAGAATAATCCTCAACCTAATACCCTCCTCACAGTAATTATGTCTCTTTACTACCCCCTCTATACAGCAATAGTGTCCCTTAGTTCCCTCTGAAATTAAGTATCTCCTTAGTGCACTCTTCACATTAATAATGCACCCTTACTGCCTCTTCACATTGCTAGATGCAAAGACAGTGTGGCCTCATCTGCAGCCAATGTGCTTTCATTTATACCCGCATAGGGGGTAAATCATAGTATCTGCCTGTTACACATTCTACTAGTTAACCAACGTTACACCAAAATTATGTCATGTTTTTAGTTCATTTTGGCACCCAGTATAGCAACTTAGTTGGCAAGGAGAAAAAATGCCTATAACCCATCAAAAATGTGTCATGTCAGATAGTTTTGTGGTGCAAATTGCATCAGCTTTTTGGCACATACAGTTTTATTTATTTTCCATTTAAATATATAAGTTTTATAATAATATCACATATTATAACTGTTAAAACTGATTATCACGTTAACAGCATTTTTTCATGTCTTTTGCTTTAAAGTATAACTGTCACATCAAACAACTTTGCAGAAATTAATAGTACAAGTGAGTATTAGAAATACTGTATTATTAGGCAAAAAAGCTTCTTTCTGTGCTCACAGGGCTGCCCTGCCCCCTCACTTCTTATCTGTTAATCACTAAGTGAAAGCAGTCTACAGCAGAGTGGGTACAGGCTTACACTGCTAATACAAGCCTATGGATGGGGGGAGAGGCCAAGGGGACAATTGAGCAGGAAACACTGACAGGTAGACGCTAGGTTTGGGGGCGGGGGGGGGGGGGCAGGGGGGTTTTTGTGGAAGTTGTTGTGGAAACTACATAAAGTAATACGGATATCTGACTAATAAAAATGTTTCTAATCATTGTAAAATGCATTATGCTGATAGCATAATGTTAATGTGTTTTACTTCAGATAGTAATAGTCATGTTGGTGCTGGCTACATCTATAGAGGGGACAGCTACCTAATCGGTGGAAATTGCCTGCCTAAGCTTGATTATCTATCTACTGGGGGTAGTTTCACTACTCGCAGTATCTACATAATTGAGAGGGTAGGATTACTTAATGGGAAAGATTACCTACTGGGGGTTTCTACCTAATGGGATTAATTATCTACCTGATGGGGTTTTTACCTAGTGGGAGATTTTCTATTTATTAGGGGAATCTACCCATCCAATTTCCTTATCCCATTCCCCAAATTTATTTTCTTACTCCTGAAAATGGAGTTAGGTAAGAGGTGAGGAATGTAGTAGAAAAGTGCAGAGCCTAAGTTATTTTTCTGGAAAGTTCTGCAGAGACGAGTCATGTGAAGTGTTCATGGCAGTCTGAGCCAGATAGAGAAGAAAAAAAAAAAAAGAAAAAAACTTCAAGTTTACCCTCCCTGTGAATCACTGCAAGGCGGGATGAAATTGCTGTGGCAGGCGACCCCCAGGTCGCTACCCCTGGCTTGGCTTGCTAGCAGCAGCGGGCGAGGTGCAGCTGGAGAAAAATAGGCAGGAAAGTTGGGACACAGCAGGACAAATGGCTAAAACCACAGGCAACAGGAACACAGCAGAACTCACAGCTGGAACAACAGGTAGCAGGAACACAGCAGGACTCATGGCTGGAACGACAGGCAACAGGAACACAGCAGGACTCATGGCTGGAACGACAGGCAACAGGAACACAGCAGGACTCATGGCTGGAACGACAGGCAGCAGGAACACAGCAGGACTCATAGCTGGAACGACAGGCAGCAGGAACACAGCAAGACTCATGCTGGAACCACAGGCAGCAGGAACAGACCTGGCAGGAATACAGGCACCAGGATCACAGGCGGCAGGAATCACGGGCAGCTGGGACCACATGCTAAGGGAAGCATGCAGAAGCCCCAACCCTAGGGTCAGGGCAGGCTGGGATTTTTAAGGAGGTGATTAGTGCACTTGGCCAATCAAGGGCTTAATGCCCATTTAAATCTCAGAGAGTCGGCACATGCGGGCCCTAGAACGCAGGGACATGCGGGCCAGTAACGAAGAGAGCAAGCAAGAGCGTGGTGAGGTGACGGCCCACACGGGGGGAGCCAGAGAACGAGCATACCAGCGTCCCTGATGAAGTCTGTAGCAGATGCAGGGAAAGAAGAGCGGATGCAGCCTCAGCCTGAAGAATGGGTTGCGGCCACGTCCGTGACAACGTCAGTCCAACACATTTCAATATAACAAGAACGGCTGTTGTTTTTATTGAAAACAACGGCCATTCTTGTCTAAAAAAAAAAATATTTAGTGGAAACATAGCCTAAAAATTCACTTCTTTTTTTTTTTAACAGATGTGTCATGCAGGACAAGTCAGACATGAATGTGCATTCCTTCATGTATTGACAAAATTGGTTGTATCTTTGCCCATCATTGGTCATAACTTCATTTTAAAGATATGCGTAGTTTAGTTTAGTATATTAACAATGTGGCTAGATCTGGAGGCTAAAGAGTACTACATTACTATGAGTGCAGGAGGGAGAAGAAAGTCTGACTTTTGTCACCCCTGACATTAAGGGCCTTATTCCACCGGACGATTATCGTTCAGATTATCGTTAAATCGTTCGAATCTAAACGATAATCGTTCGGTTGAAATGCAGTTAAAGGACAACTCCGGCGGGACCCCCCCCCCAAAAAAAAAACACAGACACACAGACACCATACTCACCATCCCTCCGGTGACGATCCCCACTCCATTCGCCCGCCGTCCGCCTCACCGTCACCTGCCTCCGCCGTCCAGCGATGTCTCTTGCTTCCGGGTCCATGAGAGAGAAAAGGCTGCCAATGCGCTTGCGCACCAGCAGCCTTTTCATTGGCTGGAGCGCATCACATTGCTTGTTCACAAAACATTCGCAAATCTTTCGCATTGAATAAGACATCATTCGGTCGTTCGCAGTAGATATGAACGCAATAGCGAAGAAAAAACAATCGCAAATACGATCATAAGTAACGATTATCGTTCCATGGAAATGAGTGAACGTTTTAAGGTCTTTCGCAAAAGCGGTCCTTTGAGATCGTTAATCGTTAACGATTATGCAAACGATAATCGTCCGGTGGAATAGGGCCCTAAGCTGTAAAGGGGATGCAGCATTTGTGGGAGAGCCTTAGCCTCTTCTGTTTAGAAATGCTCATATATGTGCAATGTCCTGGTACACATGCTGCTTACATTGAAGTGTTTAGTTGTAGGATAATTTCTGTGGTGTCGCAATGTACCTTGCACCAATAATACCAAAAGTATGGTGATGCAGATATGATTGCTGGTTAGCATTAAAGAGGCTGTGGCAGTTGCACAAGAGTTGCCGCCTCTCTGTACTGCTGATCAGTGTGTGTGTGTGGGGGGGGGGGGCGCTTTCTAATAACTCATTTTTTTAAATCCAGAGCAGAGGCCATCAATTTCATAGGTTTTAATAATCCATGTATTTAATACTGAATCTGCATCTCCAGTAGAAACCAGAACTGGTAAGATTGAACTAGTTTCAGAAAAACAAAAATGGGTGGCCATGTTGTCACCTGACTCTATAAACATTACTAAAAACAATGAGATCATGGTAGTAATCTTTCTGTTGGTGAATTCTGTGCTCAGCTTACTTTCCCATATTGTAAATCTTTAGATAAAAGTCTCCCTAGAAGTCTCTGTAAGTGAAAACATTTTTCTTACCAGTGAGATTCTGTAAAAGGACATGTGGTAAGAAACCTTTAATGTTGCTATCTAGAACTGAAGCTTTGTTGGAAAGTTACTTAACCTATAGAAAGTGCCTGTGTGGAAATGTCGAGTTATGAGTGGATTTATAATAGGAAGGACCTTCAGAAAGCAAATTGTGTGGGGTGTTTGTTAAGAGAGGTCTATTTTATAGTATTCACATATAATACTGTTCAAGAAAGGCTAGTACCTCTTTAGCATCAGTCAGAATAATTATCTTTAAATAGACTGAGGTTTGCTGTCCTAGCAGCAAATTCATCAGTCTTTTCTATGGCTAAGCTGTTAAAGTCTATGATTGGTCAGACCTGTGGCATAGCTAGTGGATCAGAAAAGAGGGGGATTAAAGCACAGACTCATATAAGTGATTACAGTACAGTTATATCCAGGGACTGTAGGTGGTCGGCTAAAATTGGAGTCATTCCCATGTCTTCTCCATCTGGCCCTGACCATCACTTCTTCCAGCCACAATTTGTCTCTCCAGAGACTGTCACCGCAGGGGGACCTTCTGTACGACAAAAATAAATTGTCTATAAGACATTATTGTATTGACAAAAAGACCAATTGTATTGACAAAAAGATATTGTCCATAAGACGTTATTTTCCAGTTGTGAAAATACTACAACAATGTTGTGGAATCCATGGCAGAAATATATAGATGCTGGGTATATTGCAGATTTAGATTTGGATGCAAGGGTTAACCCAACTACAGGCTGCCCATTGTAGAATCTGCATGGATCTTACATCAATGTGACATCTTCAACACTTTGGGGCTAGGTTCAGACGCTGTAACTGTGCGGCTGTATTTGCGGCTGTAATTGTGCGGCGGTATTTTTGGTGGTTCATGCGACGCTGGAAAGTATAGGATATACGGCTGCACAGTGCACACTATGTCTGAATCTACGGCCCGATCGTAAACGGACCCGTAAAAAATGAACAAGACCATTGTTTGCGGCTGAATATGCGGCCCCGGATTGACAGGCGGTCCGTACGGAGTACTTCAAAAATAGCCGGCAATAATGCCGAATGCCGATGCCTCTAATAGTTAATATATTAAATTACTAAAACACATTTTCTTTGTAATAAAGACACTTTCGTTGTTCAATAATTTATTTCTAACGAATCCATCATTTTGCAATTAAATATACTGTTAAAATAAATAGATATATAAATAAATGTATATTTATCTATATATTTATTTTTTTAAAGTATATTTAATTGCACAATGATGGATTCGTTAGAATTAAATTATTGAACACCGAAACTGAATTTATTTCCACGAAAATGTGTTTTATTAATTAAATATTAATTAGTACAGGAAGCTCCATAAGTCGTTAATTCATATTCCCGGCAAAAGAACATTCTGTACTAATCATCACTTTACTTTAATGAAAACATCAAATGTTTCTTCTAATTATGTTATGACAATAGCATTATTAGAAGAAACATTTAGAATTATATGTGCGCTCAGCTGATTGGCTGATCGGCTGAGCGCACATATAATGAGCCGGTCCGCAGCACAGTGACTTCATTGTGCTGCGGACCAGCGAAGAGGACACATCGGGGTGACTATAGAGCTCTCCCCACCCCCTCCCCAGCACTGCACCCCTCCCAGCAAGGAAGGGGGGTCACTTAACCCCTTCCTTGCTGGGATGGGTGCAGTCTGGCATCAGTCTGGCCCCCAAGGGGTTAAGGGGGATGCAATACATCCTCCCTTAACCCCTTGGGGGCCAGACTGTAAGCAGCGATCTGTAAAGATGCTGCATACTGTAAGGTGCACAACACCGCTCACAATGATGGGTGTTGTGCTCCTGTTTGTGTGTTTTTTGTGTGTTTCTCCCTTTTTGTTTTTCAGATATCGGTATCCTGGGGATTACGTCGGATTCCATGGACTACGTCGATGACCAGCGGTTGTTGTTTTAATTTTTTTAATAAAATGGTCAATGAGGGGTGTGGGGGTGTTTTTATTTGATTAAATTTTTTTTTTAACTTGTGTCTATTATTACCCCAGTACCCAATGCCACCAGGGGTACTGGGAAGAGCCGGGTGCCAGTGGTCCCGGAGCGTCAAAATTGGCGCTCCTGGACCGGGCGGCAGCAGGCTGGTAAGATTTAGGCTGGGGAGGGCCTAAACCAATGGCTCTTCCCACCCTGGTGTTACCAGGCTGCTGTCGTTTGGTTTTTAACCAGGCTGGTTATAAAAATAGGGGGGACCCTATGCGGGTTTTTTTAAAATAAATAAATAATTTAAAAAAAACGCATAGGGTCCCCCCTATTTTTATAACCAGCCGGGTTAAAAACCAAACGTCAGCAGCCTGGTAAGACCAGGGTGGGAAGAGCCATTGGTTTAGGCCCTCCCCAGCCTAAATCTTACCAGCCTGCTGCCGCCCGGTCCAGGAGCGCCAATTTTGACGCTCCGGGACCACTGGCACCCGGCTCTTCCCAGTACCCCTGGTGGCATTGGGTACTGGGGTAGTAATAGGGGGTTAGTGTTAGCCATTTTATACCGGCTAACACTAGGCCCCAACTTAGTAATGGATTCTGTCTATTAGACGGCTTCCACTACTAAGTCTATAAAGTAAAGAAATAAAGACAAGACACAAGTTAAAAATTTTTTTTATTCAAATAAAAACACCCCCACACCCCTCATTGACCATTTTATTAAAAAAATTAAAAAAACAACAGCTGGTCATCGACGTAGTCCATGGAATCCGACGTAATCCCCAGGATACCGATATCTGAGAAACAAAAAGGGAGAAACACACAAAAAACACACAAACAGGAGCACAACACCCATCATTGTGAGCGGTGTTGTGCACCTTACAGTATGCAGCATCTTTACAGATCGCTGCTTACAGTATGGCCCCCAAGGGGTTAAGGGAGGATGTATTGCATCCCCTTTAACCCCTTGGGGGCCAGACTGATGTCAGACTGCACCCATCCCAGCAAGGAAGGGGTTAAGTGACCCCCCTTTCTTGCTGGGAGGGGTGCAGTGCTGGGGAGGGGGTGGGGAGAGCTCTATACTCACCCCGATGTGTCCTCTTCGCTGGTCCGCAGCACAATGAAGTCACTGTACTGCTGACCGGCTAATTATATGTGTGCTGAGCCGATCAGCATATCAGCTGAGCGCACATATAATTCTAAATGTTTCTTCTAATAATGCTATTGTCATAACATAATTAGAAGAAACATTTGATGTTTTAATTAAAGTTAAGTGATGATTAGTACAGAATGCTCTATTGCCGTGAATATGAATTACCGGCTTATGGAGCTTCCTGTACTAATTAATATTTAATTAATAAAACACATTTTCGTGGAAATAAATTCAGTTTCGGTGTTCAATAATTTAATTCTAACGAATCCATCATTGTGCAATTAAATATACTGTCAAAAAATAAATATATATATAAATATACATTTATTTATATATATATTTATTTTAACAGTATATTTAATTGCAAAATGATGGAATCGTTTACATTTAATTATTGAACAATGAAAGGGACTTTATTACAAAGAAAATGTGTTTTATTAATTCAATATATTAACAATGAGAGACATCGGCATACTGCAGAGGATCGCAAACCCCGGTAATAGCGATTCATGTAAACTGTGTTTCCTGCTTTCCCGGATGCATCCAGAGGTGTTTGCATCACTTTCTTAAGATTTTATTTGTTATTTTTAGTTGAACCAGATTTCCAAGTAAATGACCGTATGTTTTGAGCCGCATGTCTATGTTTTTCCCACGGCCGCAGTTTCACCCGCACATTTACAGCCGCATAAAAAATACAGCCGCACAGTTACATCGTGTGAACCTAGCCCCAAGGGACATCTCATTATATTAGAAATATTATTAAAAGGTTGATTTATCTCTAATTCAAAAAGTGAAACCCATGTATTATATAGAGTCATTATACACAATATGTAATCTATTTTAAGCTTTTATTTCATGTTTTTGATTATAACTTACATCTAATGAAATCCTAAAAGTCAGTATCTCAGTATCGCATGTCACCTATGGCAGTATCCATGTTTTCTTGGCAGCCCCAGGGCTGCATCCATCTTCACCAGTTACCAGTAGTCAAATGGTGAGTGATTGGGTTTAAGGAACCTAAACTTACTGTAGTTTAACTCTTTAAAAAAATGTCTTGTTCTATAGAACTTCTAATTTTACTGCACCTACACTAAGCATCTTTTAGCAAACTTACAGTAGTGATGGCAATAGCAAACTGATTTCAGTGACAGGTCTTGCTATTGCTTCAACCATGGACCTATTTCCAAAGAGTATTGGAATCCATTGGTTCCCTAGGTGGGAATAATTGGTGTTATTTAATAGTAGTCAAATGCAATTATATGTGTCAGGTGCATAAAATTCTTGCTCATTATGAATCTCATTATTGAAGTATTACCATTGCCTCACCTCCATTTTTCTTACTTACCGTATTGTCACAGAAATGCAGTGCTATCACAGCAGATGTCACTCCAGCGACATCCACACAGTATGTGGCTGAATCTTGTAAGAGTCAGCAAAATGCCTCAGACTGGTCCGCACAGTACCCCTATGGGAATGGCTTGCTGGCTGGCCTAGATCCAAATATCTACAGAAAATTACTTTTCTCTTCAGTTTATTTTGCAGCTCCAATGTGGTGCACTGCTACATGGTTTTATTTCCCCTGCAGTGACAAAGGAAGGTCCACATTATGTCAATTCACTGTAACCCTTTTCTTAATGCTCAGCTTTTTTAATTCAAAGAGTTGCTTTAACAATAGCAATAGTCTCCTTGTTTACTTTGATCTGTAAGTAAATCCATTGTAGATGGCCAGTAGTGATGTCATCCCACCAAACACATAAAACATTTCTCAGCATTGTTCCCACAGTAGAAACATTCACTCACTATAGTTACAAAGGATGACAATCTATTTCATTACTAATACATTCAATAAAGAGAGAATTGTTTTCTCATCTCCCCTAATAATAATGGAAATACAACCGTTACAGAGTGAAGTGGTTGATCTTCACCTGATTTCAGGAATGCCTTCCTTGAAATTACTTCTTAATAAGTTTGTGAAGGTTAAGTGGTTTCCCTTCTGTAAGTGATGTGGTTACAAACATTTACAACTCTGACGTTACCTGCTTCAACTACAAAGGTACCTGTCTTTCAAAGAATATTTATGCTGGAAGTAATTCAAGCTTCTAGAGTCACACAGTGCAGAGACAGTGGTTGTCAAGATGCATTTAGTTGCATCAGTATACCAACGCTACTTCACCACAAATAAATGAATAAATAACTAAATAAATAAATAAATAAATAAAGTATTAAAGGAAATGTCCACTACATTTAATTGTGCATGTAATGTATTCTTTTTCATATAATTCTTTTTTTTTTTTTTTTTTTAGAAAAATATCCCTGGGGAACAGCCATTTTGGAGACATACACTTCCTTCCTGTATTACCTTTATAGATAATACAGCTGTTAGGAACCGGACAGCAGGACAAGACAAGACAGTGAGCCGTAAGCTCAGCCCCGCCCACTGTCTCTACCTACTTGCCACAATCCGCCCTAAATGGCGGCGAGCAATTTGGCGGCGGTCCCTGCACTGGCTAGGTGGGACACAAATACAATACAGACAGACAAACAAACACAATGAAGAATAGTAAACAGTCCGGGTCACAACAATCAGGCAGCAAAAGTACAAAATCACAATTCAATAAACGTAGTCAAAGTCCAGGCAATATGGTCAAGGGCAGGCGGCAAGCAAGGGAGGTCAAGGAATAAGGCACAAATCAGGGATAGTAAATACACAGAAGATATAAGCAGGCAGAGACTAAGTTAATAACCAGCAATAAGTGCACAGACTGGGTTAGTTATATAGGAGGCCAGGATTCTGGTCTAGAATGTAATTGGACCATCCCCCTGATCACCAAGCACAGACACCTGAGAACAAGACAGATCCACTGGCAGAATGACCTGTCAGTAACAGCAGAACCAGAACACAGATTAACCCTGACATGGCCAGACAGAACTCAGCAGGTGAAGTCGGGTGTGTCTCACAAAGAGAGCAAATAAACCAGTGTTCAGACACAGCAAAACAAAACACAGAACAGAATAAGAGAATATCAGCACCTTCTCGGCCGCACAGCACGAGCAGAGGGACGCATAACGCTCCGCAAAGATACCATCCTGACAACAGCAGGTTGTGTGCCTATTTTGGAATGACTGACAGTTAAAGAGGTAATCCAACGCTGCACCCGTCCCGAAAAAAATTGTGGTTGGGATGCATTAAAGTCAATGCAGCCATTCACGCGATCTGCACCACGAAAAACAGGACATGTGCGGATCGCAGCATTGACCTCCCCCTTGTCACCTGGCAGCAGAGATGATAAAAGTACATGATGTGCACTCCTGTCACCGCATCTGACGACTCACCTACTGCCCCGTGCCGGCCCGCTTACTTGTTCACCAGAAGTGGCTTGGACTACGCTGCCTTCTTTTCCCTGCAGCATAGTCCAGGAGGAGGATCGCGGAGGAGGAGGATAGTGACACGGATTGTGCGAATAAGGCCTTACTAATACCCTACTAACCATGTCACGAGGGACCAAAATGTGCAGAGGTCAACACTGGACCCAAAAAGCATTGGAGAGGGAGGAGCAGGGATCTGTAAGGTACATATTACTTGTTTTAATCTTATGCTGCATTTACACGAAACGATAATTCGCCCGATCGTACGATTAACGATGATGGAGTAACAATTTTTTTTGTTTGTTTGCACTTTTTTTTAGCTAATAAGGAGATTTTGTGCACTTCATAAAAATCTGTGAAAGAAGTATTAAGGGTTTTGCGCTATTTTCCAACTACTTTTATCATTAGATTTATCATGTGCAAATTTTTAGTTTTTGCACAAAATCCTAGCTTTTTAGCTAAGCTGTTTTAGGCATAAATTGTGCAATAAATTGTACAAAATATATCAAGGCATTTGCGTCTAATGATGATTTTTGTGCAACAACCGTAACATTTTGCACAGCATAAATTCCACCTATAAACTTTTTTAAAAAAATTCAACCAAAAAAACTTGGCTGTTCATAATATAAGGAAGTCAAAACATCCTGAAACTTTATCTTATAAAGTTGGTTTTATATCTGGCAGTTATTGGTGAATGTTTATGGGACACTTGATCGGCACATGATGTGTCATACACTGATCAGGTGACCCGGAAGCCCTGCAGACATAGAAGACAGCCTGGAACAGGGCCGTCTTACCCATTAGGCATGGTAGGCAGCTGCCCGGGGCCCTTGCGTCCTAGGGAGCCTCTGTCCGACCTACCATCTATAAGGGGGATACAGGGGGAGCCATCTATACGGGGGGATACAGGGGGGGGGCATTTATAAGGGGGGAATACAGGGGGGAGCCATCTATAAGGGGGAGCCATCTATAAGGGAAGAATACAGGGGGAGCCATCTATAAGGGGGGAATACAGGTGGGGAGCCATCTATAAGGGGGGGAATACAGGGGGAGCCATCTGTACGGGGGGAATACAGGGGGGAGCCATCTATATATACCATGCCCAATGGGTAAGACGGCTGTGCGCGCCCCCCTTCCCCTTCTCTCTCTCTCTTGCGACCGCAAGCACTTTCTTGCTCGCGGTCGCAAGAGGAAATCCGGCCCCCGGCTGATGCGCCGCTCCCTGGGGGATTCCCAGGGAGCGCACGCATCAGGAACCTCAGTGCGCGTCGCTTGGACTTCCTGTACCGGAAGTCCCGGCCAGGGCACACACTGAGCTTCCCCACACGAGACTCCCCCAGGGAGCGACGCATCAGCCGGGGGCAGAAGAGGAGAAGAAGCAGCGACAAGGGAGCGGTTGTTAGGTGAGTTGTGTGTTTGTTTGTTTTCTATCTGCTGTGCAGGGGGGAGTGATCTATAAGGGGGGAATACTGGGGAGCCATCTATACAGGGGGGGGGGGGAAACAGGGTGGAGCCATCTATAAGGGGGAATATGGGGGAGCCATCTATACGGGGGGGATACAGGGGGGAGCCATCTATAAGGGAGAATACAGGGGGAGACATCTATAAGGGGGGAATACAGGGGGAGCCATCTATAAGGGGGGAATACAGTGGAGCCATCTATAGGAGGGGTATACAGGGGGAGCCATCTATAAGGGGAATACAGGGGAGCCATCTATAAGGGGAGAATACGGGGGAGCCATCCATTGGGGGTATACAGGGGGGAGCCATCTATAAGGGGGGAATACTGGGGAGCCATCTATACGGGGAGGGGGGATACAGGGGGAGCCATTTATAAGTGGGGAATACAGGGGGAGCCATCTATAAGGGGGGAAAACGGGGGAGACATCTATAGGGGGGGGGATACAGGGGAGAGCCATCAATAAGGGGGGAATACAGGGGGAGCCATCTATAAGGGGGGAATACAGGGGGGAGCCATCTATAAGGGGGGAGCCATCTATAAGGGAAGAATACAGGGGGAGCCATCAATAAGGGGGAAATACAAGGGGAGCCATCTATAAGGGGGGAATACAGGGGGAGCCATCTATAAGGGGGATACAGGGGGAGCCATCAATAAGGGGGGAATACAGGGGGAGCCATCTATAAGGGGGGAATACAGGGGGGAGCCATCTATAAGGGGGGAGCCATCTATAAGGGAAGAATACAGGGGGAGCCATCAATAAGGGGGGAATACAGGGGGAGCCATCTATAAGGGGGGAATACAGGGGGAGCCATCTATAAGGGGGATACAGGGGGAGCCATCTATAAGGGGGGAATACGGGGGAGCCATCTATACGGGGGGATACAGGGGGGGGCATTTATAAGGGGGGAATACAGGGGGGAGCCATCTATAAGGGGGGAGCCATCTATAAGGGAAGAATACAGGGGGAGCCATCTATAAGGGGGGAATACAGGGGGAGCCATCTGTACGGGGGGAATACAGGGGGGAGCCATCTATAAGGGGGGAATACAGGGGAGCCATCTGTACGGGGGGAATACAGGAAGGAGCCATCTATATGGAGGGGGATACAGGGGGGAGCCATCTATAAGGGGGAAATACAGGGGGAGCCATCTATAAGGGGGGAATATAGGGGGAAGCCATCTATACAGGGGGGATACAGGGGGAGCCATCTGTACGGGGGGAATACAGGGGGAGCCATCTATAAGGGGGGAATACAGGGGAGCCATCTATAAGGGGGATACAGGGGGAGCCATCTATAAGGGGGGAATACGGGGGAGCCATCTATACGGGGGGATACAGGGGGGGGGGGGCATTTATAAGGGGGGAATACAGGGGGGAGCCATCTATAAGGGGGGAGCCATCTATAAGGGAAGAATACAGGGGGAGCCATCTATAAGGGGGGAATACAGGTGGGGAGCCATCTATAAGGGGGGAATACAGGGGGAGCCATCTGTACGGGGGGAATACAGGGGGGAGCCATCTATAAGGGGGGAATACAGGGGAGCCATCTGTACGGGGGGAATACAGGAAGGAGCCATCTATATGGAGGGGGATACAGGGGGGAGCCATCTATAAGGGGGAAATACAGGGGGAGCCATCTATAAGGGGGGAATATAGGGGGAAGCCATCTATACAGGGGGGATACAGGGGGAGCCATCTGTACGGGGGGAATACAGGGGGAGCCATCTATAAGGGGGGATACAGGGGGAGCCATCTATAAGGGGGGGATACAGGGGGGAGCCATCTATAAGGGAAGAATACAGGGGGAGCCATCTATAAGGGGGGAATACAGGGGGAGCCATCTATAAGGGGGGAATACAGGGGGGGAGCCATCTGTACGGGGGGGAATACAGGGGGGGCCCTCTATAAGGAGGGAATACAGGGGAGCCATCTGTACGGGGGGAATACAGGGGGGAGCCATCTATATGGGGGGGGTACAGGGGGGAGCCATCTATAAGGGGGAAATACAGGGGGAGCCATCTATAAGGGGGGAAAACAGGGGGGAGCCATCTATACGGGGGGGATACAGGGGGAGCCATCTGTACGGGGGGAATACAGGGGGAGCCATCTATAAGGGGGGGATACAGGGGGAACCAACTATAAAGGGGGAATGCAGGGGGAGCCATCTATATGGGGGTGGAATACAAGGGGAGCCATCTATAGGGGGGGAATACAGGGGAAGCCATTTATACGGGTTGATACAGGGGGAGCCATCTATAAGGGGGGGAAAACAAGGGGAGCCATCTATAAGGGGGTAATACAGGGGGAGCCATCTATAAGGGGCCAATACAGATGTGCAGTGTGTATAGAGATGAGGATGGTGACAGAGTGAGGAGCCTAATATGTCTGTCTGGCAGATTCTGTGGATTCGTGGCTCGGAGAAGTTCTCATAACGGCCCAGGGCAAATGGAGAAGAAGATGAAAAGGGAAGAACTCTGATCAGAGAAGACATCCCCTGTGAGTCACTTGATGTATCTGCACTGTAATGTATATGATGTACAGAACCTGTGTAGAGCTGGGTACCTCTATATGACTGGATAAGGTGATAGTGATCATTGTACAGTGGATTAGTCAGTAACAGCGGTGATGTTAGTCAGTATGCGGTGGTAATATTTGTTGCTTGTTATCTGGCATATATATAGAGAAGGGCAAAACAACATGTCTCATATAGACAGAGGGGCAACAACATGACTATCTATATCATAATAATCAAAGTCTGTCTGTCTGTCTGTCTGTCCTTCTGTCTGTCTGTCTGTCTGTCCTCTATAGACTTCCAAACGCCTGAATCGTTTGACCCCAAATTTGGCACACAGATACATTGGGTGCCCGGGAAGGTTATTGCGAAGGTCCCGTCCCCGCCAGATGTACAGGAGGGGAGGGGGAGGGGAAAGAGCGCCCCATAGAGATGACTGGGAAAATCTCCTCACTGCAAACACAGGTGATATAATTAGCTGCAGCAGACACGGCAGTTGGAGCCTTAGCAACCAATAGGATTACTGCTTTCATTTTCACAGGGAGCAATGGTTGCTAGGGAAGCTGCCTCACAACATCCACAGTAATAACTGGTAGACCCCCTACTCCATCTATACAGTACATGTATATACAGGAGCCCCTACTCCATCTATACAGTACATGTATATACAGGACCCCCTACTCCATCTATACAGTACATGTATATTCAGGACCCCCTACTCCATCTATACAGTACATGTATATACAGGACCCCCTACTCCATCTATACAGTACATGTATATACAGGACCCCCTACTCCATCTATACAGTACATGTATATACAGGGCCCCCTACTCTATCTATACAGTACATGTATATACAGGACCTCCTACTCCATCTATACAGTACATGAATATACAGGACCCCCTACTCCATCTATACAGTACATGTATATACAAGACCCCCTACTCCATCTATACAGTACATATATATACAGGACCCCCTACTCCATCTATACAGTACATGTATATACAGGGCCCCCTACTCCATCTATACAGTACATATATACAGGACCCCCTACTCCATCTATATAGTACATGTATATACAGGACCCCCTACTCCATCTATACAGTACATGTATATACAGGGCCCCCTACTCCATCTATACAGTACATATATACAGGACCCCCTACTCCATCTATACAGTACATGTATATACAGGACCTCCTACTCCATCTATACAGTACATGTATATACAGGGCACTACAGGTATACCAAACTGTGACTGGATAACACTGCCATACCAAACCTGACCAATACCGCCATACTGTGATGGATAACACTGCCATACCAGACCTGACCAATACTGCCATACTGTGCTGGATAACACTGTCATACCAGACCTGACCAATACCACCATACTGTGCTGGATAGCACTGCCATACCAGACCTGACCAATACCGCCAAACTGTGACTGGGTAACACCGCCACACCAGACCTGACCTATACCGTCATACTGTGACTGGATAACACCATCATATCAGACCTGACCAATACCGCCATACTGTGACTGGATAACACCGCTATACCAGACCTGACCAATACCACCATACTGTGACTGGGTAACACTGTCATAAGACACCTGACCAATACCACCATACTATGACTGGATAACACTGCCATACCAGACCTGACCAATACCGCCATACTATGACTGGATAACACTGCCATACCAGACCTTACCAATACTGCCATACTGTGACTGGATAACACTGCCATACCACACCTGACCAATACCGCCATACTGTGACTGGATAACACCACTATACCAGACCTGACCAATACCGACACACTGTGACTGAATAACACTGCCATACGGGTAAATACGACCCTGCAGGTATACAGGACACTACAGGTATACAGGACCCCAAAACTATACACTACAGGTGCACGGGACCTCCACAAACTATATACTACAGGTATACAGGACCCCAAACTTTACACTATAGGTATACAGGACCCCAAAACTATACACTACAGGTATACAGGACCTCCACCAACTATATACTTCAGGTACACAGGACCTCCATCAACTATATACTACAGGTATATAGGACCCCAAACTATACACTACAGGTAGTCAGGACCTCAAAACTATACACTACAGGTATACAGGACCTACACCAACTCTATAATACAGATATACAGCACCTTCACCAACTCTATACTACAGGTATACAGGACCCCAAAGCTATATACTACAGGTATACAGGAACTCCACCAACTATATACTTACTACAGGTATATAGGACCCCAAACTATACACTACAGGTATACAGGACCTCCACCAACTCTATACTACAGTTATACAAGACCCTCAAACTATGCACTACAGCTATACTGGACCCCAGAACTATATACTACAGGTATACAAAACCTCCACCAATTATACACTACAGGTATCCAGGACCCTCAAACTATAAACTACAGGTATTCAAGACCTCCACCAACTATACATTACAGGTATACAGGACCCCCAAACTATACAGTACAGGTATACAGGACCTTCACCAACTGTACACTGCAGGTATACAGGACCTCCCTCAACTATACACTACAGGTATACAGCCCCCCCCCCCAACTACACACTACAGGTATATAGGACCCCCCCCCAACTATACACTTTAGGTATACAGCCCCCCCAACTATGCACTACAGATATGGGAGACCCCTAAAAACTATACATTGTGGGTATACAGAACCCCTCCAACTATGCACTACAGGTATACACTAATTCCACTGATTAACTGATGAAACAATACCTTTAGCTTGGCCTCTTGGGCACCTTAGAACAAATCTAATTAAAACACTGACACTTTATACCAAGGCAGCGCCGGGTACATTTTCTAGTTATCTATATAATAAAAATGAAAGTCTGTCTGCTTGTTTGTCTGTCCCATATAGACTTCCAAACGCCTCAACCGTTTGACCCCAAATTTGGCCCACAGATACATTGGGTGCCCAGGAAGGTTATTGCGAAGGTCCCGTCCCCGCCAGATGTACAGGAGGGGAGGGGAGGGGGAAGAGCGGCGCCCCATAGAAATGAATGGGAAAATCTCCTCACTGCAAACACAGGTGATATAATTAGCTGCAGCTTTGCCCAGTGGAAACGGCAGTTGGAGCCTTAGCAACCAATAGGATTACTGCTCTCATTTTCACAGGGAGCAATGGTTGCTAGGGAAGCTGCCTCACAACATCCACAGTAATAACTGGTAGACCCCCTACTCCATCTATACATTACATGTATATACAGGGCCCCCTACTCCATCTATACAGTACATGTATACAGGACCCCCTACTCCATCTATACAGTACATGTATACAGGGACCCCTACTCCATCTATACAGTACATGTATACAGGACCCCATACTCCATCTCTACAGTACATGTATACAGGACCCCCTACTCCATCTATACAGTACATGTATATACAGGGCACTACAGGTATACCAAACTGTGACTGGGTAACACTGCCACACCAGACCTGACCAATACCGCCATACTGTGCTGGATAACACTGTCATACCAGACCTGACCAATACCGCCATACTGTGACTTGGTAACACCGCCAGACCTGACCAATACCGCCATACTGTGACTGGATAACACTGCCATACCAGACCTGACCTATACCGCCATACTGTGCTGGATAACACTGTCATACCAGACCTGACCAATACCGCCATACTGTGACTCGGCAACACCGCCACACCAGACCTGACCAATACCGCCATACTGTGACTGGATAACACTGCCATACCAGACCTGACCAATACCACCATACTGTGACTGGATAACACTGCCATACCAGACCTGACCTATACCGCCATACTGTGCTGGATAACACTGCCATACCAGACCTGACCAATACCGCCATACTGTGCTGGATAACACTGTCATACCAGACCTGACCAATACCGCCATACTGTGCTGGATAACACTGTCATACCAGACCTGACCAATACCGCCAAACTGTGACTGGGTAACACCGCCACACCAGACCTTACCAATACCGCCATACTGTGACTGGATAACACTTCCATACCACACCTGACCAATACCACCATACCATGACTTGATAACACCATCATATCAGACCTGACCAATACCGCCATACTGTGACTGGATAACACCGCTATACCAGACCTGACCAATACCACCATACCATGACTGGATAACACTGCCACACCAGACCTGACCAATACCACCATACTATGACTGGAAAAAACTGCTATACCAAACCTGACCAATACCGCCATACTATAACTGGATAACACTGTCATACCACACCTGACCAATACCGCCATACTGTGACTGGATAACACTGCCATACCAGACCTGACCAATACCGCCATACTATGACTGGATAAGACTGCCATACCAGACCTGACCAATACTGCCATACTGTGACTGGATAACACTGCCATACCACACCTGACCAATACCGCCATACTGTGACTGGATAACACCACTATACCAGACCTGACCAATACCACCACATTGTGACTAGAGAACACCGCCACACCAGACCTGACCAATACCGCCATACTGTGACTGGATAACACCGCCATACCAGATATGACCAATACCGACACACTGTGACTAAATAACACTGCCATACCAGACCTGACCAATACCGCCATACTGTGACTAGATAACACCGCTATACCAGACCTGACCAATACCGCGATACCCGCCTCGAAAAGACACCAGATTTTCTGGCAAGTCTGAACGGGAGGGTACTGCCCCTCTGCAAGGTGCTACCCTACGCACCAGACCATGGGTGCCTAATGGTAAATACGACCCTGCAGGTATCCAGGACACTACAGGTATACAGGACCCCAAAACTATACACTACAGGTGCACGGGACCTGCACCAACTATATACTACAGGTATACAGGACCCCAAACTTTACACTACAGGTATACAGGACCCCAAAACTATACACTACAGGTATACAGGACCTCCACCAACTATATACTTCAGGTATTCAGGACCTCCACCAACTATATACTACAGGTATACAGCACCTTCGCCAACTCTATACTACAGGTATATAGGACCCCAAAGCTAAATACTACAGGTATACAGGAACTCCACCAACTATATACTACAGGTATATAGGACCCCAAACTATACACTACAGGTATACAGGACCTCCACCAACTCTATACTGCAGTTATACAGGACCTTCAAACTATGCACTACAGGTATACAGGACCCCCGAACTATATACTACAGGTAAGCAAGACCACCAATTGTACACTACAGGTATCCAGGACCCTCAAACTATAAACTACAGGTATACAAGACCTCCACCAACTATACTTTACAGGTATACAGCACCAACTATATACTACAGGTATACAGGACCCCCGAACTATACAGTACAGGTATACAGGACCTTCACCAACTGTACACTGCAGGTATACAAGACCTCCCTCAACTATACACTACAGGTATACAGCCCCCCCAACTACACACTACAGGTATACAGGACCCCCCCAACTATACACTATAGGTATACAGCCCCCCCAACTATGCACTATAGATATGAGAGACCCCTAAAAACTATACATTGTGGGTATACAGAACCCCTCCAACTATGCACTACAGGTATACACTAATTCCACTGATTAACTCAGATGAAACAATACCTTTAGCTTGGCCTCCTGGGCACCTTAGAACAAATCTAATTAACACACTGACACTTTATACCCGGGCAGCATCGGGTACATTTTCTAGTCTATATAATAAAAATGAAAGTCTGTCTGTCTGTCTGTCCCAAATAGACTTCTAAACGCCTGAACCGTTTGACCCCAAATTTGGCACACAGATACATTGGGTGCCCGGGAAGGTTTTAGCGAAGGTCCCGTCCCCGCCAGATGTACAGGAGAGGAGGGGGAGGGGGAAGAGCGGCACCCCATAGAGATGAATGGGAAAATCTCCACACTGCAAACACAGGTGATATAATTAGCTGCAGCAGACACGGCAGTTGGAGCCTTAGCAACCAATAGGATTACTGCTTTCATTTTCACAGGGAGCAATGGTTGCTAGGGAAGCTGCCTCACAACATCCACAGTAATAACTGGTAGACCCCCTTCTCCATCTATACAGTGCATGTATATACAGGGCACTACAGGACAGGTATACCAAACTGTGACTGGGTAACACTGCCACACCAGACCTGACCAATACCGCCATACTGTGCTGGATAACACCGCCATACCAGACCTGACCAATACCGCCATACTGTGACTGGATAACAATGTCATAACACGCCTGACCAATACCGCCATACTGTGCTGGATAACACTGTCATAACACGCCTGACCAATACCGCCACACTGTGACTGGGTAACACCTCCATACCAGACGTGACCAATACCGCCATACTGTGACTGGATAACACTGCCATACCAGACCTGACCAATACCGCCATACTGTGACTGGATAACACTGTCATACCAGACCTGACCAATACCACCATACTGTGACTGGATAACACTGCTATACCAGACCTGACCAATACCGCCGTACTGTGACTGGATAATACCGCTGTACCAAACCTGATCAATACCACTATACCGTGACTGGATAACATTGCCACATCAGACCTGACCAATACTACCATACTGTGACTGGGTAACACTGTCATAACACACCTGACCAATACCACCATACTATGACTGGAAAAAACTGCTATACCAGACCTGACCAATACCGCCATACTGTATCTGGATAACACTGTCATACCACACCTGACCAATACCGCCATACTCTGACTGGATAACACTGCCATACCAGACCTGACCAATACTGCCATACTGTGACTGGATAACACTGCCATACCACACCTGACCAATACTGCCATACTGTGACTGGATAACACCACTTTACCAGACCTGACCAATACCGCCACACTGTGACTGGAGAACACCGCCACACCAGACCTGACCAATACCGCCATACTGTGACTGGATAACACTGCCATACCAGACCTGACCAATACCGCCATACTGTGACTGGATAACACCGCTATACCAGACCTGACCAATACCGCCATACCCCCCTCGAAAAGACACCAGATTTTCTGGCAAGTCTGAACGTGGGTGCTACCCTACGCACCAGACCATGGGTGCCTAATGGTAAATACGACCCTGCAGGTATACAGGACACTGACACTTTATACCCGGGCAGCGCCGGATAAATTTTCTAGTATTATTTATGAACCACGTTGTTTCCCTGTATATTGTATTATACAGTATACATACAGGGAAATAACATGGTTCTCATATATAATAGTCATGTTGTTGCCCCTCTGTATATATGAGACATGTTGCACTGGTGTGACAATAAACCCTGAAGATTGCTGTTGGAAGTGCTGTCTCCATTGCGTTTTTTGGATACTTTGAAGCTTTGGTGAGTCATGCACGCACGTTTTTTTTTTGTTTTTATGCTGCTGAGAGACTGTGTTGTGAATTACAATTTATGTTAACAATAATTTGTATTTTTTATCGTAAGTAATTGTACTGGCTAGGGGCGGGGTTGCAAAGATGGGGGGGTTTTGATGGTGGCGGCCTCGGTGGGGGGGGGGGAACAATTCGCACCTCTGCCCAGGGGCCCATAATGCTGTTAAGACGGCCCTGGCCTGGAAGGATATACAGTAGTCTGGCTTACACCCCCCGGTATAGAATATATCCTTTGGGTATAATGTGGCCTGGGCCAGACTATACCCAGGTTCGACATTAGATTGATATATTCTGGCCTGGATGGGTGACCCAGGCTATTTTACCGAGCATGGTATAGTTTGACCTAGGCTATTTTACACACCGGCATATAGTTTGGCCTAGGCTATTTTACACCCTGAGGTATGATTTGGCCTAGGCTATTTTACACACCGGAGTACAGTTTGGTCTAGGCTACTTTACACACTGGCATATAGTTTGGCCTAGGCTATTTCACACAACAGGGTATAGTTTGGCCTAGGTTATTTCACACACCAGGGTATAGTTTGGCCTAGGCTATTTCACACACCAGGGTATAGTTTGGCCTAGGCTATTTTACTCCTTGAGGTATAGTTTGGCCTAGGCTATTTTACACACAAGATTATAGTTTGGTCTAGGTATTTTACACACCGGAGTATAGTTTGGTCTGGGCTATTTTACACAATGGTTTATAGTTTGACCATGGCTATTTCAATTCCCAGGGTATAGTTTGACCTAGGCTATTTTACACACCAGCATATAGTTTGGCCTAGGCTATTTTACACACCAGCATATAGTTTGGCCTAGGTTATTTCACACCCCAGCATATAGTTTTGCCTAGGCTATTTTACACAGCAGAGTATTGTTTGCTCTAGGCTATTTTACACACTGGCATATAGTTTGGCCTAGGCTATTTCACACCCCAGGGCATAGTTTGGCCTAAGCTATTTCACACCTCAGGGTATAGTTTGGCCTAGGCTATTTTACACACTGGCATACTGTATAGTGCTAATCCATACATACGCATGCCGTCTTAGGGTGCCTTCACACATACCAGATCCGCAGCGGATTTTATGCTGTGGGTTTGCAGCGAAATCCGCTGCTGATCCATGTAGTGTGAAGGTCTATGGGTTACATATCCGCAGCAAGGGGAAAAAAAGGAGAAAAAAGCGGGCACCGGCGCCTCGTGTGATACCTCAATACACCAAGGATAAGGATTATGTGAGAATGTGCTCACCTGGATGCCACTTGGGCTTTGTGCATATCACCCCTCAACAGGGTACAAATCTGAATCCAGGGTCTTGTTTGGTAACAGTCCACTGTATAGGGGCCTACTACCTCTAGGAACTGCTAAGCTGACTGTACCAAAAACACAGGATACTCCCAAAATAATAGGGCCCGTGGAGACAATAAGTGAATAGAAATAAAAAAGAAATTAAGGTACTCTAGGTCAGCATTGTCCACACACAGAAGTAGCCGAAAGATTAAATAAATGAATTTAATATAATAAAAAATATGCTTAAAGAACATCTGAACAACCCTTTGGAGAGAATTTTCAGGAACAGAAAGCCCCCTTCTATGCACATCTGCACAAACTGGGTCTTTAGGAAATATATTTTCTACTTTGCAGCCCAGAGAATGGCATAGGGTTTGCATAAAGAACCTCATCTGTTAGTATAGTGCATACTTTTAGCATGTCTTGAGCTTTTATTTTTCTTTACATCACCTTTTCTTTACTGAAAATAAAATGACTCTGCTGACTGAATTTACACAGCAGGCTAAAATGTAAGCTGCAGATATCCGGAAATGTCAGTGTGTGTGTGTGTGTGTGTCCTCCAGTGGTCAGTGAAAATTGAAATACTTTATATCAGGATTTATATGCAGATAATCACATGAAAATGTGGAGAAAAAAACAGCACTAAAACTTATGAAAACTTTCAAATAAAAAATCATTACCAATAGCACTTTAACTGTAATAAGTACTACTTGTATCTCAAGCTTTCCTGTGTTTAGTGCATAAACTCCCATAAAGCCCCATAACAGTTACTGTATTTTAAAGCATAAAGGTTCCACATGCAGTGACGTGCAAATGAGCACCAGAACATGTTTTCTGTCTAGTCTCTACCAGTTTATTAAGGATCCTCCAAGGCATAAAGAATGAACAGAGCTACCTATATCATTACTCATTTCATTGGAATTTTAATTAAACAGATTTATTCTAGATCCTACTATTCATCAACTCTATGAAGGTATTGAACAAACACACATTACATAAAGCTACACAGTACCAGCGTCGGACTGGGCCTCTGGAGAACCAGAGGGTCCCCCTCTTACCCCGCACACTGACTGTCCGGTCCAGTCCAATATTTTGCTTGTGATCACAAGATGCAGTGTCAGACTGGCCCCCAGCTGATGCGCAGCTCCATAGAGGTGTCCCGGGTGTTCCAGCGCATGCACCATTGAGCTCAAAGTGCACCAGGGATGGTACTTCTGGCACAAGAAGTTAGAGACGCCCCTAGGGAGCTGCGCATGAGCCGGGGATGAGAGGACAAGATGCTTTGCAAAGATGGGAGATCAATAAGAGGGGCAACATAAGGGGACAAAATAAGCGGGGCATCTATATGGGGGACATCTTTAAAGGGCACAAAATACGGGGGCATCTATAAGCGGGCCAACATAAGGGGTCCATCTCCATCTACAAGGGGGGCAACATAAGGAGGGCATCTATAAGGGGGACAACATTTAAGATGTAGTAGGGTGTAGAGATGGAGAATAGGTGTTTGACAAAACTACTATAATTCTTTTACTTTTAATGCAGGTTTTCTCACAATGCAGTGGCAATTGTAGTAGAGTAACACACTTCACAATCTTTAATATGGAACACACAGATATTCTTGGTTAGATCAAGGGTATTTAGAGGTGTCTTTTTAGCTTCTCCACCCAATAAAAGGTTAGTCATTCACTTGAATACTCTCCTCCAAAAGGGCCACATGCTGCTTCATCAGTTGGCTCCCAATGAGCTACTCCAGTTGCAGCATAGCAGCGGTGGTTGCCTGTTGGTCGGGGTGTGTTGGCTGCTAGGTGGGTGTGGGTAACTTGGGCACTTGTCAAGGTAGCCTGAAGTGGGGTAGATACCCACCCCCGGTCAGTCGCTGCTTCCTCAGGTTTGGAAAACCCATGTGTACCCTGGTGTGTAGATGCAAAACTGACTACAGAGTCCAGTAGCTTAAAGGACAACTCCGGCAGGACCTAAAAAAACAACAACACAGACACACGCACACACCTCACACTCACCATCCCTCCAGTGATCACCATGACTCCGTCACCTCCGGTCCGAGTCTTCGGAACTTCCTCACTTCCGGGTCCGTGTGAAGTGAATGGGAGAGAATAGGCTGCCGGTGCACATGTGCCCCGGCAACCTTTTCATTGGCTGGAGCGCATCACTTTGCTTCCAGCAAGCTCAGCCAATCAAGTGCAAGACGAGAGTAGGGTAAACGATTAATCAACTTTTATAGTACTGGTTACATGTCCAGCAGCCCTTTTAGCATACCGGACAGCTCATGTAGTGAGACACTGCACTATCTTTAGGGGAAAGAAAAACAAGGAGTCCTGGAAGGGATTGATCTGGCCCCCACAGAGCTCTGATCTCAACATCATCCATCATACATCAAGTCTGCCTGGGATTAAATAAGGAGACAGAAGGATTTGAGCAAGTCTACAACCATAGAAGATCTGTGGTTAGTTCTGCAAAATGTTTGGAACAACCTCCCTGCTGATTCCTTAAAAAAAACTGTGTGCAAGTTACCTAGGAGAACAGATGCTGTTTTGAAGCATTTTTCCACACTTGCCTTTTGTACAATACTGTTTATGATACAAATATATATTTAACAAGGTAAACTCTTGCAAATAGGGGCATTGCTTCAGTGTTCATTAATATAGCTATAGACAAAATATACAATATACAATACTAGAAAATGTACCGGGCGCTGCCCGGGTATAAAGTGTCAGTGTGTTAATTAGATTTGTTCTAAGGTGCCCAGGAGGCCAAGCTAAAGGTATTGTTTCATATGAGTTAATCAGTGGAATTAGTGTATACCTGTAGTGCATAGTTGGAGGGGTTCTGTATACCCACAATGTATAGTTTTTAGGGGTCTCGCATATCTGTAGTGCATAGTTGGGGGGGCTGTATACCTATAGTGTATAGTTGGGGGGGGTCCTGTATACCTGTAGTGTGTAGTTGAGGGGGGGGCTGTATACCTGTAGTGTATAGTTGAGGGAGGTCCTGTATACCTGCAGTGTACAGTTGGTGAAGGTCCTGTATACCTGTACTGTATAGTTCAGGGGTCCTGTATACCTGTAGTATATAGTTGGTGCTGTATACCTGTAATGTATAGTTGGTGCAGGTCTTGTATACCTGTAGTTTATAGTTTGAGGGTCCTAGATATCTGTAGTGTATAATTGGTGGAGGTCTTGTATACCTGTAGTATATAGTTCGGGGGTCCTGTATACCTGTAGTGAATAGTATGAGGGTCCTGTATAACTATAGTATAGAAATGGTGGAGGTCCTGTATACCTGTAGTGTATAGTTTGGGGTCCTATATACCTGTAGTATATAGCTGGTGGAGTTCCTGTATACCTGTAGTATATAGCTTTGGGGTCCTGTATACTTGTAGTATAGAGTTGGTGAAGGTGCTGTATACCTGTATTATAGAGTTGGTGTAGGTCCTGTATACCTGTAGTGTATAGTTTTGAGGTCCTGTATACCTGTAGTGTATAGTTTGGGGTCCTATATACCTGTAGTTTATAGTTAGTGGAGTTCCTGTATACCTGTAGTGTATAGTTTTGGGGTCCTGTATACCTGTAGTGTATAGTTTGGGGTCCTGTATACCTGTAGTATATAGTTGGTGGAGGTCCTGTATACCTGACGTATATAGTTGGTGGAGGTCCTGTATACCTGTAGTGTATAGTTTTGGGGTCCTTTATACCTGTAGTGTAAAGTTTGAGGTCCTGTATACCTGTAGTATATAGTTTTGTGGAGGTCCCGTGCACCTGTAGTGTATAGTTTTGGGGTCCTGTATACCTGTAGTGTCCTGTATACCTGCAGGGATGTATTTACCCATATGGCAGTGTTATTCAGTCACAGTGTGTCGGTATTGGTCATGTCTGGTATGGCGGTGTTATCCAGTCACAGTATGGCGGTATTGGTCAGGTCTGGTGTGGCAGTGTTATCCAGTCACAGTATGGCGGTATTGGTCAGGTCTGGTGTGGCGGTGTTATCCAGTCACGGTATGGTGGTATTGGTCAGGTCTGGTATAGCAGTGTTATCCAGTCACAGTATGGCAGTATTGGTCAGGTCTGATATGATGGTGTTATCCAGTCACAGTATGGCGGTATTGGTCAGGTCTGGTGTGGCGGTGTTACCCAGTCACAGTTTGCCGGTATTGGTCAGGTCTGGTATGGCAGTGTTATCCAGTCACAGTATGGCGGTATTGGTCAGGTCTGGTATGACAGTGTTATCCAGCACAGTATGGCGGCATTGGTCAGGTCTGGTATGGCAGTGTTATCCAGTCACAGTATGGCGGTATTGGTCAGGTCTGGTATGACAGTGTTATCCAGCACAGTATAGCGGTATTGGTCAGGTCTGGTGTGGCGGTGTTATCCATTCACAGTATGGCGGTATTGGTCATGTCTGGTATGGCGGTATTGATCAGGTCTGGTATGACAGTGTTATGCAGTCACAGTATGGCGGTATTGGTCAGGTCTGGTGTGGCGGTGTTATCCAGTCACGGCATGGTGGTATTGGTCAGGTCTGGTATAGCGGTATTATCCAGTCACAGTATGGCAGTATTGGTCAGGTCTGATATGATGGTGTTATCCAGTCACAGTGTGGCGGTATTGGTCAGGTCTGGTGTGGCGGTGTTACCCAGTCACAGTTTGCCGGTATTGGTCAGGTCTGGTATGGCAGTGTTATTCAGTCACAGTATTGCGGTATTGGTCAGGTCTGGTATGACAGTGTTATCCAGTCACAGTATAGCGGTATTGGTCAGGTCTGGTATGGCAGTGTTATCCAGTTACAGTAAGGCGGTATTGGTCAGGTCTGGTTTGGCAGTGTTACCCAGTCACAGTTTGGTATACCTGTAGTGCCCTGTATATACATGTACTGTATAGATGGAGTAGGGGGCCCTGTATATACATGTACTGTATAGATGGAGTAGGGGGTCCTGTATATACATGTACTGTATAGATGGAGTAGGGGGCCCTGTATATACATGTACTGTATAGATGGAGTAGGGGGTCCTGTATATACATGTACTGTATAGATGGAGTAGGGGGTCCTGTATATACATGTACTGTATAGATGGAGTAGGGGGTCCTGTATATACATGTACTGTATAGATGGAGTAGGGGGCCCTGTATATACATGTCCTGTATAGATGGAGTAGGGGGTCCTGTATATACATGTACTGTATGGATGGAGTAGGGGGTCCTGTATATACATGTCCTGTATAGATGGAGTAGGGGGCCCTGTATATACATGTACTGTATAGATGGAGTAGGGGGTCCTGTATATACATGTACTGTATAGATGGAGTAGGGGGTCCTGTATATACATGTACTGTATAGATGGAGTAGGGGGTCTACCAGTTATTACTGTGGATGTTGTGAGGCAGCTTCCCTAGCAACCATTGCTCCCTGTGAAAATGAAAGCAGTAATCCTATTGGTTGCTAAGGCTCCAACTGCCGTGTCTGCTGCAGCTAATTATATCACCTGTGTTTGCAGTGAGGAGATTTTCCCATTCATCTCTATGGGGCGCTCTTCCCCCTCCCCCTCCCCTCCTGTACATCTGGCGGGGACGGGACCTTCGCAATAACCTTCCCAGGCACCCAATGTATCTGTGTGCCAAATTTGGGGTCAAACGGTTCAGGCTTTTGGAAGTCTATAGAGGACAGACAGACAGACAGACAGAAGGACAGACAGACAGACAGACTTTGATTTTTATGATATAGATTTGTCACTGAATCATTTAACTAGCAGCGTGGTTGGATCTTGAAGTCATGTGAAATCTCTGGTTTTACCCCTTTTTCCCCAGTCTGTAAGTGAAATAACACATAGCGCTAGATCAGGCAACACACAGGATTTATAGTTTGATATAACTTTGGATTCACATACTTGAATGCATAAAAGCTGGGAACAAAAACAAAGGCACTATTGCCTCTTTTTAGAGACACTGAAGCAATTAAAAAGTTGTACAGGTAGAAATATAGTGCAAACCTCAGAGAAACAACAGCTCAATATCAAATAATCTAAAAGGGAATCTCTCAGCACTTAGGACTTAGATATCACTAACATGCAGAAGCAAAAAGTCAATTTTCCCTTTGTGATACAAAGCTGTATGAGGATTGCTATAATTATATTTTATATGTGGTTCCACAATGTGGTTATCAATAGGAGATATTGCACAAACATTTCCCAAACCTGTTGCACATTACTGAAAGAAGTGTGTGTATTTAACACATGTGAAAATGTTTAAAACACTCAATACCATATGCTATAAGAAAAGTGTCTATCCCTATTGTTTTACTTCCTACTTATATTTTTCCATTACTACTTTATGCTCTGGGGCACTGCACGCTTTTTATGTGCAATATCACAATTGGTTTGGGCACAATTCCTGGAACTCTGTTTTTTTTTTTTTTAAAGCATGCTTTTTATGCAGTTTTTTAGTGGAGTAGCAGTTCCAGTTCTTGTGGACCACTATTGGTACATGTGAACATACACGCAGTTTTCTGTTAAAGAAAAATACATTCTTTAATTTAATAAAAAATAGGAAACAAAGCTGCCTCCCCTTCTACTCAGTTTGTCTCCTGAGCACATATACAGTGGTCCCTCAACTTACAATGGCATCAAGATACAACATTTTAAACATATGATGTTCCTTTCTGGACCATTGTAACTTGAGACCAGACTCAACATACAATTCTACAGACAGTCCAGATCTGCGGCACATGTGAATATCAAGATGATCAACCAATAAAAGTGGCCATTTTACTGGTAACCACCCAGTATTGCTAAAGTGCATGCACTGGTTGGCTGTCTAGTGTTCCCTCTCTAAGGGTGCCTTCACACGTACCGTATTGTAGCCGATTTCACGCTGCAAGTTTATTGCAATGAAATCCACTGCGATAATGATTACTATGTTACTCAATGGCAATGTATTTTCGCAGCAGCGTATAATGTGCGTTTATTTGTACCATGCTGATCTTGTGCGTGAAATCCGCTGCGATACGGTACGTGTGAAGGCACCCTAACAGTACAATGTGATACTACATGTCCTCCTCTGAGTTGTTCCTTTGGGCACCAGATGAGGGTGACTTCATTTTATATTTCTGGGACCCTGTGTGATCTGTACAGGACAAAAGGGGGAAGTGGTGTAGCTCACAGGTCTAATTGCAAATGACTGAGGTTAAAATATAGTCTGCCCCTACCTATAGTGGCATATGAGTACCAAGAAGTGTTAACAAAAATTATATAGTCCTCTAAGTCACAGCAGCCCTATGTGATAAAGTATTGAAACATAATAAAATAACAATATAAAATGCTGATTTAATTAGAATATATAAAATCACATATAATGATCATGGAAACAATAAAATACAATAAAGGTACTAGTAAAAATGCAGCCGGGCCCTGGCGGGAAAATAAATGAATATTTGGATACCAGCACTGCGGGTTAAGTCTGTAATTGGTTATGTCCGAACAGCAATAGGCAGAGTAGTTATAGATATAATAGGCAGCTATGTGCCACGGAGTTTGCTGGTTACAGTAGTTCAGATGCAGTCAGGTAGTTGTGGCAGTTTGTGCTCCACAAGGTAGCAACCTTGTATCAATCAGCAACAATGAATGTTTTGCTGGATAAACGGATAGCAATCCATAGTCTATAAACAACAGTAGAAAATCACAAACTGTAGATTTTTAGCAGGATAGCAGCATAAGCTGCTGCCAAAAACTGCTCTGGAGACATGAGTTGGTGAGTATCTATGGTGTGTCAGTATACTGGTACTGAAATGGCTGGGATTGCTGGGATCTGTAGTGTGTTTGTCAGTATACCAGTACTGGAATGACTGGGATTGCTGGGATCTGTAGTACTATACAGTGCCAGTCCAAGTACATTCTACAGACACATTCTTATTTGCCTAGGGTGGAGGTTGTGTAGTAGTAAAGATAGTGTCTGGTGTCTGTGACATCTCTCACCCGTCCCGATGGAGATACAGCAGCAGAAGCGATCAGGGCCAGCCTGTGGCAATGCGTCCTTGTGTAGTGGCAGGAGCAGTTGACACACTGCGCGGCCGTGCTCTGGATGCTCTCACCGTCCTCTTTTTGTCAGTTTCTGATGCAGCAATATTCAGGTATAACCAGCAGTTTGTTTGGAGAAAATGGCATATGTTGAATGGGGCCACAATAGTTAAAATGGTGTATAGGACTTGCTCTTACACATGTGTGGGAGCATAAGGTTTAGCCATACGCGTTTCAGAGTGTCAGGTTCACTCCTTCATCAGTGTCACAGTATGTTTGTATGGTGGAGGGATGATACTTTTATCTCCCCCTAATTGATCACATGATCAGCCTATGTTCAGGTACATAGGAAAACCTGAACTGGATCTGGGTAATACAAAAGAAAAGTAACAGCATCCAGGCGTTTAAAGTGCAAAAAGCAAAAAGTGCTTTATTACCTCATGGCACATACACAATAGCGACGTTTCGACCTACATGGTCTTTCTCAAGCTGGTGTACAATGGTAACAGACAGAGTATATATATCATTGCTAACCAATCATGTTTCCACAGTTTATCCACGAGGTATCCACCCATTAATACTTTATTAACCCATCTTCACCCACAAAGTGAAATAGTGCATATATAAAATAAACAAAACTATATTAAAATCATTACCAGATCTTGTGTGCAGCCAGCTCAAGTCGAAATCGCGCGCCACTGCATCGGCGTCCTGCCGGTGCTACAGCGCATGCGCGGAAAAGAACCAATCGAAGAGCCGTCAGCTGACACGGTCACGGTCATGTGACCGTTACCATGACCGCACAGACGCTCAGCGCGGCACAAGAGGAGGAGAGAGCAAAAAGGAAAAAAAACAAAAATGATAGACATCCACTGACTGCGGATAATCCAAACACTAAAGTCAAAAACTATAAAATAAGCAAAAAAAGTCTATATTGTCTCGGGCATCAAGTTTTCAGCAAAGCATCTTTAGTCCAAACGGACCTACATACTCCATAGTTGCTGCAAACAGTCCGTAATAGCTAAGACATCAAGTTGGAAATCTTCAGCACAGCACCCCCAATCCGAGTCAGCAATCTAGGGTATATGGAGCACCTCGTTGTCAAACTTTCATACACCGTCCACAATCGTAGCGAACTCGCTTGATATGCAGCTGATATCACTTGTCAAGGTTGCGATCTGTTGTTAAAAGTCATGTAATAGTAACATGCGAATAAGAGCAACCATACCCAGTCATAGATCTTCACCTGTGTAGACAGGCATCATATACAGTCTCACCCATATACTACAGGATCATCCTGGTGATGTAGTCAAAAATCTGCTGCGGAGCACCAATCGACATCCACTGTGGGAAAGCAAGTAGACCCATACCGGACAGGCTCCCGATCCATTCCGGACCTCCAAAACACCACACCGGTTAAAGGGATCATCCACAGCCATACAGTCACAATCGGGGTCGACAACCGTATAGGGCCTCCATAGGTCTCACGACCGCCACAGCAGTATAGGGTAAGATGATTACTTCCATCGCTCATAGGGGGTGTCCATGTGCCCAACTTCTGTAAAAATAATCATCAGATGCTTAGCATAAAAGCTCAAACTTGTGAAGTCACGATCTCTCATTTCCAACTCACAATGGTTGACAGGACCATGAAGCTACTCAGCACCCATCATCACCATTCATCGGACCTTGCTCCAATGGTTCCAAAAAAATAAAATAAAAAAAGCGGAAAAACAAAAAAACAAAAGAAACTGCTCTCACATCCTCCAATTGTAGCCTGCCACCAAGCGCATCCCCCGCGAAGCTTAGAAGCACACAAGATGGATGGAATCTATAAAACAAGAAAAATATATAAAAACAGAGAAAGATATAAAAACAGATACAACGTTTAAAAGCAAGATACATATATCAATCCTGACAGAAACCAATAAAAATACAGATGAGGACCACTACATACCCGGAAGGACTTTGTATTCTAAATTGAGTCCCCTAGGGCTCAATGTATCGAGTACAAAAATCCATCTTAGTTCCAATTTCTTCAGCTTCAACTCTCTATCCCCCCCTCTGACTAATGGTGGTACATGGTCAATTATCCGAAACCTCAGTTGACTAACAGAGTGTCCTGCTTCAGCAAAGTGATGAGGTATAGGTAGATCAAGCTTCTGCGTTCTAATAGTACTTTTATGTTGCTGTATTCTTAATCGTATCTCCTGTGTCGTTTCTCCAATATAGTAAAGCCCACAAGGGCAAACTATAATATATACAACATAACTCGATCTGCACGTAAACCTTTGTTTGATCATGAATTGTTCTGCAGAGTGTGGGTGAGAAAAAGTATCACCCCTTAGAAGACCATTACAACATGAGCAATTGAGGCAAGGAAAACAACCATTTTTCACAGCCCTCAGTGTAGATTGTGTTGCACCTCTAGTGGTTCCAATATCTGATTTGACCAATCTATCTTTCAAATTGCGGGTACGTTTATAGGACATAATCGGTGGAAGACTAAACTCAGCTACCTTGGGGCAACCTTTACTCAAGATACTCCAATGCTTCCTCAATATGGACCCAATGCGTCCACTTAAGGGGCCATATGTGGAAACAAATGGAATACGCTGAAATTCAGGACGCTGTTTGCGTGTAAAAAGCGTATTTCTGTCTAACTGTCTGGCCCTATCACAATGGGCATGCACTAACTCTTCAGGATAACCACGCTTAACAAACTTATTGCACATATCTTCCAATCTAGCATCAACTAGATCTTCATTTGCCACAACCCGTCTGACTCGCAACAACTGGCTCCAGGGCAGTGAATCTATCATCCGTTTAGGGTGATTAGACTGATAGTGTAATATGTTGTTCCTATCTGTAGACTTCACAAAAAGGTCTGATTCTAACACACCATTTTTGATGGCAATATTAGTATCAAGAAACTGAATCTGTTCATAGGACCAAATCATAGTAAACTTAAGATCTACATGTATCCTATTTAGTTCCAACAGAAAACACTCCAACTCCTGAACAGTGCCATCCCAAATCAAAAAAATGTCGTCTATGTACCTTAGCCAACGACGGACATGTCTCCAGTGCGTGGATGTATACACGACCTCCTCCTCCAGGACCGCCATATAAATGTTGGCATATGTGGGGGCCACATTGGACCCCATGGCGGTCCCACGACGCTGCAAAAAAAACTCATCACCAGACGCAAAATAATTCTTACGGAGGATGAACTCCAGCAGCATCAGGAGAAGGTCGGCGCGCTCAGGAGACATGTCCGAGTTGGCCAAGGTACGTCCCACAGCTTCCAAACCCCTATCGTGCGAGATAGATGTGTACAGTGAGACGACATCGAAAGACACCAACATGCAATTACTTGTCAGCTCTACATCCGCAATTTTCAACAAAAAGTCTGCAGTGTCCTTCACATAAGAACGAGCACTAGTGGCAAAAGAGCGTAAAACACGGTCTAGAAAAATGGCGGTATTAGCAAAAATAGATCCTCGACCCGACACTATCGGGCGACCCGGAGGGGATTTCAGTGATTTATGGATCTTTGGCAAAATATAGATGACCGGGACTACAGGATGGTCAACCACCAAAAATTCTGCAAGTTTATCATCTATCAGTTCTGATTCCTTAGCTTGTGTCACCAACCCCCGCAACTCCTTCTGAAAGGTATCTGTGGGATTGCCTGATAGTTTACAATATACCTCTTGGTCATAAATCTGCCTAAAGACCTCCTGTCTGTATGCCTCAGTGTCCATCACTACTAAAGCACCGCCTTTGTCGGCGGGCTTTATAGTGATGCGTTTGTCTCCCGCTAGTTGTTCTACTATCAACCTCTCTTCCAGTGTTAGATTGTGTCTTACCGTGCCTCTCTGTTCTATATGTCTCAGGTCCTCAATTTCTTTCTGTATCACTTGTATATATGCCTCTACACAATGATTCTGTATATGGGGTTGGAATGTACTGACATTGGACAAACCTAGATCTTTTAAACACAACCTGTCCCGCACAGAGTTGTCATCTTGTATCGTTGGAATATTATCAGAAAAAAACACTTTTAACTTAAGTCTCCATGACCGTGACCGTGTCAGCTGACGGCTCTTCGATTGGTTCTTTTCCGCGCATGCGCTGTAGCACCGGCAGGACGCCGATGCAGTGGCGCGCGATTTCGACTTGAGCTGGCTGCACACAAGATCTGGTAATGATTTTAATATAGTTTTGTTTATTTTATATATGCACTATTTCACTTTGTGGGTGAAGATGGGTTAATAAAGTATTAATGGGTGGATACCTCGTGGATAAACTGTGGAAACATGATTGGTTAGCAATGATATATATACTCTGTCTGTTACCATTGTACACCAGCTTGAGAAAGACCATGTAGGTCGAAACGTCGCTATTGTGTATGTGCCATGAGGTAATAAAGCACTTTTTGCTTTTTGCACTTTAAACGCCTGGATGCTGTTACTTTTCTTTTGTATAGATTTTGATTCTGTTGGACTACGGAATATGTAACTTTGCTTCATCCGTTTTTTTGATTTTTTTGATTTTTTCATTTTTTGGAGTTCTTTTTGAACTGATTGGAGTGCTGTGGGATTTTTGTTTTTCGCTGGGATTTTTTTAGTCCAAACCAAGGTGCACCCGTGAAATTTTTGGATCTAATTTATTTATTTAATATGAGTTTTCTGGACACAGGCGGGTCCAGTTCCTCTGGCACTTTTTTTTATACAGATGAGGACGCTAGACGTATTTTGGATGGACGTAAACCGGACAGCTCTTTTCTCAAAACCCCTACGATTGACATCTTAAGGCGTAAATGGGAGAGCGAACAAAGACATCTCACCTCCATGGAGTTACATCTGACTACACTAACGGAGTACTGCAAGGCTAAGAGGATCCCCCGGGGCTTAAGGACACATGTAAGACCCACATTGTTACCTAACAATAAGCCCTTCTGTACAAAGTTTGAACAGATCTGCAATAAGTTCTCGTATGACCTAATGTTGCTCAATGTTGAATATTTGGAAATTGAGGCAGACCAGAGTAAGAGGAAGATTGGTGAGTTGGAGACACAATTAAAAGCAGTAGTGGGTGGAGATGACTGGACACAGTTAGCTAACAAAGTGGAGGCTAATCTGAAAATATTTTCTAAAGAATTAGAGGAGACCAAGAAAGTGAAATGGTTCAGGGATCTGGATGACTACACTAGTGGACATGTATATGACTGGCAATTCTCAGCTGATTCCTTTCAGGATCTGAGGAGAAGACCGAGAGGACGTCGGGGCCCTCGTGGACGTAATTATAAACAGCGCAAGGACACTAACTTTGGCTTTACCTCAGGTGATTCGGACTCAGCCGATGATTCAGTACAAGTATCTAAGTCTCATAATCCGGATGCTTTTTTAGACAAGAACCCCCCAGCAGGCCAAGGAAGAGGACGCGCCGCGGGGGGCGCAAGCACTGGAAAAGACGTAAAAGACAAAGTGACCACTCGGCAAGGACTGAAACGCAACTAGGACTGATGGACAAACATGAGTTGGTGGTAAATATCTCATCTGTGACTTTGTCTGATGAACAACTTGATGTACTATCTAGGGGACTATCTTTTTGTCCGGTAGATAGTATGGATTGGTTTAGACTTGATTTGGATCTGCATAATTTCTTTAGGAGACTTAAGTTAAAAGTGTTTTTTTCTGATAATATTCCAACGATACAAGATGACAACTCTGTGCGGGACAGGTTGTGTTTAAAAGATCTAGGTTTGTCCAATGTCAGTACATTCCAACCCCATATACAGAATCATTGTGTAGAGGCATATATACAAGTGATACAGAAAGAAATTGAGGACCTGAGACATATAGAACAGAGAGGCACGGTAAGACACAATCTAACACTGGAAGAGAGGTTGATAGTAGAACAACTAGCGGGAGACAAACGCATCACTATAAAGCCCGCCGACAAAGGCGGTGCTTTAGTAGTGATGGACACTGAGGCATACAGACAGGAGGTCTTTAGGCAGATTTATGACCAAGAGGTATATTGTAAACTATCAGGCAATCCCACAGATACCTTTCAGAAGGAGTTGCGGGGGTTGGTGACACAAGCTAAGGAATCAGAACTGATAGATGATAAACTTGCAGAATTTTTGGTGGTTGACCATCCTGTAGTCCCGGTCATCTATATTTTGCCAAAGATCCATAAATCACTGAAATCCCCTCCGGGTCGCCCGATAGTGTCGGGTCGAGGATCTATTTTTGCTAATACCGCCATTTTTCTAGACCGTGTTTTACGCTCTTTTGCCACTAGTGCTCGTTCTTATGTGAAGGACACTGCAGACTTTTTGTTGAAAATTGCGGATGTAGAGCTGACAAGTAATTGCATGTTGGTGTCTTTCGATGTCGTCTCACTGTACACATCTATCTCGCACGATAGGGGTTTGGAAGCTGTGGGACGTACCTTGGCCAACTCGGACATGTCTCCTGAGCGCGCCGACCTTCTCCTGATGCTGCTGGAGTTCATCCTCCGTAAGAATTATTTTGCGTTTGGTGATGAGTTTTTTTTGCAGCGTCGTGGGACCGCCATGTCCCCACATATGCCAACATTTATATGGCGGTCCTGGAGGAGGAGGTCGTGTATACATCCACGCACTGGAGACATGTCCGTCGTTGGCTAAGGTACATAGACGACATTTTTTTGATTTGGGATGGCACTGTTCAGGAGTTGGAGTGTTTTCTGTTGGAACTAAATAGGATACATGTAGATCTTAAGTTTACTATGATTTGGTCCTATGAACAGATTCAGTTTCTTGATACTAATATTGCCATCAAAAATGGTGTGTTAGAATCAGACCTTTTTGTGAAGTCTACAGATAGGAACAACATATTACACTATCAGTCTAATCACCCTAAACGGATGATAGATTCACTGCCCTGGAGCCAGTTGTTGCGAGTCAGACGGGTTGTGGCAAATGAAGATCTAGTTGATGCTAGATTGGAAGATATGTGCAATAAGTTTGTTAAGCGTGGTTATCCTGAAGAGTTAGTGCATGCCCATTGTGATAGGGCCAGACAGTTAGACAGAAATACGCTTTTTACACGCAAACAGCGTCCTGAATTTCAGCGTATTCCATTTGTTTCCACATATGGCCCCTTAAGTGGACGCATTGGGTCCATATTGAGGAAGCATTGGAGTATCTTGAGTAAAGGTTGCCCCAAGGTAGCTGAGTTTAGTCTTCCACCGATTATGTCCTATAAACGTACCCGCAATTTGAAAGATAGATTGGTCAAATCAGATATTGGAACCACTAGAGGTGCAACACAATCTACACTGAGGGCTGTGAAAAATGGTTGTTTTCCTTGCCTCAATTGCTCATGTTGTAATGGTCTTCTAAGGGGTGATACTTTTTCTCACCCACACTCTGCAGAACAATTCATGATCAAACAAAGGTTTACGTGCAGATCGAGTTATGTTGTATATATTATAGTTTGCCCTTGTGGGCTTTACTATATTGGAGAAACGACACAGGAGATACGATTAAGAATACAGCAACATAAAAGTACTATTAGAACGCAGAAGCTTGATCTACCTATACCTCATCACTTTGCTGAAGCAGGACACTCTGTTAGTCAACTGAGGTTTCGGATAATTGACCATGTACCACCATTAGTCAGAGGGGGGGATAGAGAGTTGAAGCTGAAGAAATTGGAACTAAGATGGATTTTTGTACTCGATACATTGAGCCCTAGGGGACTCAATTTAGAATACAAAGTCCTTCCGGGTATGTAGTGGTCCTCATCTGTATTTTTATTGGTTTCTGTCAGGATTGATATATGTATCTTGCTTTTAAACGTTGTATCTGTTTTTATATCTTTCTCTGTTTTTATATATTTTTCTTGTTTTATAGATTCCATCCATCTTGTGTGCTTCTAAGCTTCGCGGGGGATGCGCTTGGTGGCAGGCTACAATTGGAGGATGTGAGAGCAGTTTCTTTTGTTTTTTTGTTTTTCCGCTATTTTTATTTTATTTTTTTTGGAACCATTGGAGCAAGGTCCGATGAATGGTGATGATGGGTGCTGAGTAGCTTCATGGTCCTGTCAACCATTGTGAGTTGGAAATGAGAGATCGTGACTTCACAAGTTTGAGCTTTTATGCTAAGCATCTGATGATTATTTTTACAGAAGTTGGGCACATGGACACCCCCTATGAGCGATGGAAGTAATCATCTTACCCTATACTGCTGTGGCGGTCGTGAGACCTATGGAGGCCCTATACGGTTGTCGACCCCGATTGTGACTGTATGGCTGTGGATGATCCCTTTAACCGGTGTGGTGTTTTGGAGGTCCGGAATGGATCGGGAGCCTGTCCGGTATGGGTCTACTTGCTTTCCCACAGTGGATGTCGATTGGTGCTCCGCAGCAGATTTTTGACTACATCACCAGGATGATCCTGTAGTATATGGGTGAGACTGTATATGATGCCTGTCTACACAGGTGAAGATCTATGACTGGGTATGGTTGCTCTTATTCGCATGTTACTATTACATGACTTTTAACAACAGATCGCAACCTTGACAAGTGATATCAGCTGCATATCAAGCGAGTTCGCTCCGATTGTGGACGGTGTATGAAAGTTTGACAACGAGGTGCTCCATATACCCTAGATTGCTGACTCGGATTGGGGGTGCTGTGCTGAAGATTTCCAACTTGATGTCTTAGCTATTACGGACTGTTTGCAGCAACTATGGAGTATGTAGGTCCGTTTGGACTAAAGATGCTTTGCTGAAAACTTGATGCCCGAGACAATATAGACTTTTTTTGCTTATTTTATAGTTTTTGACTTTAGTGTTTGGATTATCCGCAGTCAGTGGATGTCTATCATTTTTGTTTTTTTTCCTTTTTGCTCTCTCCTCCTCTTGTGCCGCGCTGAGCGTCTGTGCGGTCATGGTAACGGTCACATGACCGTGACCGTGTCAGCTGACGGCTCTTCGATTGGTTCTTTTCCGCGCATGCGCTGTAGCACCGGCAGGACGCCGATGCAGTGGCGCGCGATTTCGACTTGAGCTGGCTGCACACAAGATCTGGTAATGATTTTAATATAGTTTTGTTTATTTTATATATGCACTATTTCACTTTGTGGGTGAAGATGGGTTAATAAAGTATTAATGGGTGGATACCTCGTGGATAAACTGTGGAAACATGATTGGTTAGCAATGATATATATACTCTGTCTGTTACCATTGTACACCAGCTTGAGAAAGACCATGTAGGTCGAAACGTCGCTATTGTGTATGTGCCATGAGGTAATAAAGCACTTTTTGCTTTTTGCACTTTAAACGCCTGGATGCTGTTACTTTTCTTTTGTATAGATTTTGATTCTGTTGGACTACGGAATATGTAACTTTGCTTCATCCGTTTTTTTGATTTTTTTGATTTTTTCATTTTTTGGAGTTCTTTTTGAACTGATTGGAGTGCTGTGGGATTTTTGTTTTTCGCTGGATCTGGGTAATAAGAAAAATCTAGACTGGATCTGGCATGTTATCTGCCAATTCTTATAATCATAGGCATTGAGACATGAGGGAGATAACAATGAAGGTAGAGAAAAATATGGATAAACATGAATCATACTAAACAAAAACACATCTAATAGCTATCGATAACCAAACAGCAAATAAAATTATTAGTCATGTGGTACATACAAATAATGAAATAATAATCGTATAATTTTCAATTTAAATATATATTGGTAAAGGAGTTATTTGGCAGGGAAAGAAGGGGGTGTGATAATGATGTCTAGTTGCTGTTATATAAGCTGGAGACTTTTCAACAGAGTTAAGCACAAGGGTCAGTAAGACCCTATGAATTATGAAATAAAAATAAAAATCAGAGAACTAGATCATATGAGTTGCGGTAAACCTAAATGCATGGAGTAAAAGATCAATCTGGAGTGATTAATAGTGCAGTGAGCCATGGGGCCTAGGCTACAGGGGCAGATCCAGTGCCGTGTAGGACAGCCTGACACGTATCTGACCATAGAGAAGAGGCCACATGGTGTAAAACAGATAGTTATAGGAACCCGAATAGTTCCAATTTGGCATTTAAACCTGCAGGTTCAAGGCTGTCGAACTGAAATATTTTTTGTGATTCGATACGGGACATTTTGCTGATGTAATCACCACCTCCCCAATCCCTCGGGACATTCTGGATGGCTGCAGAGGACAGGTGAGAAGGGTTGCACTGGTGACATTCTCTAAAGTGAAGTGAAAGGGGATGTGTCATTTCTCCTATTTTGATATTACGAATGTGCTCAGAAATCCTGTTTTTCAGTTGCCTTTTAGTCCTCCCAATGTACTGCTTCGGGCAACTGCAATGGATCACATAAATAATGCCTTTTGAGTAACATGTCAGAAGTTCCTTGATCTCCCACTTGTAATCATTGGCTGTAGATGTGATTGATGTAATACTTCTAGGGGTGTTGGTGGTTTTGCACCCCATACATGAGCCGCACTTGTGAAACCCAGGGACAGCTAACCATGTTGTTCTGTTTTTGTTTGTTTTTCTAACAGTAAGAGCGATTTGTATTCCCAGATTGGGAGCTTTGGTATAGATAATTGGGGGTTTTGGGGGTAGTAGTGTTCCTAGAATTTTGTCCCTCTTAATTAAGCGCCAGTTCTTTGAGATGACTCTCTCAACTTTCTTGTACTCTACATTGAAGAGTAGAATGATAGAATCTGACCTTTCTGCCGGAGTTCTAACTGTTGGATCAAAGAACGTATTCTAAATGTCTAACTTTATTTAGAGAGGTTTGGATAATTTGATCTGGATAGTTTTTTTCTTGGAATCTGGCAGTAAGGAGTTCGGCTTCGACTTCAAATTGTTCAGGTTCTGCACAATTTCTTGTCCCAGTTATTTACATGAAATTTAAATTACAAAAGTAATTTATAGTCTCCAGTAGCTCTTTCTAACTGTTGTTTGTAAGGACTTGCTTTACCCCTATTAGTTATCTGCTTATTTTCCTTTAAATCTTCATATTTTCTAATTTTGGGATGCACCAGTATAAATACAAAGTAAGAATTTAAAATATGTATCCATATGTGTCCATAGCCTTTAAGAACATAGCCATAGCCTTTAAATTGTACCTGTCATGTCAGACACAGCTGCCTACAGACCCGGGGAAGCATGGTGGCGGGGAATAAAAATCTGCTGCAAGAATGGAGTGCCATAGACTGTAATAGAAACCAGTATGGCATCGGAATTCTCTACGAGAACCTAGCAACTTAAGATCCGCTGTGATATGGTATGTGTGAATCTAGCCTAAAAGGGCTTGTGCAGAAATCTCACAGATGCTTAAGACGTTTCCATGGAAACCTCACCTTCTGTTAGCAGCTGTGTGTGTGCGCAAACGTTCCGGAGACGGAACAATGACAGGTGCACATTATATTGTTTTTATTTTACTATCGATACAGCCATATAAGGGCTTTTTAACTATTTTGGTTGATGTAGACTTCTATAGTGCATGTTTCTGTTACGATTTCAGGTGAAAAATGTTAACATTAAAGTAGGATTAATGATTTTATGTTACTATGGCTTGGTAAATAAAGAGAGACTACATTAGGCTTACTAAAGGACATTACAAAGGGTGTTTTAGGTTAAAGCTAATTTTGGTTTTAGATGTAAAGGAGCTGTAAACGACACAGGCCTATTTTCCGTTCAATGTTAACTTTAATTTATTATTACATGAACTTAACAAGGAGATATATATTAAGCCGGGCAGAAAACTGCAATAACAGAGGAAAGACTACTGGACATAACAAAATGTCTTTTTTGTGGAACATCACCTGGACCAAATTAAAATGCAGTTATTTTGACAGAAGCCGCATAGATTCAGGATAAATAATCTGATCAAATTCCTGGGTGACTGCCCAATAAGCACAGGAAGAATTCGGAGTCTACAAGACCCTTATCACATATTTTGTTAATCGCAAGCAACTTCTCTGGAGGTCTGTTTATTGTTATGAATGTAGCATGGAAAAAATCTTTGCAGGTGTAGATTGAATAGAGGTGTGTTTCCAAGTAATATGTTTGTTGTGCTGAGATATATGCCAAAGTGGGCTTACTCTTCTTGTGCTTAGAAAAGAATTACAAGAATACATGTAACCAAGATGTTCCTATTTTCCCCTCAAAATAAAAGATCAAAAAGGAACAATAAAAACCCTCAACAAATATTTAAATATAATAACAGAAATGGGCGAATATAAAACTCTAATCAGGGTGTATTATATAACATATATATGTTAGGAGCAATGCAAAAAGTATGTTCACTCAACTTTTTTATTACATAGTAGATACTTAAATCACATATATTTCATAAAATAATATTTAGTTAATGGTGTAATACCCCGGCTGCATGAGACCTATTACAAACAAAATAAAGTAAATTATTTTAACCCCTTAAGGGCAGAGCCCAAAATGGCCTTAGAGGACAACTCCAACGTTTTTCTTTTTTAGCTTATTTAACCAGTTCACCTAGGCAATCTGTATATATACGTTCCTTCTGCACATACCCCGTGCAGTAGGAATGTATATATACGTTCCTGACTGACAGGGGCTTTATTATGAGAGCGGGATCGCTGCAGAGAGAGCGATCCCGCTCTCATGTGTGTCCAGCACTGGAGGTAATGAGAGTCAGTTTGCGATCCCGCAGCCGACCCTCATTAACCCCTTAGTGACCGCCGATATGGCGGTCACTAATGGGCCGGTGCCGCATTTCATCTCCCCTCACCGTGAATCCACGGTGGGGGGAGATGAAATAAGTAAAATCAGCCCCCCTAGTGCCCCGGTAACTAACCCCCCCTCCCCCGGCGGCCATCAGATCCAAGATGGCCGCCGCCATCGCTGTGAACAGACTAATGTCTGTTCACAGCGATGGAAATGTAAAAATGAATGAAAGCCCCATGCTCTCCACCACTGGAGGTAGCGGAGAGCATGGGGCAGTGATCAGGGACCCCCCTGTGGGGTCCCGGTACAAGCGATCAGCAGTATATACTATATACCGCTGATCGCTTGTGCCATGTGCAGCCCGGCACTTTTTATCCCCATTAGCCATAAATGATTGGTGACAGGGGATAAAAAGTGAAGTGTCCTGTCCCCCAAGTCGCCCCCCACCCTCCCAGTCACCCCCCGTCCCCCAGTCACCCCCCCCTTCCCCATATACTCACCTGATCCAGGGAGGTCCTTCCTCCTCGGTGTCCTGGCTGGTTCTGAAGTGCGCATGCGTTCCACAACCAGCCAAGCTCTGAAAATTTAAAGTGACAGAGACCAATTAGGTCTCTGTCACTGAACTATGATTACTGTGATAGAAAATATCACAGTGATCATAGTAATACAGTGAAAATGAATGTGTAAAGTACAAAAAGTACTTTACAGGGAGTGATTACTCCCAAATCACCCCTAACCACCGCACGTTGCCCGTAACCATCGCTCGTTGCCAGTGACCCCCTTCAGATTGTCCGTAATCACCCCAGATTGCCTGTAACCACCCCAAATTACATGTACCCACCCCAGATCACCTATAAGTACTTCAGTTTATCCGTAACAATCCCAGATCCTCTGTAACCACCCCAGGTTGCCTGCAACCACCGCAGGTTGCGCATAACCGCCCCAGGTTGCCCGTAATCATGCCAGATTACATGTAACCCCCCAGATTGCACTAGGGATGCACGATGCACTGAAAAATCGATTCTACTATCGATTTTAGGGGCATATTTTCGGTTCGATACCAGGATTTCCTGGTATTCAATACTTTATGATTAGCCGCACTGCTGCACGGCTTATCATAGAGTACACAGCAGGAGACATGGCGGGCAGCGAGCCGAGTGCCTGTCATGTCTTCTGCGCGTCCCCTGTACTGCTATTCTCCTTAGCCCGCCCTCCCTCTCTCCGCTTCAGCGGCGCCAAGTTCAAATAGCCGGCACACAGCGATCGCTCGTGCCGGCTATGTAACTGTATAGATGCCGCTGTCACACTGACAGCGGCATTTAACCCTCTCCTAACCCCCTCCATATGCAGCAGGGTCGGCTACTGTGTGTAGCAGACCCCGGCAGCTAATGACTGCGGCCCGAGATCCCGCAGGCTACAGTCATTTAACCCTTGAGGTGGCTGTGAAGTGTCTGATTGGCACCCCCGCAATGTGAGTGCGGGGGGCTGATGGGTTACCTCACAGCCTGAGGTCCGCACTCACCCTCCCAGTGTCTCTGCTAAGTCTGGCTCAGCCACATTCTACTAGCAGAGCGCTGATTTTACTGATGCTATGCAATGCTATAGCAGTAATATATAGCCTTGCATAGCTCAGGGGTCAGAGCAGGGTCAGCGGCTGCAGAGAGGGAAGAGAGCAGCGCTGTGGTCCGGGAGAGGAGATCAGAAAACAAGGCTGGAGGAGGGGGAGACCGGAGGAGGAGAAGGCTGGAGGAGGGGGAGACCGGAGGAGGAGAAGGCTGGAGGAGGGGGAGACCGGAGGAGGAGAAGGCTGGAGGAGGGGGAGACCGGAGGAGGAGAAGGCTGGAGGTGGGGGAGGCAGGAGGACATGCGGCCACTAGATCTGGACGGGACTGTGAGGTGGGGGCCGGAGGCCCCCATTATCCCCCCTGATAGCTGGTATGTTACATGACTACAGCCCCCATCATCCCCCCTGATAGCTGGTATGTTATATGACTACAGCCCCCATCATCCCCCCTGATAGCTGGTGTGTGTTACATGACTACAGCGCCCATCATCCCCCCTGATAGCTGGTGTGTGTTACATGACTACAGCCCCCATCATCCCCCCTGATAGCTGGTGTGTGTTACATGACTACAGCCCCCATCATCCCCCCTGATAGCTGGTGTGTGTTACATGACTACAGCCCCCATCATCCCCCCTGATAGCTGGTGTGTGTTACATGACTACAGCCCCCATCATCCCCCCTGATAGCTGGTGTGTGTTACATGACTACAGCCCCCATCATCCCCCCTGATAGCTGGTGTGTGTTACATGACTACAGCTTCCATCATCCCCCCTGATAGCTGGTGTGTGTTACATGACTACAGCACCCATCATCCCCCCTGATAGCTGGTGTGTGTTACATGACTACAGCCCCCATCATCCCCCCTGATAGCTGGTGTGTGTTACATGACTACAGCCCCCATCATCCCCCCTGATAGCTGGTGTGTGTTACATGACTACAGCCCCCATCATCCCCCTGATAGCTGGTGTGTGTTACATGACTACAGCCCCCATCATCCCCCCTGATAGCTGGTGTGTGTTACATGACTACAGCGCCCATCATCCCCCCTGATAGCTGGTGTGTGTTACATGACTACAACCCCCATCATCCCCCCTGATAGCTGGTGTGTGTTACATGACTACCGCCCCCATCATCCCCCCTGATTGCTGGTATGTTACATGACTACAGCCCCCATCATCCCCCCTGATAGCTGGTGTGTTACATGACTACAGCCCCCATCATCCCCCCTGATAGCTGGTGTGTTACATGACTACAGCTCCCATCATCCCCCCTGATAGCTGGTGTGTGTGTGTTACATGACTACAGCCCCCATCATCCCCCCTGATAGCTGGTATGTTATATGACTACAGCCCCCATCATCTCCCCTGATAGCTGGTGTGTGTTACATGACTACAGCGCCCATCATCCCCCCTGATAGCTGGTATGTTACATGACTACAGCCCCCATCATCCCCCCTGATAGCTGGTGTGTTACATGACTACAGCCCCCATCATCCCCCCTGATAGCTGGTGTGTTACATGACTACAGCCCCCATCATCCCCCCTGATAGCTGGTGTGTGTTACATGACTACAGCCCCCATCATCCCCCCTGATAGCTGGTGTGTGTTACATGACTACAGCCCCCATCATCCCCTCTGATAGCTGGTGTGTGTTATATGACTACAGCCCCCATCATCCCCCCTGATAGCTGGTGTGTGTTACATGACTACAGCCCCCATCATCCCCCCTGATAGCTGGTGTGTGTTATATGACTACAGCCCCCATTATCCCCCCTGATAGCTGAGGTCAGAATAGGGGGGGAGCATTTCTATTCTATTTTTTTTTTAGTTTGTTTGATTTTTATTTAATTTATTAAGTATCGAATCAGTATCGAGCATTGAAAAAAAAAAGTTGGTATTGGTATCGAACTCAAAATTCTGGTATCGTGACAACACTAGATTGCACGCAACCACCGCACGTTGCTTCTGACCACCGCACGTCGCCTCTGACCACTGCACGTCGCCTCTGACCACCGTACGTTGCCTCTGACCATGGCACCTTGCCTCTGACCACCACATCTTGCCACTGACAACTGAACCTTGCCACTGACAACCGCACCTTGCCTCTGACCATCGCACCTTGCCTCTGACAACCGCACCTTGCCTCTGACAACCGCACCTTGCCTCTGACCACCGCACCTTGCCACTGACCACCGCACCTTGCCTCTGACCACCACACCTCGCCTCTGACCACCGAACCTTACCCCTGACCACCGCACCTTGCCTCTGACCACCGCACCTTGCCACTGACAACCGCACCTTGCCTCTAACCACCCCAAATTGCCAATGACCCCCCCCAGATTGCCCGTTACCATGCCAGATTACAGGTACCCACCTCAGATTACCTATAAGCACTTCAGTTTGTCCGTAACCACCCCAGATTGTCCGTAACCACCCCAGATTGTCTGAAACCACCCCAGATTGTCTGTAACAACCCCAGATTGTCTGTAACAACCCCAGATTGTCTGTAAACCACCCCATGTTTCCCGTAACCACAGCAGGTTGCCTGTAACCACCCTAGATTGTCTGTAACCACAGCAGCTTGTCCGTATCCACCCCATGTTGCCCGTAACCACCCCAGGTTGCCTGTAACTACCCCAGGTTGCCGTAACCACCCCACGTTGCCCGTGACCACCCCATGTTGACCGTATCCACCCCAGATTACCTGTAACCACCCCAGGTTGCCCGTAACCACCTCCAGATTACCCAGAACCACCCCAGACTGTCCGTAACCACCTCCACATTACCCGTAACCACCCCAGACTGTCCGTAACCACCCCACATTACCTGTAATCTCATTTGTTTATTTTAGTAACTGCGCTATTCTTATAACTATTACTAGCTGCAGTTTTGCTCCAGCAAATTGGCACTCCTTCCCTTCTGAGCCCCGCTGTGTGCCCATACAGTGGTTTATGCCCACATATGGGGTACCGTTGTACTCAGGAGAACCTGCGTTACAGATTTTGGGGTATGATTTTTCTCCTGTTCCTTGTGAAATTTTGAAATTTTGAACTAAACCAACATATTATTGGAAAAAATCGTTTTTCATTTTTACTGGCCAATTTTTAATACATTTTTCTAATACCTGTGGGGTCAAAATGGTCACCTCACCCCAAGATGAATTCTTTGAGGGGTGCACTTTCCAAAATGGGGTGATGTTTGGGGGGGTTCTATTCTGCAGACACTACAGGGGCACTGCAAACGCACCTGGCGCTCAGAAACTTCTTCAGAAAAATCTGCACAGAAAATGCTAATTGGCGCTCCTTCGCTTCTGAGCCCGGCTCTACAGATTTTGGGGTGAATTTTCTCTCCTGTTCCTCGTGAAATTAAGAAATTTCAAACTAAAGGAACATATTATTGGAAAAATTTTAGTTTTTCATTTTTACTGTCTACTTTTGAATACTTTCCTCTAATACCTGTGGGGTCAAAATGCTCACCACACCCCAAAATGAATTCTTTGAGGGGTGCACTTTCCAAAATGGGGTGACTCATGGTGAGATTTTACTCCGCTGGCACTACAGGGGCACTGCAAACGCACCTGGCGCTCAGAAACTTCTTCAGCAAAATCTGCATTGAAAAAGCTAATTGGCGCTCCTTTCCTTCTGAGCCCCGCTGTGTGCCCATACAGTGGTTTATGCTCACATATGAGGTACCTTTTTACTCAGGAGAACCTGCGTTACAAATTTTGGGGTACTTTTCTTCTCTTTTTCCTCGTGAAATTGAGAAATTTCAAACTAAATGAACATATTATTGGAAAAATTCGAGTTTTTCATTTTTACTGTCTAATTTTGAATACTTTCCTCTAATACCTGTGGGGTCAAAATGCTCATCCTACCCCAAGATGAATTCTTTGAGGGGTGTACTTTCCAAAATGGGGTGACTTATGGGTTTTTTTTCTCTCTGCTGACACTACAGGGGCTCTGCAAACGCACCTGGCACTCAGAAACTGCTACAGCAAAATCTGCAATGGAAAAGCTAATTGGCGCTCCCTTCCTTCTGAGCCCCGCTTTGTGCCCATACAGTGGTTTACGCCCACATATGGGGTACCGTAGTACTCAAGAGAACCTGCGTTACAAATTTTGGGGTGCTTTTTCTCTCATGTTCCTTTTGAAAATGAGAAACTTTAATCTAAACGTGTATATTATCGGAAATTTTTCATTTTACATTTTGTTTTTTACGGCCTTAATGGTGAATACTTTCCTCCAGCCCTTGTAGGGTTAAAATGCTCATTATACCCCTAGATTAATTCTTTAAGGTTTTTTTTTGCAAATTGGTGTAATTACAATGGAGCTATGGTGTGTTTCTTAAAACTTTTTAATTTTTTTTACACTTTTTTTGTCCCCTTAGGGACTTTAACATTTTTACATTGGATTTCTTACACTGATCATTGCTATCATTGCTTAGAGGCTGGCTGTGCAGACTCTATACAGTGATCACCGATCTGACTGCCGAGAGGAAGGTAAGAGACCTCCGGCAGTCAGATGGAACTATCGGAACCCCCGCAGGGTCCCGATCTGTCAGTGACAGGAGCACAGCTCCTGCCACTGATGTAAGTGCCGCGGCACTGCAGGGGTTAATGGCATTAACAGTAAGGACCTGTCTGCATATAGCAGCCGGTCCCCATGCGCTTTGAAGTAAGCTCAGCTCCTGAGCTCACTTCAAAGCACCGGCGGACTCCATGACGTACAGGTACGTCATGGGTCCTTAAATGACAGGATTCCATGACGTACCCGTACGGCATGGGTCCTTGAAGGGGCAGTGCACCAAAAAAAAATTTCTTTCAAATCAACTGGTGCCATAAAGTGCCAGAGATTTGTAATTTACTTCTATTAAAAAATCTTAAGTCTTCCAGTACTTATCAGCTGCTGTGTGTCCAGCAGGAAGTGGTGTTTTCTTTCCTGTCAGACACAGTGCTCTCTGTTGCCTCCTCTGTCCATGTCAGGAACTGTCCAGAGCAACAGTAAATCCCCATAGAAAACCTCTCCTGCTCTCCAGACTGGAAATAATACAACTTCCTGCTGGGCATACAGCAGCTGATAAGTACTGGAAGGCTTGAGATTTTTTAATAGAAGTAAATTAAAAATCTCTGGCACTTCATGGCAGCAGTTGATTTGAAAGAAAAAGTTTTTTGTGAACTACCCCTTTAAGGGGTTAGTTATTGTCAAATGATGTTTCCAGATCAAGTAGGGAAAAAAGTATGAAATAAAAAAATCCTTCTTAGGCTTTAATAACAGACTAAATGCTGATGAAAAAACATGAAAAGCTGAAGCTAGTCAGTCATAATTAAGAACAACCGATGCTTAAATACCTAGTTCAACATTGAAACAGCATATTTCCCAAAGTCTATATAGTACTGATGGGCATAAAGATTCGCTGATGGCTATACGCAGCAGCCCTGGAGCGACATGTTAATACACCATAAGGGTGAGGTTTTTTTTGTGAGTGACCAAAACAAGGGTGGGACGGTCACTCCCATACCCCATCAGGGGTATCCTCCTTCCCTGTTCATTGACGCTGGAGACATCTTTAACACTCCAAGAGATGCATGCATGGGTTGCACTTTGTCAAATCAATAACCCGATGTTGATATGTATTGATGTCTTGGAAAAAGCCAGAGGCCCAGATTCAGCAAGGTTTTTGAACACATTGGGGCCTGAGGATTGCTGCTATTTGAAATAAAACTTTAAACAGCACTTCTAAAATATAAAAGGGTTATTCTCATCACCTAAACTTTTATTAGGTGATAGATAATCCAAAAGTAAGCAATTTACAAATGCTTTGTATTAACACAATTTGATGGAGTCTGATGGAAGACAAAATCCATGTTAGAAACCCAGTATAGGGCATTTTTCAGATGTCCTCACTGAGATGATCTACTAAGTCTGGTTATGGCCAGTTTTCAATGTTATCACAAACAACAAACACCTTATTTTACCCATTAAATTAACTATGTTAGTTTAACAACTTCCTTCTGCTTTTAGTAAAATTGTACTGGATAGTAAGGTCTACAATAATATCATCATTTATGGTGCAATTAGAGCCGGATATGCACATGTTCTAGAGAGATGTTGGGTAGGCATTTAGAACCGTTTTCTCTAGCGGACCTAAGAAACCACAGTCTCTTATATCTGGTAATAACCATAAGTCATTAAACAGTGCAAAACTCTCAGATATGAAGCATTTTAAAAGCCTCTATAAGAAGTTTAAGATATGAGCCCACTATTCCAATACTGATATGGATTCTGCCAAACTTTTTTTTTCCCTTTTCTGTATAAGGTGGGGGCAATGGGGGGGGGGGGGTATTAAAAATGCAAAAAAATTGTTGCTTTAATTATAAAATAATTTGTATAACTAATCCTGTGAAATGTTGAAACATTTATAAGCAGAAAGAATGAGGTTAAAAGAAAGAACAGAACGCTCATAAATAGTGAAGCAACTATTAGTGAGTATTCTCAAGTGTCTTCACATGTGTATTAGTATCCATAAAAGATCATTACACCATAATATTTTAAGACATGTGAACACCATTAAAATGAGACTGGATGGACATAGTACAGTTTATAGAACATTGTAAAACCACACACAATCATACTCCTACAGGACAGAATAATGTGGGAATTCTTCCCAACAGTTAATCAAGAAGGTGGTGACAGCTTGGATGAAATAGTGGACTTTATAACAGGGAATTATTACGGACGCTGTTTCTGCTCCGTATAGCACTTGACTTAGGGAATTGGTTTATGATTAGCATAAATTTCTCCATAACTTCTTCTTGTTCTCATTCTATTGACCCCATTATATGAACTGCAATAGCTAGTTTAAATTGCATTGCATTATATGCACATATATAGTTATATACCACAGTCTCTTGTGGTCAGCTCACCAGTCTTTTCTCCCAGTGTAGTGCACAGTAAGTCCTAGAACATGGCCCATATGTGAGAATCCAAAAAGAAGTCCAGCAACCAGAACAGAGGTAGCATGTGTTAAAACCTTTTTGCAAAACCATCATGATAACATGAAAAATTACTGTAGTTGACGCACTTTTGCATACTACATGCCTTGTTCACAACTTGGTATAACAATAAACCAGGTGCCCCCTTGTATTTATAGGGCAGTCCCATGATCATTTATTAAAAAGCAAATACAAAATCACGTTAAAGCGTAACTGTCATTTAAATGTATTTTTTTTCAGAAAACAATAAATATCAATAGTACAAGCGATTTTAAGAAACTCTGTAATAGGCTTTATTTAGCAAAAGTGTTTCCTTCTGTACTCAAAAACAGGTTGGTTTTTTTTACCTCCCCCCTCACTTCAGAAGAAGCAGGATTTCTGTGTCCATTAAGCTGTATGGAGGGGGGGAGGGTTTGAGAGGAGTGAGCACGGAGCAGAGAAGTAGCAGTCCTGCACAGCACAAAACCCTGCAATCTTCTCTCAGCAAGTTCCTAGATAAGCACTGACCTTTATGACCTCTCTATCCAGTGTTTTAGATTCCCAGATAGTCTACTAACAGGATAGTCTACTAACAGCTGACCTTCATGTCTGCTCTTCCTGCTTACACATCTCCCTTGGCCCCTCTCCCCTCCATAGGATATAATACACACCGCAGAACCCGTCTTCACTGGCTTCTTTGTAATAAAGACGGATTTGCCTAATAATAAACAGATACAAAGTGTGTTTGGGGGGGGGGAGCTGGGAAACTGCTGTTTGGATACAGAAAGAGGCCTTTTTCGCTAAAAAAAACCTATTATAGAGTTGTTGTTTTTTTTTATTGCCTGTACTATTTATTTCTGCAAAAAAACAAACAAAAAAAAACACATGTTACACTTTAAGGCTATGTTCACACTACGTAAAAGTACGGCCGTACTTTGTATGGTGTGGAACACTGCCTTTACTGCTATGGGATCCCTGCCAGAACGTATACATATCGTATATGCTCCAGCCAGGATCCCATACGGCACCGCAAAGAACTGACATGTCAGTTTTTTGCGGCCACAATTCAGTAAATTGCGGCCGCAGAAAGACCTGTCAGTTCACACAATGAAGCAAGCGGCTCCTTTATTGTGTGCTATAAGAGTTCTGATTCGGGTGGGCGCTAATGCGCCCGCATCAGAACACTGCGGCCGGAAAGATCATCCTACTTTATCATGCTTAAGTACCGGCTGGAATGATCTTTGCAGAGACTGGCCGTTCCATGACCCGGCCGGGTCACGGAACGGCTGGTCATATACGTGAACATAGCCTAAAAGTGCAAGTTGGAAAAATAAACCATTCTTTAAACCATGTATTAGATCCTGTATATTACAAAATATAAAATTTGTAATTATGTAATATGTTTGTATTTGTTTTTAATTGACTGTTGTTGTTGTTAACCATGTGACCATGCGGCGTCTAGTTTATTGTTATACCTAATAGTTAAAAAGGTGTGAAGTACACCGAAACACGTCAACTACAGTAATTTTTCCTGTTATCATGATGGTTCTGCAATAAAGATTTGACACACACTACATCCATTTTGGGTGCTGGACTTCTTTTTTGGATTCTCGCATATAGTGATATATGGTATACAGTACAGTGTCTCTAAATCAGTGCTTCTCAAACTTTTTTTCTCGGGCCTCACCCAGCAATCCATGTTGATGCTCGGGCCTCACCAACAAACATATACAGCTATGAAGCGCCAGATACCGCCATGTAGTGCACATAATATCCCAGAGCAGCTTAAAAACAACACCAAAGTGCAGAAATAAATGTTGCTTCACCTTTAGTAAACCACCAACACAGTGCAGAAAATACATACTGCTCCACCTGCAGTAACCCATTACCACATACTGCTCCACCTGTATACCAGCCCCACAGTGCAGCATTTCTTTCTCCATAACAAACACACACACACTAGTATGATTCTACTCTTACCCGCCTCTTCCTGTGGTAGCTCCCTCTCCCCTCCTTACCCCATTTCTGTACATTTGGCATTCCTGACACTGTCAGAGTGATGTGCAGTGTTCCTGGCACTGTCAAAGTAGTAGGTATTCATATAATAGCTCCCCTATAGTAGTTAATACCTTCAATAGTGCCTTACAAATAGTTAATTCCCCCATTAGAGCCCCACAAACAGTTAATAACCCCACTAGTGACCTACAAATAGTTAATTCCCCTGTAGTGCCCCGCAAACAGTTAAATCCCCCAGATTAGATATTGCCCCCTGTGGGTAAGATCCCCTGCTTTTCCCCATATAGTAATAATGTCCCGACTGTGACCCTCATACAATAATAATGCCTCCTGCTGTGTCCCCATATAGTAATAATGCTCCATATGCTGTGCCCCATATAGTAATAATGCTTACTGTTGTACCCCCCATATAGTAATAATGTCCAGTGCTGTGCCCCCCTACATAGTAATAATGTCCAGTGCTGTGCCCCCCTACATAGTAATAATGTCCAGTGCTTTGCCCCCTACATAGTAATAACGCACCTGCTGTATCCCTCAGTTAAGTTCCCCCCTCTGCCTGCAATTAACCTGACCCCTCTACACACAAACTACCCAACCTGACCCCCTCCCCCCCCACACACACACTACCTCACCTGACACCCCCCCACACACACACACACGCACACAACATTACCTGGCCCTCATCCCCACCTGACCCCCCACACACACACACTACCTCACCTGACACCCCCCTCTCCCCTTTTTCCACACACATCCCCCTCTCCCCTTTTTCCACACACATCCCCCTCTCCCCTTTTTCAACACACATCCCCCTCTCCCCTTTTTCCACACACATCCCCCCTCCCCTTGTTTTCCATATGTCCCCCTCTCTCCTTTTTCCACACACATCCCCCCTCTCCTTGTTTTCCTTATGTCCCCCTCTCTCCTTTTTCCACACACATCCCCCTCCCCTTGTTTTCCACACACATGTCCCCTAACCTTCCTCCTGTTTTCCACATGTCCCCTGACCCCTTCCCCTGGTTTGCACATGTGATGTCCCCCAGCGCCGTTTAACACAAGACTGGCTTGGAGACGGACGTCCGGCTCCCATCCTCCTGTCACTGTACGTCCCTCGGAACCCAGGGGGAGAGCTCGACGCCGGCGGTGATGGACAGGTGGGCGGGCCAATCAGGAGCAGCGGTGCGCTGAGGCTGTACGGAGCCTCAGTGCACCAGATTAAAAAGAAATGGTGGCGCCACGAGGGGGCTGAGAGGGCGGCTGGAGGAAGTGCGCGGGGCCTCCCTGTCAGCTGAGCGGCCGTGCGCCGCACAGCTTAACGCTGGTGACAAATCCTGGAGTCCCTGCTGTGTGCCGATGTCGGCCACAGACAGGGACCCTGCGCCTCACCAGACTGTGAGCTGCGCCTCACAGTTTGAGAAGGGCTGCTCTAAATGCACAAAATAACTAAACTAGTAGGTGGCATACAGCAGCACAAGATTACAAAAGGACTACTGAGCTGACAGTGGGCAAAACTCACCTAAAGGGCCACAGTCTTTTTTTTTAGTGATAAGTTTTTCCTCTGCGCCAGAGAGACAGAAGCATTTTTCCTGAGCTTCCTAGTATATTTTATTTTATTATACACAGCACTTACAGTATGTTCATTCATAAAAAACATGTACTTTTTACCTGTTATTAATATTGCTTTCAACCAAAACATTAGTGCCTTGGTTAGAATATACAACTGCACAGCTGAAAGAAGGCTCTAGTACCCTGATGAGCCTCCTCAAGCCCAGATACAGGGTGAGATACAGTTAGGTATAGAGACATTCAAGTTTCCATATAGCATCCTGCAGCACATTTGCCCACAGGAAGCCTTGCCATGAAAGGCCACATATGTGGCCACAGAATGTCTTGCACATATCGCTGAGCTATGTCCTTTGTATCACTACTGTGGGTGACCGACTGTCATATACAAAGGCTCCTCAGACCATCACTCTAGCACAGCGTTTCCCAACCGGGGTGCCGCAGCGCACTGGGGTGCCGGGACAACCCGCCAGGGGTGCCGCGGGATCCCGGTGGGAATAGTGACACTGTCACTTTAAGCATCCCCAGAAGCTGCGGCCGCGCAGCTTCTCTGGATGCACAGATCACTTTGATGTTCCGCCCACACTGTGAGCAGGTGGAACATTAAAGTGAGCAGAATGTAGGAGCAGAAAGTGTTAGCGTCCTGCTCTTACAATCTCTCCCATAGGCCTCCGGCACTTCCTGCTAGAAGCCTATGGGATGCCGGGATGTGACCTCTCCGGCAGGCGTGATGATGTGACGTCATCACGCCTGCCAGAGGTCCCGTCCCCGCGGCTCACAAGATGGAGCCAGAAGAGAAGAGCAGCTCCCTGCGGTGGATTAGGTGAGTAAAATGTTTGTTTTGTTTTAATAACTATTTGTGGACAGCAGTATGGAGGCATATGATGGGGGGAATATGATGGGGGCATAGCAGGGGGCATATCATGGGGGACATAGCAGGGGACATATCATGGGGGACATAGCAGGGGGCATATCATGGGGGGCATAGCAGGGGGCATATCATGGGGGACATTACTACGGGCATAGCAGGGGGCATTATTGGTATAAGGGGGGAATATCAGGGGGCCTTATTAGTATAATGGAGTCATATCAGGGGGGCATTCTTACTATATGGGTGGGGGCACAGCAGGGGATGATACATATGGAGGCAACCCACATTCCTATTCGCTTTACTGCACATGACACCAAACAGCGCAGTTACTATGGGAGCCTATAGGAGGGAGAAAGAGAAAAAAGTTGGTAGAAATGTGCAGAGCCTAAAATGTTTTTCTCGCAGGTTCTGAAGACATGAAACGTAGCTGGAAGTATTCATCATAGTGGTCTGGGCCGGAGATCAAAGAAGACGTCACCTGTGAGTCACTGAATGATGGTTTTTGTATTTTGTAGAACATTATTTGGTAGGGGTGCCCCAAGCTAATTTTTTTCCCAAGGGGTGTCCCGAGGTGGAAAAGGTTAGGAAGCACTGGCCTAGCAGTTGGGGTATTATATTGCTCCACAGCAAAGGCCTCCATACTCGAATCCTAAACAGAACCTGCTTTGAACCATACAGTTCCAGTTCATTGCAGTTCAGTTTTTTTGTTGATCATGACACCACTGCAAACTAAGGAGACAGTGGCTGATTTTATATGCCAAGACATCTGATGGGCACCATGACACAATTTTTTTTCTGCTAAGCACTTGTAAATAGTTTGGACAGAAAGAGGGATGTGTAATGAAGGGGTCATCTATATCTGGATGGTGGGCAAGAAAACTGGGAGCTGCTTGTGCCTTTTAGCCGATTGAATAATCTCCCATAATGGTGGTCTCTCTGGGGCTGTCTGGAGATTATTCATCATGTGTACAAGACCTCGCGTAGCCACGGCTCCCAACACTCCCTATTGGTTTGGTAGGAATGGCCTAGATTGCAGTACACTCGAAACAACCATTAAGCTTTTTTCAGTCCAATGTTGTCCCCACTCTCAAAGTCTGCCAACTGGGTAAATGTCTTTGAGCGCATTATACAGGCATGTCTAAGAGTCAACGGTCTCTCATCAAGAGGCACACTATCAAAAAGTAGCTTCCAAGAGCTTGTTTATAGGACAGCAAAGAAAGCAAGTGTCTAATCAGCTTGTCTAATGCTCAGCCAGTCTAATTGCATACCTGCGTCGGAAAAAAAACAGGCATTGTTTGATAATGACACCTGTTAATAATGATGATGTCATTATTTACATCCACCATTATAAAACCATTATTTTCTGCAGTCACCGTGCAGGTTTAGTTATGTGATAATTTTATTGCCACGTGGCAATACTAAATATATGTACTTTTATTATTTATTTTTTCTACATTTATTATTGCATTGGGGGCTATGGGGATTTTATGTGTTTTGTACTTTTTTTATTTATATTTTTATTTGTGTGCGTGTGCTGTTTACTTCTTTACTTTCCCACCATTGTAACTTCACTATAGGATTGCCTGATGATTGGCAGATTGCAGTGCAATGCTGATCTGCACTGCACTGTAACCTGTCTGCCATAGGCATTGCTCATGGGACTTAGGGTGCCTTTACATAAAGAGATTTTTATCTGACAGAGTGTTAAAGCCAAAACCAGGAATGGATTTGAAAAGAGGACTATAAACAGAGAACAAGTCATAAAGGAAAGACTATGTCTTACTATGACATGGTGTAAAGTGAAACTGGCTCTGTTGCTCCTAGCAACCAACCAGATTCCACCTTTCATTATGAAATGTGGAATCTGATTGGTTGCTAGGGGCAATGGGGCCAGTTTTACTTTATACCATGTTTAATAAATCTCCCCCTAAGATTTCTCCTTTTAAAAATCCATTCCTGGCTTTGGCTTAAAAAATCTGTCAGATAAATTTCTCTGTGTAAAGGCACTCTTAGCTGTAGGGCTGAGCCTCATGAGCTTCCATAGCTATGACACAGAAGGCCTCAGGGAAGCCTCTGTTGTCATAGCAGCCATCGGGGCTGTGCGATCACTTCTGTACAGCCCCGATGGTAATCAGAGGGGAATCCTTCCTCTCTTCTGCAATATAGGCGGTGAGATTGCAATAATCGCAGCATATATAGGGTTAACTGTCAGCATCAGATTGCGGCGGGTCCCCAGCTATCACTGACAGCTCCTGCGCCTGTTTCATCCCAGGACGTAACTGTACATCCTTGACTGAAATGAAAACTCAGTGCAAAAAAAGGCGTACAGTCACAGTTATTATTATTATTATTATTATGACCCAGAGACAGAGAAAAAAAAAGACAGATAGATAGATAGATAGATAGATAGATAGATAGATAGATAGATAGATCGATAGATAGATTATACATACAGTATATACAGTAATACATTTTGTTAAAGTGTGGGAAACAGTTGATGATAGAAATAAAAAAATAAAAAAGAAGAGGAAAGTGATATCACATGGAGTGGTGGGCGAGATTATTAAATCTGCACAAAATCCCTACAGTGCAAGAGATCTTAGAAAGAAACTAATCATTTGAGGGCTATTTAACTTGCATCAAATGTGAACATGAGGAAAGCATTAAATATTTCACTTGGTTGCTGTTTCAGCCATATCTTTGCATGTCAGATAAGTGCCTTGAGATGTTTTCCATGTTTTGTGTGTAGGTTGGGATCCTACCACTTGTGAAATAAAAAGTAGGTTCACACAGTAAAAGTGTTTGGTAGCCAAGATGAAAACCATACGTACTGTACAGGGGGGGGGGTCCAAAAAGCACCATACGGGCAAGATGGTTATTATTTCTATTTTTTTTTCCTTCAGCTTATAACTCAAAGCCAGCTGGCCTCAGGGGATAAAATAAGACTTTCTTAAAACATAAATTCCTGTAAGTAGAAACATTTTAGTGAACAGGAAGAAATCATGAATAACATAGGGGTTTTCCAGCAGTTAAAAAGACTGGCACTAGGGGAAAATAAAGCATTACTTACCTTGTAATTCACTGCCAATCCAGTGTCCTCAGGTGAAGGTGTTGCAGTGACTTCATTATTGAGCACATATCACTGTAGTCAATCACTGGTCTTATTCTTTGTTTGAACAATTGTTACACGGGGTAAATATGCTATCAAGGGAAACCTTTATTGGTGTTTTTTTATTTTGGTGTATAAATCTGCTCTGGTCATACAATGACACTCAGGCTTATGGCTTGTTACATATACAGTGTTGTAACAAGTAATGAATCTGTGGGCCTATGGACATGACAGGACTGATGTGTATACTATAGGCAGGAGTATATATAGTATTTTCTTAAAGAAAGAGTGTTAATGAACACATAATCGTGTCACATAATTACCACCCATTATCACCTACTGTACTGAATAATAAATAAGTATACACAAACCAATATCCCTCATACAGTGGTAGATACTAGCTGTACACGGTCTCAGAAGAGCATATAAGGGATTACACTGCAGTTACTAAAAGTCGTTCACTGTGATATCTTCACTGATTAGATTCAGTCATTTCTTCTTTTTGCACATCCATCCAGCCCAGACTGCCAGGACCATGACAGTTTTTTTCCAGCCACATCTCATATTGTAAAACCCGCAGATAAACATTTTCTGCACTTTGCCAGCCCACTTCTTACCTCCCACCATATACTGTCTGAAATAGTAATATTTCTCCCTACATGTCCTGTGCAGTGAAGTACGTAGATAAGTGGGTGGGGAGGGGGAGCTAGGTCCCTCCAATAGGTAGGTTGGCTACTATAGACAGGTTCTGCAGTATGTAGTGTCCTGCGCATACAACTACCCCAGTAGGTAGATTCCCCTGTGTATTCAGTGGGTGTCACAGTATGTAGTTTCCACAGTAGGTACAGTAGATTCCCTCTGGAGACAGCTCCCAATAGGTAGTTCCTTCATTATACAGGCCCCAAGTAGGTGTTTTTCACAATATATAGGTCCCTAGTAGGCAATTTCCCCCTGTAGATAGGCCCAGGTAGGTACTTCCCCAGTTCAGCCTGTGGATAGCCCCCAGTAGGCCTATTTCCCACTATACATTATCCTATAACATATAGGATAATAAAAAAAAACTATAGATAAAAGAGAAACCACCTGTCCCTATGTGTACACAAAAAAGCAAAGAAATCCTTCAGAGAAGTTAATTTTATTCAATAAAAAATGATGTTTACCTTCATGCCTCCATTCAAATAATTATACAAATGCATACATTTAAAGTGTTAAAAGTAGATTTCAGTTCACAGCTCAATCCATAGGAAAGTTGAATACAGGAAAGCAAAGCACCAACAAAATAGGTCTGAGCCACTATGTAAAATGATAACACTTGTTCATCAAAGTCTCAGCGCAAAGGCTGAAATCTTCATCCTCTGACAGAATTTTTATAGGTGTCCCTTTTACAGTGACATAGGGCAAAATCACCATATAGTACAGTAAAAGAAAAAAGAAGTCTTATTCTATTTACAATACGTACACTTTACATAAATACAAGTACAACACTTACATCATATTATTAACTTAGAGCAAAGGTATTGCCTAAATTCTACTTAGTATATGATGACCAGAGAAAACACAAGGGGCCAAAACTTAGGTGATTTCCATTGTGTGAGAAGTTAGAATTCTTGCAGTATAAAACAATAGCATTTCATAGATATGATTTAGTTTTGCTGTCAATGTTTGTCATGCTGTCCACATCCAGTTTCAATTAAGATGACAGGTTTAGGTTTTGTTAGTCATTGAATAAGCATCTACAGATAAAAAGACAAAGAATTTGTCCCGGGAAAGCTTAAACTATGTATCCTGCCTCCTAGTGGCATAAAACATCAAACAAGTCATACTTAACCCCCCCCCCCCATACATACACACACACACACACACACACACACACCCTGCTGCTCTTTTTGTGTGATCTTACAATCCCAGCTCCTGTTCCTATTCTGCCAGCTTCCTCTGACATCCCGCTTCCCTGTTCTGCTCTGTGATTGGCTAGAAAGAGAGAGGGACGTCAATGGGAGGTGGTAGAACAGGAACACAGCAGGAGGAGAAGCAGGGGGGATGCAGTATGCACAGTATAAGTTTTCTCTGGACAATTTTTATAAAGTTCTCTCTTTTTTACTGTATGGAGATCTCAATGCTAGTACTCATTCAGAGATAAAGTGTCCTAAAAACTTGCAAGAAGCCCTTGTTAAAGGGAATCTTTCACAATGAAATTGCAGTCCATTTTGCAGATTTCATGTTCTAGAGGAAAAGCTGTGCATATTGATATATAGTTGAGGGGGGGGGTTGTTATAAAGTTGCATATGTGATACAACTTTTCTGCAAATCCCAATTTGTCAGACATCATCACAGCTCACACCAGAAAGGGGAGAGGATGATGAGTACAGCTCAGTTCACACCGTATTTGTCATTGGAGCTGGCATCGATTTTATTTAGGGTGCACAGGCAGCTCTGATGTGCTGGGATTTATGTAAAGGTGGACGTCTCTTCATAAATCCAGTGTCCCCCACCCATGGTGTTGTGGGAAACATGTTATTTATTCATGTAAACCTCTGCTCATTCTAAGCTAAGTAGTAAAGTAGATGGTCCAGTAATCTGTATACATGTGCAAATAGAAAGCTGTCAGTCACTGAGTTAGTCCACCTACATGACCACATAGCCTAGAATCAGCAGAGGTTTACATGAATAAAAGACAAGTTATCCTGAAACTTTTCTCCACAAAATAATATTTCAATCTGCTCAGCTTCTTCTACTCTATTCCATGATGCCTGAATTGTATTGTATTTTCAATGTAACTGTTTCCCTTTAAGGTCACTATTGTAAAATTATGTCAAATGTAACTAATTTTGTAGGTCAAAACCCATCTGCACATTGAGTGCCAGAATATTCCAAGAATCATCTCTAGATTAACGCTAGAATCAGTGACAGGAAAATCTACAGTACAGACCAAAAGGGAAAAGACGAGTATTTCGAGAGGACTTGGTCTTCTTGACAGATTTTCCTTGGATGAGCCTTTTCCTTTTATGAGCCTTATTAGGATTTAATTTTACTGTTTACAATGGGAACTGGTATATATGTATTTACAACATTGTGAAGTGACATCTCAGTATACTAAATTCTTTATTACAAGATATTTATTTCCTAATAAGCGGCAGAACTAAGGTGACGGTGTCTTTATGCAAGTAATCACTCACTGAAATCCTGCTGCTAATTGTGGTATGGTCCCGGCAGAATAACCATTTTTTAGAACAACTCTATCTCAATAGTCTCTATAACTTAGACAGAAAGTAGTAGAACATTATATGAACATCAAAACATTAAACTAAAGTATTCCAAGGCTATGATCATACACTGTGCTGCTTAACACAAGCATAGCATGAGCAGCATGCTAGTACTCCTTAGAGGCATGCCATGTATCACCTGGATACTAGAACTTATAACTTTGAATAGCAAGAACATGACCTGATATTACGACATGACTAGGTTGCCAGTAGGGATGGTCCGAACCTGCCGAGGTTCGGATTCATACGAACCCGGACTCTCGTCAATGATTCCCCTGTCTTAAACCTCCGTGCAGAGGGTGGATACAGCAGGAGGACCGCCTGGAAAACCGGGATACAGCCACAGCCATAGGCGGTCTTCCCGCATTTTCCACCCTCTCCACGGAGGTTTAAGACAGTGGGAATCATTGCAGAGAGTCCGGGTTCGTACGAACCCGAACCTCTGCAGGTTCGGACCATCCCTAGTTGCCAGTGTAAAATTACATGTTAACACATGAGCGTTATATACTAGATATACAGTAGAAGGTATTTGGACATGACCCCTTCATGTATATTTATGACCAAATTGACAACTGTGCATTGCCATTATCCATTTTCAAAGGAGTGTGTCACTGCACAGTGTGATAATCTGTACTGACTGGACAATGTCAGACTACGTAGGGACACCCACCCCAACTAGTAACAACTGTTGTCAATTTATTCTTAATATCTAGGAAGAATAACAGAAAAATGGCCCTAGGCAGCGATTCTAGAAAAAATGTTCTTGTTCCATTAACAATACAATTACAGTATTTATCAAAAGAGATTAGAAGAGCTAACAGGGCTCCATTACAGGGAAACTAATAGCAGGTAAGAAAACTCTAACAGAAAACAGGATGCTGAGAATGAAGGTCATTTTTTTCCCTTTTATCTTCAGTCAGATCTACAGCCCACCAGCTGTCACCTCATGAATTTTGAGGCAGCCCTCTGCAGTGACTTCACTGAGTAGGGACAGGGGAGTGGGACGGTTTGGTGGTAGTAGCCCAGTGCACCAGACTGCCTAAATATCATATTATTAAAACGGAAGGTTTTATAAATATTACGCTGAGGATGAAGGTAAGAAAACCACATTCATTCTCAGTATCCTGTGCATTATAGAAACATAACAATAGGTTAGAGCCTTTCCCTTTAAGTACTAGGCTATACTATTTTCAGTTGCCTAAAATAACAATTCTAATACCCCATAATTTAATCCTTAGCTATCAAATTTATTGTGCTTAAACAAGAAACTAGTTTGTGTTGAAGTTAACTGTGCTTTACTTATTTTCATGTGGAGAAAGATAATTTTCTCCATTAAAATATTGATAATTTTGCAAAACTGTATGAATAGTTATTTCTGTCAATTATTCTCATATCAATCATTACAAGTCATCATATCCACTTTCTTTTTTCCGCCATCTTATGGATGCCTTTTTTGACAACTCTTTTTGCATAAGTAGTTGTAAACATGTTTTTAGCCCCATTACAAGTTTAATTCAACACAACAGTGTCTGTTGTGCTTTTACTCATATAGGCTATGTTCACACAACGTTTTTTCAGCTCCGTTTGAAATAACGTCCGTTATTTTGAGTCTAAAATAACAGAAGTCATTTAGCTGTCTGGCCTCCCCTTAGTGCAATGACTGGTGTTTGTACATTACTTTAGTATGGGATTTCTAATTGCCCTTTGGGTGCGGCTTAATTGAAAAGTCCATTGAATTTAATAATAAAAATGGAGACAGAACGGTGACAAAAGAAAAACTGTGTGTGTACAACTAATAAAAAACTTCCGCTGTTTGCTAAAGACGTCCGAAAATAATGATCATGTTCATTATGTTGATGTCCGCGGTAAAAACGTTCGTTTTTTAACCGTTATTTAATGCATTGTGTGCATTGGACGTGCGTCTTCCCATTGACTTCAATGCATCGCCATTGCTGTCAGTTGAATCGCGGGAAACACGGACGTTTTTTAAAATATCAAAATCGGACGCGTTTTCTCTATTTTTGACATTGTGTGAACATAGTCATACACTATAATTTTTTAAAAAATAATACAAAAAAAAATTGTTTTAGCCTTATGTACATGGCTATATTAGTCATGTACAACCTCTGAGTGGGTTCCAGAAGAAGTACATATAGGAAAAAATAACTCCAACATACAGTATAGTGTCCCCTGAGCACTACACAGTGATACGTGATGCTGTGATACACGGGACCATGTGTGTATCATTCAAATGCGAGGGCCAACAGACTACAATTTTCATTACAAAACTGGTGTGTTATCTGAAGAAATGTAAAACACACAGTCCACGACTTACTATAGTGCTGTATTACTATCATTTAAGCCACTATAGGTAAGATTTTCAGGGCTTTTTTATGGATACCATTTTCAAGCAAGCATAATTTAATGTTTGTTTTGTAAGAATGAATTACTTTTTTTAGAATGAAGTCCAACTATATATATATATATATATATATATATATATATTATTTTCATTCAAAGTAAAGACCAGGGCATTCCAGTTAGACTGGTAGCTAATCATTGACAGAGAAATGCCTTAAGACCAACTACAAGAGACCACTTAATATTTGCAGAACAATCACTTCAGGGAGCAACGGATTATATACAACTCATATTTGTCAAAACATTTCTACTTCCAGTGACAGAAACCTATTAATAGATTGTAACCATACAATGTATTGCATCTAGAATCCATGGATTTATCACGTATGCCCTGACTCCAGCTAGAATAATCGCACAGAAATAAAACTTGTCATTACATTATTACTGCCTTTTACGTTAGGCATTACTTCCTAACACCGGCTGCCACATAACCCATCACTAGGCAATACATGATGCCATTAGATCTTTGCTAACAACTCTTCACACTATCCATCATTCACTGGTGGTCCAAAAGTCATACCATGGAGAGGGGCATTTTAAATGTTGACTACTATTGGATTGGTTATTATTATATTGGACTGGTTAGCTGCTTGGTTGCAGTGATGTAAATAGGCCTAAGGTGCATTATCAGGCCTAGCCAATAAATGAACGTAGGAGAAAAGAGTTAAAATATTTTGTAAAACCATTGTAGCTAATTGTATATATATATATTTTTATAAGGGAAATGTGCAAATGAACCTGCTGATATCTCCCAGTAGCCACCTACCCCCTCTTTCTGATGCCGCTCTTCTTTTCTCAGTATGTCTGCCATTTTTAACATAAGCCTGACAGAAATATGTAAATTTTTTCCCTGGGTGCACTGAGGTGTTTCTTTGCCCCTTGTAAACCATTATGCCCATTGTCTCCGATGCTCACACTTATGCATATTCAAGAATACATACAACAGGCCAGTCTTCCTTTTTTAATGGCGATGTACAGAAATAGCAGCCCATGTCTATACAAGCACTGGAAGACTGGCTCATGCATATACCTGCAATAAGCATAAATAGGCTGAATGATACACTGGGGGACCGGGGAACACCAGTGCACCAGAAAGAGGAGGTAGGCGGCTACTGCGAGATACCATATGTGCGAGATAGGTTAGCTTTAAGGAGATTTATCATTTATTACGTAAAGAGCTAAACTGTAAAACTGTATGTACATAACTGTTTTGTAGCTGAGTAAATTTTTACCTGTTTTTTTAATGTAATAGACTTTAATGGGCTGTAAACCAGTAAAAGCTCAGCATTTAATACCTATTAAAATCATTATATTAAAATTTGCATGGATATTATCATTCTATATGGATATATAGCTTTTGAATAGCATCTGCTAGACTAGTAAAAGGGTCAGGATGCTTAAAAAAAAGTAATTCATATATACTTGTCCAATTGCCGATCGTCATTGCCCATCACTTCCTGGTGTCATATGGGCACAAAGGAAATGCACGCTCAGCCAGTCATTGGATACTGGTCACTGGTTAACCACTGCAGCCAGTAATTGGATAGTGGTCACTGGTTAACCACTGCAGCCAGTAATTGGAAAGTTATGAAACTATTTGCCTATACAATAGTTAGTAAAAATGAACATATCCTCTACAGATTTATTGACATGCCTCATCTGCCTTCTGAGGCACATATTGGTAACCTGTTAAAATGGGATGCCGACGTATATGTGCATGGACAGGCACAGGCCCCATTGACTTCAATGGCCTGAACATCTTTAGGTAGTTACTACATTTGGTGGTGTGGTTGTTTTGTGGTCTGTAACTCTAAAGTGTGGTTTTCTGTACTTTTGAGTCAGTGTAAAAACATGGATACATTTGGAAAATAACCCAAAGTTAACTTTGTTTAGGCTATGTTGATGGAACCCATGTCTGTATTAAATTTTGACTGGTTGCACATACATGTGCCTCAGAAGGCACACTGTAATGTGGACCTAGTTTTGGAGTCATTTTGTAGAAAACTTACAGTACATTACTATTATAGTATAACTAGCATTATACTGCTTTATACAACATACATTTTACAATTTAATGGCAAGAAAAAATAAAATTATAAAAGGATAATTTAAATGCTATTAATGTAGTAGATGATGTAGCCAATAAGCCATTCATTAGTTAAAGTACCTCTATTATAGTACCAAGACATGTCAACTACAGCGGTGACATGGCTAATACTAATGGTAACAGAGTACTTAAAGTTCACCTGGGACAGTATTCTGTTGGTACCTCCACTTATTGCTATGTAAATACAAGCTGAAAAAGTAGACAAATATTTGATTGCAGGGTCATGTTAAAATATATATCACAGATCTCTATAGTACAAGATCATACATCAATTTCCTTTGATTGTAATCTCACTTAATCTCCCATGTCAAGCAGTATGACCTTTTGCCTTTTTATTGTTAACGCACTGATGAAGATGTAAGAACCAATGACAAGTTAGATAATGGTACTATATTATACAAATTGATCCTAAAGAACTGCAAGTATTATATAGGGATTCGGTAATCACAGCAATATATACTGACTGTAGAAACGGCACCTTTTATTAATAAAATTGGCTTTATCTGTGCTCTCACATGAAATACTTCCAATCCACAAATCTTATCACTAGGGCCACCAACTTGCACAGTAATTCAACTTTATGAGCACACTGAGTTCTTATTTCCAGCTATCCAAGATATGATAATGTTTTTTAATGCAGTTGTAAGCAAATTGTATATATTAGCCTCCCCCAGAGAGACAATCCACCCACAAGCTATATATCAATTTCCAGTTACAGTCTTCATTCATACAGGGTGTTGTCCTGTGTGGGCTAAAATCTGTGGCCAGGCATTCTGGTCAATAGGCTTCTATCACAAACATATGTGGTGGGGATACACATGCGGTCCATTCCCAAATCTGGAATTATTTTACTGTAGATAGACATAAAATACACACAACTGTCTTATTCTGTAAAAAAAAAGTAAGAACCTTAACTTTTTTATATATATATATATATATATATTCTGAAGAGGATCAATTTATTGAGACTGTAAGTAAAAATGTAATAACTGTACTTCAGCTTAAAGGGGGGTATTCCATTATTGGAAATGTTAGCATATTACTAGGATATGTCATCGCTTCCTGGTCTTGGGGGTTGACTGCCTGGACCTTCATTTTTAGAAGGTAGAAGTCTCCTTCATAGGTTTTCACTGTACAGCAATGTTTCCAGCCTACAATTGAGCAGGAAGCTGCAACGAAGGTCATTCACTTGATCTGCACATCAGGTAAATGGGGATGCCAATGTTCTGGAAAATATGAAGGCACTACTCTAATTCTCAGGTTTGATAGTGGTTCTAGAGATCAAGACTCAGAAGTTATAGAATATCCTAGCAATATGCCATAAAATTCTAAACTACAATCCCATTTTAATATTTCCCAATTTTGCAAGTTTGCAATTTACATTCATTATTTTTTTAGTTATCATGGAAAACACGGCACTTCTTGTTTTCTGACAGTTTTTTTTTCTCAAAAAACAGGAAACAGTCAGAAAACAGGAAGTCCTCTGTACAGTATCTCAGGCCATCTGAGTGCTCACAGAGAGAAGGCAGTCATGTGATTGAGGGACAGATTGAGCTGTGACTCTCTGTACAGACCAGAATTCCTGTGTTTAGACTGTTTTTTACAACCAGCACAAGTCAGAAAATCTGCCCACAGGAGACTGGACCTGGATTTCTGGTACCATATTTTTAGGTGCATTAAACAACTTTTTAACCCAAAAAAAAATCCTCTTAGAAGTCGGGGGTCATCCTATACGTCGGGTATAGTTTGCCCCATACGGTGGGGGAGAGCAAAAATGGCCGCATGCCCACCGTATGGAGTGACCACTATAAAAAAAACAGATAACTCACCTGTGACCTGTTTCTGGCACTGGAAGTTCCCAAAGCCTCTGTCATTCTCCTAAAGCTCTCCCAGCAGCCAAGCGTCTCCAAGCTTCTCCGATGAGACCCTCAGCTGCCTGGGAGTGCTTCGGGGATCTCTGGAGCAGGCAGTGTAAGTCACACTGCCTGCACCAGGAATGGGTCACAGGTGAGTTAACTGTTTGTTTATTTTCTCTTTAGCTGCACTTAACCCCTACCTGACTGCAGCAGGGCTGCGGTCAGGCAGGGGTTAAAATTTATGTTGTATGTTTGAGGGTTTTTCCAGCTATAGAATTGTTTTTTTTTTTTTTTTTTAAAGAAGTGCTGTGCTTTTTTTAAAATAACAAAGCATTCTCATCTGCTCATTTGCATTGTCTGTACCAACAGCTCCTAATCCCTTCTGTTCTCCACCGCTTCCTGCTTTTTCTGACATGCTAACCCTGCAGCTAACACCTAGCCTAAGCAGTGACCCACTTCAGCTAGTGATTGGCTAAACAGGCACTTCCTGCAGGGTCACCATGTCAGCGAGAGCAGGAAGAAGTGGAGAGCAGCAGAGATCAGGAGCTGTTGGGATGGCAGCTGTAGGGGATCAGGGCAGGTAAGAAGGCATTGCTCTGTTTTTTTTAAGCACTCCTAATAGTTTAGAAAATTTATGGTTAGAATTACCCTTTAAATATATGAAAATTTCTGGTACAAGTTACAGATACAAAGCCTTCAGTGGCTTCACTGTCTCTGATGACAACACTTGTGATCATGTGATCGATGTTATTATGATGTACAGTAGTTCATGATTTGTATCTACATAATATACTATAAACCAACATTGACAGGGTGAAGGACAAGACCAGAAGCACTGGGATCAGGGACAGGAATTGAAATAGAAATAACATAATGACAAAAGGGACCTTAACAGTGTGTAACACTTTTAATGGTTTCCCTTTAATGTATCTGTTCATGATTAACCGGCTTTCTGAGTATGTCACAGGCTATCCTATACATAGTTGCCCTATTACAGTACTGGGTATACTTCATGATTTATTTACTGTATATTGTTCACCATTAGGTCTTGCAATAAAGAAACAGTAATAAAAATGCTTTTCACAAACATTTATCAATACTCAACAATTTTCCATAAAACATTTCCTATAGTTTCTAAAAATCATCTGTTGTGCTTTATTTTCTTAAATATTAGGTAAATACATAAGAGATTTTTTACTGACATTTTCATACAAAGTCTTCTCTGTGCCCTAATAGACAGCAACTGATAATCATTGTGTTAATTCTTCCTCCTATAGATACAGAAGAGCTGAATTTATCATGAAACCCAAAAGGGTACATTTAGAAAATACTTTTTTGATGTAATATCTCCACCGGCACATTGTATTGGCACATGCAGTGCATGTGTAGTATAATACATTGCAGTATATTTGCACTGAGTAAGGAACATTACAATAAAGACCCAAAGGTTACTAATAACTGCTCCAACAACTATAGCAGGTATAGGAGAACATTGGTTTCAACAAATTTCACCAGCGATAAATATTGTGAATATTCTGACAATAAATGAAAGGTTACATCTGTACTCTGCACCTTTACCTGATGTTTACTGGTTCACAAACTGCTTTAGGCTGGGTTCACACACAGTATTTTTGCTCAGTATTTTGGTCCTCATAATTGCAACCAAAACCAGGAGTGGATTGAAAACACAGGCTATGTTCACACACTGTTAAAATTTAGTGGATGGCCATCATTTTATGACAAATTATGGCCGTTATCTCATAACAACAGCTAATGTTTTAAAATAACGCCAATTGTTTGCCTTAGGGTGCGTTCACACGTACAGGTTCCGCAGCAGATTTTATGGGGCAGATTTGATGCTGCAGATATCAATGTAACTAAATGACTGAAAACAACATAAAATCTGCTGCGGATCCTGCACATGTGAATGCACCCTTAGTACATAATACAGCAGGTATCATATAAAGGCGGCATACCACTGTAACATTTTTTTAACACATCCCACTTGACCACAAAAATAGAGCTGTGTTCAAGCAAATTGTACTAGCGCTATTTTCTATTTTACATTTAATATATACCAATATATCTACCACGTTGAATGAATGTTCCCAAGGGTTACAAATGACAAACTCAGCTCTGCTACATCTGTATATCTTTTTTAGGACATCTGTAATAGGAGAAGTTTCTATTTGCCATTGTTAAAATTCATGTCTGGTTAGTTATACACTTTGTGCAAATATTTTCATAAAATGTGTTTTTTTTTTTGTTTTTGCTATTCTGAATTACAGATAATATCAAGAGGCATAAAACATGAAACACAAAACTTCATCTCAGGAACATCACTAAACACAAGTAAAAAAAAAATAGTCACACTAAACAAACTTTAAAACACATGTACCCCATCAGTTATAAAACAAGTTGTATATACCAACATATACTGTACATGCTTACAACTTTTTAACGTCAATTTTTTTCTATGATCTTAACCCTTTCCCTTCCTTTGTGTATTGGGGGCAGGCTAGCTATATGTTAGAATAAAACACCTCCAAGTAAAGCTCCCGGGATGACAGGGCCATCAGTACTGGTACAGGCCATTATGTGCTTGTCAGTGATATGATGCCACCATAACCATATTGCTTGACACTAAAACAATACTATAATCAGGAATGAGTGTGCTTTATATTGTATAAGAATACAATCTTTAATTTAGTGCTGAACAGAGCACTTATGATATGGTATTTCTGATACTGATAGTATATAGCTATATAATACTAAAAATAGATCTTAATGCATAAAACAATCATGCATTTATTTGCAATTAATACTGAAATCAATCACATTGTGTGTGTTAGTTTACTCAGATCCTATATTGCTTGCTTTCTCACACAACATAAAGCCATTACAGATCCAGAGTAAACTGCTGAACAATAATAATACCATTGGGAAGCAAATGATACATTGCTCCCTAGGTAAAAGCTGGTGAATGTTCAATTTTCTCAACAAAAAGTTTCCCATATGAAGAAGAACTACAAAATATATTTGATCTCAAGGCCAGACTCCAACTGACTTAGGTGGGATAATGTTTTATCTATACATTTTATTCACATTTGAAATTGTCAAATTTTACCATGAGCAGCCTTTTAAACTTGTGTTAGGGTTCTAATATCTAATATAATATATTTAGACAAAGGCCTCCTGTGATGTTGTAAAAAAATGCAGTTTAAGTACTTGATCTATAGTAAATCCATATAAGACAGTCATTATTGCTATTTAGCAGCAAGAAGTGCAACCGTTCCAGTTTGTGCTATCTGATTTCCCCCATATCCCTATTCAGGATGGGGCCAAACTTTGCCATAATACCTCAAATTGTGTTCCTTAACTCTGTAAAACAGAATAATACTGAGAGCCTGTGCAATAGTTTTGGATATTGATGTATATATGTGGAGGAAATATAAGAAGGCTTTAGGCAAGGCCAAGTCAATTCACAAACACAAACAGTACTTCACTTAAGATACCGGCCTATATACTTTCACAGACAACAAAGAAAGAGAAAAAAATCTGAATACTTAAAGAAGGAGTATGCTATTGTTATGCCCGCTTTGCTTGATGGAAATTGTGAGGGACATCTCATCACCATCGCGGTTATTGCAAAATCCCATGGTCTGATAAAGGAACTTGCTGTCAGTCCACTTTATACATGTACCTGTTCTCAATTGTCCACTATTTCATGGTTACTTTACAAAAACATTTCCCAAAAGAAAACAAAAAGTATCAGTTGAACATTTATGACCTTGAAAACAGTCTATGATACATCATTTTTGAAAATTAGGAGAAAATCTTTCAAAAAGATTTGTCCATAGATGGGGGAAATGTACAATAGATGCTGTGTAAAATGATGCAGGTCATAGCCCATAAAAAGTGCCTGTGTCCTCAGTGTGAAAGTCTCTGGATCTGAGGTATGGAAGGTACTGGAGATTCCATGCTTGAAGCTTTTCCCTCAGAAGCATGGCACTTCCTGGTACATCCCTTCACTTTGGATCACTTGTGGGCATCCTGTTTCCATAACACTGTGAGTGGATTCAGCCCTGCTGAATAGATGAATAAGAAAAGGACCCGCTTTTCCGCATGTTTGGAAGGACTTTGACTTAAACCAGCATGTGTCTCCGTCGATGCAATGCTAAGTGATCCGAACGAGAGAAACTGCGATCACAGTCTGCACATTTAAATGGCTTCACTCCTGTATGTTTGCGGTAATGCCTTGTTAGTTCATCTGAGCGTGCAAACTTCCAGGTGCAACCTTCCCAGGTACACATGTAAGGTTTCTCTCCTTTAAAAAAAATATATAAATATATTATATTGAGATTTTATATGCAATCACAAAATACAATCATTATATTAAGTTAGAGAACATGTTAACAATATAAAAATCTATATTTTAACTAGTGTCATCATACCATTGCCAAGGGCACAACAGTTTGCATTAACATTCTCTAAATCTGCCCATCTGTATACATGACTTTGCTTTTGTTAAAGTTTAAATCTATCAACTCTTTTCAATACAAACTTGTAAGTGTTTTAAATTGATATTCAAAGCTTTGAACATACAAGGGAAAAAACTACAGGTACTGCAGTCTAATCACATATATAGTATGTTTTACCCAAAAGAAGTATAAAATGAACAATTGTAAGTATAAACATTGTATTCGTTTGTATATAGAGATGATTGAACATCGGAAAATTTTAGGTTCTATCGAACTCGAACCTTGTTGAACCTTCCGCATTTGATTGCCGATGCCTTTCCGGTCCATGTGGAAGGAGAACACAGCCCGGGTACTGCCTAGAATTCCGGGTTTCAGCCTAGGTAATAGGCTGTATCCCAGAATTCCAGGTGGTATCCGGGCTGTCTCCTTCTTCCACATGGACCGGAAAGGCATCGGCAATCAAATGCGGAAGGTTCAACAAGTTTCGAGTTCGATAGAACCTAAGATTTTCCGATGTTCGATCATCTCTATTTGTAAACTCAGTTTTACGGCTTATGCACAAGCATGTGCACATAGCCTGGTACCCACTTCATGTACCACCACATCACAGGGATTGCAGGGATTCTTCCCTATTCTCCCTCTAGGCAAGAATATACCTGTAATACGATAATGTATAATGAGGGGCACAACTAAAGTCCTGCAATACACATAAACTATGGTTGGTAACAGTGATGGTGCTCTGTCCAATTCCGCTGTTTTTGCTCAGTGTGAACATATCCTTAGGTATGCATTCCATGCTATAAATAAACCTTTACTAGGTACATTGCTTCAGTGTTTTTTACATGAATAGATCGGTGCTGATGCTGGGATTCAGGTGGCATGGTCCTTTTTTTTTTAACCACTGCCCAAATCTCATGCACAGCGCAAGTCTATTCCCGAGCAAGAACCCAGCATGAAGCACTGGGGGTGGACCTACCGGCCCCAAGTGTGGTGATCTCCCCTCTGTGACGCGGCTCCATTGATTCTCAGAGAGGAGGGGGGCTTTGTCACAGTGGGGGCCGGCGGGCCTGTCCCAGTGCTCTGTGGCAGGCTGGTGCTCAGAAAAAGACCTGCGCCGTGCATGAGAAGATCCTTAATCCTTACTTCTTGGCTGAAATGAAGAGTGATTATATGGAGTGCCTTTCAATCTGGGAGTCCTGTCCAGTTCCATATTCCACAGCCAAGTTATTGATGTGAATGGATGCGAATGTAATGCTTCATTTCTCCTGTAGGGAAACTGGGCATTACCTGGTTTTACATACAGGGTGCCTGCGAGGTGTATCATATACTCGTCTTACTGTTAAGGGATTATTTAAATCAGTCAATCTCTTAAAATGCAGCCAGGACTAACAGAGAGGGCCATGCTGTTCCTGCCCACACACAGGCATGTATAGAAACTCATCAATGGAAATCACAGAACTTTATATGCTGCTATAACATAGAATATTAGACTTCACAAATAATCTTTAAAAGCATGTGACCCATTTTTAGTATAGCAGCCTACTATCTTTATTTACTTTATTCACATATGCTTCTCAGCATTTAAAGGGGAACTCCGGGTAGAGGTAAAAAAAAATGAAACTTCTGCAGAAGCATATAACAATACTTACCTATCTATCCCAGTTTTGAAACTACCAAAAATCCATTATTATTATTTTTTTTTGGGGGGGGGGGGGTTGTTCTGTTTTGTGTTTCTACACTTCCTGGTTTATTAGTTGTACACAGGACTACTGGTTCCAGAATGCAATGCTTTCCCTCAGCTGTTTAACACAGTCCCCCACCCTGCCTATTCCCCGCCCAAAGCTGTTGCAGAACATCTAGGCTGTGTTCACACATTGCAGTTTCATTGTGTTACTGAATTATTTGCAGTACTTTATCATTTCATTGTGGTCCCCCCGCACAGCACGCTGTATTCTCTACCTGTAATGCTGATATTGGAATAAAGCAAATACATTTTTAACCCTTTGAGGACCAGGCCCAAAATGACCCAGTGGACCGCGCGAATTTTGATCTTAGTGTTTTCGTTTTTCCCTCCCCCTTTCTAAGAGCTCTAGCACTCTCAGTTTTCTATCTACAAGCCATGTAAGTGCTTGTTTTTTACAGGAATAGTTGTACTTTGTAATGGCGTCTTTCATTCTACCATAACATGTATGATGGAATCCCAAATATATTATTTATGAAGATATAAATAGGTGAAATCGTAAAAAAGAATGCAATATGGTAACGTTTGGGGGGTTCCTGTGTCTACGTAATACACTATATGGTAACAGCGACATGATACTATTATTCTATAGGTCAGCCTGAACACAACCATATGCAGGTTACACAGATTCTCTAATGTTATATATGTATTTTTTTATGAAATCCTTTTTTTTGGCAATTAAATATTAATAAAATGGGCCTATTGTGACGCTTATAAAGGTTTTATTTTTTCACCTACGGGGCTGTATGGGGTGTAATTTTTTTCCGCCATGATCTCTAGTTTTTATTAATACCATATTTGTGAAGATCGGACGTTTTGATCACTTTTTATTGATTTTTTTTAATATATAATGTAACATAAAATCGGTAATCTGTGCACTTTTTTCCCTCTTTTCGTCTACGCCGTTCACCGATCACAATGATGCTTGTTATATTTTAATAGATCGGACAATTACGCACGCTACAGTATATTATATGTTTATCTATTTATTTATTTTTATATGTTTTATTTATATAATAGGATAGGGGGGGTTATTTCAACTTTTATTGGGGGAGGGGTTTTGGGGTAGTGTAATAGTGTTTTGAACTTATTTTTTTTACACATTTGAAGTCCCTTTGGGGGACTTTTACATACACTAGTTTGATTTCTACACTGATGATTGCTATGCCATAGGCATAGCATTGATCAGTGTTATCGGCGATCTGCTCATTGAGCCTGCCTGTGCAGGCGTAGTGTAGCAGATTGCCGATCGGACCGCACGGAGGCAGGTGAGAGACCTCCGGCAGTCCGTTTTACCGATCGGGACTCCCCCTGTCACTTACACTTAAACGCTGCGGTCGCGGCGTTTAAGTGGTTAATGACATGCGGCAGCGCGATCGCTGCAGCGTGTCATTACCGGTAAGGTCACTGCAGCTGGCCCCCACCTGCTATGAAGTGCGCTCCGCTCCGGTGCACACTTCCTAGCGGGAGAAACACCCAGAACGTACAGTTACGTCATGGGTCGTCTGGGGACAGACTTCCATGACGTAACCCTACGTCCAGGGTCGTCTAGGGGTTAAATTATTTTTTTTTTCCATGCACATATTATGATCAAGCATCTTTTATCTTTGAAGTTGATTCCCACAAAAAGGACTTTATCCGATATTATCTTACTTACATGGGATATACTGTTTATGCCTTGTTTTTTGTGCAGGTGGGATTGGCAGTGTTGGCTCTTATCCTCTTGTGTTACTGCATCATTTTTGTGCAGATACTGCAGTACTGCAATGGCACTCCAACATGTGTGAACACAACCCTAATTTCTCTGTAGACTTTTGCACAACCAGCAAAGCTGAATCACCTGCTTCTGGCCAGTCTGAGATGGTGAATCACGCCCTGCCCCCTGTCTGCATCATCAGCCTGTGCCTAGCAAACACACACAATGTGAGACAGAGGCATGGAATATTTGTCTCCTAAGGGGGATAGCAGAAGGAGCAGGAGACAATGTGGATCCGCACAGAGGCCATATTTTTTCACTTCCTGGATTTCTATCAGCTACCAGTGTGGCAGAACTGTACAGATACCGTAACAGATTGTATAGACAAATTTATATAACTTTTAATGTACTTTTAACAGAAAACAAGTTTTTCTTATCCAGAGTTCCCCTTTAATTCAGACTTCAGTATACCTTTTCCATGATACACCTACCACTATTCTTAATCTCTTAACCCTTTCCCGCACGAGGACGTAACTGTACATCCTCGTGCGGGTGTTCAGAGTGGGGCCGCGCGGCGTTCCCTGGTGTTTAGTGGGGGAGATTAATTAATCACATCCCTGATCTCGTACTGTAAACGGTGTAAGCGCAAAAAAAATTCCAAAGTGCAAAATTGCGCATTTTTGGTCGCATCAAATCCAGAAAAAATGTAATAAAAAGCGATTAAAAAGTCGCATATGCGCAATCAAGGTACCAATAGAAAGAACACATCATGGCGCAAAAAATGACACCTCACACAGCCCCATAGACCAAAGGATAAAAGCGTTATAAGCCTGGGAATGGAGCGATTTTAAGGAACGTATATTTGTTAACAATGGTTTGAATTTTTTACAGGCCATCAGATAAAACAAAAGTTATACATGTTAGATATCGTTTTAATCATATAAAACATGTCAGTTTTTCCATAGGACACACGGCGTAAAAACACAATCGCCCCAAAGAAAAATAATTGCGTTTTTTTTTTTCAATTTCACTGCGCATATTATTTTTTTCTGGTTTCGCAGCATATTTTATGCAAAAGTTCAGCCTGTCATTGCAAAGTACAATTAGTGACGCAAAAAATAAGGGCTCATGTGGGTCTGTAGGTGTAAAAATGCAAGTACTATGGCCTTTTAAGCACAAGGAGGAAAAAACGAAAATGCAAAAAAACGAAAATTAGCCTGGTCCCGAAGGGGTTAAATGTAACTATACAATCTTACTGAAAGGGAACTTGTCATTACTTTTATGCTGCCACAAACATAAGCCATTGGAGTGGTTGCTTCTGCCTGCCCTGCCGTCTCTTAAAATGTGGGGACTGCCCCAATGACTCATGGTTCAGGCTGCGTTCACACAACGTATATTTCAGTCAGTATATTTCAGTCAGTATTGCAACCAAAACCAGGAGTGGATTAAAAACACAGAAAGGATCTGTTCACACAATGTTGAAATTGAGTGGATGGCCGCCATATAACAGTAAATAACGGCCATTATTTCAATATAACAGCCGTTGTTCTAAAATAACAGCAAATATTTGCCATTAAATGGCGGCCATCCACTCAATTTCAACATTGTGTGAACAGATCCTTTCTGTGTTTTTAATCCACTCCTGGTTTTGGTTGCAATACTGACTGAAATATACGTAGTGTGAACGCAGCCTTAAGCAGCATGAAAGTGATGACATGTTCCCTTTAACTGATCTTCTAAGACTGTCCCTAACCAGGTATCCTGTAGAGAATGGTGTCATGTTCAATTCCATCTCATCTTTTCTATATTTATTCTGTGCAATATTATAGGAGTATTTATAAAGGACAGGCGCCTGTGTGATTATGGGTAATATTTGGTTGTGGGACATCTAGTAAGCTTGGAGGTTATACTGTGATGACCAAGATGAAGCAATGTTTTCCCACCTAATGTCACGACTGTCTGATATATTACCACTTGGCAGATACAAACAACAAATAATACATTTAACAACGTTCAGCTTTGTTACTTCAAGTACCATTATTCATTTTGCTTATTGAGCAGCAGTCTTTAGAGTACTTGGTATTATAAAGTATAAGATCCCTTATATCATTCACAAGCCTATAAAGAAGGAAAGGGTTACTCAAAACTTTGCACAAAGCCACTGTCTTGTTTTACAATAAAAGTTTGGTTTCGGTTGCATTAAACACATTAGCTTTGTTTAACATATGTGCGGTTACTGTGCAATAAAAGGAAAGCAAACATAGGTTGCTTTTTTTCTAAACCTGTCCCAGCATGGAAGTATACAACTCAAATAACTTTAAGAACTGATTCTACTGAGCAGCTCAAGCACTAGTGTTAACTTTATCCTGGCACCAGTTTGTATACAGGCTCATAAAAACATGAAAAAAAAGATTCTTACGTCTGAAACAATAAAGAAAGATTTTATTTTTTACATAAAGTAGCTCTGCAGATCTCCCACGTTAGATGACTGACATTGCTTAATGATGTTCTAAGTAGTAAAATCTAGTCACACACAAAGATCTGGCTCTTGGGCAGGGAGTCACATAACTACAGAGCATAAAAACATGGTTAATTACATTTTGGGCCTATGCCGAAAAAAACATGCAATCCTGAAGTACAGGAATACCTGCGGGTCAGAAAAGACTATCATATAATTAGGGAACCTTGGCAATTAATGAGAAAAATTGTAATGAAAGAGTTCTGGAACAAGTAATGAAACACTTGGGCTGTATCATGTGGGCACAGCCTGGGCAGAAGTCACTTAAACAGTAGTCTATAGGAGACACTGGGCATTTATAGAGGAAATGTTGGTCAAATACAGTGAAAAAAGTAACTGTTAGGCAATTTGACCCATGGCTTAAACTCGACCATGCAGGATTCCTTAACCATGTTAACCTGTGTCTGAACAACCAACCCCTACTCAAAACAGACCCAAACATTTGGTTCCCCTTTTTACTTGTTCCAAGCAGTATAATAACTAGTGATCCCGATGTTCGGTTCGGCTCTCGAACACAAGCATAGAAAAAATGGATAGTGATCAATTCGTGTTTGCGAAACATTCACAAACCAATAACATACAGTAGAAGCGCACGTTCCGGTCTACGCACATGCGTACAGATTATCAAGTGCAAAGCGTAAATTACGCAATGGCATACGCATTTGCATTCATTTGCGTACAGATTGTGTAAGTTTCGTTCTAAAGTTACGCACATGCATACATATTTTCAGACACAAAACGAAATATGCAGTGGCGTACATTCGCAAGTTTGAATATATTCAAAAATGATCGTTATAAACCATTCCAATCATCTAACAAATTGTTTGTGATCAACGAACACAAACAATTAGTGTCATGTTCATACAAATATACGAACAGTTATGAACATGTTTGCTCATCACTAATAATAACACACCTGAAGTACAGTACAACAACACCTGTACATAGGATATACATAAAAAAATAGTATGCCCCGGCACATTATTTCCCTTAAAGGGGAACTATCAGCAGGTTAGACAAATCTGATAGCTCCCTATAGCGCCTGGGACACTGAGGAGGAAGGTATGTCTCTAACCTTCCTCTTCTGTGCTGGTCCCGCATGGTTAGTCAGGGTAAACTTAATTCCAGAGCACCATTAGGAGCACTGTTGCATGATCCAGTCCACCCCTTCTAATAATAACCAATGGAGGGGGTCGGCCTGATGACGCGGCAGTGCTCCTAACGGTTCTCCGGAGCGGAGTTTACCCTGACTAACAATGCGGGACACATACCTGCCTCCTCGGGTTTGTTGAGTTTTGTTGAAAGCACAGTAAGAAAAAAAAACTGTGTGTGAACAACTTAAAATAACATCTGTTATTTGGCCATTATTCCATTAATGGCCATTATTGTATACATTGTATCAACTAGCGGCCATTATTTTCATAGACTTCAATGGAAATAATTAAAGATTATTGAAGAAAATTTAGAGTATCAAATAACAGCCAATATTTTTCTAAAAGAAGACATTGTGTCAACATGGCCTAAAAGGGTGAAAAAAAAAAAACGAAAGAAGTGAAACAACCACCATAGCAGACAAAGCCTAGGAACACTGGGCTAACACAGCTTGGCTACAGCTAAGTTAGATGCTATTCCCTCATGCTATTTCCAAGCTGTAGTTTGACCCAACAATTTATATCTATTTTTAGTGAACTACATTACTATTTGCACATTGTAAAAAGCTACGGTTAATGATTGATCGGGTAAGCTATTGTATGTGACCTTAACAATATGTGTGTACAAAGTCATGTACATGGATTCAGTTAGCATTGTTGAATACTTTGACAATATTGCCTATCATTAATTGTAGGATTTCTTAATTCCAGACTTTAAAGGGTTTATCATTTTCTTTCAAATTAACTGGTTTCAGAAATTCATATAGATTTTTAATTTACTTCTATTTAAAAATCTCAAGTTTTCTAGTAGGAAAGGTTTTCTTTTTAATCTGACAGGTGCTCTCTGCTGCCATTTCTGTCCGAGACAGGAACTGTCCAGAGCAGAAAAAGTTTTCTATGTGAATTTGCTGCTGCTCTGGACAGTTCCTGTCTCCGACAGAGATGTCAGCAGAGAGCACTGTAACACACTAAAAAAAAACAACACCATTTCATGCAGGACATACAGCAGCTGATAAGCATGGGAAGAGAGATTTTGAGATTTTAAAATAGAAGTAAATTACAAATCTATATAACTTTCTGAAACCAGTTGATCTGAAAGATAAAGATTTTTGCTACACAACCCCTTTAAGGAACTCCACCAAGTCTGAGCATTCCCTGAATGCAACTGATTGAGCATGGCAATAATAAATACAATCACAGGCATGGCATGTTTTAGCAAGAAATCCTCAAGATCTAAACTATTAGGGTTCCTCAAAAACTAAATTTGACACTCGTAATAACTACTAATAGTTTACCTGCAGTAAATGAGCAACATTAGCTATAAGATTCCCTTTTATAGGGGTTATCTAGGGATCAGGAAAAGCTAAACTTTCTCGAAAAAACAGCGCCACCCCTGTCCCAGGTTGTGTGTGGTGTCATAATTCAGCTCCATTCACTTCAATGGGCCTGAGTGACAAAACCACACCTAAACTTGGGAAAGGAGAGGTGCTGTTTCTGGAGGAGAAATCCTTTTATTTTCTAGTGCAAAGAAAGAGGCTTTCATAAGAAGTGTAGGCTGGAACATGTCCTTGCTCCTTCTCCCATCCCTATCCCTGCGTGATTGACAGTCAGGGCTCAGCTTCCAGATATCAATCAAGCAGTAACACGGCCTGGGAATGCCTGTGATACTTTGCACAATAATAAAAGTGTTTTTCTGTGTTCTAAAAGCACAGATGGAGTTATTTCTTGTAACACCATTCACTATGCCTGCTGCACGATTTGTTGGTGTATTCCCCTTGTCCTTGGAGGGTTTCCCCTGCACATTCTGACACTGCCCAGTCAGTGCTGACAATTCATTCATTCTCAGAAGGAATTACAGATGAATGGGTTAACAAGAAATAACTACTTAATTTGAAGTGTACACCAGTCAAAGTGCTGCAATGTGCTTTACCGTTCTGAAAACATTGCTAATGGATCTTCTAGAAACAAGAGCTGAAATAAAAGGTTTTTGGTGGCAGCACTATTCCATCAGAGGATTATGGATGCTCCTCTCAACTGTGTCTTTCTAAACGAACATAAAGACCCAAGCTTTTACTTCTTTGTATTTAAGTCTGGCTCTGCAATGTCCTCTTGGTACACTATCTTTCCGCCCTAGCTTTGTTTCACCATGTATAATGTAAATGGATAAAAACGGACATGAGAGGCATATCATAGGAGGCAAGGAAGGTGTGTGAACCAGTGATATATAAGCACATGTGGTGCTCGTGGGGTGAGCAAAGGTGAAGAAATCCTGGCACTCGCTCTATTCTGCTCTTGTCATTTTTATTGTCATGTTGTATGCGTTCAAAGTCAGACCTATCTCGGTCTTTATCAACAGCATATAAAGACCGAGATCGGAACACAAGCAGCGTGACAATTGCTCAAATAAAAATGACAAGAGCAGAATACAGCGAGTGGCGGGATTTCTTTACCTTTTTAAAGGTGGCAGGCATTGCATAATGGAGAGATGCAAAGATATGCTCAAATCGACGTGCAATTTATTTATGCTGGAAACTGGCATATTAACATTGATAAATTCCCTCTTAGGATTATTCAGCATTAAAAAAAGATGGACACTTTTTTCAAGAGGCAGCACAACTCTTGTCTCCAGTTTGCGTGAAGTTTTGCAACTCAGTTCCATTGAAGTGAATGGAGCTTAATTGCAAACCACACCTGAACTGGAGACAAGAGTCGTGTTGTCTGTGGAAGAAAGTGGCCATATAAACGCTGGATAACCCCGTTAATAATTTTTTTTCTTCTGAAAACAGGTCCTCCCAAAGAAGTGATCATGTGACTCCTGACTTAGTATAGGAAGTGACACCTAATGTATGTAAATAATAAAGGAAACTACAGTAGAACCAGCTGAGCCATATACACACCTTTATGCTAAACACAGACCAGAATAAATGTTATTGTGAAGCCCTAATCTGTTTTACTAAGTTTGTGGCTCGTGATACTTTACTACTCATTAAATGAAAAGGAATTCGGAGCATTTTAATCTGTATAATATATAATAATGAGATGGAGACACAATAAAACATGTGAATGGACAAAAGCTTTTGTTATTCAGGATCACTCTGGTTTCATCTGCCCTCTTTAATACATCTCAATTAATAGGTATTGATTTTTTTTATTACTGACTTGAAGAAAAGGCAAAAGACCCATGAGTTGAAGAGATCATTCTCATGGACTGGTAAGGAATTTATAACCTCAAAATGACTATATAACCCCAGGCATTCACAGCATTATGTATTTGCCTAATCGTGTTTGATGTTTTCAGTAAAAATAGCGATGATGTAAGAAAATTAGATCAAACAAAATAATTAAAATAAAAAACCCTATTGTTTCAGTATCAAAATAAACCTCTTGTAACCGACCTTACACTGTAATATGTAATTCTATTTCCCCATCTAGTGGCAGATGGAGTCATAGCAAGAGCCCAACAAAACTTCAATCTGCACATAGAAGTGCTTTCTGAGGGCATCGCCAACTCCACACTCATAATCAGACCATCTCCCTTTTATTGCCTCCATTTTATTACTTTTACTTCCACATTCCCACATATACTGTCAGCTTTAAACTGCACATGTTTGCTGAAAAAAGACTCTTGCTTAAACAGGTTTTCTATCCCAGAGACTATTTGGCATCTGTGAAAAGCCCCTAAAATATACAAATTCAATAAAATGATATAGCTTCTACTGCGACTGTGAACACGGTAAACACGGTAAAGGCAGCACATCTGGAACTAAGCAGTATTTCTTAAAGGGGTACTCTACTCAGCAGCTGATAAAGTGCACTGGGCTGTTTAAGAAACTTGCCCCCCACCCTCCAGCTACTTAAATATCTGGGTTGACTTGCATAGTGCAGTCGTATTTCAGTTTATTGCAGTGATTACCATACAATCACAGTTTCCATGAAACCATGACTGTGCTACAAGTTCATGGTAATCACAACAACAAATGTGATTTTGTGATATTAAATAATTCACATAGTCATAGAACACATAGTCATAGCAATATGTAAACCAAAAATGTGTGGCATTGGCTGCATATGAGCAAAATTTAGTTTTTAATTAACTGTCTGATTTTGCAGGTGTTAGGCTATGGTCCAACAATGCATGGGGAAGAAACTACAGAGGCCAATGGCCACACAAGAATGTCCGTAGTCAGTCCACAGTCTTATTTTTTCTGAATGTATTGTTAAATTTATAACAATGAAAACAATGTAGACATGGTGGGGAAACTAATAGGCTGGATTTTGTGAGATGCTGCCACCTACTGGACAAAATATTTATCTCTCCTATGAAACTGCTGAGAGATTATTAAAGAAGAGCTAACCTCAAGCTTGCTTGGGTTTGTCTGAACCCGAATGCTCAGCATTTGATTACTGGTGGCTGAAGAAATTGGATGCAGCCCTAAGGCTTGGATATAGCAAAAGGCTGTATCCATATTTTCCAGGACTCCCTAGGGCTGCTTCCGACTTCTTCATCCACTGATAATCAAGAGAGCAGGATTGAGCCTGCTCAAGGTTCACTCATCTCTAATAATTATTACTGCTCTCTGAGCCTGTGCCAATGATTGGAAGGAGAACACAAGAACCTTATAGGGGTACTCCAGCCATTTACATCCTAACCACACTCCCCTACGGTCCTCCAGCAGCGTCTTCTGGCCCCCTGCTAAATACTCTGTGATGGACTTGTCTAGGCAGTGACAGCCTGCTCAGCCAATCACTGGCCGCTGTGCAGTCTTGCTTCATTCATTGATTGGCTAAGTGGGCTGTCACTGTCAAGACAAATCCATCTCTGAAGTAATGGTGGAAGCTTTCTAGAGTCTATTCTGTAAAGATGTAGTACCACTGTGAAAAACTTCATTATAAATTTTTCACAGTTTTGATTACAGCACGAGACAAGACAGCATGAGAGGATAGATATAAAGTAGGACATTTTTATTTCTTTTCTGCATTAAGCGTTCCCTCAAGTTTATGGTCACAGCACCAAAAAGATTGAACACCCTCAATAAACGCCTTGCCCATAACCAGCAAAAAGTTTACCTTTCCTGTAAAAATATAACATGGATTCTGAACATAGTACTCTACCTGTATGGGTTCTTCTATGTGCCTTTAGATGAGAACTTTTTGTATAGACCTTGTTACATCCTTCAAAATCACACCTGTGTATTCTTCTCCTCCTGGAGTCTGGAGATTCCGACCTTCGCTGTCGTCTTGTGCTTTCAATACTAAATGGTGAGACTGAGCTGCAAAACAGCAAATACAAAAAATGGAGAATAAAAACATGAAAAAGGTGCAAACAGCACATATAGTATCATAAAAACTGCAAATGGATCTTTTCTAATTCTATCAAGCACTTTAAAAAAAAAAAAAAGAAAAAACTTTCTGTGAGCGGTAACGTCCTCTAGTGTGAACACACTCCAAACAACCAAATGGCAACTTACAATTGGTGAGTAGTAAATTATCAGCACTCCACACCCAACAAAGCCCAAAGATAATCTCAATCAACAAAAAAATAAATGCATTTTATCTCATGAAGGGAGAGAGTCTCCTGAAACATGTTATAACTGGTGCTATACAATAAATTTTACAGTTCTATTCAAGCTCTCTGTCTGATAGACTTTTTGGGACAGTGCTGACCACTGCTATTACCATTTGTTTTCTATTTTTTTTTTTTTGTTGATTGCTTTGTACGGGTCCCTGTCTGGGAGCATCCTGTCTGGGAGCTGATTGGTACAGTCAGCTTTTGCAGTCACTACAGTCCTGTAACTATGCAAGTAAACTTGGACAAAGGAGGAACCATGTTCCCGCTCCTGATCCCAGCATCTGAATAGGGGTGATGCGCATAAAGCCTAAAGGGCTAAAAGTTGAGCAGGATTACTTCTACTTTTTCCCTTGTACCTGAGGTAATACACAAGGTGCCTGGGCTTTTTTTCTCTGTATTGTTCAAAGATAATTGCTCCAATCCCTCCGACTATGGGAACAAGCACTCCTCCGGCACAACATTAGCAAAATTTGGAAAATGATCCTTATCCAGTACAATGATTTGCACTGGTAAACTGCTTAATTTCTTATTACTCACACAAAGGAGACAGGTCGACTCTACATGTCCCCCCCCCCCAATAGCCTGGTTCATATAGTCAGAGAAGCTTCAGGCCCCGGATGCGCCTGTATTCACACTCAGGAAGCTGCACCACATCGATAATCCTTTTCCTCTCCGTTCAATGATCTACAACCTCATGTGACTACTGATGATCATCACATAATTATTTCAACACATTTATTAACCAATCCAACGCGTATTAGGCTTTAAAAAAACCTTCTTCTAGGAAGGTATATTAATATACACCATTAAAACAAAGGCTATTCTCTACAAGTCAAATTATGTACGAATGCAATTTATCAATGAAGTATCTTTAGTAATTATGGTCAAGATAAGAAGTCAAACTTGGGTTGGTATATAAACCATGTCAGCCTTTCTGTGCTCTTAGTCTTCGCACATCCATTGAGAAGCAGCTTCATTTGTCGAGAAACAGCTTAAGCTGGGTTCACACTATGTATATTTCAGTCAGTATTGTGGTCCTCATATTGCAACCAAAACCAGGAGTGGATTAAAAACACAGAAAGGATCTGTTCACACAATGTTGAAATTGAGTGGATGGCCGCCATATAACAGTAAATAACTTCCATTATTTCAATATAACAGCCGTTGTTCTAAAATAACAGAAAATATCTGCCATTAAATGGCGGCCATCCACTTAATTTCAACATTGTGTGAACAGAGCCTTTCTGTGTTTTCAATCCACTCCTGGTTTTGGTTGCAATATGAGGACCACAATACTGACTGAAATATACGTAGTGTGAACATAGCCTAAGTTAGGGTGCGTTCACACCTACAGGATCTGCAGCAGATCTGCAGCAGATTTGATGCTGTGTTCAGTTATTTAAATGAAATCTGCTGCAGAAAATCAGCTGCAGATCCTGTAGGTGTGAACGCACCATTAAAGGGAACATGACAGCTGATATTTTTGGAAGAGGCCACGGGTACATGTATGTGATGCAGTGGTAAATATCCCCTGCAGATGACATACAACTTTGTGAAGTATGTACATGGATATGATTCTGCGATAAGAGGTTAACGGTAAATTATTAAATCTCTTCATAAGTTGGTAAGAAAGATCTATAAGGAGTTCTCCCCTGGGGATGACCAGAAACCCACTGCTCCTAGGCATTTTAGTGGGATTGCCTCATTCACTTTTTATATGTCTTCTCACTACCTCTGTGCCAGTTCCTCATACAGAAATTATTCTCAGCCAATCTAACCAAGAGTTAGTGCAAGGAGTACAGGCCCCAGACCACTAAATGGTCAGTACAATTCAATTCCTTTGTTAGGGATACTGTCTTTCAAGGATCTGGAACGCTGATTCTGGACAATCAGCTTATGTAAAAGGGCTAATGATCAGTTTATAAATGAGAAAATGCTTGTTCTTAAGATGATCAGAACTGCAAGCCTATAAATCATCATTAGCCGGCAAACATTACTCCATGTAAATGGGGGTTGTACAGCTGACAGTGATGATATCAAAGGACCATATGAACAATCCAGCGATCATTCATGAAGTCTGGCCTGCACAATATTTGAGCTGCATAAAGGCTCATCAGATTGCCGCTAGTATTCAGGGCCTGCTTGGTCTGTCTAAAAGAGTTATTCCAGTCCACTGCTAAGTTCAGGCACAATTCCCACTCATGCTAATAACATGCATTCATACTGTACTCTGCCAGTCTCATGCCAAGCACTGCCCCTATATAGACTCCTCTCTGTCCTCTCCTACATCAGCAATCATAGGCCTATATCATGGGTTGATGCTGGCACCTCCATCTGCAAGCTGCCATGCAGGTAAGTATCATTCCTAGTACCCAGCTACCCTGCTGCATACTCTGGCCTGACAGATCTATACCACAGATCCCAAAGTACACAGACTATGTGGGGTACTGTATATTAACAATGTATACATGGAAAAACAATATAAGACAAATGCACAGTTATATACCCACGGTCTTTTTAGTAAATGGCAGAATATAAGACTCACCACCTCCCTCACCCATTGATATTATTACTAGTAATAAGTCAACCTCTTTCTCTTGGCCAAACACTTTACATTATCAGATTGTCCTGTAGTGAAGCCAATAGAACCTTCTGTTCCCATCAGAGAATGCCAAAGATTCATAGTGTCATAACTAAGCTAGCCCCATTTCTACAATAGAACCCGTGCTAGGCCCTAATGTGCACCAATAACATATATAGCAATATAAAGTTTAATTACTTGCAGTTACCAATACAAAGTGGAATCGTAAAAAAAATTATTCCCATAACAAACATATACATGTGGAAAACCTTTACACAGTTACTATAGGATTGAAGAGACTTTGAAAATGGGTTCATCATATAAAAATGTATATGATAATGAACAGTCTATAAAAATTTAGAAAAATTAGAGCCTTGAGGTATCACATACTGTACCTTGCAGTAAATAAAACAAGTACCTGTATATAGCTATCTGTCTGCTGGAGTGTTTTCTTGTAAAATATTACGTATGAGGCTACATTATGAGGCTACATTTTCCTCTGAAATATTAATTAAAAAAGCTGTCAATATTGATTCTTCATACAAGTATTGTGTGTATATAAGCTGTATTATCAGCTTTTCAACAATTCACTCCATGTGATTATAAATGTAGCCACTATGGGGAGCACTTGCTCCCTACAGAAATATCGAAGAATGTGCTCCTTCCATCTGCTTATTTTAATATTAAATAATATCCATTGATCATCAAACTAATCGAATATAGGTTTTGATTCATTTGTCTATGGAGCAGGGTTACTTTTCTACTGAATATTCTATATTTATCACCGTACTGTAAAATTAAATTATTTGCAGGGGTAATGCAGTTAGAAAGTGAGAATACTCTTGAATCCCATCTGACACATTAAAATTAGTAAACTGCACAGAAAAGGAGGCAATGAAATAAATAGAAAATTGGTTTGAACATGCAACGACTGTACAGACTTACAGTATGCAAAGCTTCAAGGAGGTTATCTCAACAGGGGAACCCTTTTTTATTCATTATATTGAGAACATTATAGAGGGATTCCCTCCACAGGATTCAACTCTATTAGGCAGATCAGTGATAGTCCCCTATCAGCTGATGGATAGTCTGGATTTATGTAGAGCTGCAATAAATCTGGGTGTAGTGTCCCAGCACAGGTGTGCCACTAAGTCTTTTATGTACCTGGGAACAGTTACTCACTCAGGTTCCCCAAAGTAGGATTAAAGAAAAGTGTTTTGTATGTTTTTCCCCACTAGGTGTCACTACAGAGTTTTCTGTGTGTCTTATGTTATGCACAGCTGAAGGAAGCATTGAGTTAAAGGGGTAGTGCGGCGCTAAACAATTATTCACAAAAAAAAAAACATTACAAAGTTATACAACTTTGTAATGTATGTTTTGTTAGTGAATGGCCCCCTTCCCCGTGTTTCCTCCCACCCACGCCACCCCCGGAAGTGTAGTGCTCTATACTCACCTGATCCGTGTCGACCCCCGTCCGCCATCTTGCGACAATGCTCCGATCGTCCCTCGTGCCGGCCGTCCTCTGCCGCGTCATCAGCTGCTCAGCCGCGATTGGCTGAGCAGCTGATGATGCAGCAGAGGGCGGCCGGCACGAGGGACCGTCGGAGCGGTTCGGCCGGCCGCCCGAAGATTACATCATTGTCGCAAGATGGCGGACGGGGGGCAACACGCAACAGGTGAGTATAGAGCACTACACTTCCGGGGGTGGCATAGGTGGGGGGAAACACAGGGAAGGGGGCCATTCACTAAAATTACATACATTACAAAGTTGTATAACTTTGTAATGTGCGTTATTTAGTGAATAATTGTTTAGCACCGCACTACCCCTTTAACTGTGTTTGTCACATGTTTATTTTCCTCCTATCACAAGTGCAGGCCTGTTTTCCCTCACTTTTCTACCTATCCTCTTTCTTCTCTCTTTGCACCACACAGTCACACTAATCACAAGGGAGATTAGTTGCCTTCCTTTAAGAGGGAGGTTAGTTCCTTGTGAGGGTGTTCTCTAGTCAGTGGAGAGAGAGACACACAGAGACAGATGGGGAGATTTATCAAACATGGTGCAAAGTGAAACTGGCTCAGTTGCCCCTAGCAACCAATCAGATTCCACCTATCATTTTCCAAAGAGTCTGTGAGGAATGAAAAGTGGAATCTGATTGGTTGCTAGGGGCAACTGAGCCAGTTTCACTTTACACCAGGTTTTATAAATCTTCCCAAGAGAGTCTTTCTTTTGAGCTGTTAACTACCACTAGCATGCAGTGATAGACCCCGCAGGAGGAAAGGACATCCTCTGAGGATCACCTTGTCCACGTCAGGGATACTCTCGAAAAGGCACAGGGCAGAATACCTGACTTAGGTACTGACCCTAGTAGGACATAGCAGCAACTTGCCTACGTATTCTTCTGTAACACACTGCTGTTCTGAAAAGTTTCAGGAAATCTGCTCAACCCAGCACAGGGACGTGGGACCTCACACCTCCCTAGCAGAATGGGTATTTCGACACTGTAGGGCATATGTTGGTCAGATACGTGAGTACGCGTATCTTCTTTTTCTTCTCCTCTCAACTAAGCTATCCCGGCAGAGTACACAACTACCTTGGACAGGACCCTCAAGACACTCCTCTACTGTAACTTCTACAGTTACTACTTCTTCTACCTCTTGCCTGCACATGCAGTTACTGAAGCCTTATTGTTGTATTGCACTGAAGAATGATGTCAGGTGTCAGGAATTTGCACTGAACCTGGTGTGAACTTGGCCTGTTTTTACCTTTTGTCTGACACACTCGCTTTCCTTTTAGCCTCCTGGCAATGCAAAAGTTACAGCCTTGATGGCTGCAGCTGAGCACTGTTTTTTGTTTGACAGATGCCTCCAGGACCTTAAGAATCAGAGCGCCGGTCCAATGGGGATCCGGACCGGCTCTTGATCCTCACAAATGACAGCACAGCCAATTAGTCATGGCTGGCTGTTAGTGTATACTAGTCCAAGCTCCCCTTGTCTCTATCCCAGTGTTCCCTGCCCTAGCATCCCTTGCTGTTGTTCTGCCTGTTACCTGACCTCCTGCCTGACCACCGACTATCCGTTCTCTTTCTGATTTTGTACTTCGCTGCCTGTTGTTGCTGACTTGGCTTGTTTTCTTCTCTTTATTGTGTTTGTTTGTCTGCGTTTGTGTTGCACATATACAGAGTACAGTATACACATATACAGAGTACAGGGACAGTGGGTGGGTCTAGCTTCAGGGCCCACATTTTTGTACTGTTTCCTCTCAGTTTTCTGACAAACAGACGTTATTCTCGCTAAGTTACTGGACTCTGCCTATCATTCTTTACCTACACACTAGGTTACACTTGGTTTATCCAAACCTGCAGAAGTAGTGCCTGTCTGGATGGGGGTGGGTACCAATGCCACTCCAGGTTACCGTGACAAGTGCCCAAGTGACCCTACACCCACCTAGCAGCTACCCCAGCCAACGCCACATGAAAGCTGTGTGCACCAACTTACTGAAATTTGTGTGCAAGTGCAGATGCAAATTATAGTAAATTCAGCACAGCAAGATGGCATGCCCCTTTTATGCAGGGGGGTCTTGCGCTTGCAGATTGATGTACAGTATACATGTACAGGGAAGGCCGTTCATTTGACTAGCCAGCATGTAATACTAGATTTCCCAAATGGTTGCCACCTTTTTTTTTTTTTTAACACAGCTGTATTCCTGAGACTACCATTTGAAACTGAAATTGGACTTTCTCATGTATCCACACCAACAACTAATCAAACATCAAACAATAAACAGGATTTATTTTTTTCACTTTAGATCTCTTATCTAGTGACAGTATCCATTGCCATTACGGTTACTTCCTGGTCAGTAGAGTGTCCAATTCCCAAAGCCACAGAAAGCATCACTGTCTCAGTCTCAGAATATGATACTCACTCTTGTACTGCCCGTGCTATGGAAAGAGCTGTAGATCCAGTTTCATTGACACTATCTAAGGTCACATTTGGCAGGTCATCATCATCACTATCACCCTTTAGCTGTCTAGGAGATAATCCCCGGGGATCCACATGTGCTGAAGAAAAAGACAAAAAGAAAATGGTAAATATAAGGTTAATTGCACATGAGACATTGTACAGGCACTCAAGGTCATGACTACATTTTGCAAAGTAACTCAATAACAGATTTTCAGATGGAACCTAAAAACAATGTATTAATGCAAGAATGAAAAATAAAACACCCCCCAAAAATTCAGCAAAACATCAAATATAAACAGCTCATAGCCTGGAAAATTGCACCACTATAAATAATAAGAATTACTAGAAGCTCCACATAAGCAATGCAAGGGAACATCCTTCTATAGGCATAATTGCTACGGTTCTACTGTTTTTAGATCTGGGATTGAAGAAGACCTGGAAACTGCATCAAATGTCACTGTAATACTGCATGATGGGTATCTGCTTGTATTTCCGGATAGAATTTGGGAACTTCCTACAGTAAGATCATAATGGGGAGTCTACACATCAGGGTCTAATTGAGGTTTTGTTTTTTTTAGCAATTTGTGCAGAATGCCATTTTGCTGCAATCTTTCCATGTGTGAACCTTTAAACCAAAAGCTTATGACAAGCCCAGTCTATTTCAGAAGTCACCTGATGGGAGAACTACTTTAATAGGCCATTCATACAATGTTTGACACAAACACCTAGAGGTATGTTAAAGGACTAAATAAGGTTCAGTAGGGAAGTGTTTTTAGTAAAATACTAAGCTCAAGAACAAGAGGACACAGTGAGAGGTTATCTGGGGGAAAGATCAGAAGCAACGTGAGAAAATATTATTTTACTAAAAGAGTAGTAGATACTTGGAACAAACTTCCAGCAGATGTGGTTGGCAAACCTACAATAAAAGAATTTAAACATGCCTGGGATAAACATATATCTATCCTAAGATAATAAGGGAAATACTAAAAGGGCAGGCTAGATGGACCCAGTGGTCTTCTTCTGCCGACAATCCTCTATGTTTCTATGTTTCTAGAGCAGAGTTGTTTCCTGCAAAAGCTCTCCACTGTGGTTGGAAGAGAAGGGTCCCAAAGCAGCTTTAGAGGGGGGAACGTTTTGCTAAAGAAGTTTTCTTATCAAAATAATAAGCGGCATAGCACAAAAATATGCCTGTTCTTTCTCAGTAGAGACCCAACCACAGTCAACTTCACAGATTCCTAAAATTAATGGGTCAATAAGCCATACTGGCCCCTTCCCATTTTTTCCTTGCACAGCTCTTCTCCCAAACTGGAACTGTAGTGTCCCACTACATGTTTTCATTTTCCCTATACAGTTGTCACAGTTAGTGTAGTTAACAGCTGTATCGTACTCCAACCACTAGATGTCACACTCCCCTAGAGCACAGCTGAAGTTCACAGCTGCAGAAGGATAAACCTACCTACCCTTGCCTAGTGATCCCACCACACAAATCAGACAGAAATTAAAGAATGTTGGGGAAATAGGGGTTAATTTGAATGTGTTCAATGCCAGGTATGCAGAATTTCTCCTAGTAGAATATCCTTTAGTACCCATTCTCCCAGCCCTCCCCAAAACCCATAAGGGCATATTTACTCTCTTCCTCTGGCCTATAGTATCAGGGGTGGGATCATTACTGGAACGCACTTGTGCATGGGTCAACAACCTGCTGCAACCCCTTGTGAGTAGAACAATTGGACATTTCAGAGACAGTAAAGCTCTGCTAGCCGCAGTCAATGATTATCCTTGTGAACCTAGTAGTATTTGGCTTTCTTGTGACGTAGTGTCCTTGTATCCATCCATTGTTCATGATAAAGCCCCTGTTGCGTTGAAATATCACTTGCATAAATACAGTAATTAAGTGATCCCCTACATGAATATATTATTTTTGTAACTTATTTTTTTTATATCACAGAACTTTTTTCATTTTTTGGATGATTTTTATATGCAGATTTCCGGTTGTCCTATGGGTACATCGGCGACCTTCTCCAGATATGGACTGGCACCCAGGATGAAATTAAGGATTTTATTAAGTACATTAATGCAAATAATTTGAAAATGTATGCACTATAGCCATACTTATGAAATTTCTTTTTGGATATTTCTCTCCAATTTAAGGATGGCAGGATATCCACTGCACTGTACAAGAAGCCGACCTCTGGAAACGGCATTCTCCCCGCTGCCAGCAGCCATCCCAACCATGTGACAAGAAACCTCCCAATTGGTGAGTTTATTATGATAAGCCAAAGTTGTTCGGAGTCGGCTTGCTATAACCGTGCTTGTGAGCATCTTACAAGACACCTAAAAGCGAGGGGTTACTCAAATTATGTTATAGAGCAAGCTAAAACTATAGCTGAAAGAAATAATAGACTATATAATCTTATTGACACCATAATATTCCCACAGTCTGAACAGACACTTACCTTTTCTACATCATATAGTCCCCAGTTTGAGGCTAACTCCAAGATCATTAGGAAACATATCTCCTTTACCAAGATGATACTTGTGAAAAAAAATTTGAGACCAGGTGTGAGGGGTCACGTTGGGTAATATTCTATCACCTCGTTTGTTAAGTAATAACTCTGAACAACATCACGCTTAGTACCTTTGAAAGGCTTCTTTAAATGTGGTGCCTCTCGCTGTTCTCTTTGTATGCTTGTGAATAAATGCACTTTTTTTTCCTCCATAGTTTTGGGTCACAGCTTTCATATTAGAACATTTATGAATTGCAACATATATTGTGTATGTAGCAGAATGTACTGTGTGTAAGACGGAGTTGATTGGGTAAAATTTTGTCTTCCCATTTTAAGGATATGAAATATAGATTACAAACCTTTTTATGGTATGAAGCTGTGGACCTTCTATATTTTTGCACTCATTAATTACACAGTGTACTGCATGCAGCATGGCTGAACCCTAGAGAATAGGGGGATCAAGGAATGGGTCTACCAAGATTTGCAGGAGAGCCTGGCATGTATGGTCTGTGGTAAAAGGAGGATAACTGCAAAATGATCGTCTTATGAGACATAGTCTTGTATTCTTGTAACTTATTTAATGGCGAGCTTATAGAGCTGCTAAGAATAGAAACACATAAATTACTACTGACTAGTTGCAATGTGCAAGCTGTGCTGTTATAAATAAGAGATAGCGTTATAACAAGAAAGTAAGAAGCTGTGTTCTCCCTTGTGGCTGTATTTAATGTCTCTGTGGTGTTTAAATGTAAATACATACTTGCTATACATAATCCTTACAAGCATGATAAATGAAATACTCAGTGACCCATTGCAATTTAATGGAGTGTGTTTATGCATTATTGTAAAGAGCTGAAACATTTGTAAAAGCTTTTGATATCATGCCACTTAGGGTAATGCATGAATTAGTGGAAAATGTTCTGGTTGGAATAAAATTAGCCCCACTGAGCTAACTGGCATGACATACCAGTGCCATTAGTAGGCTTAGCCTTACAGCAAATTCCCATACACTCTTCTGCACTGAAACACATAGTTTTCCCCTTAGTTTAAAGTCTTTAGTCTACTGAACAGCTCCCCTACACAGCAGTCCTATGTAATCTAATGTAATCTAACAACTGCCACATGATGTTGTCATGGCGGATTCATTAAATATGTTCAAGGGAGGCCTGGATGCTTATCTTGTAGGCACCTTACTCAGACCTACCTGCCTGCAGTAATGGCTTGACATACAGAATATAGAGCCTTTCAGCCATGTTCTTCACCACCTGTAGTTTCTGTAGTTTGGGATTGCAATAATCCATCAAGGTAAAAGTGCAGCAGCAGGATCAGTGACAATTGTGTGGGAATTAAAAGTAGGAGAAACACAGAGAGCGACAATGAAAGCACCCAGGTAAAGGCACTGGGCAGAAGGGTGACACTAGAAGAGACCAAGTAGGGAAAATTGTACAGAGAAAGGCTGCAAGAAGTACTGACAGAGTGATGACAGGAGGGTGGTGTGAGCCACATGAGCTTCCTGCTACTAAACGTCAGGGAGCATGAATGGAGCATTGCAGGACATGTAGTAGCAGACACCGTGCAAGGGCAGGAACGGAACCTGAAATGCAGGACTGTTGTACTGGATCTGGGACAGTTGAGCTATGATGGTAACTAATACATAAAGCACAGAAGGTGTCACCCAACTTCCACCCCCCCCCCCCCCCCACATACACACACACACACCATAGCATACATATCTTTTTTGGTATAAAGCATTACATCTAACTACTACTCTCTCTAATAATATGTTACCGATTCATGTCTATGTTACAAAGACTCTAGGTATGTAATTCCAGACAGGGCAACAACACACTGGAGAGATCCTCCTCATTGAAGATAAGGAAGATCTTGTACTGGTGACAAGAATCACTTGGTTTTCTCTCCAGATGGGAAACACAAGTGTAATCAATGTTCTAACTGCCACAAAGCTGGTACCTGGGTTATCCCCATATGTGTCATCCACAAGGTGGCTGCAGAACAATACCTTAGTTAACCCCTTAAGGACCGGGCCTAAAATGGCCTTAAGGACCGGAGCAAATTTTATGAATATAACCTGTGTCACTTTATTCATTAATAACTTCGGGATGCTTTTACCTATCCGGCTGATTCTGAGACTGTTTTCTCGTGACATATTGTACTTCACATTTCTTGTAAATTGGAGTCGATACTTATAACGAATCTTTATGAAAAAAAACAAAATAACGTGAAAAATTGTAAAAAAATGCATTTTTACAACTTTAAACCTTTTCTGCTTATACAGAAAATGGTTATGCCACATAAATTATATATTAAATAGCATTAGCACCATGTCTACTTTATGTTGGCAGCATTTATTAAACTATATTTCATTTTTTTAGACAATAGAAAGCGTAAAACATTAGCAGCAAATTTCCAAATTTTCAGTAAAATTTCAAAATCAGATATTTTTAGGGACCTGTTCAGGTTTAAAGTGTATTTGAGGGGCCTGTATGTTAGAAAGCCCCAAAAAGCACCCCATTTCAGAAACTGCAACCCCCAAACTCTGCAAAAGCAGATCCAGAAAGTTTTTTTAACCCTTTAGGGGAGTCACAGAAATAAAAGCTAAGTGTGTAAGAAATTTGAAAATTTTAATTTTCTGTGCAGAGATTTTATTGTAATCCAATATTTTTCATAATTATAAACTTATTACCAGAGAAATGCACCCCAATATTTATTGCCCCGTTTCTGCAGTTTATAGAAATACCCCATATGTGACCCTATTGCGCTATTTGACGCAACCACAAGCCTCAGATATAAGGGAGCGCCTAGTGCATTTCAATGGCTCCGTTATATTTGGTCATTTCTGACTGTATCACTTCAGGTTGGCAGAGGCTCTGGGGTGCCAAAACCAAAAAAACACCACTAAAGGGACACCATTCAGAAAACTACACCACTCAAGGAATGTAACAAGGGGTGCGGTGAGCATCTGGACCCCACAGGTGCTTCACAGATTTTCCCAACAATATGGCGTGAAAAAAGACAAAAGTATTTTTTACACTAAAACGTTGTTCTAGACTTCAATTTTTCATTTTCACAAAGGGATAAAAGGAAAAAAAAAACACAAAACATGTAGCACAGTTTCTCCCGAGTACGGAAATACCCCACATGTGGACATAAAGTGCCAAGCGGGCGCAGGACGAGCCTCCAAAGGGAAGGAGCGCCAATTGGCCTTTGCAAGCTGGATTTCACTGGAATGGATTTCAAGGGCCACGTCGCATTTACAGAGCCCTCGTGCTGCCAAAACACTGGAAACCCCCCACAAGTGACCCCATTCTGGAAACTACACCCCTCAAGGAATCTAACAAGGGGTGCAGTGAGCATATGGACCCCACTGGTGACGGGCACAAATGTGGAACAATGTGACGTGAAAGTGAAAAATTTCATTTTTTCACTTTCACGGCAAAAATGTGCCCGTCCTCAAGGGGTCCATATCCTCATTGCACCCCTTGTTAGATTCCCTGAGGGGTGTAGTTTCCAGAATGGGGTCACTTGTGGGGGGTTTCTACTGTCTTGGCAGCACAAGGGCTCTATAAATGCGACATGGCGTTCATCATCCATTCTAGCCAAATCCAACCTCCAAAATCCAAATGGCGCTCCTTCCCTTCGGAGGCTTGCCCTGCGCCCACATGGCGCTTTATGTCCACATGTGGGGTATTTACGGACTCAGGGGAAATTGCTCTAAACATTTTGTGTGTTTTTTTCTCTTTTAACCCCTTGTGAAAATAATAAATTCAAGGCTAGACCAACATTATAGTGTAAAAAATGTAATATTTCATTTTCACGCCACATTGTTCCATATTTGTGCCCGTCACCAGTGGGGTCCATATGCTCACTACACCCCTTGTTACATTCCTTGAGGGGTGTAGTTTCCATAATGGGGTCACTTGTGGGGGGTTTCAACTGTCTTGGCAACACAGGGGCCTTTTAAATGCAACATGGCCCCTCGAAATTCATTCCAGCCAAATCCAGCCTCAAAAAACCAAATGGCGCTCCTTCCCTTTGGAGACTTACCCTGCACCCGCATGGCGCTTTATGTCCACATGTGGGGTATTTCCGTACTCAGGGGAAATTGCTCTACAAATTTTGTGTTTTTTTTTATTTTTTAGCCCCTTGTGAAAATGAAAAAATCAAGACAAGATTAATGATTTAGAGTAAAAATTTAAAACAAATTACATCAAATGTTGGTCTAGCCTTGATTTTTTTCCATTTCCACAAGGGGTTAAAAAAGAAAATAAACGCAAAGTGTGTAGGGTAATTTCCCCTGAGTACGAAAATACCCCACATGTGGGCATAATGTGCCATATGGGCACAGGGCAAGCCACCAAAGGGACAGAGCGCCATTTAGAGGCTGGAATGGAGGATGGAGGCCATGTCGCAATTACAAAGCTCCTGTGCTGCCAGGACAGTAGAAACCCCCCACAAGTGACCCCATTCTGGAAACTACACCCCATAAGGAATCTAAGAAGGGGTGCAGTGAGCATATGGACCCCACTGGTAACAGGCACATATGTAGAACATGTGCCGTGAAAATAAAAAATACAATTTTTTTCATTTTCACGTCCCAAATGTGGCCGTCACCAGGGGGCCATATCCCCGCTGCCCCCCTTGTTAGATTCCTTATGGGGTGTAGTTTCCAGAATGTAATTGCATCATGGCATCCTCTAATGGGAATGGCGGCCATACCTATTTAGCTGGGGAAAAAGGGACAATTCTAATTTATTTGGGGGTATTAGGCCAATTATTAGTTTATAAGGTTGAAAATGACAGGTGTCCATCAAACTCAACCTGTGTTGATCCAGAGGAAGGCAAAAAACCCTCGTAAGGCAGACGACAGTAGCCTCATCACAGGGAAAAAATTCCTTCCCGACTCCATAATGGCGATCAGAATAATCCCTGGATCAACGTGACCCCTGAAATAGGAATAAGGGACAGAATTTAGATAATGTAGAACCCCAGTGACGTGTGGTACGCCTTGAAGCGATCCAGTATGCAGAGGCCGGGGTGATCAGGACAGGTGTCACACTGGAAAATGGTGTCCTTCCTGATCCCCCTGTTACCCCACACTCTGCACTTCTTCTGGGGTCTCCTGTTTTCCAGTGTGGGGGACGTTACCTGGAAAATGTTCTCCTGGTGCAATACGGGGTCCCTCATATCCAGAAGCGCTGGGTCCGCTCCATGGCTGCTAAATATTAGGGCGCTATTACTACTTCTGATATGTTCAGATCGTGCCGCAAGCTACAGGGCAGCGAGGGACCGGAAGAGGGGGTGCTGGAATAAAAGTTATCCCCGTACAGGTGGTAACCTTTATCCAGCAGTGGGAAGATCAGTTTCCGAACGATCTCCCCACTAACTCCGAGGATGGGGGGGAGGGGGCATCTGGGGGCTGGATTCGGGTGTCCCTTCCTTCATACACTCTAAGTGCACGTGCACACTGCGGAATGGCGAAGGATAACCCTTTGTGCATTCCGCAGCTGGCACCCACCGGCAGACTGATGCGGGCGCGCGTCTCCGTCCGTGTCATAGACTCCATTCTATGCACGGGCGGATTCCGCTCTCCGTCAAATGTGTTCATTCTTTGGACGGACGATGGAATCCGCCCAAGCATAACAGAGTCTATGACACGGGTGGAGACGCGCGCCTGCATCAGTCCGCCGGCGGGTGCCAGCTGCGGAATGCACAAAGAGTTATCCTTCGCCATTCCGCAGTGTGCACGTACCCTAAATCTGTAAGTGTACCCTGAGGTACTCTCACAGAGTTTGTAGAATTTCACGCCATACCGTGATCTCTTATTGGGACGGTACTGGCGGAAAAGACGTGTCTGGGGGGCAGCGTACGCTACGCTACCCCCAGATACGTCATTGGATGATGAGGATGAGGATGAATGGAGGAACAAAGGACCCCCCCATTCATCCTCACTGGCTGTTTCGGTGTCGGAGGCAATAATAGCGTATGCGTCCGACACCGAAAACACCCTGGGGGTCATCTTTATACGGGGATTGGTATATGGGGTATGTAGTGGTGTAGTGTAAAACTTTATTCCGTGTAGTGTAATGGTGTTTTTTACATGTTTTTTTAACATTAAGTATAAAAAAAAAAACTACGCCAAGAAAGGAGTTGCTGATAAATGCCGCACTTATGTGCGGCACTTATAAGCAGACCGTGGCTGTAGGATATAGGAAAAAAAACACTCTACGCCAAAAAGGAGGAGTTGCTGATCAGCGGCGCACTTACGTGCGATGCTGATCAGCACTCAGCGGCGATAGGGTGCGGAAAATAGAAAAAAAAAAAAATTGGGAAAAAAAAAAATAAAAATCTTTCTTCAACCCTATAGCTACTGATATGGGTATTATATACACTTATCAGCCGCTAGGGGGCAGTAGAACGCCAATTCCGGAAAAAGCCGAAGTTTGACGACGCTGGAGCCGATGATTACCGATGGGGACCGCCGGAAAAAGACGAAGACGCAGACGAAGACGATGACGCGTTCGGAACCCGGAAGTCGCGTTCGGAACCCAAAAGACGTGATCGGGACGCTGGATCCGGTGAGTATGGGTCAATACCTGCTCTGGACACCTCAGCTACCTAGCTGAGGTGTCCACAGCAGGTATTTAACCCTTTCATGGGGTAGTTATATCGCCGTGATCGGCCGGCCGCTCCTGGCCGGCCGGTCCCGGCGATCGGGACGTGGCACCGTGGCCACCGTTACTTTTAACAGTAATGGCGGTCGGTGTCGTCCTCGGACAGCACCGACCGCCATTACTTTCCGGGCCATCGGGTCACCGGTGACCCGGAAAGCTGCAGATCGCCGCCATATGCTGATCTGAATTGATCAGCCAATAGCGGCGATCGTCAGCACGGGAGGGGTTAATCACCCCCCGTGCCGATAAGCAGGGATGGCCTGCTATACATTATAGCAGGCCATCTTCCCCGATCGCTGCGTGTGTACACACAGCGATCGGGGAAACCGCGGGCGTAAATGTACGCCCGTTTGCGTTAAGGCACGGGTTTTGGGGGCGTACACTTACGCCCGCGGTCGTTAAGGGGTTAAGCTCATACTCCTGTGACTTCCATGATATGCCTGTTGCACACTGCTCCTAATATTTGTGCCAAGCAGTCAGACTATGGCTCTCTCAACTGACCTGAGCAACCAATTCATCCAGTGCGTTTCACTCCTCCCACAGTCTGATTTTCTTTTACCAGTGTATTCACACTATTGCATCTTAGCATTCACACTTTGTCAGGGACCTAACTCACTCACATGCCTACCTTAAATAAATGTGCATAGTCCTTCCACTCATGGCAGAGCTGGCAGGAATATGCACCGACACCCTCAGCCATGCAGGAGATAGAACCTGGCATGCAAGTGAACAATTCTGCCTTCTCATCACCTTAGCCACACAGTTAGCGTTAGGTTGCCCAGGAGGCCAATCCATGCCCTTGTTTTTCAGGGAAATCACTAGTAGCTCTATATACCTCTATACCTCCTAAATACCTAACAGACAAACTGGTAGGAGTCCAGGACTCCTGGAAACTGTAATTATTTAAAGGGAATGATGTAAAAGAAAACAGAGATAGCAACTAGATTCCATCTCTCTTTTCAATGCCCCTTTTAAAATGAAAGGATTGAGGAACACACAAACTTTTAAAGTATAGACAGGGCCGTATATATATATATATATATATATATATATATATATATATATATATGTGGGGGGAAAAAGTATTTAGTCAGTCACCAATAGTGCAAGTTCTCCCACTTAAAAAGATGAGAGGCGTCTGTAATTTACATCATAGGTAGACCTAAACTATGAGAGACAAAATGAGAAAACAAATCCCGAAAATCACATTGTCTGATTTTGTAAGAATTTATTTGCAAATTATGGTGGAAAATAAGTATTTGGTCACCTACAAACAATCAAGATTTCTGGCTCTCACAGACCTGTAACTTCTTCTTTAAGAGTTTCCTCTTTCCTCCACTCATTACCTGTAGTAATGGTGTCAGGAACCGGACAGCAGGACAAGACAAGACAGTGAGCCCTGAGCTCATCCCCGCCCACTGTCCTCTACCTACTTGCCACAATCCGCCCTAAGATGGCGGCGAGCAACTTGGCGGCGGTCCTTGCACTGGCTAAGTGGAACACAAATACAGACAGACAGACAAAACACAATGAAGAATAGTAAACAGTCCGGGTCACAACAATCGGGCAGCAAAAGTACAAAATCACAATCCTATAAACGTAGTCAAAGTCCAGGCAATATAGTCAAGAGCAGGTGGCAAGCAAGGGAGGTCAAGGAATAAGGCAAAGATCAGGGATAGCAAAAACACAGAAGATACAAGCGGGCAGAGACAAGTCAATAACCACCAATAAGTGCACAGACTGAGGTTTGTTATATAGGAGGCCAGGGCTCTGGTCCAGAACGTAATTGGACCATCCCCCTGAACTCCAAGCACAGACACCTGAGAACAAGACCGATCCACTGGCAGGATGACCTGTCAGTAACAGCAGAACCAGAACACAGATTAACCATGACATGGCCAGACAGAACTCAGCAGGTGAAGTCGGGTGTGTCTCCCAACCCAGGTGAGCAATAAACCAGAGTTCACACACAGCAAAACAAAACACAGAAACAGGATACAAGAAAATCAGTGCCTTCTCGGCCGAACAGCACAAGCAGAGGGGCGCATAATGCTCCGCAGAGATACCATCCTGACAAATGGCACCTGTTTAAACTTGTTATCAGTATAAAAAAAGACACCTGTGCACACCCTCAAACAGTCAGACTCCAAACTCCACTATGGTGAAGACCAAAGAGCTGTCAAAAGGACACCAGAAACAAAATTGTGGCCCTGCACCAGGCTGGGAAGACTGGATCTGCAATAGGCAACCAGCTTGGAGTGAGGAAATCAACTGTGGGAGCAATAATTAGAAAATGGAAGACATACAGGACCACTGATAATCTCCCTCGATCTGGAGCTCCATGCAAGATCTCACCCCGTGGGGTCAAAATGGTCACAAGAACGGTGAGCAAAAATCCCAGAACCACGCGGGGGACCTAGTGAATGAACTGCAGAGAGCTGGGACCAATGTAACAAAGCCTACCATCAGTAACACACTACGCCGCCAGGGACTTAGATCCTGCAGTGCCAGACGTGTCCCACTGCTTAAGACAGTACATGACCGGGCCCGTCTGAAGTTTGCTAGAGAGCATTTGGATGATCCAGAAGAGTATTGGGAGAATGTCCTATGGTCTGATGAAACCAAAGTGGAACTGTTTGGTAGAAACACAACTTGTCGTGTTTGGAGGAAAAAGAATTCTGAGTTGCATCCATCAAACACCATACCTACTGTAAAGCATGGGGGTGGAAACATCATGCTTTGGGGCTGTTTCTCTGCAAAGGGGCCAGGACGACTGATCCGGGTACATGAAAGAATGAATGGGGCCATGTATCGTGAGATTTTGAGTGCAAACCTCCTTCCATCAGCAGGGGCATTGAAGATGAAACGTGGCTGGGTCTTTCAACACGACAATGATCCAAGGGCAACAAAGGAGTGGCTTCGTAAGAAGCATTTCAAGGTCCTGGAGTGGCCTAGCCAGTCTCCAGATCTCAACCCTATAGAAAACCTTTGGAGGGAGTTGAAAGTCCGTGTTGGCAAGCGACAGCCCCAAAACATCACTGCTCTAGAGGAGATCTGCATGGAGGAATGGGCCAACATACCAACAACAGTGTGTGCCAACCTTGTGAAAACTTACAGAAAACGTTTGACCTCTGTCATTGCCAACAAAGGATATATATAACAAAGTATTGAGATGAAATTTTGTTACTGACCAAATACTTGTTTTCCACCATAATTTGCAAATGAATTCTTACAAAATCAGACAATGTGATTTTCTGGATTTGTTTTCTCATTTTGTCTCCCATAGTTGAGGTCTACATATGGTGTCAATTACAGGCCTCTCTCATCTTTTTAAGTGGTGGAACTTGCACTATTGGTGACTGACTAAATACTTTTTTCCCCACTGTATATGTATATTGCAAGTAATATATAGAGAATGAATTGAGGGATGGGACCCCGCTTCCCAGAACTTTGATCTCATCATCATCTAGGCTGCCTAGGATTTCCTGAAGAGACAGAAGGATCTGAACAAGCCTACATCCACAGAAGATCTAGGGTTAGTTCTCACCTCCCTGCCGAGTTCCTTCAAAAACGTTGTGCAAATACCTAGAAGAACTAATCCGGAAAACAAGGGATGGTCTCACCAAATATTTATCTGATTTAGATATTTTTTCTGTTCATTCACTTTGTTATCTAACAGATAATTATAAACTATTAACACTTTAATTTTTGATAGCATGCTTACTTTGCAGCACTTTTTTCCACACCTACCTAAAACCTGCACAGCATAAGGCTCTGATGTGCACCTGCATACAAGTCAATGTCATCTATAGGAACCATTATTGTTGGACAGGTTCACTGTATAAATACATTCACTGCTGGAGTCTCTCAGTTAATGTACATTACTAGCTTTGAAAGCAAGTGACTACTATGCCTAAATTGCTCAATGCTTGTAGTTATTGTCAGAAGGCAGTGAAATCTCTTTGTGAGCCCAGCAGTTGTGCAATGTCTTCTAGTTGATCAAGGGAAGCCTAAGAATAGCACAAGAAAAACAAGTGCCTCCAGGCTGCTGTTTCCTTTCTACAACCAGATTGGTGTACGGTGCGATTAGAAAGGCAGGGCTTCATCCTTCTTTTAGATGTAGAGCAATCAGCAGCTCAGTAAATGGAACCAACGTAGCTTTTTCTTCTTCTCAATGGATTGTTCAAAGCACAAAGCACATTCTCCTGCAAGGCTTCATAGCTAGTCTGTCACATCCCAATTTACAGTCTTCCCCTCTGCTGTTAATGTAAATCAAAGTGAAATGCTAATACCTGGCTCTAACTTCAGAACATTAAACTGCTGAGCAAAATATTAGACAGTCTAAGTGCCAGACACAGGTACAGTATGATAATATAATAGACACAGGCATGCTATAAATGCTACTGTCAATAAACTCATAAACCAACATAAAGAATTGCATTAAAAGCAATTGATGGAAGACATCAAACCCAGTGGTGTGCACCGAACCACAGGGGATAGACAAACATAAAAGCCTTTCTATGCAAAGTTAGCCTTGGGGATCTGCCCTCCAATCATATTGCCAGTAACCTCTGAAACTTAAAATAGAGCAGATATAAAAAAACAAACAAACATACACATTGGTTGGTGGCTATGTTAAATATGGATCAGTCTAAGGCTGTGTTCACATCTGCTTTTCCGTTCCATTAGAAGTGTACAAATACGCAACTCAATAGGGTCCGTCACACAATAGATAACAGCTGTTCGCTAGGAGCCTCACTGACCCTAATGGGGTCTGGCAGGTTCCGTAGTGGTGTATATAGACCACAAGGATACTACTATTGTACAGTTTCAGGCTACTTCTTGAGTACAGTACTTGAGTGCTTACTAAGTGGGTGGGAGAAACGGGGGGAAGGGGCGTTACTTGATGGGAGATGACCTTGCTGCCATGCATTGCTCTCCCCACTCTGTGTCTGCATGAGCGAGATGGCCCCATACGCTTTTATTAGGCGACCATCTTGGTCCCATGTCACAGAGCCAAGAGAGAATGCACTAAGTGCTAATTTCCCAACTTATTCTCATGACTAGTTGCAGTCTTAACACTGACCTTAAACCTCTATTATGTATCAAAACTTTTTATAATGACAGTGCCCATTTAAACAACAATTTCTTTTCAGCCAAACATTTAAAATGTGAAGCACGGTGAAAAGTCACAGAAAATGGTACAAATGGTTTACAAATGTGTCTTCAGTTTCAAAGATAGAGAAAATTGCATAAAAGGCCACAGAAAACAGGCACAAAATGCTTGATAAATTCTCCCCCTAGTTTGTTTGCAGCCACATAAAAAGCTGGAACATTAAGGGGGGCATTTATTAAGTCCGGCGTTTTTTACGCCGGACTTAAAAATGCCCCCGCAGCTCCGGCGCTACGGAGATTTATGTAGAGGCGGACTGCCTCTACATAAATCCCGTGCGCGCCGGTGCGCACCGCCGAAAACCTACGCCAGCTGAGGACTCGAGTAGGTTTTCGGCGTATATTTGGGCGGAACGGATGGTAAATCGCGCGGACTCGCCCTCCGCGGAATCGTGCCCTCCGTTCCGCCCACTACACGCCCCCTTTCCGCCCCCCTGGCGTACTCGGCGGAAAGTGCCGATTTGCAAATATTTTATTCGCAAATCGGCCATTTGCGTATAAAAAAATATGCAAATCGGCACTTTCCGCCGAAAATCATCCATTCGCAGAATGATACATGTGGCCCTAAGAGTGAAGGTAGGTGACTGAGACCGTTCTTACTCGTCATTATGGAGTGCTGTGGTATTTGGGGCCTCTCATTCTTAACAAAGGAGGGCATCATAGAAGTCAGTCCCACCAACTTTAATACTTTTACAAGCTATTTAATGAATTATGAAAGTAAAAAGGGGTTGTCATTGGACAGCCCTTTATTACATGGAATAATGTCTACACCTACATTTTATTAAGGAAAAACTTGCTGTTTTGCTGTCATGCAAGGGTGACTGAGCAATTATTCAAGGTAATAACACTGCAATGTCTGATGTGCATAATGTACAGAAATGTATGTTCATTTTAATATGAAAGACTATTTTTCAGTTGGTCACTTTCAAATATTTTAGTATCTCCACAGTGATTTAATGCTGTCACACTATTAAAAAAATGAATAACATCAATCTTGTGTCCTGTGTTCTGAGCTCTGTTTTGTTATTATTTAGATACAATACTCCTTGCTTGACAGATGAACGTTTGGAGCACTGCCCAATCCCAGAGCGTCAATCCGCTCCTGGCCATCCCGCCCCTTCTAATGATTATCAGTGGAGTGAGCCTGGGGTGGGCCCTCTGGGGGTGAGGCAGTACTCCAAACAGCATTACGGGACAGAGCACTACATTAAAACAGCTTGGAAACAGCGCAGCTCCAACAACAAATCAAAGATATTACAACCCATATTCAGTTCCTATAGAAAAAGAGAACATTTTGACCCCACAAATGTTTTCCAGAAATTAATGCGTAATAGATGATGTAAGTAAAAACTGTTATTTTCAACAGATATGCCATATTAGTGCCAAGTATGCTTTACCCAGCTTTAGCCAGGTGATCACTTTTACATGATGTTGTCATTGCAGATTCATTAAATAAGTTTAAGGGAGGTCTGGATGCTTTTCTTGAAAAAATGTAATACTGTAAGTTATGAGCACCAGATTTCATGTGAGAGAATGTTGATCCAGAGATTTATTCTGATTGCCATTTTGGAGTCAGGAAGGAATTCTTCTCCCTGGGATAAGGCGGTTGGCGTCTGCCTTATAGGGAGTTTTGCCTTTCCTCTAGATCAACACAGTAGGGTTTCTGTAGGTTAAACTTCAGGGACTCTTGTCTTTTTTTCAACTTTAATAACAATGTTACTATGTGATGGGTTTACAGATGAAGTGTTACAGCTTGTCTGGCAACAGAAGAGGCAGAGATCATGTGACCTCTGCCTCAGAAGGGAGGGGGAGGACAGAGGAGCCGAGACAGAGTGGACCAGGAAGTGAGGATTTTCAGCAGATTCAGGGTGCAAGTCAGGATGTGCTTAAAATAAATGTCCCAATTCATGTAATAGAAACCTATAACAAACAAGCTTAGGTTATGGGTAGGAATTAAACAGGGTTAAATCTTTATTAAATGGAAATCCCAATTAATTACCTTAGTAATTAATTACCTTAGTGCAAAACTACACTTCCCTTCATGCCTGTATAGCCAAAGCTTTAGCCTTGATAGTCAGCATTCATGTTCATTTTAATGGTTCTGCATATGGACAAACATGTACATATATAGGATGACACAGCCACAGAAACAATGACATGTCATCCATTGCAGGAGCCAGCTGTCACACATTGTCTGGCACCTGCAGCAACTGTGCTCTGATCCTGATGGTTAACCCTTTGCGGTCATTGCTATTGGAGCATCTAATGGGTAGACAGCTTCCACAAGGGCAGGGAAACAACAGTGCAGGTAAAGAATATACAGTTGTTTCTCTCTTCTTTTTCTCTAATCTAGATAGATAGATAGATAGATAGACAGATAGATAGATACTGTGTTTATTGTGCAAAGCAGAAGCAGATCAAGCCAGTGGTGGGCAGATACTATAAGACAGAGGTGAGTACCTGGCAGTTGGCTCTGGGGTGCAATGCATGCTGGGAGATGTAGTTTCCCGGGTGAATGCCATGATGTAAAACTGGTATCATGTGTAAAAGTTTGAATTTGAGGCTAGAAGCAGTGTAGATAAATGGTAAAGTGTCAAACAATTGGTGGGCATCAGTTAGTGCACCCATATGCTTTTTGTGCATTTTGGTATTTTTATGGGATCTTTGGAATTCCCCTTTAAAGAGGATGGCCCGCCGCCAGCATTTTATACCTATCCAGAGGATAGGTGATAAATGTGTGATTGCTGGGGGTCGGACCATTGGGATCCCCAACATTTAAAAAAGTTTTCCAGTTACTAATTGCAATTGCATGGCCATTGCTATTAACTGTTATGGGACTGGTGGAGTTTGTGCTTGGCTATCACTGTCAGCCCCATAGCAATGAATAAAGCAGTGGCCAAAAAAGTCCACTGCTTCATTCACAAGTGATACTGGTGACGACTCTTCCCTTGAACTGTGGGAATCTGAATAGTCACACTCACAACAATCACCATTTGTTATTACTCATTCTGTGGATAGGCGATAAATGCTATTAGTGGGCCAACTGCTTTAAGCATAGTGACCAAGCCTTATATCCAATATAGAACAATTTTACACAGGGTAAGCCAAAAGTCTCAGAACACCTTTTCATTTAGGTAACAAACAGAAGAATGATAAATCTAAATACTGCAGCAAATAATGAGTGGGGGGCCTATCTTTTAGGCTATCAACAGAACATGGCAACAATAGTGAAAGCTGCCATACTGGATCAGTGGTGAGTTCTTCAACAGGAAGCTGGTCATATAGCATATCAAAGAATGCCAGAATGGTCTCAGAGATTGGTTGCCACAATCTGATTTGCAATATCTGTTGTGGTTCGCAAGTTATCAAAAGTTCATAACGACTGGTTCCAGCGCCTTAAGTTCTGTGTTCAGCAGAGCTGTCCATGGTGTTGAACACAAAGCTAAATCAGCACCAATCAGTACCCTACGACTACTTTGCGGGAGTACTGATCGAAGGTTGATTGCTGATGTCAGTCATTGGTGGTGGGTGTCAGCTTAAGATAGCATTGCTATAGAACAACTCTCCTGATCCTATAAACAACTAATCTGAAAGAAGTGATGAGGGAAAGGGGAACATTTTAAAAATGTTGCTTTGAGTGGCTAGATGGAATGTTATGCCCCTAAATGTTATTGTTTTTCCCTTCACAGAACACATACTATATGATATAAAGATGGAAATGAAAATACATTTTCGATTTTAAAGTTTGCCCTATAATATTTACCTTTAAGATGGCTTCTTCCATCCTCCAACAGAGGTACCACAATGGTAGAATTCATACTTCCTGGTGACCTCACAGCCGTATAAACAACAGGAACGGACTGTACAACAACTGGTATTCTGTGAACATGGCTCAGTTTGTTAGACTGCAAGTTCATAGGACTAGAAGGTGGGACAGGGTGAATGATGTGCAAAAACTGCTGTCCACCAACTCCAGATGCTGAAGCCACAAGAGGCCCTGGAGTCAATACTGTTGGCACAGATGCTGTGGATGGTACAGATGTTATCACAGTTGGTGAAGAAGATGGACGGCTGGATGAAGATGAAGAGTTAGAAGAAGGTGAGGCTACTGAAGTGGTAATGGAAAGTGGAGACGAAGAGACTCCTCTCGGTGAGGATCTAGCTTTGTTTATTGACAAGTCCACTGGTTCTGTTTGTGTCTGAAAATGGTCGGTAGCTAACAAGTCCTCTGGAGGTTCTGCTTTCACATTGTTGAGGAGGAGAGGGACTGCTTCCATATCCTGATAGTTGTGGACTTTTGGTGACTGCAATAAAGTAAAAAAAAGCACAATTGTTAAAATACAGTTACTATCCAATAAAACACTGTAAAACCATAACTGCAGATGAAACTTAGGCTTCGTATTATCATCCTAAACCTCGTGTTGGTCTTCATGAAAAAAAAAAAAATAAAGTTGCTCTAATAAAAATCTTATTAGTGATGATTTATATTGCATGTAATTACAGTTACATAACTGTTCTCTAGATGGCCTTTCAGCAAGGCTATAAAACGTGAAGGCCTGGATTATATGCAGTTTAATGTGGCAGTTACAGTATATTGAAAATCATCTCTTTAATTCTAATCTTTATAATAATCTGCATTTTATCATTAAAAACACAATAAAAACAATATCACAAACCCAATAATATCAGTAAGTGGGTTTAGTGTATGTACTGTATACTACAGTGTTGGTCTGAATGAAATAACCTGACATAACATCACTTTTCTTATAAGTTAGTTCTTTACATGCAACTAAAAGCTTATCAGTATACCCTAACATACATATAAAGATACTTGAAGACACTCTGCAGCTATAAATGGATAAGAAACAGTAGCATTCATACCTAAATGAAATAACATTACAAATATTGCCACCCAGGAGAATATTCATAGTTTGGCATGATGAGTTGTAGCAGAGCCTGAAACAGGGACAGTCTAATCCCAGCCATCCTTGGTTTACTCTGAAACTCTGCGGCCCTATATATATTTATAGATAGGGAGAGACCTGTAAACCTACAGCGTGGGGGGACACTGGGAGAACCCAGAATAGTTTTCCCTCCTTCCAGGCACTTCTAAAATGAATTGTGGTTTCAATACTGATATTTGTTGTCTTTGGCTTCCATTGTTGACATCCCGTTGTCTAGGTTTATTATCATAAATACAGTGGGATAGGAAAAACTGAAAAAAAAAATGTGTTTTTTTTTTTTTTTAAATAACATCTGTTATTACCGAATTATGGTTAAAGTCAATAGAATGCATTAAAGTCAATGGAATGACAGACGCCCAATGCAAACAGTGTATTGGATAATGGATGTTGTTTGCGTGGACGTCAAATTAATGTTCATGACAACTATTTGCGGACGTTATTTTGCAAACAATGGACATTGTTTACACATATTTTTCTTTTCACCGTCTTTTTATCGTCTTTAATACTAAATTCAATGGACCTTCAAAAAAAAAAAAAACACACCCAAAAGGGCCTAAACTAGAATAATATACCAATAGCTGTCATTGTAATCCCAGACTCCTCTTCAACGCAAAATCCCTAACTGCATTTGGTATTCAAAATTACGTATTTCATTTTATGAGAAAGAAAACAGACAGAAAAAAAAGTCATGTGGACGTGGCATTAGCATGTGACTTGCAAAATTAAATGCACTTGTATAAAATTATGTCAAGAGATAGATATGAGTGACACAGTAAGAACCCTTTCACCCTTTCAGTAAAATACTGTCCACAATTATGGAGTCATACTAGTGGACAGCATAGTACCCATTGAATTCTACTGACCCTTTTACACATCTATATTTGCTATGGATCTATAATCGGGCCATGTTTCGTGCAGTGAAAAAACTACTGCCAATTAATGGGTCCATTTATAGATACACATGCATAATCCTGTCCATAGTTGCAGATCCGCAACTATAGACAGGATTACTAATGTGTATAAAAGAAGCACCACCTATCTAACATACATTCTGAATAGGATTCAAAAGGATCAGGCAGTTAAAATCCAATACGTCCGATACTTTCTTTCCCCCTATATCTGCTGGGAGAGAAATGGGAGGCCACCATACACATTGGGCATTCAGGAGATCCTTTAGTCCTGTTTTTATGTAAGAAGTAAATGGAGTCTGGCCAATGCTATCTTAAAGGAGAAGTCCAGTGAAAATTTCTATTAAAGTATTTTATTGCCCCTCAAAAGTTATACAAATCACCAATATACACTTATTACGGGAAATTGTGTGCCTTTTTCCCTGCACTTACTACTGCATCAAGGCTTCACTTCCTGGATATTATGGTGATGATACCCTTATCCTCACATGGGATCATGTCTATTGTCTGTATGTCTACATGTCTGTATATGTATCTCTGATGTTTTGGTAGCCCTGACTCTGCTGTTCCATTCCGTTTTCCCCCTTTTCCTTCTCTTCCTCTCTCCCCCCTCCCTGTGTTGCCTCCCCCTGGGCTTGACTGATCAATTTTTACACCTGTATATATACCTTATGGTTACACTGTATTTGTATGCTTGACAAAGGCCAGTAGGCCGAAACATTTCATTCTTTTGTGTACCCTGATGTGTGAATAAACACACCTTTTTCGTCATGGATGCTGTGGGAATCCCTTTCTTCTGAAGTTTGTAGCACTCATTCCAAGGAATGTGAGTCGCCCTGCGTGCATCCTTCATTTCTACTTTTTGGCCATAACCGGAGAATCTCCAGGTGCTGTTAGACATTTTCTTTTATTTGGAATAATATGGTGATGTCACGCCCCGACTCCCAGAGCTGTGCGGGCTGTGGCTGCTGGAGAGGATGATGGCAGGGGACACTGAGGGACACAGGGCACTGGAGGGACACTGAGCATCCCCCTGCCATCATCCTCTCCAGTATCCACAGCCCGCAAAGCTCTGGGAGTCGGTTCGTGAAATCACCATGTTATCCAGGAAGTGAAGCCTTGATGCAGTAGTAAGGGCATGGAAAACTTTATGTGCATTTCGCGTAATAAGTGTATATTGGTGATTTGTATAACTTTTGGGGGGGCAATAAAATACTTTAATAAAAATTTTCGCCTGGCTTCTCCTTTAAGAGTCTGAACTCCAGTTTCGATACATTGTAGCAGACTACAGAAGAATGAAAGATTAGACATGTTTAATTTCAATTTCCTAATCCTTTTTCTGTAGAACCACCAACCACCATTCAAAGCCATGCTGAGAATTCATGTGTATAGCTCAGCTACAAGCTAAGTGCAATATATATATATATATATATATATATATATATATATATATATATATATATATATATATATATATATATATATATATATATATATATATATATATTCCTTTAGCAGTATACATGTTATAAAAAAAACAAGGGTAAACTGTCACACTGGCATATGCCATGCTCAGCTAAGACTCATTGGGGAGAACAAATCCATTTAAACAAAAAAAACAACATAAAGCCATGACATGAAAAATATATCTTGTAAGAAAGTTGTTGACTTGTCTTGAAAAAGGCAAGATGTGCTAATAAGAACACATAAAATGTGTGAAGTCCATTATAACAGCCTTTTACCATAACAGAATGGCACTTGAAATGCACACATGCTGTACAGTTTTCCGATATTTTTTTTGTTAGAATTTTTTTAATTTAGTCTTATTACAGTAAATTGTTGCATTGTGACATGAAGCAAACAGTCACAAACAAATCCCTTTCTGCTCTTCCTCTTCCTTTTTATTTCAGATCCAACATCTCAATAGTATAGCAAAACTATTTGCTGACATGTTGCAGTGACAATAATTTACCACTTGATGGAGCTACAACATATTAGATACTAAATAAATGAATGTAACATAGCAGTTACTCAGCACAAGCTAGTAAAAATAAACACAAAAAAATGTTTGTTGTAAAATGTACAACTAAAAATGTTTGAGAGTATATATTTTGCAAGATATAATGACTATAAACATGCAATATAAACAGTATATATATATATATATATATATATATATATATATATAATTTTTTTTTTCTTTCTTTCCTTCAATCTTTATTTATAATTTTTTAAATAGAAAGGAAGATTCATGTTTAAAATCATACAGGATCAAGAACAGTACTTTTGAATTATTCCAAACAGAGGGGTGTATCCAGAAAGATTACATCTATACCAAATTTCAAGAGGGGGTATCCCCGAGAATGCTTCTAGGTCATCTAACGCTTCTTACACTGGACCCGCTAAAATTTAGCCCCTTGCAAAAGATACTGCTTCTCCCTTGTCCATGATTATTTTTCGTGTCTTATGCTTTCAAAACCTACCACTACAAAACAAATTTGTTCTCAACAATCTTTGATATTACCTACTAACACTCCTCAAGAGGAATGATTCAGGCCATTTATCTATTGTACTAGCTGGAGCAGTGCACCCAGCGGCCCCCCACACCTTACAATCCCTAACCACATTCATCCAACAAATTAAGCGGTCATGGTCTTATTTTTGTGGGTGCCCCTTCCACCCATCCACTGAAGTCCGACTTGGTACAGCGAATGTCCCTATATTAGGGACCTTATCCACTCCACCTGCCGAGTCTTCAAACTACCGGGCAATCCAACTCCCATACCCTCATGTGCCACAAGGGCTGAGAGTCAGATGCCCCGATTCTTGCACCCTTTTGCGGCAGCTGAGGACCCCTGCCAAGAGTCCCCACCACCAACCAGATTATACCACTCATTTTGTGGGGCGCCCACCTCTATTTTCATTTTATTTCAATTGACCCGCTTAGCCACAATTACTTTACCCATTCACCCTAAGAGGCCACTGACCACAATGCCCCAAACAGCACCCTGCTGTCTATTATCTATTACTATATCTCCACCTAACCTACTTTTACTACTTAATCTTCATTTCGCCATAAAATTCTCTTTACCATAATTAATATTCATTACTTCTAAGCATGGACAGGGATTGGCAGTCTCTCAGCCCCAATTTTACAATCTTGGGCATATATATATATATATATATATATATATATATATATATATATATATATATATATATATATTTTTTTTTTTTTCCCAGAAAAATTAAAGTCAATTCATATATAATGAAATAAAAAAAGGTTCATTCATTTTTGTTCCTAAAAATGTGAAAGGTTCATTCACACATACACTAGTGTTATGGATGCACATCAAGAGTGCCACTTTCAATGAATCCACTAACTTGGCTGGTATAGTTCCAGACACCATGACCATGGTGTATAAGAGATCCAGCACCAGTTATTTTCATTGTTCTGTTTCTTTTTTTCAATTGGGCATTCTGCTGGGGCATTTTTTCTAACTTTTTTGAATAACTTTTCAAAAGTTATAGCACAAAAAAATGGATTTTGGCACGTGAGATGTTTCTATCAGATCCGTACATCTCAAAATAGACCTCCCTGTGCTGTGTACCCCCTTGCATAATCAAACATATACAGTGAGGTCTACTACAGCTCCCAGCATGCTTCTGTGTGGCTGTGGTAGAACAACAACTCTCAGTAGAATCCTGTGTGGCTGTGGTATAACTACAACTCACAGCATGATAATGTGTGGCTGTGGTAGAACTAAAACTCCCAGCATGATAATGTGTGGCTGTGGTAGAACTAAAACTCCCAGCATGATCCTGTGTGGCTTTGGTAGAACTACAACTACACCATCCTAAGCCACCCCCCATGCTCCTCCCCTGGACCAGAGACAGATTAGCAGTATGAGCCTCCACTCCACCTTCTCCTCATGGGCAGTGGCAGCTGCAATGGCTCCCCGCAGACCAGATATAGCAGCAGCATATAGTCCGACCCTCTACCGCTGTGAGGAACAGTGAACTAGCCCCCTGTGTAAAATGTTTGGGAACCCCTGACATAGAGGATACATATATACAGGAGGAGGCATACACAGGAGTACATAAAAAGGATACATATTTACAGCAAGAGACATATATACAGGAGTACATAGAGGATACATATATACAGGAAGCGACATATATACAGGAGTTCATAGAGGATATATATATATATTTATATATATATATATATATATAGATATATAGATACAGAGGAGTACATATATATATATATATATATATATATATATATATATATATATATATATATATATATACAGGAAGATACATATATACAGGAGTAGAAAAATGGAACAGGTGTAGACGGCACTGTGTGGCAAATAGCTCCGGTGGGTGCACGGCCCTCAGGAGTTAGACCCTAACTCCTTGGAAATCCAGACAATAGGTAGGAAGGCGGCACTCCAAAAATAGTGAAAAAATAGTGGTTTTATTCACCCATAATGTGCAATACAACGTTTCAGTTTCTCGATGAAACCTTTTTCAAGCAACACTTGAAAAAGGTTTCATCGAGAAACTGAAACGTTGTATTGCACATTATGGGTGAATAAAACCACTATTTTTTCACTATTTTTGGAGTGCCGCCTTCCTACCTATTGTCTATATACAGGAGTACGTAGAGGATACTAATAGGGGGTGCGCACATGAGGGGGGTATTCTAAAAGGAGGAATGAACCATGGTTGGGGGATTACCCATACCCAGAGGGGGGATTGCTTGAGGGGGGGGGGGTGCATTGTGACAGCAAAAGTGATAATGTGAAGGGAAAAGTGAACTATGGTAAAAATACAGAAACCCCAGTTTCCCAGCATCTTGTATTGTAGTTAGTATGATGGAGGTCACCCAGCTTTCCCACCATCTTACACTGAGTATGTTGTGGTCACCCAGCTTTCCCACCATCTTATACTCAGTATGATGGAGGCCACCCAGCTTTCCCACCATCTTATACTCAGTATGATGGAGGCCACCCAGCTTTCCAGCATCTTATACTCGGTATTATGTGTTCACCCAGCTTCCCACCATCTTATACTCAGTATGTTGTGGTCACCCAGCTTTACCACCATCTTATACTCAGTATAGTAAATAGGGTTGAAAGAAGACAAGAGTCCATCAGGTTCAACCTAGGAAAATCCTACTGTGTTGATCCAGGAAGGCGAAAAACCCCTATGGGGCAGAAGACAAACGCCCCACCACAGGGAGAAACTCCCCCCCCTCCCCCGACTGCAATGGCAACCAGAACAATCCCCGGATCAACGTATCACCAGAAATCTAATGCCCATAACTTGTAATATTATATTTTTCAAGAAAATCATCCAGGCCTCCCTTGAACTTATTTAATGAATCAGCCATGACAACATCATGTGGCAGAGAGTTCCACAGTCTTACCGCTCGTACAGTAAAGAACCCGCGTCGATGCTGATGATGAAATCTTCTTTCCTCTAGACGTAGAGGATGCCCCCTTGTCATTGTTACAGACCTAGGAGTAAAAAGACCACTACAAAAATCTCTGTACTGTCCATTCATATATTTGTACATTGTGATCAGATCGCCCCTAAGACGTCTTTTTTCTAGCGTAAATAACCCCAAGCGTGATAACCTGTCCTGGTACTGTAACCCACCCATTCCCTTAATGACCTTTGTTGCCCTCCTCTGCACCCGCTCTAGTTCAGCTGTGTCCTTCTTATATACCGGTGCCCAAAACTGTACACAGTATTCCATGTGTGGTCTGACCAGTGATTTATAAAGAGGCAAAACTATGTTCTCATCTTTAGCATCTATACCTCTTTTGATGCACCCCATTATTTTATTAGCCTTGGCAGCTGCTGCCTGGCACTGATCACTAAAGTTGAGTTTACTGTCCACCAATACCCCCAGGTCCTTTTCGGAAGTAGTTTTACCCAGTGTTTTATTATTTAGCACATAACTGTACTTATTATTTCTATGGCCCAAATGCATAACCTTACATTTATCCACATTAAACTTCATTTGCCATTTCTCCGCCCAAGCCTCTAGCTTCTCCAAATCCCTCTGTAATATGATATTATCCTCCTCTGTACTGATTACTTTACCCAGTTTAGTATCATCTGCAAAAATGGAGATTCTACTCTGTAGCCCCTCTACAAGATCATTAATAAAAATATTAAAAAGAAGTGGACCCAACACTGACCCCTGTGGTACCCCACTAGTAACTAAAACCCAATCTGAATATGTTCCATCAATGACCACCCTCTGTTTTCTATCACACAACCAGTTACTTACCCATTTGCATACGTTTTCCCCGAGTCCCAGTATCCTCATTTTGTAGACCAACCTTTCATGCGGCACAGTATCAAATGCCTTTGAAAAGTCCAGATACACAACATCCACAGCCTCCCCCAGGTCCAGTCTATAACTTACCTCTTCATAGAAGCCGATCAGATTAGTCTGACAGGACCGATCCCTCATAAATCCATGCTGGTGCTGCGTCATAAGATTATTTTCATTAAGATACTCCAGTATAGCATCTCTTACAATCCCCTCAAATACTTTACCTACTATAGATGTTAGACTTACAGGCCTGTAGTTTCCAGGATCACTCCTTGACCCCTTCTTGAATATTGGTACCACATTAGCTATGCGCCAGTCCTGTGGAAGAATCCCTGTCGTAATAGAATCTTTAAATAATAGGAATAACGGTCTGTCCAACACAGTATTTAATTCTTGCAAAACCCTAGGATGGATACCTTCTGGGCCCGGTGACTTATGGATTTTAATGTTTTTAAGGCGTTTCCCCACTTCTTGTTGTGTTAGGCAGGTGAGATTTATGGGAGGATTAACATTATCCCTAGTCATGTCGTCTGTTATGGGATTCTCCTCTGTGAATACAGTAGAGAAGAATGTATTTAGTAGATTGGCCTTTTCCTCTTCCCCCTCCACCATTACACCCAGATTATTTTTGAGGGGACCAACATTTTCGGTTTTAAGTCTTTTGTTATTTATATAGGTGAAGAACATTTTGGGATTTGTTTTACTTTCTGTGGCTATCCTTCTTTCTGTTGCTATTTTTGCTTCTTTTATTTGCGTTTTACACATTCTATTCTTCTGTCTATAGTTGCTCAATGCTTCCCCACTACCTTCTTGTTTTAGTAGTCTGAATGCTTGTTTCTTATCATTTATTGCACCCCTTACAGCTGTAGTTAACCACATTGGATTTCTCTTATTTCTACTACGTTTATTCCCATATGGTATGTGTCGTTCACACGATTTACCCAGGATGCTCTTAAATATGTCCCATTTCTCTTGTGTACTTTTATTTCTGAAGGCATTGTCCCAGTCTATGTTCCCAAGGTCCTCTCTTAGTTTTTGGAAATTAGCCTTCCTGAAATTTAATGTTTTTGTAGCCCCTCTGCTAATCATTTTATTGAAGGATAATTGAAAACTTACTATGTTATGGTCACTATTACCTAGGTGACCCCCCACCTCTATTTTTGATATTCTGTCGGGCCTATTGGTTAAGATCAGGTCCAGAAGGGCCCCCCCTCTTGTTGGTTCCTCTACTAGTTGGGAAAGGTAATTATCTTTTACTATTTCCAAAAACACGCTTCCCTTCCTGGAGCTGCAGGTTTCTGCTTTCCAGTTGATATTTGGGTAGTTAAAGTCCCCCATAATAATGACTTCCCCCTGCTTCGCTGCCGCATCTATTTGTCTTATAAGAAGATTTTCTGATTCTTCCACTATACTTGGAGGTTTATAACTCACTCCTATAAGAATTTTATTATTCTTTGTCCCTCCCCTTATTTCTACCCAAAGAGACTCCACATTATCATCACATATATCCTCCCACAGAATAGGCTTAAGGCATGATTTAACATATAGACAGACCCCTCCCCCTTTCTTATTTTTACGGTCATTTCTGAATAGACTATAACCCTGGATATTAACGGCCCAGTCATAGGTCTCGTCCAGCCATGTCTCGCTTATCCCCACTATATCATATTTCTCTTCAACCATTATGAGTTCTAATTCCTCAGCTTTATTAGTGAGGCTTCGAGCATTAGTATACATACATTTAATATATTTGTCCATATTCCCTTTCCTTTTATCACTAGTGACTATTCTAACCCCTCCCGCCGCTCCACCCCCAGTTCCATAATCTAGGCCCAGCTCTCCATCTACTCTGTCTTCACTTACTATATTGTAGTTGCCCTCCCCCCCGGTCCCTAGTTTAAACACTCCTCCAACCTCTTAGCCATCTTCTCCCCCAGCACGGCTGCACCCTCCCCATTGAGATGCAGCCCGTCCCTACCGTAGAGCCTGTAACCGACCGAGAAGTCGGCCCAGTTCTCCATGAACCCAAACCCCTCTATCCTACACCAGCTCTTGAGCCACTTATTTACCTCCCTAATCTCCCGCTGTCTCTCAGGTGTGGCTCGTGGTACAGGTAATATTTCGGAAAAAATCACCTTGGAGGTCCTAGTTTTAAGCTTCCTGCCTAAGTCCCTGAAATCATTTTTAAGGACCCGCCACCTACCTCTAACTTTATCATTGGTGCCAATGTGCACCATGACTGCTGGGTCATCGCCAGCCCCTCCCAGTAATCTGTCAGCCCGATCCGCGATGTGACGAACTCGAGCGCCAGGAAGGCAACACACTGTTCGACGATCCCGGTCTTTGTGACAGATTGCCCTGTCTGTCCCCCTAATAATTGAGTCCCCCACTACCAGTACCTGCCTGGCCTGCCCTGAACTCCTGTTTCCCACCTTACTGGAGCAGACACCCCCCTGGCTTTCAGAGGCAGTGTCCTGCTGCAGCAATGCCACCCCTGAATCAACATCCCCCTCATCCGCCAATTTGGCAAACTTGTTGGGGTGTGCCAGATCAGGACTGGCCTCCCTCACACTCTTCCCTCTACCCCTTTTTCTAACTGTGACCCAACTAGCTGCCTCTTCCTCCTGTACCTCCATGCTATCACTCTCTCCCCCATCTACCCCTTGGAGTGCTTGCTCAGTGAGAAGCAGACCCCTTTCCAGTTTGCCAATGCATCTCAATCGTTGCAGCTGCTCATTTAGATCCAGGATCTGGGCTTCCAAACCAGCAACATGCACACATCTCCCACAATGGTATGCACCCTCGATCGGTTGATCAAGGATTGCATACATCGCACAAGATGTACATTGGGCCGCATTGTCAAACATGGCGCTCATTTATATGGGGATATTATGTATAAAGAAAGAAAAAACAAACAAGCGACAAAAGCAAACAATGTGTTCAAAAGCAAATAAACTATTTGTTTTCCTCTAAAACTCCCCGAATCTAAAGTCCCAGAATATTAAAGTCCCACACTTGAGACAAAAACACACTTCAGATCAAAAACTCGCACGCTCCAAAACTCGCTCACAATACAATATAGAAGTACTTAGCTTGCAGAGTTTGTTGCTTCTGGCTCCTGTGTTTGAGAGACTGGGAGGCTTCACACAGATGTAATTTATCAACTCTTAATTAGCAATCAGTCCCCTCCCCTTCCACCTGTGTAACCTCCAGCAAGCTTGTGTGTATACAGGCTATAGTAATGTGTCCCAAGTAAACCAGATACAATGTATATAACCTCTAGGAAAATAAATACAGATAGACTAATCTATAGTACCTTGCTATATACTATATTTGTACAGGGATTTGTTATCTATAAACCCAGTAAGGACAGATATCACTCAGTAACAGGTATGTTATACACTCCTTCCCAGAATATTAAAGTCCCACACTTGAGACAAAAACACACTTCAGATCAAAAACTCGCACGCTCCAAAACTCGCTCACAATACAATATAGAAGTACTTAGCTTGCAGAGTTTGTTGCTTCTGGCTCCTGTGTTTGAGAGACTGGGAGGCTTCACACAGATGTAATTTATCAACTCTTAATTAGCAATCAGTCCCCTCCCCTTCCACCTGTGTAACCTCCAGCAAGCTTGTGTGTATACAGGCTATAGTAATGTGTCCCAAGTAAACCAGATACAATGTATATAACCTCTAGGAAAATAAATACAGATAGACTAATCTATAGTACCTTGCTATATACTATATGTGTACAGGGATTTGTTATCTATAAACCCAGTAAGGACAGATATCACTCAGTAACAGGTATGTTATACACTCCTTCCCAGAATATTAAAGTCCCACACTTGAGACAAAAACACACTTCAGATCAAAAACTCGCACGCTCCAAAACTCGCTCACAATACAATATAGAAGTACTTAGCTTGCAGAGTTTGTTGCTTCTGGCTCCTGTGTTTGAGAGACTGGGAGGCTTCACACAGATGTAATTTATCAACTCTTAATTAGCAATCAGTCCCCTCCCCTTCCACCTGTGTAACCTCCAGCAAGCTTGTGTGTATACAGGCTATAGTAATGTGTCCCAAGTAAACCAGATACAATGTATATAACCTCTAGGAAAATAAATACAGATAGACTAATCTATAGTACCTTGCTATATACTATATGTGTACAGGGATTTGTTATCTATAAACCCAGTAAGGACAGATATCACTCAGTAACAGGTATGTTATACACTCCTTCCCAGAATATTAAAGTCCCACACTTGAGACAAAAACACACTTCAGATCAAAAACTCGCACGCTCCAAAACTCGCTCACAATACAATATAGAAGTACTTAGCTTGCAGAGTTTGTTGCTTCTGGCTCCTGTGTTTGAGAGACTGGGAGGCTTCACACAGATGTAATTTATCAACTCTTAATTAGCAATCAGTCCCCTCCCCTTCCACCTGTGTAACCTCCAGCAAGCTTGTGTGTATACAGGCTATAGTAATGTGTCCCAAGTAAACCAGATACAATGTATATAACCTCTAGGAAAATAAATACAGATAGACTAATCTATAGTACCTTGCTATATACTATATGTGTACAGGGATTTGTTATCTATAAACCCAGTAAGGACAGATATCACTCAGTAACAGGTATGTTATACACTCCTTCCCAGAATATTAAAGTCCCACACTTGAGACAAAAACACACTTCAGATCAAAAACTCGCACGCTCCAAAACTCGCTCACAATACAATATAGAAGTACTTAGCTTGCAGAGTTTGTTGCTTCTGGCTCCTGTGTTTGAGAGTATGATGGAGGCCACCCAGCTTTCTCACCATCTGATACTCAGTATGGTGGAAGTCACTCAGCTTTCCAGCATCTTATACTCGGTATGATGTGGTCACCCAGCTTTACCACCATCTTATACTCAGTATGATGGAGGCCACCCAGCTATCTCACCATCTGATACTCAGTATGGTGGAAGTCACCCAGCTTCCCACCATCTTATACTCCACTCCAGATCTTACCTATTATTACCCTCCCCACCATCAGTGCAGGGACGGTAGATGGTAACCCGGACCTGTACTTCTTCCAGCAACAACATTCCAACAGTTCGGATAACTTCTTAAGCCCTTCTGGTCATTTGTGACTATGGAATTCCTACTGCGCTATGTGAAGGGGACAGAAGCCGTCCCATCTACTTATACAGGAAAGTGTTTTCCGCCCCTTTCACAGGGCACAGTAGGAATTTCCTGATAACAAATGACTGGAAGGGCAGATTGTGTTATCTGAACTGTCAGAACAGCACCGCTGAAAGAAGTATGGGAGCGGGTGGCCATCTACCTTCCTCGCACTGATGTGGGGAGCGTAATAATAAGTTAGGGCCAGAGTGGTCCATGAAGGATGGGCCGCTAGGAGGCTACTCATGGGCCAGTGCTGTGTCCTGACCCCCCCCCCCCCCCCAGGCTAAAATTTGCACTAACGTAATACAATTTACACTAAAGTTATACAAAAGTACCCCCAGTGGATCTACAATTTATCTCCAAAGAAAAGTGCAAATGTCAAGTTTCAGTTCAGACAAACAGCTAAGTCATATTGAGCAAATGGAGGGATTCTTAACCATGGTGAAAAGGAGGTTCTCATTAATACTAAACTGGCAAATATCCCAAAGTTCTGTCATGACAACTCAATTTCTGGTGGCCATTTTGGCAGAGATAATACATTAGCCAAAATCTCTGGCTGTTGTTACTGGCAGGCAATGAAGAATAACATTCCCCAACATGTCAAAGCCTGTCAAAAATGTTTTGTCATAAATCCCAAAATCAGCAAGGAAGCTCCACCAGTATATCAGTGTCTGTAAAAGTATGGAGCAGGATTGGTATGCTCTGTCCTCTTCAGGAAACATCAAAGGGCAACAAATATACAGTTGCTGTTGCTGATCATTTCTTCCTGACTGAAGCAACAGCCACCCCAGATAAGAGTGCCCAGTCAATAGCAATTGTTCTGTATTCTGTTATCTGCCAATTTGGCTGTATTGACGCTCTGATTAGTGACCAGGGACGAGAGTTTGTGAACTCGATCATCGACAACCTGATGGAACATTTTCAAACAGATCACACCATTTCATATGCCTACCGCCCACAGACAAATGGGCATTGGGAATGTGAAAATCAGTCACAGAATCCCTTACCACAAGGCGGAAGCAGGTATTTGCACACCGGCGGCGGATCCCAGCATGGACGGGCATTTACCAGCTACTTAAGGTAGGACTACTAGCTAAACGCAGCAGCCTCTTAGTACACCCCACATCGGGAACGCTGGTTAGGGGTGTCTATCTTTCACCCGACCGTGGCCATACATCGCTTTATGCACGCGGGGCATATGTATCCGTGGACCCGTTTCCTGGCCATCTTTTTCTAGATGAGTATATTGCTCCTTTATATCCATATCTGGTCTAGGATGCATTGTTGTCTAGATCTAACTTCATACTGCAGTGTTTTCTATTTGCGAAACATTTGTGGGTTACACTTTACTAGTTGAATAATATACTGCTGTAGTTTCTCCATATATGACTCTGGCATTATAGGTATGTTTCTAACACCTTAACCACATGGGAGAGATAACCATACTATAAGTTGTTATATAGCAGTAGCCATTGTGTGTTCTTATCTTATAGTGGTGCAGATTGCTGTTTATCTTTTTTAAATATTAAATGATCATTGCTTGTTGATTCCCTGATGAACCCGTAGCAAACAGACGGGGGAAACGCGTAGGAATATTTATATATAATTATATCTGTTGATCATTATTGTACATAATTTATGGAGTGTACACGTTTTTTTTCCTTTTATTAGTTTTTGGGTATATATTTTTGTAGGGACACATGGTGTTTATTTTTTTCTCCCGCGCACTTATTTGAGAGTAGGGACCGCCATCGTGGTTGGGGCCACCCTGCTAAGGAGGTGACCACCCCAAAAGGCAGGGCTAGATCATCTCTCTGTAGTACAGAGTGCACTACCCCCACCCACACTTGTTGTTACCATCTTGCTTTTAGGTCCATTTATATCTACTATACTCTGTTTGGACGTGGGAGTTAGTTATCACAGTGTTTTGTCACGTATATTTTCTGATTTTCTATTTATTGATATAAGTAGTGTTAAGATTTTAGCGAGCTATTAAAGGTTATGTTTTAAGCCTCATTTAGTCAACCATTCCTATTAAGATTTTCAATTCTTCTAGTGACTATAGGGCAGCCCCATCTGGTGGTTAGCAGAGACCCTTATATAGTGTCTGCATGTCTGTTGAATACAGAATCTCTTAGTAAGCTTGTCAATGACAAAGGAAACAACCGAGATCAGTTCATCCCTGGTGTTCTGTTTGCCTATCACACATCTGTGCATGCCTCAACTAACTTAGTGCCCTGTGCGCAATAGGGACGTATCAGTAGGTTAGATTCTCCTTTTTAACTTCCTTGTTGATGTCTGTTGCTTCATATACCTTATTTACCGGCGTAAGATGACTTTTTAACCCCTTGCCAGAATTCGGGGGTCGTCTTATACGCCAGGTATGGTCGCCCCATACGGTGGGGGGGGGGGGATAAAAAATGGCCACATCCCCACCGCATGGGGCGACCATTTAAAAAAAAAAAAAAACACTTAACTCACCTGGGTTCGTTCCCGGCCTTCTTCTCCGCTCCAGTTCCCCCGCACAGGCAGTGTGACGTTCACAGCCAGGGATACCCAAAGCCCTCCCGAGCAGCAGAGCGTCTAATCGGAGATGCTCGGCTGCTCGGGAGAGCTTTGAAAGAATGACAGAGGCTTCGAGAGGCTCCGGAAGGCCGGGAGATGCTCGGAGGCTGGGAATGGGCCCGAGTGTTTGTTATTTTATTCACTTAGCTGCAGTTAACCCCTGCCTGACCGTAGCAGTGCTGCGGTCAGGCAGGGGTTAACATTTTCCGGTGTATAAGGCGAATCCCTGACAATCTGACTGAAAGTCAGGGGTCGTCTTATACGCCCAGTCGCCTTATACGCCGGAAAATACGGTACTTATCCTTCCTCTTAATTTCATGTATATTGTAAAGTGTATCAGTCCCCCTACTACAGGAAAACACCTCCTCAATGTAATGCTGCCACCTCTGAGCTTTATGGTTGGGATGGTGTTAGAAGCCTCTTACTTCCAAACACTTCCATCTTTGTTTTATCAGATCAGAGTACATCTCTACGGAAAGTAAAATCTCCATGAGCAGTTGGAAACTGTAACAAGGCAATTTATGGTATTTTTAGGGCGTATCAATCGAAGACACATTTTACTATTGATATACATACTTTTGTACCTGTTTAATCCATCAGCTCCACAAGGTAGTTGTTTTTAGACTGATTTGTATTTTTTTTACCAAAGTCCATTCAACTTAAGGAGAGAGAACACATCACCTTCCTGGCCGATATAATAGCTACCTAAGCTTTCCAAGCTATTTAAAGGTGCAGTCAACATGGTGTATGTAAACTTCTGATTCACTGGAATTTTGATGTAATAAAATAAATGAACTCATCTGTTTCTTAACATTTTTGGAAAAAAATACTTATGTCATATATGAAGTAGAATCCTAAACAACTTGTTGACATGAAATAAGTGGAGGGAAGAAATATACCCTAAGGGGGGCATTTATTAAGTCCGGCGTTTTTTACGCCGGACTTAAAAATGCCCCCGCAGCTCCGGCGCTACGGAGATTTATGTAGAGGCGGACTGCCTCTACATAAATCCCGTGCGCGCCGGTGCGCACCGCCGAAAACCTACGCCAGCTGAGGACTGGAGTACGTTTTCGGCGTATATTTGGGCGGAACGGATGGTAAATCGCGCGAACTCTGAGTCCGCACCCTCCGTTCCGTCCACTACACACCCCCTTTCCGCCCCCCTGGCGTACTCGGAGGAAAGTGCCGATTTGCGAATATTTTATTTGCAGATCGGCCATTTGCTTATAAAAAAATACGCAAATCGGCACTTTCCGCCGAAAATCATCCGCTCGCAGGATGATACATGTGGCCCTAAGTGTATGGAAATTTAAAACTAGAACTATATGGCTGAAAGTGTTAAACATATCTATACAACATCAGCTAAATTCACAGAAATAAATGTCCCCTGGCTTGTTCTGTGCAGGAATTGCTTAGCCACAATTTCAGCTATTTCTAGAAGCCATGAAATCCTACTTAGAAATGGAATAGGTTGATATTCCAACAGTGAAGGGGCATCTGGGAATAAAAAAAATCCACAAAACATCAGCTATTACTTTGTCTGTTAGTAGTTACACTGTGCTTATTACCTACATGCAGCAGAAGCGGCAACTATGTTTTATGTCCATGAAGGTGAAGTCCATCATTTCATTAAGGATTAGTTTTACAGCACAAAAGCTTTCATGAAGGTCAAAAAGGTCACTGTCTGAAACCTGCTTCCTGCCATCATAGACCAATTTCAGGCTGTTGTAGTAGGACCACATTTTATGGTATTTATTATGATTGTAACACCCAGATCATGGCTGGCATCTAACCATCTAAACAAATATAGCTCCATCATGGCTATACTGCATCTATGATTTTAACATGTAAAATGTGATTAAAACAGAAAACAATTATAATAAATATAAGAAGCATTGTTTTAATTTACTGTGACGCTGTTTTCCTCCCTGACAAATGTACCTTTGTGTAAATGGCCACCTCAGACAATAGAAAGACTATTGGTAATCATTGTGCCATTATTATTATTTTTGCCATCATTTTAAGGCAAAAACAGTATGAGTCCATGTTTAGACTCTGTATGAACCTGAGCCGTTGTTTGCCGTGTCATACAACGGCCGATGTCTTAGATGTTCATCCACCCGATACTGCAGTATTGGCCGGGTGAACATCACTTTATTTTAATTAAAATGTGGGCACATTAGGGTGAGCCTGCACTCCAATTAGCCATAGAGAAAAATGTACAGTACGTCCGGGAGCTGTACTTTACATTGTGTGCACAGGCTATCTTCTACGGCCACTGTTCACTGAATAGCGGCCACACAAAACAGACATATCAGTTTTTTGTGCGGCCGCAAAGAACAACAGCTGTAGTTTATACAGTGTGTATCCCTTACAGCCATTGCTCTATGGAATCTAAGGTAAAGCCACAGTATCAATAAACTCAGGCCATTGTTTATTGCAAATATACGTAGTGTGAATGTGGCCTCAGGGTAATATTACATAGGCAGACTGCTTAAAGGGGTAATCCACTCAAACATAACTTTTCATATGTTGCTGTCCATGGTCAGACTGACAATTCATGCCATACTTGTTTTTATCTATACAGTCTCCTTCCTCCAGTTCCGATCCTGCTGCTTTTTGCTGAAGACAAAGAAATCTGTGTGTGAGCTGTTTACTCTGTCTCATCTGGCGGCTCATGTAAACAGTGTCCCTGGCCGTCTGTACCTGCAACTTTGTAGCAACTCTGTAATGCTAGGAGGGTTAATCAGAGTGAGTTCATTAGCAACTTAACCTCAGAATTTACCTCCCAGCTTTACAAAGTTGCTTAAAAGTTGAAGAGCAGAGACAGAGAGAGCAGATTGTGACTTCTAACAGAAGTGTTTGTAGGTTATTATTAGGAGTTCAGCTATTGATTGTGGTTTATATACAGCCAAGAAGTGCTAAAACAATGTATGCATTTTTTTATAATTACATTACAAAACCTACTGTAAGGGTGTCGTGCTTGCGCACCGGCAGCCTTTTCATTGGCTGGAGCGCATCACATGGCTTCCAGCAAGCTCAACCAAACAGGGATGAGCAAGCTGGAACCCATGTGATGCGCTCCAGCCAATGAAAAGGCTGCTGGTGCGCATGTGCACCAGCAGCCTTTTCTCTCCCATTCACTTTCTATGAAGACGCTGAGGAGGAAGAAGACCCGGACCGGCCCCCGGCTCTGACGTCGTTGTCACAAGATAGCGCCCGGGAGAAGAGGACGGTGACGACCGTAATAGGTAATGTATAATTTCTTAAACTTCCGGGGGGAGGGGGGGGGATTCAAAAGTGGGGGAAAGTGGGAGAAGGGGGCCAGACCGGTTATTTAACCACATTACAAAGTTATATAACTTTGTAATGTGTGTTACATAAGCCCAAAAATTTTTTCGTGGGAGTTGTCCTTTAAGGTTCCGCCTGTCCCACTGACTTAGTGATATTCTCAAGCTCAATCTGCCGTCCACCCAAAGAATTGACATGTCAACTCTGTGTGGATGGTGGATTGAGCTTGAGGATATAATTGTGTCAATAGGACAGGTGGAACCTTAAGTGGAGTCCACCGCACGGCCCTTGCTTGAACTTTCCGTGCGTGTTCCATAGTTTGAACATACCTTTACATAGTGAGACTATCTTAAAAACACTAAAAATAAAACATATTGAGACTATCTTAAAAAAAAAACAAAAAAAAAAAAACACTCCAATAACATAGAGAAGCTAAGGGGTAGGGTTTGGGGTCTCCAGTCTGCCACAGCAGATTAAATAATGTATAGTTGTTTGAAATTTGAGATGAGAGGACATTCACATTTTTGTTGAAATAATGCCAGAAACATGCCAAATATTGCTTTGATCAGAGGTTGTGAGAAAAAGGTAGATACAAAATAGATGTGACCTAGATCCATGAAGAAGTATTAATTTATATTTTTCATAATCTGATTGGAACAAGATAGGATGAACTAAAAGGATAAGGTTATGGTAAGAGTTGGTTGCACTTTCTTGGTTGCCACTCCCTCCAGGTTGTAAAAATAGAAGATCCCCATTTTTGCCCCCTTGGTAAACTAAATGCCTGTTTTGCATATAAACCTTTCTTTGCATGGAAGAAATCTACATCTGCTCAGGTCAGGGCCATTTCACTAAGAGACGTGCACCTCTTAATAAATCTGGCGGGGTAGACCAGTATACTCTTTATATGTCCCCCATTAAGTGAACTTTCCCTGGTGCAGTTCAGAATACAAATGGTTAATCAGCTTCGACAGAAAAGCAACTAATATTATTCATTGGAATTTGCATCTGAAAGGATGGCTAAATAAATCAGTCAAAAACTACCAGCCAAACAGTCCACCCACGTTCACCACCTTTTTTTTTACCTGATGATAATTACAGATTGGAGAACAAGCAACCCATAATAACCTGCCTAAAGTTTAGGAATAGAGACATCAGTAAACACCTTGTTGCTATGGAAATATCTTCAGACCACATTGTCTAAAAATTCCCTAAATTTGTGAAGTCATTTATCTCCAGTAATGTCAGGAGGACCTAAACATGAGTGTATTTCTATTTAACGCTTTCCGTAAACAATTTGGCTATTTATAGCACATTATACTTTTCTGTTGTAGCTTTTTTTTGTGGGGGGGGGGGGCTAAAATTGGAAATTTATTTAAAGGCGAGTAACACAATACTCTCTAATATGTGCACTGTATTTGTTTTTATGTGACACAAACTATGGTTTGACTATAACAGATAATCTTTAGGACTGGGCTACACCCCAACAGCCGTAATTTAGTCTACTAAAGTCTATTAAATTGAATGTCCAGGAAGTTTTAGAGTGTATGAATAAGAAAAGCTTGAAAAGTTGCATTAAAAAGTGCATGATCTGCAGCAACTATGGGAGGTGATAAAACTGTTAAGTTTTATTATATGAGTGCTGTCAAACAAGTTGTATGCAAATGTGGTTGCTGGGCTTTACTTAAAGCGTAACTGTCATTTCAGGGTCATTTTTCTGAAAACATTAAATATCAACAGTACAAGCGATTTTAAGAAACTCTGTAATAGGTTTTATGTACTAAAAGAGTTTCCTTCTGTAGTGAAAAAGCAATCTCCCAGGGAGGGGCTGTTTGGAGTGACTGAGCACGGAGGATTTCTGCACAGCACAACACCCTGCAATCTTCTCTCAGTAAGTTCATAGATAAGCACTGACCTTTCTGACCCCAGAATCCTGCGTTTTAGGTGCCCAGAGAGTCTACAAACAGCTGACCTTCATGTCACCTCTTCCTGCTCCCTCATCTCCCTCGGCCCCTCCCCCCTCCATAAGGATACAATGGAGAGAGCAGAACCAGTCTTCACTGGCTTTTCTGTAATGAAGACGTGTTTGCCTGATAATGCACAGATAAGAAGTCAGAGGGGAGGCTGGGAGATTGCTTATTGAGTACAGAAGGAGGCTTTTTTGGCTGATGAAACCTATTACAGAGTTTCTTAAAATCGCTTATACTACTGATTTCTGCAATAAAAAAAAAACATGACAGTTACGCTTTAACCCAATGAAAATATTCAGTTTGTCACTATAGCCCTGTATCTAGATAACCTACAGTGGCTTGGATACATCACTCCAAGCTTCCCCTAGTTTCATTTATTAAACTTGCTATGATTTAACAGTTAAGATTTAAGCTTTAGGGCCCGTTCACACTATGGAATCGGCGCCGAAAGTCCATGCGGAACTCCCCCACGCAGACTTGGAGCCGAATACTGTCTGCTATCTGTTTGAATGGGAGGGCTCGCGTGCCTCTGCTTTCCGCACCTTTTCACTCAAGGAATTAACATGCACAGTCACAAAAAATCCATCCTGGATGGAATTTTGCAAGTGTGGGGCCGAAGGTCCCTGTGGGTCCCAACGTGGCGCTATTCAGTTGTGAAGTAGTCACATGACCAGGCAGTGCGGCACCGTGGCTCCTGGTCATGTGACTCGGAATTGCTGCGAAGCCCCAGCCTTACAGATGTCATTTTTAATTAACACCTGCCCACATAGCCTAAGGCTATGTTCCCACACAGAATTTTGCTTTGTATTTTGGTCAGTATTTTGCAATCAAAACCAGGAGTGGATTAAAAACACAGAAAGGCTAAGTTCACACTGTTGAAATTTAGTGAATGGCCGCCATTTAATTTAAAATGCTGCCATTAAAAATAAAGGTAATTATTTGATATTAAATGACGGCCATCCACTCAGTTTCGACAGTGTGTGAACATAGCCTTTCTGTGTTTTTAATCCACTCTGGGTTTTGGTTGCAAAATACTGGGCAAAAATAATAGGGGAATTTTATTAAACAGGTGTAAAGTAGAATTGTCTTAGTTGCCCCTAGCAACCAATCAGATTCCAACTTTTATTCCTCACAGAGCAACATGGAAGGTGGGATCTGATTGGTTGCTAGGGGCAACTAAGACAATTCTACTTTACACCAGTTTGAGATATCTTCCCCACTGTGTGTGAACATAGCCTAAAAGGGCATTTAAATGCTACAATAATATTCTATTTCCAGGCTTGTTACAGCAGGACCTCCAGATGACGATGAAGCAACACAACTCTTAGTAAATACTATTTTATCTACATTTACTGAATGGTAAACACATTCAGTTTATCCTGCTGACATATGCCAGACAACATTGCTAGTCTGTTTGTTGCTTTGTCTTGTAAGGTTAAGTGTAAAAACAGATGTAAGAGAGAACTCCAGGCATATGTGCTCCCCGGATTTGCCAGCCTTCTCACTTCATTCCAAACCACTCTCGCAAATAAATTATTAAAAGGACATAAACACTTTCGAATGTTCCTTTCATATTTTTTTTTCCTCAAATGCTTTTTAATTTTTGATGAACTGAGTTAAAGTCCTGAGATTTTCATAGATGAGATTTATGGGGAGCTGTGCTTTAAATCACAAAGGAAATACAGATTATTAAAACCGTGTGCTTCCCTTTCCCTTACAAGATATGATTTTATTTAATTGCTTCCCACCCATTTCGTCATTGCAGATTTTCTCTCGCTAAAGAAATACTTTGTTTCCATGGGAACGCAATCCCACCCTAGAACGGTTCATGTACATTACGTGTCTGCCTCCTCAAAACCAACTCTAAAGCTGTTGGTACTTCAACTTTAGTCATATCCAAGGTAATACAGGGACAGCACTCTATAACAAACAGCTTAATGCAGTTGTCTCACAAAGATAAATAGATCTAAATTGATGTAATATGTGTAATAAAATATTTCAACTGTACAGTACAAGCATTTCTGAAAATGTACTTTTTGAAAGATATAGACTAATAAATCCCCTATATGTCTGCTTTGTTTTACAAGTTACAACCCGCTAAGGTGGGCCAGACATGCTCAACTGTATTCAACTGCAATCTCCAGGAAGTACTGGGAGTTGGTCTCCACTGTGCATGCAAGCAAGGAGAATTGTGAGAAAGTGTGTTCAATGTTGCATAGCACACAGTTCAAAAAGGAAAGCAGGAAGTAATCAGATCTAAGAAGGATCAGAACTCTACAGGGATGTAAGTTGCTTTGTACTCCTTTATATATGTGATTTTACCATCTTTTCTTTTAAAGGCCTCCTGTACACACAAGTATTTTGGGTACTATTCTACATCACTATTTGCTCAAAACATAAAGGATGGCTGGGGACATCCAATTAAAAGAATTTTTTGTTAGATTCCGGACAATTTTGGCAGCCTTCACATCATGTACATCCAGAAGCAAAAAGTATATCAATACATCAAAACATGTACGTGTTTGTTTGCATTTTTAACGTCTGTATACTAAATAAAAAGTATATACCATAATGTGATTTTCAATATATCACATTTTGTAAACTAAATACACTTAGTTTCATATAAATCTTAGATATCTCCAAACTCTTTTACAGGGGTCTTGTGTCATAAAAGTTACATATTTTTTTCAGTCAGTCTGCGACTATTTCTCTAAGTGTCACTGTCATTATAACTTTCAAAATGTAAATCAACAGTAGATGTGAAAGAAAGCAAATTCGCAATTTACCATGGAAAACACGCAACTTCCTGTGTTCTGACTCATTTATTTTTTTTCAAAAAGTCTAAACACAGGAAGTCCTATGCTTCCCAGGTGATCTGAGCGCTCACAGAGAGAAGGCAGTCATGTGACTGATGGACACATTGAGCTGTGAATCTCTGTACTGGCCAGGATTTCTTGTGTTTAGTTTCTTTTTTCAACCAGCACAAGTCTAAAAATTTGCCTTCGGGAGACTGGACCTGAATTTCTGGTAAGTATAGCTTTGTTTTACAGCATGATAACTAATATAAATAAATTAATAATGAAAGTAAATTGCAAACTTGCTTTATTTCAGAACTACTGTTGATTTAGATTTTGAAAGTTATAAGAATAGGTACATTTTACTTCCTGTCTTCTCTTAACAATCTATAACATGCAAACCTCTGCTCACTCATTTAGTTTACTGAACAATTGCTGGATGAACCCAAAAGTTTTTAAAACTGAGCATATATAAAAGAGCAAGACGTGCCAAACAATTCTAAAAACAAAGGCTAATCACACAAATAAATTTAAAAGTCTAACATCAGCATACTGTACGCTACCAGTTGGGGACATAGATTAACCTACAGTGCTAAATATCACATATATTTCCATAATAAACATTTTTTAATTTAATTCTACTAGATTTTTGGGTGGGCTGCCATCTTGCCTAACTTGCTTCTTAGTATAATTTTAAGCTCAATGGGCAGAATGAAAATGGCAAGGTTTCATTATTATTTTATAATAGATAGTAAAATGCAAAATGAAAATGTTAGGACCAGTCACACCAAACACACAGAGACAGTGAGCCCTGAGCTCAGCCCCGCCCACTGTCCCTACCTAATTGCCGCAATCTGCCCTAAAATGGCAGCGGACAACTTGACGGCGATCCCTGGCCTGGATACGTGAAACAATAGACAAGACAAAACGAACAAACACAATAAGAATGGTCAGCAATCCGGGTCAAAACAGTCTGGCAGCAAAGGTACAAAATCAGGATCCAAAAGAGTAGTCAGAAAACAGGCAATAAGGTCAGGGGCAGGCAGCAAGCAAGGGAGGTCAAAGATACAAAGCAGGAATCAGGAGAAACCAGAAAACAGAACACACAAGCAGGCAGAGACTAAGTCAATATCCGGCCAGGCACAGGCAGAAACAGAAATCTTAAATAGGACACCAGGAACCAAGTCCACAAGATGATCGGAGGGACCAGCTGTCAATCACTGAGGCAAGGCAGGTTAACTGTTACATGACCAGAGGAAACTTAGAAGAACAGACACGGGTGGGGCAGGGAAAACAATTAGCAGACCAGAAGAAAAAAGACACAGTTCAGACTGGCAAAAACAAAGGCAAACAAAACACAGAATAAATGGAAGATTATGGCCAAAAGCGCAGTCTCGGTCGTACCTTACGCACCGAGGACTGCGCCAAAGTTGCATTCATGACAGAAAAATAAAAGACCACCAAAAATGCTTAAAAAATATGTTTAACATTTAAACTTAATTTAAACAATAGGACATTTTCTGATGACAAATTCATTTTAAGACATTACTGTCATTTATATAAACTCTTGACTTTATGTGCAGACATACCAAAAGAAAGGTCCAACTGCACCAGTACCCATTCATGTAAAAAGAGCCTTTGTAGAGGTAGATGTGGGGCGCACGCTTGGAAGTCTCCAATCTCAACAGGAGGCTAAGTAACATCCAGTAAAAAGTTGATCCGGCAGCATCCAGTAGTCAAACTCTAGTGAGGTTTACATACATCATGGCAATGTTATGACACCTGGGGGTCTTTCTCAAGGCTTGAGATGACGTATGTTGCTTGAGCAAACCTCACTAGAGTTTGACTACTGGATGCTGCCGGATCAATTTTTTCTGGATTATGTGCAGACATGTCAAAAGTTTATATGTAGTCAAAGATTGAGAATCCACAGCTCCATAAAAGTTATAGATTTTATTGAAGGTAAATTAAAATTGCGCCAATGCGTTGCGGAGGCTCCCCTAATTAATCATGGCCATGATTAATTAGCCATGATTAAGGAGGGGAGCCTCCGCAACGCATTGGCGCAATTTTAATTTACCTTCAATAAAATCTATAACTTTTATGGAGCTGTGGATTCTCAATCTTTGACTACATTTGGATACGGAGCACGGCCCGCTCTATTATTCCACGCGCTCCCAACAGGAGATACACTATCACTGCACAGTGATAAGAACAGCTGAGAAAGGGTGAGCTGAAAATTTGCTGATTTTGAATGTCAAAAGTTTATACTGCACAAGGTCTAAAAGTTGTTATCTATTTAGGTAAAATATATGATGAATCATCCCCCATACTGGAGACTAACATGTCATTACCTTATCTGTCTCCTTTGCTCAGTTCTGAGCTGCTGCTTTTTGCTGAAGACACAAAAAATGGTATGAGAGCTGTTCAGTCCATCTCTGCTCTCAACCCCCCCTCCTCCCCCTCCCTTCCAGACTGCCGATGTAAACTAGTCCCTGGCAGGCATTTCCTGCAACATTGTAGCCTCTGAGTATGCTGGAAGGGTTAATCTGAGGTGAAGCTGCTGATGAACTTAATATGACTATCTCTTCCAGCAGTACAAAGGTGCTACAAAGTGTCAGATAAGGACTTGTTCACAGTAGCCATCTGGAAGGGAAGGGGGGGGGAGGTGAAAGAGAGAAGGACTCAGCAGCTCTTACACAGTTTTCTATGTCTTTAGTAGAAAAAGCAGCTCAAAACTTAGGGAAGAAGACAGATAAGGTAAAGACATGTATGGAATTAATTGTCTCAAGGAGGGGGAAGATTCAACTTACCTGAGACCTGAGCCCTAAGACCTGCTGTAATCATGAGTTATGAAACCGGATGAAACAAGTGGCAGCACTTTACACTACATGACTGGCCACCCAATCTAACTGATGCATTCCTTTATAGTCAGAATGCTTTCGTTCACTTCATCCGGCTATAACTCACAATTACAGCATGTCTCAGGACAGAGTGTGATCTAAGGTTTTGATATGTCTGGACAACATGTCAAAAGTTTAATTAGAAGACAGCAATGCTTTAAATGTAAAATGTACCACATCCAAATTGTTTTTGGCTTGTAATATTTTCATGGCAACAGTGGTGTTCACTCTTCTCTGGGTATGGGATTCTGTGTTTCTGTTCTCATGGGGTTTTCTAAGGGAATTAAAACATCTAGAAAATACATGAACCCAATGGCATAAAATAAAATAAAAAAAAAATCACAAAAAGCCACTGAAAAAATGCAAGCTGAAGAAACAATAGCATTTTAACATATTGATATTTCATGCATTTCAAATCCTATTAACCTGTACAAAAGGATCCTTAAAGGGTTACTCCCATTGTAGACATTTAGGGGGGCATTTATTAAGTCTGGCGTTTTTTACGCCGGACTTATAAATGCCCCCGCAGCTCCGGCGCTACGGAGATTTATGTAGAGGCGGTCTGCCTCTACATAAATCCCGTGCGCGCCGGTGCGCACCGCCGAAAACCTACGCCAGCTAAGGACTGGAGTAGGTTTTCGGCGTACATTTGGGCGGAACAGATGGTAAATCGCGCGGACTCAGAGTCCGCGCCCTCCGTTCCGCCAACTACACGCCCCCTTTCTGCCCCCCTGGCGTACTCGGCGGAAAGTGCCGATTTGCGAATATTTTATTCGCAAATCGGCCATTTGCAAATAAAAAAATACGCAAATCGGCACTTTCCGCCGAAAATCATCCGTTCGCCGGATGATACATGTGGCCCTTACAGTATATTCTGTGTTATGCCATAAATGGCAGGTATGTGCAGGATCTACCTGTGTATAATCAATTTAGTTCTCCCAGAATTTCTCAAACAGCTTCTTAATGAAGTACATGCAGGATTACAAATAAAAAGCTGGACTGCTTCAGGTACTGCAAGTGATGAGATGACTGTGCAATCACATCCCACACCGGCCCAATTCCTGAACTAACGGAGCCCACCAGACTCCCTAGCTATGCCTCTGTATTACAAAAAAAGGACAACGCCTTATGATAGACCTTATATAAGAAAGATGCAGTCACACTGTTAACAAATGCAAAGTGAAAGAATATCTGAGACAACAGAACAAATATGCTTATAGTTCTGGGAATTGTTTTCTGTTACTTTAGAACCTGAAATGTTCCCTGTGCAAGTAATAGGCTTAAATGCCGGAAATATGATGTTCATAGAATTCAGTGTTCCCTTCTATGCTAAAGCCTTTATCTGAGATATGATAAGTAAGTGCTGCTTTTAGGCCAGGAAAGGAAGCAAAAATACATAAAAAGAAACTATTACTTGTAACAATTAGGAGAATATTACCAGAAGAGGCAGCACATGATGGCTCAAAATTAGGTGCCCACTGTGTGGCTGCAAATCTGACAATGTGCTATAATGCCTGCTGTGCTGGGGAATCTGCTGGAATTCAACAATGTTAGAATCTATAACACTTTGTGCAGTATTTTTTATATATGCAAGAAACTAGTCACTAACTGCATACTATTTCTGAACTGGCCCATATAGTAACAGAGGATGCTGTAAGCTCATAAGCTCCCACTAGTGCTGACAGAATTTTATAATTTCGCTCTATGACTCAACAGGGGATTTAGAACTTTGTATCAGAAAAATGGAACTTTAAGTACCAACCACTCTCTTCATTGGCATCGAGCATGGGTGGCCCACAGCTCTATTCAGTGGAGGTTCACATTGGGCCGACCGTTGGGGTTCCTAGCTATGCCTTATTCTATTGAAACTGTGGATAGGGCATAACTTCTCTAGATGGGGAAACCATGTTAAGTTTTATTTCACTTTAAAATCATAAATGCACAATTGTGGAAACCAAGCTGAAAATGAAAAGTTGAGAACGGCACATACATTTTGCCGCACATACGCCACATTTTATATGTAATTGATATGTATGTATGATATGTATGCTGTAATACAGCATATTAACAAGACAATATGAGGCTGGGTTCACACTACGTATATTTCAGTCAGTATTGTGGTCCTCATATTGCAACTAAAACCAGGAGTGGATTAAAAACACAGAAAGGCTCTGTTCACACAATGTTGTAATTGAGTGGATGGCCGCCATTTAATGGCAAATATTTGCTGTTATTTTAGAACAACGGCTGTTATATTGAAATAATGGCAGTTATGTACTGTTATATGGCGGCCATCCACTCAATTTCAACATTGTGTGAACAGAGCCTTTCTGTGTTTTTTATCCACTCCTGGTTTTGGTTGCAATATGAGGACCACAATACTGACTGAAATATAAGTAGTGTGAACCCAGCCTATTAATCAGGTTCATCAGAAAATGTGCTAATATTTTGTTGAAACCCTTTTGTTTATTGATCGGAATGAAAGTCACATTAAATTCATAATGTTTCTTTTTTAAAATTTCATGTTTCAAAATGTTTTTATTTATACATGGGCACTAAAAATTTGTTTCTCAATGCATTCCTATTAGATGCTTAAAAAGGTTGGTCACATTATAGTAAAATAATTCAGTGTACAGTATTAGTGTATAGAGATGAGCGAACCAGGTTCGGGTTCGAGTCGATCCGAACCCGATAGTTCGGCATTTGATTAGCGGTGGCTGCTGAACTTGGATAAAGCTCTAAGGTTGTCTGGAAAACATGGATACAGCCAATGACTATATCCATGTTTTCCACATAGCCTTAGGGCTTTATCCAAGTTCAGCAGCCACCGCTAATCAAATGCCGAAAGTTCGGGTTCGGATGGAGGTTTACTCATCTCTATTAGTGTACTGACACCACTTACAGTAAGATGGCTGACAAGGAGAAGCATGTGACCATGCCCCTTCCCCGGTATCCTCCATAGACATATACAAGCTCAGTGGTAAACATTCCGGGGGGGAGGCGGCATGGTCACATGCTCCTCCTTGTCTGCTATATTATGGACAGTTACCACAGAGCAGGGCAGCAATGGATGGAGGTGGGGCATCTGATTTTAGCTCTATGAGGTACACAGAGAGCTGTTGTCAGTAAGTGCAGTAAGTACTGTACACCTACTAAGGCCATGTTTACACAACATAAGTTAAGTATTGATCACGGCGGTTGTTGCCATTTTGCAACATGGCCGTGATTAATACTTAACTTACATTGTGCTGCAGCTAGAGAGAATCGCTAGCGGCCATGCAAAAAACTGTCATGGCTGCGCTCTCCATTGTGGGCAGTGGGGAATTGGGAACATTATCTGTCCGGTGCTGCTGTACCCAATTACAAAACGGCCGGTGTTATACTCCGTGTGAACATTGCTGAATACTGTACACTGAGCTATTTTACTATAAAGTGGCCAACCCCTTTAAATCGGGTCAGGCAGAAGATACGAATTTTTGGGGAGTGCTTCCTTAAACTCCACTTCTTTGTGTGGTTTTATAAGCTAAAATCTGCATGGCGCTAAAGCTCTCAATGACTACAATATGTTCCATAAAATCATGTAATTCCTAAAATTCCTTTGTACAGTTAATACTACCATCTAGTTCTATTTGATCAGAAACTATTTGTGTTTACGCAAAAGGCATCTTCTCTATAGAATCCTGTTCAATAATCCAAATGTGCTTATGTTCTGGTACATTTGTTCCCCTATTATTTGTAAAATAATATAACTCTTCTATCTACATCACAATAAAATTCAATCGAAGTTACTGTGTAATGAGCTTACTCAGTGGTAGAAGCGGCATTCCATCTAGTCTGCATTCCTAGATATATATTTACTGCACAGAAAATTGAAATAGATGGGCCTTTTTTATGGTGGAAATTATTTGGAATTTTCTAATATGCCTATAGTGTAATAAGGCGAGAGGGAAACCCATCAAGGCAGTCAGCTTTAAATAATGGCTTATTAAAACACTTATTTCCGCTTGTAATAAATAGCAATTCAGGCACAGTTAAGTCGCCTCTTTAAAGCACCACAATGAAATACTTTACGCCACAAAATTGTGATGAAAATAACCTGATTAAGTATGCATGATCCTTATTCCCATCCTTCCTTAGCTGCACATTAATACTTAGCTTGGAAGCTTGTAGAAACCTGTTACCCATGTGACTTAGTATGAGTATTAAAAAAGTATATAAAGATTTATATTTTATATATAGCGGTGCCTTGGATTATGAGCATAATTAGTTCAGGGACTGTGCTTGTAATCCAAATCCACTCTTAAACCAAAGCAAATTTTCCCATAAGAAATCACTGAAATGCAGACAATTGGATCCACAACCCAAAAATAATGATTTTTATTCTGAATACCATGTAAAACAAATGAAACAAACATTTTGAAACCACTGAATATGTGATATTATAAGTTACTGTACAGTATAGCAATCAGAATGTGGAGTATAATGTACAGTAACTGCATAAACTTAAAAAACAGCAGCAGTTTGTAGATACAGGATGGAGATACAGATCCTCATAATGCAGTGGTGTAGTACAACAGGATAGAATAAGGAAGCAGGGCTGCTGTCAGAGAGCTGTGTTTCAATGACAGCAATGGGGAACGGGGGGGGGTGTTTAGCATGGGCAGGAAGTGAGAATCACAGAGCTGTACAGGAGGACAGTGTCAGAAACTTAACTATAAATCAGTGTGTATAGCTGAGTGTGAGTGCAGGCAGATTATAGCAGCAGTGTGTATAGCTGAGTGTAAGTGCAGGCAGATCATAGTAGCAGTGTATATAGCTGAATGTAAGTGCAGGCATATTATAGCCGGAATGGAGAGGATGGGAAACACAAGGCCTGACAGAGACTGCAGGGAGCATGAAAAAATGAGCAGGACATACAGTATGTAGGCACATAAATGCAGTGCTCTCTGTTCAGGAGAGAGGGGTTACATCTATGAAGAGATTCCCCCAACAGTCCTGTCCCCTGATGTGAGCTCCAGCCTGAAGTTGATCTGCCATGATTTGGAAGGTGAGGGAGACTTCCTGGGTCAGAGTACAGGGCTGTAGACCCCGATATGCCGACCATGTCCCTCCCCCTCAGTACAGGGAGCTCTTAAACCAAAGCAATGCTCTTATTCCAAGTTACACTTTTGGAAAAACTGTGAGCTCTTCTTGTAAAAAGCTCTTAATTCAAGTTACTCTTAAACCAAGGTACCACTGTATATACTTACACACACATATGTATGAATGTAATGTATAGAATATTTGATCTTAAACAATAACCCCTTTCTTTTTCTTTGATGACTGGGCTGACATTTGCGCTCTCCGCCCAAATCCTTCATCTCACCTTTGTCAGACAGACATGCAAAAAGTTGTGATCACTTGGTGGTTTGGGTGTTCAGACCCCACAAATTGCTAGAGAGAGTAGAAAGAGGCTTTCCATTCCCCGGCTTCCTGCTCTCCCCATCACTCAGGTCTACCACTAAATCACTTTGGCCTTGGCCGATTAATCCCTAAGACATTTAACAATTTTATGAAAATGACAGATACACATTAAGAAATCTCTTTTACATGCTGCGGAATAAATTTACATAAAATTCCTGAATTAAGGATTATAAACCTGTAGCATTTAAAATTATACTGGGGACACACAGCCTGTTTTCCCCATTGAGTTCAATGGGGAAGACAAACCTCAAGAAATACACAATCAAATGTTTTTGTCTTTTGTTTACAGATTTTGCTGTGGAAAACTTTTGTCAACTTGGTTTACATCCCGACTGAAAATCCACAGCAGCAGATCTACACTATAATCTGCACATTTTAGTGCGGATTTGCCACTACAGATTTACATGTGGAAATAAAGACCAATACACTGGGCAACAAAAAAAAATAATGTGGGCAGTATACCAGTTATTGCCATAGCATCATATTCGTTATACCGATAGCAACCAGATTTTAGAAAAGTCATAAACATTAGTCAAGTAAATAAGCAGCCACCAATGTAACTTATTTCTCTGTACCGAACACAATGAAACAAGGCAGTTCCTGTGAAACAGACCACAGTATCTAGTAACGTCTGCTTACCACTTGCTCGGATTCCAGTAGCTCAGTTTTGACTCTTGCTGCCGGCATCCCGTCCAGCATTAACATTCTGCTTTCAAAGATATCTGTTCTACAAGAAAAAAAAAGAATTTGTCAGCTTTTTTTGTTTTTGTTTCTTTAAAACCTCAATAAAATCTGTAAAAGAAAACTAAATAAAGCAAAATAAAACAAAGACAGAGACATTGTTTATTAATAAATTGCTCCATGACTAAAGATCCAGAAGTTGAATTTATTTTGGCATATGTAAAGCTACGGCCTGTATAAAATCTGTTCATGTTGCACTAATGCCTAAAGGGAATTTAGCAGCAGGTTAAACAGTCCTCACCTGCTGATTTGATAGGGCAGAGGACAGGGAGGCCACATGCACCTTTAGGCTAGGTTCACACTACGTATATGTCCGGCCGCATATTTTTCGCGGCCGGACATATACGTATGAAACTCCGGCCGGGACTTTACGCAAGTTGCGGCCGGATACGTACGGACCGCGAACTTACGCCCGTAGCGTACTTACGCTTCCCGAGCGCTCTTCGTAGCGATCTAACAGTGGTCTTTTACTTGGAAATCTTCACCTAGCCCCGGACACCCCACAGAACCTTTTGGATTGGAACAAAAAGCTGGCAAAATGAAGAAATCACCACTACGCACGGGACCGCATGTTACGCTACGGGCGTAAGTTACAGCATTTCCGTCCCGAAATAATGGTCTGGTTCATTTTTTACGGCGCCGCATACGATCTGGGCGTAAGTTCGTACGTAGTGTGAACTGTGCGCCCGTAGATCGTATACTTTCCATTGTACGCAAACTACGTAAGTTTCCGGCCGCTTATTCACGGAACGCGCTACGGCCGGAAACTTACGTAGTGTGAACGTAGCCTTAGGCTATGTTCCCACTGCGTACGAGTCCGGCCGTATTTCGTACGCCGCCGTACATGTGCGGCTGAAACTACGGGCGTGTGAAAAATCGACATGTGGCCGGATGCGTACGAACCGCGAACATACGCCCGTAGTAGAGTTATGCTTCCCTAGCTTGTTTCGAAGCGATCTGAAACAGGTCGTTTACTTGGAAATCTTCGCCCAGCCCCGTAAACCACACAGAACCTTTTGAATCGAAAAATCAAGTTCAATTTGGCTGAAATAAGTACTTCGTACGGGACCGCATGGAAATCCACGGCCAAACAATGGCCGTGTTCATTTTCCACGGCGCCGCATACGATCCGGCCGTAAGCTCATACGTAGTGTGCACTGTGCGGGTGTATATCGTATACTTTCAAGCGAACACATCAACCTCAAAACTACGTGCGTATATTCGCGGTTCGCACTACGGCCGGAATCATACGCAGTGTGAACATAGCCTTATTATGTTGGTGTGCTGCAACGTTATTGAGTAACTTTTATATTTGTTATTATGTATTGAGGGTGTTGAGGTATGTTTGGTAAATGAGGGTGTTTGGTGCACTGGGGCAGTCCTTTAGCCTACACCGATTCACCCACTCGTCACCTCATGCAAAACGCTTGATTGATTAAGCCAGTGCTCTGCAGTGAACAGCAGCCTAGACTGACATCACTGCAGAGCTAAATATTCAACAGGCACTCTAAGAGTCATCGGGTGGATGGACCAGTACACCAAACTCCCTCATTTATAAAATAATAAAAGCCAAGATTACATAATAATACAGTAGCTAAAAGACATAATAAAGGTATGTGTGGCTTCCCTGTCCCCTGCCATAATAAAATCTATTAACAGGTTAGGAAAGCCTAAACTACTGCTAGGGGTACAGTACATAGTGAATAGAGATGAGGGAACCGGGTTCCGGTTCGAGTCGATCCGAACCCGAACGTTCGGCATTTTTTTTAGCTGGGGCTGCGGAACTTGGATAAAGCTCTAAGGTTGTCTGGAAAACATGGATACAGCCAATGACTATATCCATGTTTTCCCACATAGCCTTAGGGCTATATCCAACTTCAGCAGCCCCCGCTAATCAAAAGCCGAAAGTTCGGGTTCGGATGGACTCGAGCATGCTCAAGGTTCGCTCATCTCTAATAGTGATATTCACCACAACATAGGTCACACTGCAAAAGATCCTAGTGTTGCACTGCAATGATTTTGCTGCATTACTGCTTAGGCTAGGTTCACACTGCGTTTTTGCAATCCATTTTTTTCATCCGTTTTTTGCAAAAAACGCATGCATTTGTGTGTTTTTTTCCATTGATTTCCATTGTAAAAAAAAAAAAAATGATAAAAATGGATCCGTTTTTTTTGACGGACACAAAAACATAGCTGACACTACTTTTGTGTTCGTTAAAAAAAGGATCTGTTTTGATCCGTTTCTTTTACAATGGAAGTCAATGGAAAAACGGATCAATATGGATGCACACAAATGCATCAATTTTTTTCATCCGTTTTTCATCCATAAAAAAGGATTGCAAAAACGCAGTGTGAACCTAGCCTTAGAGCTATGTAAAAATATTGGTGGAAGGCAGCCATCTTGTTAAATAGATGGCTGCTAATAATGATTATAATAGTTATTAACAGCCGTATAGGTTACAAGATATTATTACGCAGTGGGAACATGACCTGCCTGGGTAAGTAATATCTGCAAGAACTGTACATGAGAATATTTTTTTGATAATTATCCTTGTGACGGATTTCTTGGAACTGCTGCATCATGGTCGCATCCACTTGCCCAAGGTGCTATGCAGCAGGATTACTGCAGTGCAACATGGCAATCTTTGGCCATGGCAATCTTTGGCCACACGACCAATGTGGTGGTCAAAATTACTGTGTAACCATAGCTTATAGGACAACTCCAGGGAAAATCATTTATCTATCAATTAAACACATTACAAGGTTATATACTTTTAAAAGTTTGAAAAAGTTAATGGGGCATTTGCAACACGAAATTTTGACAAGTGGACAGTGCTGAATACCATAGATGCAATGCCAGCAAGAGATTGGGGTTATCCAGTAACAAAAACTCTAAGGAAAAACATCTCATGTAAAGATCCTTGTGTGAATTAAGGACACCCGTTCAACTTTCCTTGGATTAACAAGAGCATGCATCAGAGCTGGAACTGGAATATCTGCCAGAAGAGTGTGGAAACTTCCACTGCAAGACAATCCTGCAACTCTAACAGCATGGGGATTTTTTCCATTATGTATGATTAAGTATGGTTTACAGTGTTTACAATAAAGATTGTGTTACATTTATAGCCAAGTTAAAGTAGAATTCTTTTAATGTCAGTTTAACTTAGTAAAATAAACCATAACTACAACTTCATCCAAGTACAGAAGTCACAGCCTCATGTCATTGAACTCTTCTGAATACAGTGAGACCCCCTTCACACGTCCGGAAAAACCACCCGGATTTCCTATCAGGAAATCCGGACGGATTTCCGGACGCATAGACTTTCATTGGACACGGACACCCTTCCGGAATTCCCCCCACACCCACCCCTTCCCCCCGGCCGCGGACACTTGCGGTACTCGACCCCTCCCCCCCCACCCCCGCGGCCACTCGCGGCACACTGAAGGTTTTTCCTGATGGTTTCCTGATGGTTTCCTGAAGGTAAAAACGGATTACTGTCAGGAAATCCTGATACTTTCCTGATGACATTTAAGGCTTCCTGATCAGGAGTTCCTGACAGTAAAAACTGACACGGACGTGTGAATGGGGCCTGATACTTCAGTTCTCAAACTGCTCTGAACAATTTGGTTCTTAAAAGGGAATCTGTCACTAGGTTTATTCTGCCTTAAGCTGCCTAATATGCAGGTGAATAAGATTCTTGTCACACCCCTCCCCCTCTTCCAGCTGCTGATGACAGTTAACTGCCTATAGACAGCATGGATAGATAACTGCCAATCAGCAGCTGGTAGTTTTCTGCTTCTCATGAATATCCAGGACTACAGGGCTCATGCACATAATGAAGAGGACTATTTATTGTTCATGTTATTCAGGAGGATGTCTCTGAATTATCTGAACAGAACAATGTAAGTGAAACACACATCACCTGCTTGAGCCTTCCACCAGTAGATAGCAAAGAAAGTAGCAACCCCCCCCCCCCCCCCCAAAAAAAAAAAAAAAAAAAAAAAAGTGACCAAAAGAATAGGGTCTGGAGATCCATTTCCTCTACGTCATTTTTTCTATGTCCAAGAGGCTTGCTGTAAAGCATGTCACTAAATGCTGTTAAAAACCTCTTAGGCAGGATGGCAGATCCCTAATAATGTACTACAAGTAAAATGAAAAGAAATTACACTTAGAAAATAGACACAGATTAGATTTACTTTAATCAGTAAAAACTGATCTAGGCGATACATTCCCTTTAATGGAAGGTTTCTTGCTTTCTAGCAGATTTTTATTTCAGTGTTGACAGAAGAAACCATATATACTGCAAGCATTACTTTAACATGTCCTGAGATGAGGGTGAAATGGTCTGCAGGGGACTTCTGCATGGTTTATTCTATCTATTCAGTTATGATAACCTAACGTTTATCTAAATAGGTTCTTTGTTCACCTGAACACATATCTGCAGACATTTTCTTTTTTAAACTCAGTTTTATTAAAGTGTAAAGCATATTACAGAGTAAGATCAAAAGAATTATCAGAGCATAGAAAGACTTGTATACAGTGATCTCACAAATGTTCCAGAAAAATCAGTACTGCCTACTATAAGCAATTTAACCAAGAGCAGCACAACCAAAGCTGCTCGAACAGATAGAACAGGTTGGAAACAGCACAGTTAAAGGTAAAGGAGAACACATGAAGTCACCATTTATTCGTCGCAAATCAAGAGACTGGTAAGTCTTCTGGGGTAATTGTGGTCAGAGGGGAACTACACCATCGGTCCCAAATTTTATGGAATTTAGCAGGGCATTTTCTGTGAATGAATACACAGCGTTCATATGAGACCACCACATTTATCAGGGATATCCATTGTGATTTATCAGGCGGACGTCTGTCAATCCAGCGCAAAGCAATAGCCTTTCTAGCCAGAAATAACGTCTCCCTAAGAAAGATACGAAGATGGTGGCTCCATATCTCCTTGTCTAACAGGCCAAAGAGGCACACAGTAGGATCAAATGGTATCTGGGTATCACACACAGTGGACAATACATATATAACATCATTCCAAAACTGGACTATCCTGGGACATACCCATACCATGTGCCAGAAATCAGCTGGTTCTGCCAGACACTTAGGGCAGGCAGGGGCTGGTATTCGACCCATACGGTGGAGCCGAACCGGGGTCAGGTAGCATTGATGTAGGAAATACAACTGTATGAGCTTAATATTAATGGACGGTGATACATATAAGTGAGATTCCAGTATTTCCTCATATGCCTCTTGAGACATAGCAGGGATCAGTGTTTTCCACCTTTCTAAGCCTGGTACCGAAGTGTGTGTCGCCTTGGCTCTAATCAGGTGTGAGTATAACATGGAGATTAGACCTCTAGGCCCTTGTGTGCGTAGTATCCCTATAAGAGGGTAGGAAGAGATGGAGGTGGTAGGGGAAGGGAATTGTGCTTGGAGAGCGTTGCGTAGTTGTAGAAATTTATAGAAGTTAGTATTAGAAATATTGTGGTTAGATTTGAGTGTGTCAAAAGAAACTACAGCATTGTCTTTATATACATCAGAGAGATAGAGGACTCCATACCCGCCCAGTATCGTGCATCTGGCAGGGATAGTAGGTGAGTATGGTACGAGGTGTGCCACAAAGGAGTTTCCTCTGGTACATTGTCAAGTTTTGTTATCCTGGACACCACCTTCCAGGTTTGTCTAGATACCTTATGTATGGGCATTAAATGCCGTGTCGGTACTGAAGGAGCCGTCAGGATTGACCAAAGAGAAGGGAGGGGAGTCACATCCAATAAGTGTTGTTCAGACGCCAGGGAGTAATCAGCCAGTGTCCAGTCTGCCAAATATTTCAACTGCCCGGCCAAATAGTAAAGATATTAGTCCGGGAGTGCGAATCCAGCCATGTCTTTGGGGCGTTGCAATTTGGCCAGTTGTAGTTTAGAGCGGGAGGATCCCCATATGAATGAACTAATGGAGGAATTCATAATTTGGAAAAATGACTTGGGGATTGGAATAAAGATATGTTGGAGAATGTATAGGCACTTAGGAAGGACCACCATCTTGATCAAATTAATGCGGCCCGCAACAGACAACGTTAGAGATCCCCAAACCTTGAATTTATCCTTGAATAAGGTAATAAGAGGGTCCACGTTCAGGGAAAGAATAGCAGTGGGGCTAACACTGAGCTGAATGCCGAGGTAACGACAGTTATCTACTACGAGACGACCGCTAACATTGGAGCCTAATGAGTGCAATCTATCTACATGGGTGTATAATAAGAATGATTTGGACCAGTTCATGCATAGGCCCGAGTAGGTGCCAAACATGTCTATAATTGCTCTGGCTCTGGGCAGGGAGACATCTACCTCCGACAGGAAAAGGAGAAGGTCGTCGGCATAGAGGCCGAGACGATCCTCGCCAGTAGAATAGGGTATGCCCTTATAGATGGGGTCACCACGTAATAACACTGCCAGGGGCTCCATTGCTAGGATGAAAAGGAAGGGAGAGAGGGGACATCCTTGTCTAGTGCCTCATTCCAAGCTGAAGGAGGGAGACACCAGACCGTTGAGGGAGATAGCCGCCTTCGGGGAGTGATAGAGGAGACGAATCCAAGTAATGAAATTGGGTCAGAATTTAAACTTATGTAGGACCACTAGGAGAAAGGCCCATTCTAAAGAATCAAAGGCCTTGGCAGTGTCCAGCGCTGCCAGGGCCCAGTCCTGTTTCTGTGCAGCACCCCTCTGGAGGGCAATCTGTGCTCATCTGATGTTGTCCGAGGTACTGCGGCCAGGGACGAACCCAGATTGGTCTCGGTGGACGAGGGTGGGAATGATTCTATTCAGGAGATTAGCCAGGATTTTTGTTAGCAATTTGCAATCTACGTTAAGCAGTGAGATTGGTCGGTATGACCCACATTCTTTCGTGTTTTTATGAGGTTTCAGAATAAGGACAATATTTGCAGAGTAGAATGAATCAGGGAGAGTCTGTGATTCAAAGGATTTATGATATACTCAGAGCAATTGAGGAAGCAGTATATCTTGATATTGTATGATAGCCTCTAGAGGCAGCCCATCCGGGCCAGGCGCTTTCCCCCCAGAGGTGTCACCAACTGCGACCTCCAATTCCTCAATGGATAATGGAGCCTCCATAAGAAGGAGGTCATTATCTGTTAGCGTGGGTAGATCAATTGGGTCTAAGTAAGCATCTATCTCCTCCCCGGTCCGTTCTAATTTGGATTTGTATAGGTCTTGATAATATTCATAAAACCGTTGTAGGATGTCTGGGCTAGTGGTTAAAACATCCCCTCTCTCTGTCTCAATTCCCAGTATAATCAATACGTGACAGTGCCTGATGACCAGGAGTGTGACATGTATATTCTCGTGTGGTGGGGTACAGCATCCTCCACATATCGATTCATCCCAGCTCCGTCATAAACAGACTGAGAGTGCTGTGGGAAGTATCAGAGGCTGACAATACAATTCCTGCAAACCTATCCATATGGGGGTGCATGGTCATGTTGAGGTCCCCTACACAGAGAACCATGGCCTGGGGGTAGAGGGCCGCAAATTTGGCTGCCTCATGGACAATGGTCAATGATGCAGGGGGGGGGGGGGCAAATACAGACCTAATATGACTATGGGGATTTATTCAATCCAGGCCTGTACAAAGACTTCTCTCCCTTCAGGGTCTCGGTGAGTTGCGCCGGGTTCCCATCTTAGGGATTTGTGTATTAACAGGGACACTCCACGAGAGTAAGTAGTGTGAGTAGAATGTAGGGACCATTGAACCCAATTTTTGGACAAGTATCTAAGTGTAGATGAATGGAGGTGCGTTTCCTGTAAACATATTACATGTGGATGCAGTTGTTGTATAAGGGTAAAAACCATGGACTGTTTTTGCGGAGTTCCCAGACCTCTAACATTTAGTGACAATACTTTGAGTGACATATCAAGCAATAGAAAAACAGTATGCTGTTTGCGACAGAAGAAAAAGAGTTAAAGAAAAGAGGAAAGAAGTAAGAAATCGAAAACCACACTATAGGACCAAGTGGTCCTAACCTCAACAGAATATTATAGAAAACAGGAAAAAATCACGGGGGGTAGTCTGCAATCTGACGGCTTCCACGCAGACTACAGTCCAGCACTGCTAAATAAAAGAGGATAAGTTAACCACACACAGTGATATAACATTTCTAGAAATCAGAGGGGGCACAAAAGTAACTCAACCTGCCACCCTTAATAATGAGGACCTCTAATAACAACGAGGCATATATACAAAGAGACACATAAATCCACAGAGGACCAGATGTAGCGCTGTGGAGCCCTCTAGTGGTGACTCGGCCCAGTCCACAATAGGGTATGAGCAGCAAAATAAAGGATAGGACAATCAGGAAAAGGGGGAGGTGGAGGCAGGGGAATAGCACATAACAAGGGAAAAGGGAATGGAAGGCATGGACATGACAAGGGAAAAGAGAAAACGAGAGTGTTGCTGCACACAGTAAGAGTGAGAGAGGTTCCAGAGCTGTCAGGCATCAGAACAGGAAAGTCCCGCACACATAGGGAAAGCACGTGATGGTAAAAATTCAGGATCAGGTATAATGTCCTGCCTCAAATGACTACAGTCTAGGGTTTGGCGGCTTGTCATCAAAAAGGGAAAAAGATCTCCAAGGGACAGTTACCATGAGTCCATGTGCTGTCAACGGCGGGGTGGTCCGCCCAAAGCATTAATCCAGTTGTCGGCTTCAGCCACAGAATTAAAGAAGTGAGTCTTGCCCTCATATATGACCCGAAGTCGGGCTGGATAGGACATAGAGTAGGCAATCTGATGTTCTCGGAGCCGGGCCTTGACGGAGGTGTAAGAAGCCCGGGTCTTCTGGAGGGAGGCAGAGAAGTCTGGAAAGATCATTACAGTGGCATTCTGGAAAGAGAGCTTCCCTTTGCGTCGGGCAGCTCGCAGCACTGCGTCCCTGTCGTGACTACTCAGGAATCTAGCCAGGAAGGGACGCGGCATGGCGCCCAGTGGGGGAGGCCTAGCTAGGACGCGGTGCGCTCTCTTTATAGCAAACGCCCCTGAGAATTTTGCATCGGGAAACTGGTCTTTTATCCAGCGCTCCATAAAGGCACAGGGGTCCTCACCTTCAGCGCGCTCCGGTAGTCCCAGGATGCGGACATTGTTTCGCCGGAGCCGATTCTCCAGATCGTCCGCTCGCTGCGCCCATGATGTTGCCGCCTTCTCCAGGTCAGTCAGTTTATGGGGAAGTGGGGCCGTAGCATCCTCCAACTGTGAAATCCTATGTTCACTCTCTCCTACCCGATCACGCAGCTTGTGGAGATCTTGTCTGAGGAGGCCGACATCCAGCTTGACCTCGTCTATTTTACTGGTCAGGGACACAGTGGACGCCTGGATAGCATCCAGCAGCTGGGCGGATACCTGAGCCAATGTGGGCTCCGCAGACTCTGGTGGTAGCGGGTCTTGGTCCTGTGAGGCGTGGACGCCATTTTGATTCTGCTGTCCGCCTTGCCGGCCGAAGAAATTCAGCTTTTTGGTCGCGGTGGATTGGCGAGAACGACTCATTGTAGGCTCGGTATATGTTGAGATGTATGCCCAAGAGAATGTTATGTAGCAGTGAAGTCGGAAGCTCCTCTCAGACACGTCCGCTCATGGCTGCGGCTGGCTCCGCCCCCCCCATCTGCAGACATTTTCAGAGGAGTTCTACTATATGACATAACCTGTTCTGTAAGGAATATGGCATGAATAAACAAGGATAAGATTGCCATCTTAAGTGGTCACAGTTGTTATAAATGGCTTCCCTCTTAAATGTACTTATGTAATTTCCTAATTACATATTTGAAAATAATTTTATCTACCAAAATGACTCCTTCACTGTCCACTGTTTGTTGTCAGAGGATCTATGTCTTTAGTAATAGCTAAAAAAGTAAAAAAGTGGGAGTGGGGCTTAGCATGTGCTATGTGTAGGAAAAAGAGAGAGAGTCTGGGCTGTGTACATGCAAGCGGTTTTCTGATGATGAGGCATATTGTTTCTCAAAGGTAAATCAATGGTTTTCTCTCATCTCCTACCACTGATAAAGTTCAGAGCAGCTGTCCCTTATGCAAATACCAGTGTGCCTATTGCTGTTTGTCCATATTGTTGCAGTGCAATCTCCTTCTCCCTTTGGCTTGGAAGCAGCAGCTCAGGGCTCGGTGTAACCCTTTCCTTGATGTTATGCATATTCTTACACGGCACTATGCAAACCCAGAGCACCAATAACCCCTCCTCCCCTTACATGCCATTTATAGTAGTGTATTGTATTAATCATCAGCCAAGCACTGTGCCACTCTGTTCATTCCAGCACTACGGCATGGCATGGCATAGGTGAGAGTAGTATGTGCTATGACTGGTCAGGGAAACAAGGAAAAGGAAGTTAGTTGTGTGTGTTCTTCTGGCAAACAGCGGAGCTCTGGTCTCACTGCTTTAAATAGAGAAAATAAGAAAAAGCTGTTAACCATGGATGGGACTCTCACTCTGAAGGGTTAATCCTTTAAAACTATGTATGCTGCTGTTTTGCAGCACTATTATTTTGTTAAACATGAAGAATCCCCCTCTCGAGACTTCAACACAGATGTGAACTGAGGTTTATATGAGAACCTTTAGGTCCTGCGTGAACAGATTCCACAGTCAGTGTCTACTAGGGTTTATCTAAGGTCATCTACATTTTATTTCAAACTTTAAAGTGTTGGGTTATACCGTCCATAAGGCAGTCCTTTTTGTGATGTAATTGTATGTTTCTTAATGGATGACCTTAAGTTATAGAATGTGCCTTCTTTGCAAACCCGTATCAAGCCCTTTTCCTAACATCATCCTGTTCTCGGCAGATATTCTATAGCACACTAATGCACAATAAGAATGAACACCCTTAAATGTCACGGTGAGGATGCTTTAACTGGCAATATAAAATAAGAGCACTGTATTATCTGCTATTTGTACCTAATGGAAGGTTGCAGTAATTTGTACCAGTGCATTCAAGTGTACAGCACCCATAATTCACAAGGCAGTGTGCTACAGAACGGCAATTATATATCTACTCGAGAGCGATCTTGTCTTAGCAAGAGCTTAATATCCCTGACAATGTGACAAGTCAGCACTGCAAGTTTGGCTGGATTTCAGGGACTTGACCTGCTTTAGACACTATCTCACCTCAATACTCTGGCATCACATCCAGTTCCCTGCTTCTTCAATTAAAGCCTTAAATGGGACACTTCATTTTGCACAAATTTCATCAAGTCATCTCTCAGTTTTTTTTAGATTTCGATCTGTTTTAACTGTTGACCTTTCTAAATTTATCATAGCAGGCTACAGATTCGAGAGTGAAGTAGGTCATTGGTTATTTTAGGTCTGATTTGCACAAAGAACAAAAATGGCATCTGAATCAGTGCTTGTAAAAAGCTGGGTACTAACAGTCTAATATGTTATATAGGGGTACTGACAGTCTAATATGTTATATATGGGTACTGAGAGGCTGATATGTTATATATGGGTACAGAGAGGCTGCTATGTTCCATAGGGGTACTGAGAGGCTGATATGTTATATAGGGGTACAGAGAGGCTGAAATTTTCTCTATGGGTATTGAGAGGCTGATATGTTCTATATGGGTACTGAGAGGCTGATATGTTCTATATGGGTACTGAGAGGCTGATATGTTCTATATGGGTACTGAGAGGCTGATATGTTCTATATGGGTACTGAGAGGCTGATATGTTCTATATGGGTACTGAAAGGCTGAAATGTTCTATATGGGTACTAAGAGGCTGATATGTTCTATATGGGTACTGAGATGCTGATATGTTCTATATGGGTACTGAGAGGCCTATATGTTATATAGGGGTACTGAGAGGCTGATATGTTCTATATGGGTACTGAGAGGCTGATATGTTCTATATGGGTACTGAGAGGCTGATATGTTCTATATGGGTACTGAGAGGCTGATATGTTCTAAATGGGTACTGAGAGGCTGATATGTTCTATATGGGTACTGAGAGGCTGATATGTTATATATGGGTACAGAGAGGCTGATATGTTCTATATGGGTACAGAGAGGCTGATATGTTCTATATGGGTACTGAGAGGCTGATATGTCCTATATGGGTACTGAGAGGCTTATATGTTCTATATGGGTACTGAGAGGCTGATATGTTATATATGGGTCCTGAGAGGCTGATATGTCCTATATGGGTACTGAGAGGCTGATATGTTCTATATGGGTACTGAGAGGCTGATATGTTATATATGGGTACTGAGAGGCTGATATGTTTTATATGGGTACTGAAAGGCTGATGTTATATAGGGGTACAGAGAGGCTGATATGTTATATAGGGGCACAGAGAGGCCTATATGTTATATAGGGGTACTGAGAGGCCGATATGTTATATATGGGTACTGAGAGGCTGATATGTTATATATGGGTACTGAGAGGCTGATATGTTTTATATGGGTACTGAGAGGCTGATGTTATATAGGGGTACAGAGAGGCTGATATGTTATATAGGGGCACAGAGAGGCCTATATGTTATATAGGGGTACTGAGAGGCCGATATGTTATATACAATAGGGGTACAGAGAGGCTGACATGTTATATAGGGGTACTGAGAGGCTGATATGTTATATAGGGGTACTGAGAGGCTGATATGTTATATAGGGGTACTGAGAGGCTGATATGTTATACTGTATATGGGTACTGAGAGGCTGATATGTTATATATGGGTACTGAGAGGCTGATATGTTATATATGGATACAGAGAGGCTGATATGTAATATAACAATTACCACTTTATAAGTTGGTATTTACAACTTTGATAACTGTTGAAAAGCCAAATAAACTGACAAATTACTGTTCTTGTAATAACAAGCTGTAAGCTTTAAAGGGGCTATTCCCATCTCAAATGATATAGTTAAACTTGGAGACCTAATCAAGTTATATATTTTTTGCAAATACATTCATTTAGCAGACTTGCCGCCTTCTCCCGATATGCTGCACTTTACCTCCCATTGCTGACACCTCATTGTCTAGGTTACCGACCACCACGCTGGGCGCACAGCCGGACGGGTTTACTAAGAGGAGTGTGCCTCTTAAGCCCCTATTCGACGGGGCAACTATGAGGAGCAAACGAGCGCTATTTGCACTCGTTTGCTCCCCCTTCCCTGCTCGCTATCACCACTATTCCACGCAGCAGCAGCGAGCGGGTGAGTTCGGGAGGGGCCACAGGGAGGTACGGGGAGGCTGCCTGAGTGATTGCTAGATTATCCAGGCAGCCCATAGAGGATAGCTCCATTTTAAGGGAGCGACGACAGCAGACCGCTGACATATCATTCGCTTGTTTTCCAACATGTTGAAAAACAAACGACGGCAACGATCAGCCGACATGACCGATGTCGGCTGATTGTTGCTTTATATTCCACGGGACGAATACAGCTGATAATCGTTCCGTGGAATAGGGCCTTTAGTAAATTAGTCTGAGAAACTGGGGGCGGGGCTTTATTTAGGACTGGCCTCTGTTACCCAGACAGCGAGCTGTCAACAATAGAAGAAATAGAGCAGCATTTATTGGCAAAAATATTTAACTTGATAAGTCCTACAAGTATAATTATGTTGGTTGAGATAAGAATACCCCTTTATTTTTATACATTTTTCTTTGCCTCAGAAGGGATTCATCTCATATTCTGCAGCGTGAAATCCGATGCAAATCACTACCTGTGAAGGCACCCTTATTCTAGTTCCATCTTTTGCTGTTGATTATCATGTAATTCAATAGCAGAGGCAATGGTGTTTAGATATGAGCTAATTGTGCTGATCTGGCACAAAACCTTAAGGTTCAAAACATTGTGCTGGGTTAGAAGAGTACCAATGACACACTGACAGAATATTATTTGATCATTTAGAATTTCTGTAGCACAGGTCTAATGCAGTATGTATGCAGCCACCTAGGACATGGTAAAGTGAGACTCTCAGAGCAGAATTTTCTGCATGCCTTGAGGTTTTACAGTGGTGGAGCAGATGTTTAGCAGTAAGGAGATTCTGACCTCAAGATCAGGACCTGTAGATTATAGTATTTTGTGTACTTTCCTCAGTTATGTACCCTGATCGTCTCTATCTGTTCTGTCCTAAGAAATTGTATCCACATATCCAGTACAGTTATAACTATTACATACAAAGACTCAAAGAAACTGGTAAAAAATTAAATTTTCCTGTGAAGCAGGCAATATCTCTCTAAAGATTTTGTCTGGTATGTCCCTTCACATGAATGGAGATGAGCTACAAATACAAAAAAAAAAACTATCAAGACTTCATATTTACAAATATAAGACAGTTACGACTGGTAAAGCGTTCTGAATCCCAATTCTTTAGAATTCTGTTTATGTGTGAGCAAACATAGGATGTATGACAGCCTCTGTCATCTTTGCTGTAACAGGCAATCTACAGACTGATAAAGGGTCAGCAGGGCAATTGGTGAACATAAAAATATACCATATTACATATACGGTACCTAGAGATGAGCAAACCTCGAGCAGTCAATCCGAACCCGAACTTTCTGCATTAGATTAGCGGTGGCTGCTGAAGTTGGATAAAGCCCTAAGGCTATGTGGAAGACATGGATATAGTCATTGGCTGTTTCCATGTTTTCCAGACAACCTTAGAGCTTTATCCAAGTTCAGCAGCCCCAGCTAATCAAATACCGAACGTTTGGGTTCGGATGGACTCAAACCCGAACCCGGTTCGCTCATCTCTAACGGTAACATATTATTGTAGGTAACTTTAGAGCTACATTGTATACAGGAATAAAATAAGATATCCGAATGTACCAGCACCTTTAACTTCTTGTTGTTGTTATTACATTATATGTCCTGTAGCAATATTCTATAATGTCTGGTTCACATTTCTACAAGCAAATATCCTTCTTGTATTATGCTGAAGTCACTAGATTAAAAGCAAGAATGGTTCACATGCTGGACAACACAAAAGGTAACATAATCTATGTCATTTTCCTTGGTGTTGCCTGCTACTAGGTGTTTCAATTTACAGCACTGCTTTCTCTTTGCCAGGTAATTGTAATACAGCCATTTGCTGTGTGCAGAAAGAATGGACTTCTAATCCAGCACAGCATTGTTTTCATGTCCCGGCTAATCTAGTTATCTGCAAACAAGCAGAAAAATACCAACATTTGTGTTACAAGCTTTATAAATTCCCATCTATTCTTACTGTGCCTCAACAACTGTGAAGCAGTACAGGAGCGTTTCATTGAACACTGTCATTTTATAGGTTTAGCTTGGTTGCCAGCACATAGACATGGATGGAGCTGGACAAGTTCCAGGCATCAGGTAGCAAATGCACCTACAAATCTGCTACTGCTGGCAGTGTCAGACTGGCACGCTGTGGATCTATAGTTATTCTACACGGAACAATGCATGCCCATCCTAAATGATGGTGTTTAGCAGATGATAGCATTAATACATTCGAGAAATGTCTCTAACAGCAAAGTGAGCAGCATCAGCTATGGTTTTCTAGGCCTTTGACGCCCACTGGTACTCTTGTGGCCCACTCCGACTTCTGCAGATACCTATTGATTTAGAAAACATGCATTTAAGGGTTTCTATAGGACAGGACCCATAAAAACTATGTGCCAGTGAATGTCTGTATATGTATAGAAGGGCTCAACCATGCAGAAAACCTCACTGGTAAAGCGTTCCACAGTCCTAAATGAAGTGGCGCATGGTTTCAATGTGCTATGTTCAACGATAATCTGACTGTTCCAACAGAAGCAATTTAAGCAGACTGTAGTTGAAGCACAATTGTAACTTACCATACTTCTTATAACATGGCTGAAGCATGGAATGAAATTGTGCAATATAACTTAAACTCTAATGGCACTGTGGGGCCACAGCAGTATGCATAGTACACTATATTTAAACTTCATCTACAGTTTCTCTTTCTAGAATGGTCTGCTGTTAAACTCCAGGTATCACCACGTGTTGACCATGATGCCCCAGAAGAGAATGTTTAAGAAGGTCTAACATATAATTATGTGATCTCAAATGTACTGAGCACTTGCTGTGCTTTTTTCCACCACAAAGCTTTCTATCACTTTAGGAGGGAAGTTTTAATATCAAGGGGCAAGCCATATTTGATGCATCTTCCGCTGTCCTTGCACAGCAAGAAGAAAGCTATTCCAGCTATAAGCATCAACTAATTCACACCAATTCCTTGCATTAACTATAGTAAATTAGCTGGGCCTTGTGATGCCTTGTCCCCTTTGTTTCTTGTTTTCTCAAAAGGGGCAAGAGCAGTGCAAAAAGGTAAAATGTTCCACAGTTTATGCTCAAACCAACCAAGCCATTCACAGAAAACTGGGACTACTGAATGCCAGAAAAGTGGCAGACCTTTAATAAATCAATCCATAAAGTTTTGGCAGCACAAGACACAAAAATATGCGGGTGCACGTCCCACCAGACTGAACCTAGGTACGTATAGAAATCCAAGATAAATGAAGGGGACCACACTTCCAAATTTTTTTTTCCCTGTTTAATCACATCAGTGCAACTTTTCAGCTCTGTGTGTAGCCTGCTTGAGAAAGGCTGCACATAGAGCCAAAACGTTGCACTGGTGTGATTAAAAAGTTAACATTCCTTTGGAAGAGCAGTCTCCTTAGTTTATCTTAGCGCTTTAATAAATCCCCCTTTCCCAATTGGACTATAGTCATTTGGTGGTCTAGAATCAGGTTCCACAACAGCATAGTGGATGGAAACAGTGCCATTTGTACATGTGATTTAAGAAGTGCGGTGAAGTTTTACTGCAAGATCACAGGCATAACGCAATAAAACATTCCTACGGCTGACTAGTTTGCAGACAAAGAAGGATGAGCAAAGGCTGCTATACGTCCCAGAGGAGGCCAAGGCTAGGTAGCACACAGATTATGCTACCTTGTGCTGAAAGAATGAAGAGATAAAGTAGACACAAAGAACACTTGAGAAAAGGCAAGTTTAATGAACTGTTAGAATATGATTAGAGCTTAATGTGCCTTTTAATATTGTCTGGTTATTTTCTACAGGTAAACAGCTTAACTGTTCATTTCCTGTCATATTCTTAAAACCTTGAAGGTTAAAAAGACATATTCTGTAATGTTTTTTTCCTTTTTAAGAATATGTATGTTTTCTTTTTTGTTTTTTTATTTTCAAATGACCCCTTTTGGTCTGTAATCAATTTCGGGCAGTTATCTCTCCCGTTCTCCCCATACATGTGTTCCTAAAGGCCCTATTATACAGAATGATTATCAACCAGTAATATTTGACCCTTGTATACTGGTATTAGTGGTAATGTTGGTCTGTGGATAGTTGTTGTTACAAGTAACAGTGTGGTGATATTATCAAGTCATTGTGTTGTTGTATTGGTAGTACTGGTATGTAGTGGTAAAATTACATAAATACAATATGTTGGAGATCCACTGGAAAAATGTGCAAGAATGGATAATAGCCCAATGGAGCCAAATACAATGTTGGCCTTTGTGGGATGAATGGAGTCCTATGGATACATTCTCCATACAGACCAGAAGCTTATCCTCGTATATACAGCAGCACGGTGGCTCAGTGGTATAGCACTGTAGCCTTGCAGTGTTGGAGTCCTGGGTTCATATCCCATCAAGGGCAAACAAGAGTTTGTATGTTCTCTCCGTGTTTGCGTGGGTTTCCTCCGGGTACTCCGGTTTCCTCCCACACCCAAAGACATACAGATAGGTGAAGTGCGCTATACAAATAAAAGCATTATACAGCAAGCATAGCCTTCAAGCATAATGTCTTTCACTGCCTAAGCAGATTAAAGATGCAAAGCAAGTTATGTGTCAATCACATGTTGTCTTGCAGCTGTAATCAATTGTTATTCAGTGCAAAATATCATGTAGATTGTCCTGTCTCTACTCCCGGGTCAAACAGCACTCTAGGCTATATAACACTGATGCTATACTATAGAGAATTATAGTAGAAGTCCACCTCCTCTGTTTCCTGATATATAAGGCAATAGGAGAAATAAAATATGTTTATACCAGACAAATACAGTAGCACTCCTGTTATTAGCAAAACACAAGAAAGTGAGCTTTTTTCAATAGAAACTTAGGAGTGACCAGACAGAGCACTATATTATTTTGATGGATAGTACTTGTGTACTTTCTCTAACAAACATCACCCTTTGTTTTGGCCATTTTTTGAAACAACTATGTAGAAATGAATGCTTATATTATCTTAGGAACAGAGATGAATGGTTCAAATGACTTCAACCTATTCAATTATATGTTGTTCTAACTATACATCTATACTATCTACAAATCTATATTATTTTATGACTCAGGGGGGTAGCTATGATTCATGGGTCCAGGTAGCAAAAACTGCATGGGGCTCCATTAATCCTATATCTCCCCCATTCTCCACCTCTGAGTTTCTCCTTGTCACGTGTGCAATGGAAAGCCGGGGGACTGTGCTGGGCCAGATAAGTATTTGTGTGTGTGTGTGTGGGGGGGGGGGGGAATCTTACGGCTAGAGGTGCAATGCTGCCTCCAACCACAAGAGAGACTGGCAGGGCAGGAAAGCCAATGGCATCTTGCTTTGTCAGTCAGCATTTAACCGTGATCATTCATCACAAACGCTGACAGTTAAAGTGCCAGGAGCCTGTGGGCCCCCTCAGTGCACGGGCTGAGTTGCAGTGGTGTGGTCTGCCTTTATGGTAACTACACCACTGCTATGAATCTGTAAAGTAACAGAATAGGAAGTCAAGTACTTAGTTAGGGCTACACTGCAACTTTATCTGCTGCTACTATCTGATTTTCACTATTGAGCTCTAACAGGGCAATGCATTGAGCTGTATGCAATCTTGTGCACTGCAGCTGTCACACAATAGATAAAATTAAGCAGTGGCACCAAAAACAGTAATTGTGCCAGTAACCATTGCCTGACTGTATAGGGTCTACAGTTGAAATAATTTATTTTATATTATCCAATACACGTGCACTGTCAAGCATCTTACATTCTATAAACCTTAGGATTTCAGACAGTAACTGTCACTTATATGGGGGTCATATTTACAGGATAGGAGATTTAAGAGGAACTTCAACGAAAATATTTTTCTTTCAGATCAACTGGTGTCAGAAAGTTATATGTGTTCATAATTTACGTATTTTTAAAAACTTAAGTCTTCCAGTACTTATTAGCAGCTGTATGTCATGCAGGAGGTAGGAGGGAAGTACTGGAAGACTTAAGATTTTTAACTAGAAGTAAATTAAAAATATATATAACTTTCTGACATCAGCTGATTTGAAAAAAGAATTTCACCAAAGTAACCTATAATGTTTGATCATCTAATGATCGCTAAAATAGAGTACCCAGGAACCCTGTACTCTTCCACGCTTGACCAGAGACCAAACTGAGGACAAGAGTGGTGCTGTATCTGGAAGACTGTTTTTTAAGCTTTTCTAAGGATGACAGGAGAGGAATCTTGCTGCTTTGACCCAATTTCCCCTGGACCTGGACTTAAACCAGAGGAGACCTGACCAGAGGAGTCTGCCATGTGTCTCTATCTTCAGTGTCTGTAGGGCTAATGGACACAGCTAAGTGCTATATTTAGCTGTCTCTATAAGTCCCATAGGCTTTGAACTAAAGCATCATTCAAATATTTCCTCACTGTGGTGGCCATGCAATAAAGAAATACAGGATGCTTGGCACCCCCATTTTAATAATTGGTGATGGTGGAAGGACCTCCCAATGATCAAACATTTAACCTCTTTAATGGGTGATAAATGTCCATTGTGGGAAAGGCCTCTTTAAAAGGTTATATTCCTTGGAGAAACTGTATAGCTGTGTATAACAGATGCTCACAAGTAACTAGAAGGCCAAACTAGTAACCCTGCACTACAGGAGAACAATGTCACAGCAGGCTTAATATATAGTTGCAGGTGCAACGCTTGACAGACGAACCTATTACTGTTCTTTGTTTTCTAGTTCCAGAGGTGACTCACTAGAGGCCAAACAGCCACTTAGATTGTTCAGCATGGTTTAACCATGTATGCAATTACCAAGGAGAAGAATAAAAATGATTTATTATGTCCAGTATATTAGCAGCTAGGGCAATGTTAGTTGTTTAGTTGTAAAGTGGCATAAAAATAAAGCGAAAATTCTGTCTTGATTTATACGACTTATATGTGTAATCCAATATATAATGCCAATGTTATCTACAGTTGTAGGGTATCCCATAAACTGCAGTAGCATATATGCTGTGCTATTGCTTTGCTAATGACAGCAATTTATCTTGGCTTCCATGATCATACTGTATGTGCTGCAGGAGACCCTATCTGGGAGAAACCAAGGGCAATACTTCAGAGTTTCTTGGTTTGCATACGTAACACTAGAAACGGTGTTAAAATACAAATATATTGCTATTATGAGTCTATTAGGACCTGGCGTTAGCCTTTATGGGCAATATAACAACTGACATGTTAACACAAAAATGTTGCATTAGTCCCAGACGGGACTCGGACAAAGCAGGCAGACAGCAGGATTCAAATGCAGATGGTTCAGGCTCACTCATCTCTACAATGCAGTCAACAGCGCCTCTGGCTCACATCAGAAGAGGACCGCGTACCTGTAGTATTTTTTCAGTGTATCCTGTCGCGGTCTTGAAGTGATAGATATGCTTTAATGTCAAAAAGTGCTGTTGTTAATATGTCCCTCTCATTAAGGAAAAAAAACTTGTAAGGCTATGTTCACACTACGTATTGGACCGGCCATTCCGTGACCCACCCCGGTCACGGAACGGCCGGTCTCTGCAAGGATCATCCCGGCTGGTACTGCAGTACCGTCCAGATGATTTTTCTGGCCGCTGTGTTCTGATGCAGGCAAACGTCACACAGCACACAATGAAGCAAGACATGTCAGTTCTTTGCGGCGCCGTATGGGACTATGTGTATACGCTCCGGCCGGGATCCCATAGCAGAAAAGGCAGTGTTCCACACAGTACAAAGTACGACCGCTGTTGTTGCAACAATAGCCGTACTTTTACATAGTGTGAACATAGCCTTAAACATTTTGACCGGTGGGTGTCCACTGATCTCTAGATATAACTCGGGCCTATAACGGAGCTCATCCCATGCTAGCTAAAGGAGAACTATCAGCAGGTTAGAAGAATCTAATCTACTGATATGTCCTTATAGCACAGGAAGTGCAAAGGAGGAAGGTATGTGTCTAACCTTCTTCCTCTGTGCCATTCTGATGCAGAATGAGACCGACAGAAGTACTGGGACACCTGTTAGGAGAACTACCTGCCCCCATAGGGCCAATCCGTCCGGATCGGCGCTATAGGGATAGGCAATACTCCTAACGCTCTCATCTGACCTGAGCATAAGACTTACTGCACCTAAATGGTGCAGAGGAGGAAGGTTAGAGACATACCTTCCTCCTCGGCATCTCCTGTTCAGTAGGGACATATCAGCAGGTTAGAGTCATCTATCCTGCAGATAGTTCCCCCTAAAGTGCTCAGCTGCATGTTCTTTTGGTTCTATCTAGAGATCACTGGAGCTCATGACTCTCAGACTCTGAACAATCAAAACTTTTGACCTGTCTCAACAAGTCGCAACAAGTCAAAAGTTTTTTTTTTTTTTTTTATAATGTCAAGAACACTTTAAATAATTATAGGGGCACATCATACATTTATATTGATGGGGGTTCATATGCTGAGACTCCCATTGACCACTGGAAGAATAGGAGCAGAAGTGCTTAGATGAACATTATACAAGACATATAATTTTATCTTTCCTGGGTGAGTAGTCAATGGGTCATATGAAGGAGAAAGAAAATAAAAATTCCACAGGAGACCAAAGGCACACAGCACTCAGCTGAGGTCCTTTCCCCTTAGGGCTAGGGACCAGTGACAGCCTCTGCAATCAGAGCTTCTAACATCTTTATTATACATCAGGAGTGTCATGATCGCGCCTGAAAAGGCATCAGTGCCACCCTCTGCTGCGAAGATTAGACCTCTGCGCCAAAGACTGCGATTTTGGCCATAATCTTCCATTTATTCTGTGTTTTGTTTGCCTTGTTTTTGCCCTGTCTGAACTGTGTCTTATTTCTTCTGGTCTGCTAATTGTTTTCCCTGCCCCACCCATGTCTGTGCTTCTAAGCTTCCCTGGTCATATAACGGTTAACCTGCCTTTGCCTCAGTGATTGACAGCTGGTCCCTCCTATCATCTTCTGGACTTGGTTCCTGGTGTCCTATTTAAGATTGCAGCTTCTGCCTGTGCCTTGCCGGTTATTGACTTGTCTCTGCCTGTTTGTGTGTTCTGTTTTCTGGTTTCTCCTGACTCCTGCTTAGTATTTTTGACCTCCCTTGTTTGCCGCCTGCCCCTGACCTTATTGCCTGTTTTCTGACTACGCTTTTGGATCCGATTTTGTACTTTTGCTGCCAGATTGTTGTGACCCGGACTGTCGACCATTCTTTATTGTGTTTTGTCTGTCTGTCTTGTCTTTTTGTCCCACCAAGCCAGTACAGGGACCGCCGCCCAGTTGCTGCCCTAGGGTTTAGCCTAGGGGGGCAAGTAGGTAGAGTCAGTGGGCGGGGCTGAGCTCAGGGCTCACTGTCTCTGTGTGTCTGGTGTCACCGGTTCCTGACATAATAACCGGCCTTACAATTTTTTTTAACTCCTTACCTGTGGCCAGTAATGGACTCAGCACAGGAGTTATCTGCCCGCTTTGAGGGTCTTGCTACCCTAGTTTCTGAGCTGGCCAAGCAGGTCCAGTTATTAGCCCAGCAGCTACCAGCTACCACTCCTGCCACCCCAGTGGTCACGCTCAAGGAGCCTGACAAGTTTTCAGGGGACCTGAACACATATGTGACATTCAGAGATGCTTGGGTCAGTCACCCCACCCCTAGCTCCCTTGAAGAGGCCATTTCCCTGGCGATTACCATTGATCGCACACTAAGACCACGCCTAGACCCCCCCTGTGTCATTAATGTTCCTTCTTCTGTCTCCTCCAAACCTCTGCCTACTATGTTTCGTCCTCTGGTCACCGTGGAGGAACCTTCTGATCTGGGCAAAATAAATAGATCCCTGGCCCGTAAAGAACACAGAAGACTGAATGGACTCTGTTTTTACTGCGGAGAAAGTGGACATTTCATCAGCCATTGTACCATGCGTCCCCAGAGGCCAGATCATCAGCGTCCAGGTGACAACCAGGATAGTCATCTGGGCGCACAGGTACTTGTTGGTGTTTTTGACGTGCATTATCCTGTTGATGAACCTACCAATGCTATATCTGTGACTTCATGTAATGTGGAAGTTGGCTCGGTGTATCCCGCTGAGGTTGCAATATCTGTGAATTCATGCAATGTGGAAGTTGGCTCTGTGTGTCCTGCCGAGGATATCATGTCTGCCAATTCGTGTAAGGTAGAAACTGGTTCAGTATATCCCACTGATTGTGCCATATCTGTGTCTTCATGTAATGCTGAATTTGGTTCTGGGACTGGTACCGATATGAGCGGTTATGGGAGATCTGTCAGGAGACCAGTTATCCATCACTTGGAGTCGGATTCTGATGAGTGGGAGACGGACGATGACATTTCCAGTGACATCGAGACATGCATTGTAAGAGGTCCTTTCCCTCCTAGGTCTGGTGAGGGTCCAGAGGCCCCTCATAAAAGGGGGGGTAATGTCATGATCGCGCCTGAAAAGGCATCAGTGCCACCCTCTGCTGCGAAGATTAGACCTCTGCGCCAAAGACTGCGATTTTGGCCATAATCTTCCATTTATTCTGTGTTTTGTTTGCCTTGTTTTTGCCCTGTCTGAACTGTGTCTTATTTCTTCTGGTCTGCTAATTGTTTTCCCTGCCCCACCCATGTCTGTGCTTCTAAGCTTCCCTGGTCATATAACGGTTAACCTGCCTTTGCCTCAGTGATTGACAGCTGGTCCCTCCTATCATCTTCTGGACTTGGTTCCTGGTGTCCTATTTAAGATTGCAGCTTCTGCCTGTGCCTTGCCGGTTATTGACTTGTCTCTGCCTGTTTGTGTGTTCTGTTTTCTGGTTTCTCCTGACTCCTGCTTAGTATTTTTGACCTCCCTTGTTTGCCGCCTGCCCCTGACCTTATTGCCTGTTTTCTGACTACGCTTTTGGATCCGATTTTGTACTTTTGCTGCCAGATTGTTGTGACCCGGACTGTCGACCATTCTTTATTGTGTTTTGTCTGTCTGTCTTGTCTTTTTGTCCCACCAAGCCAGTACAGGGACCGCCGCCCAGTTGCTGCCCTAGGGTTTAGCCTAGGGGGGCAAGTAGGTAGAGTCAGTGGGCGGGGCTGAGCTCAGGGCTCACTGTCTCTGTGTGTCTGGTGTCACCGGTTCCTGACAAGGAGTTTATTAAAGTCATAGGCACCTTTTTAGGGAAAAAAAGTTTCCTCTTATGTTAGTGTGGAGTATTGGTTAGTGAGAATGTGTTAAACTGAACACAACTGTTAAAGCTTATAGAAAGAGAAAAGGTTCAGGCAGACATGCCCATGTCAATACATCTTTTGCAGGAATTCAATAACTGCCTGAGCACATTGTTATCTTGCTCAAACCAGACATCTATCTCTCAGCATGCTATTATGTTGTGGCTAACCACATATTTCCCATGGCAAATAAATTATGTAAGCAATCATTATACAAATACCTGTACCGGCTTCATATGTAGCCAATGGTCCTATAAACAACACATAAAAGGGAGTATTTACTAAAGTGAATGTTTACTAGTCTAATTCCTTGCATATTAGATCTCCCTCATGCACTATAAAGCAGGCATAAAGCATTATCTTTGAGGACATACTGCTATTCAATTATAAGTGGAGCAATTAAATTACAACTGAACTTCACAGTCTCTTGATCCTCATCTCATAACCATTCATTTCCTGCATGGCTACCCCTATAGGTCACAGAGGTCCTCAGTTACTAGCCTGTTTAGCCATTCAGATGAGTAGCTTCCAGTAGAGCTAATTAAGATTGTTTTACATCACTTATAACTAAAAAAAGTTAAGATATTTATTAGTAAATAAGAATACTCACACTAATGTACAAATGAAGATGAAATAACCATATTATAGTCTCTTAACTAACAGCAGCACAGAGGGTTGTTACATAGAAGGACAATGTTCACCCTGCATTATCTGCAGGCTGAAAAATGTAATCTGCGAACGAATGTCCTTTGCCTTCAACAACGGAGGCTTTTCATTCCTAAACACTTTGTCTAAGGATAGTTTCCCACTTTAAAGCGAACCATCCCCTCTGTGATGCGGCTCCATTGATTCTAATAGAGGGGAGGGGAGAGGAGATTGTCACACTGGGGGCAGACGGGTCCACCCCCAGTGCTTCATGCCTGGACAGTGCTTGGAAATAGGAACTGGGAGGTGATCAACATCCCCACACCTGCACCAATTCATTCATGTAAAAAGCTTAAAGCGACACTGTACCCACAATCTGACCCCCCCCCCCCCCAAACCACTTGTACCTTCAGATAGCTGCTTTTAATCCAAGATCTGTCCTGGGGTCCGTTTGGCAGTTGATGCAGTTATTGTCCTGAAAAGAAAAACTTTTAAACTTGCAGCCCTGTGTCAAATTGGTGTGGCCTTGATTGTGTTTGTGCCCTAGAATTGCAACGCCTCTCCGTCCCTCCTCCCCGCCCTCTTCATAATTAGGAATCCCACAGGCAGGATTTTTCCTGTTCATTATCTCTCTGAACATTGCACAGCTGCCTTAATGATCCAACACATGTGCAGTGTTCTGACAGGTAATGATTGGGAGAATTCCTTCCTGGGGCATTCATAATGGTGAAGAGGGCGGGGAGGGGTGTTGCAATGCTAGGGCATGGGTACTCTAGGCCACACCAATTTGAAATAGGGCTGCAAGTTTAAAAGTTGTTTTTCAGGACAATAACTATCCGAAGGTACAAGTGGTTTGGGGGGGGGGGGGGGGGAGTCAGATTGTGGGTACAGAGTCACTTTAATGCGATGCACCTGATGGTACATTCGCTTTAATGCTATGTTCACACTATGTAATAATGACAGCCGTTTTATAAGATAAAAATGAGATAGAAAAGGCAATACTTTAATCTCTTAATGTCGGCACTTTTTATATTGGCATTTAGCACTTGATATAATATTCATTTACAACTTTCACCAAGTAGGATCAGTACCATGATAGAGGCATCAAATATAGTAAATATAGGATTGGTACCAGGGCATCAGAAGCAAAGAAGTAGAAAAAAACACTGACCATGCAAATGGAAACATACAAACAACAATTAACTTTAAAACACTAGACTGTCAGTATCTTTATAAAACAACCAATACAGTTACCAATCATGGCAACAAGGTCTTGTCTCTAAAAACTTTACCAAGCTGTGATTGGAAACATGTATCACTTCTTGTATCTATGTAACAAGGGCCCTGCAGTGCTAAAGTATTGACAGCAAGAGACTATGTGAATAGAGCTTTGTTATCATGTTAAGCTATTAATATTAGTCATGTTTTAAAGCGACTCTGTACCCACAATCTGACCCCCCCCCCCCCAAACCGCTTGTACCTTCGGATAGCTGCTTTTAATCCAAGATCTGTCCTGTGGTCCGTTTAGCAGGTGATGCAGTTATTGTGCTAAAAATTTACTTTTAACTGGCAGCCCCATGCCCTACGGCCCTGGCCTAGATTGTGTATGCATTAGGCTGGCACAACCTCTCTGTCCCTCCTCCCCGCCCTCCTCATCATTAGGAATGCCCCAGGCAGATTGCCTCCTATTCCCCACCTGTGTCAGCCCGGCACATGGGCTGGATCGTTAAGACACATGTGCAAATGTTCAGCATGGAGAGAATGTTCCAGTGGAAGTCCTAATGATGAAGAGGGTGGGGAGGAGGGACGGAGGGGTGGTGCAAAGTTAGGACACAGATACTCCCATAGGGCACGGGGGCTGTAAGTTTAAAAGTTGTCTTTTGGACAATAACTGCATCACATGGACCCCAGGACAGATCTTGGATTAAAAGCAGCTATCCGAAGGTACAAGTGGTTTGGGGGGGGTCAGATTGTGGGTACTTTAAGTAGTAGCAACTAGCAGAGACCAGGGATGTGGGCACAGCAGCTATGAGGTCTTGAGGTAGGTGAATATTGCTTCTTTATCATTTTTACACAACCTACAGGCATATATACATATTCTTATTACCCCAGGACAAACATTTCTCATTAATTGTGATGGTCGCATATTCGCGGGATCGCAACTATGCGGCTGGGATCAAAGGCATGATAATAGAGCGCTGATGCCGTCGGACCAAAAGTCCGACGGTCCGCTCATCCCTAGCTTTGTTTACATGGCTGCAGTAAAGACTTGCCCAACAACCTATATCCTCCCTGCAGTCAATCACTGGTCTCAGCAGTATATAGCATGAGACCACAATTGGCTGCAGTGCGGCTGGACTCAAGAAATACACAGTGAAGTATAGCTTCTTTATTTGAACACAATACCAAGTACTGTGCATAATTTCTGATAACCTAGACAATCCCTTTAATTATATTGCTTATCTGAACCAGCTTGAGTCCAGTTTTGAACTGTTTGTGCACTACTGCCTCAGGCTTGGTTCATACTATGTAAAAACAACGGCCGTATTTAATAACAACGGCTAAGTTAAGTGTAATATCTACCAATATTCCTAAGTCTTTTTCAGTATCCATTTACCATTGGCTATATGATTGTAATTCTTCTTTTTTCTTTTTTTTTTTTTACAACTGCATAAAATTAGTTTTCCACTTCTCTGGAGACTCTAACCGCTCTAAATCTCTTAATATTATCATTATCTTTATTTATTACTCTACCGAGATGGTATTAGCTGAAAATATCCAAACTATTCTGTAAGGCATTATCAAGATGATTAAAACTTAAGGAATGATATGCAGCCACTTGCATATCATGTTAAGGATTTTCAGTATGATAAATTCCTATTACAATATTAATATTGGAATTGTTCTATTATAAGTGTGAGCAAATCCAGTAAACCTACATGGTTGTATGCTCTTATCTTTTTCATAGCTTTAAAAGATAGCTGTGGTGTAATGAGCAGAGCTGTCAAAGGGCAGTCATCAACATCTCAGATGGCAATGGCCGAATGTAAAAACTGCAGCTGTGGCTTAGCACAAATTAAAGAAGAAGTCTGGCCAAAATGTATTTTTAATATGTTATTACCTAAGAAAAGTTAGACAAATTCCTAATGTACACTAATTATGGGAAATGCATATATAGTGCTAGTTTCCTAGATCAGGCAGGCTTCAGATTCTGTAAAAAAAGTGACGTCACGCATTTGGTGTATTTCACATGAAGTGTCCAGCAGGGGTAGTAGTCTATGTAGTGTAGTGTCTATGTAGTGTAGTCCCGTAGTTGAGCCTGCATGTATTCACCATAGGGAGAGGGGTGTAAGATGTACTCAGGCTCGGACAGATCTAAAGGAAATGCCACTCTTCCACCCTTGTAGAACTACAACTCTCAGCAGGCGCTCCTGGATGCTGCTGAGCCCCCACTGCATCAGGCAGCACAGGGAGAGAGATGCATCTAACTACCTTTACCCTCCCTCCCTGTGCCGTGCAGCCCGTACAGCATGCCCTCCAGCCCATACAGCATCTGGGGTAGGATATAGGCATCCTATGTCTGGGGTCTGTAAGGGGCAGCGTTGGGAGATTGCCGTTCAGCCCCTACGGCATCTGGAGTATGTAGGGGGTAGGAGGGGGGCATCTTCCGTCTGGGGTCTGCATGAGGCAGAGTGAGGACATCCCAGTCTTATACAACTACAACTCTTAGCAGGCGCTCCTGGCTGCTGCTCAGCCCGCATGGCAGAGCAGCACAGGGAGGGAAGGGGAAGGTAGTTAGATGCATCTCTCTCCTTTTGCTGCCCGGTGCAGTGCAAGCTGAGCAGCAGCCAGGAGCGCCTACTGAGAGTTGTAGTTCTACAAGAGTGGGAGAGTGGCATTTCCTTGAGATCTGTCCGAGCCTGAGTACATGTTACACCCTTCTTCCTATTGAGAATACAAGCAGGCTCAGCTACGGGACTACACTACATAGACACTGCATTCGTGACGTCACTTTTTTTTTTACAGAATCTGAAGCCTGCCTGATCTACTAAAATAGCACTATATGTGCATCTCCCATAATTAGTGTACATTATGAATGTCTTACTTTTCTTAAGTAACAACATTTAAAAAATTACATTTTGGCCAGACTTCTCCTTTAAGGATTATACATTACCAATGTCATGAACATAGGCATCCCTTTGGTTAAGGTCAGTTAAAAAACTGTAAAATTTGATTCCTGCAGGCTTATAGATACTATTATAGATACTATAATAGCTACTCTCACTGTACATTATATTACTGTATACAGTTTTACCATTAGGATTTTTTAAGGAGTTTTTTTTCAAAATAACATAAGGGTCAGTTCACACGTAGAGACTCGCAGCGTAAATCTCACTGCGAGTCTGTCAGGTCCGCGCAGTTCACTGTCACTACATACTCGCAGCTGTCTGAACGACCGCTCCGTGTATGTAATTCTGCCGGCCCCTTAACCCCTTCCACTGGCTCCCGCTCCACTCACGCTCTGTATACAGTACCTCTCCTCGTTGCACGGGGTCCCGGAGTACTGCTCTCCCGCCCGGCCAATCAGTGTGTTGCCCAGCCGCAGCCACTGATTGGCCGGGCAGGAGAGCAGAACATCGGGACCCCGTGCAGCGAGGAGAGGTAATGTATAAAGAGCGGAGAGGGAGCCGGGCAGCAGCAGAAGGGGTTAAGGGGCTGGCAGAATTACATACACGCAGCAGTCGTTCAGACAGCTCAGAGTATGTAGTGACAGTGAACTGCCAGGACCTGACAGACTCGCAGCAAGTTTACGCGGCGAGTCTGTACATGTGAACTGACCCTAAAGGGGAGATCCACCTAAGAGCGAAAAAATTAAATGTTAGCTGGTCTTACTCACCAAGTTCCCCTGAGTATTTTGATCCATCCCCTGTCTTTCCAGCTGCTGACATTCCTGAGTTATACATTTTCTAAAAGCCAATCTATAACCAAGATAGGAAACTACATTTCCCATCATGCATTTCCCTGATTGGTCCATTTGCGTTCTCACCTCCTTAGCTTTCTTTCCTGCCCACTGCTGTCATTACAATTGCACAGTAAACACAGGACTGTTTTTTTTTACTGATTTTACATCACATCATCCCAGTATGTATACTATACTAGCAGATTATGTAGCAGTGCTGATGTGCGCATAGTGTAGCTATGTGCTGCATAAAGGGCATCTGTTTACCGAAGGTGGGGGGGGTGTAGTGTAGGTTTAGATCTCTGCTTGCTGATGGAATGAAAACATTCTAGTTCCATCCAGACTCTAAGAACATCTATAACACTTACAATATACAGAGCTGTGACTGGTACATATGTCTGCATTCACTGACAGCAAGCAGAGATAGAACTATAACATTTCATAGTACATAAACCTAGGCTCAGGGACACATGTAAGTCTTTGGAAGCAGCACAGGTGCATGGAGATGATGCTGATAATGTCTCCTGGGGGTTGGGTTACCAAGTCAATAGACAGCTAACCTAGGAGGAGGAGATCACATGTCCTGTGATTACAAAGGGTAGGGGGAAGAGGGAGCTGAGCGTAGTCTGTGTGGACCAACAGTAGAGGATTTTACACATCTAGAACAAACAGGTCTGGACTAGTGGTCAAGCTTACATAGGTTCATAGCTTCAATGAATTCCGCCCGCAGAAGGACCTGTCAGCTCACACAGTGAAGCGAGCAGCTCCGGCTGCTTGCTTCACTCTGTGCTATGGGAAGCTCTGATGCGGGCGCATGCTGATGCGCCCACATCAGAGCTCCACGGAGGAAAGATCATCCGGCCGGTACTTAAGTGATGATCCGGACGGGGACCGGCCATTCCGTGACCCGGCCGGAGTCACTGAAAGGCCGGTCAAATATGTAGTGTGAACATAGCCTAATAGTGGATTTAAAGTTTATCAACGTCACCAAGTCCTGCATTGTCAGGAGGCATGATTTTCAGCCTATGACGAAATGAAGGACACAAAGGTCGATATGCCCCACCTCCATGACACTTTCCACTGTCTAATCAACACATGGATGCCAAACTAAAAGGTATTTTTGCAAGGATTTTATTGTAAACACTATGTCGGCAAGATCTGCAGGGCAAGTGCTGTCATTTGCAGAGTCGATCCTTCAGGATCTGGAGCAGTAAGGGAGAAGGTTAGATAGCATATATGGAATACTGGTATTATAGGAACCCTCCCCAACCCCAATATCACCTCCCAGCACTCTGGTGGCTTATAGATGTATTACTGAAGTGCCAGGCCAGATTGCAAGAAGTCCTCTGACGCATTTGGCCTGTAAACTCTATGTTATGCAGGTCGGCTTTACAGGAATCTCTGTTTTGGCAGCTGTGGTTATATTGTGATGGGGAGAGGAGGAAGCATCCGAGAATAGAACAAGATCTAAGATAGACATTGCATCTCTGCTGCCTTATCTTCCATGCAGGGAAAACAAGAACAAATTCAAAGGAATAGAGGTTTTATTATAATAAGCCAAATGCACAATTTTTTGGTTGTTTTTTTTTTAAACTGTATTATTGAATTCAACTATAAAGCGTCTTAGTTCAGTCATTTTTTTACATACTGTACATTACTGTGACAGACATACAATTAAGGGATGCATTTTTGGGATATAAAAATCCTAAAAAGTCTTGTTTTGAAAAAAAAACATTTATACTTTGCTGGTTGCCAAAAAAACCTCTGCTGATTTATTCAACTGACAGTAAAAGTGAGGAACCATTTGGCCATGCAGACATCCCCATCCTCTCGGCCCTTGGGCACATGCATTAGGGAGTATTGCATGAGTAGCCAGAGGATGATCTTTTGTAACCTCCTGTTTCTTTCCTAATCACTATGTTAAAGCACTGTACTATAAAACACTTTCAAAGAAACTTTATTTTATGCCTCATGCCCCAGGCCTACCCAGGTATTCCAATGACTGCTTTACATATTTGCAAGAACAAAACTATTATAGTTACAGCAGTATATGGTTAATGGTCATGAAGCATGTTGTGTTACAGGACATAATCCATTTCACAGCTAATCAATTCAGTGTTCTCATCTTTCATAGATGCCCCAGAGACTGTTTTCTGTAAAGTGTGTAGACGGCTTAGAGGATCAGGAGCAAATAGTTTCCATTGTTGAGTCTGAATTACAGAGAACACTTTTTATTATAAGCACTGTTATTCTCCAATGAAAACACGATTTGTTTCAAATGTAAGAGTTTTAAACGTGTAAATCTCCAACAGACCCTTTCATCTATCCATTATCATAACTTGCTGGTGCGCAGGACTTAGCCGTCTTACAAAACAGATATCTGGTGGGGAACAAAAAACAAATGAGAACTATTTAGATCTTGGTTTTCTAAACCATATCAGCTCATGTTCATGAATTGATATGGTTTACATGTTATTGTTACTGTATGAAGTAAACATGGTACCCTATGTATAGGGTATCAACAGAATGGGGTATTCACAGTCCGAAAAGGTATTCCTATCAAGTGCCTCCTCTGCTCCTAAAACAGTAATAATGACCCTCTTTATGCTGACTAAAAAATTAAATGACCACCTTTGTGCTCCCTAACAAGTAATAATACCCTCTCCCCTAGTAAATAATAAAAAGGATACTTTATGTATTGTAATTATTTATACACTAACAGTAATAAGCCACTTTGTGACCCCACACAATGAAAATGTATCCTTGCCTAATCCTGATACCCTGATATCAGAGGAGCAGCTTAAGCCTCATCTAACTTGTGAAGTTTGTGGTCTAGGGAATAGACTCAGCAAAGAGACTTACAGCCCTATTACACCAAAAGAATATTGTCCGTACTTGGGCTTTTACCAGCAGCCAGGCAGCCCTTCCTGCAGCTTCCCCCCCCCCCTACTCACTGTCTGTGCGTGTCATAGCCCAGGCAATGAAATGGGGAACGAGAAGAAAGCGAGGGCTTCCTCCTATAGATCTGACCATGTAATACAGTCCTAAGGGTCCTATTAGACTGAGGGCCCTATTCCACCGGACGACTATCGTTCAGATTATCGTTAAAACGTTCGAATCTAAACGATAATCGTTCGGTTGAAATGCAATTAACGATTAACAACCGAACGAGAAATCGTTGATCGCTTTATAAGACCTGGACCTATTTTTATCGTTGCTCGTTCGCAAAACGTTTGCAAATCGTTCGGATTGAATAAGACGCCGTTCGGTCGTTCGCAATAGATACGAACGCAATAGTGAATAAATAGCGAAGAAGAAACGATCGCAATTACGATCATAAGTAACGATTATCGTTCCATGGAAATGAGTGAACATTTTCAGGTCTTCCGCAATAGCGGTCGTTTGAGATTGTTAATCGTTAACGATTATGCAAACGATAATCATCCGGTGGAATAGGGCCCTAAGCGTTTCTTTTATTTTCAACAATTGACAATATAGATCACAAATGAGTGTTTTAGGGAGTAACCTGAAATCGTTCACCATAACACACAGAACGATAGTCATTACTACGATCGTTACTGAGATTGCTTACTCCTTCTGATCCCAGCGAAAGAAGGAATGATAGGGGACATTTAAGAAGCGTCCGTCCAAGGCGTACGCCAGGGAGAAGGTGCAGATTCTCCCGTACGCCACGGTCGCCAGATGGGCGGGCTGGGAGAGCTTGGGGGGGCGTGACGAAGCGGGAAGGAGGCATGGTCTCCTCCCGCACCTCATTTATCATTTGCTCGCAGGCGTAAATCATGATCCAAATCTACACCTGCTGGAAGCAGATGTAGATTTAGTACACCAGGCGCAGGTTCGGGCGACCGGCAGACCGGATTCACTGAGAGGCGTGCACCTAATATAAGACCGGCGTAATTGTATGTAGGTCTTCATAAATCCCCCCCCCATGTGTACATATACAAAAGATAAGCAAACATTTAGTGAAGATTAACAATGATTTTAGGGTCAGCTTAAAAGATGCGATCAATGACATGAATGATTAGAAGGAGTAAACGATCTTAGTAATGATCATAGTAATAACTAACAACTATCGTTCTGTGTGTCATGGTGAATGATTTCAGGTCGTTTGCAAAAATGCGAGTTTGTGATTGTTTATCATCAATTGACAAAAACGAAAAATCTTTAAGTCTCATAGGACCCTAAGTGCTGGGTGGCATTTTCACAAAACCTTATGGGGGAGATTTATCAAACATCACCTTTCATTCCTCACAGACTCTTTGGAAAATGAAAGGGGGAATCTGATTGGTTGCTAGGGGCAACTGAGCCAGTTTCACTTTACACCATGTTTGATAAATATCCCCCAATGTGTCTATTTTGTTTTTAATTTATTTTATTTTTTTTTGTCAAAAATGTGAGTTATCTTTGGATAAAAGGGCCTAATATAAAACAAAAATGGATATTTGCATAGCAACGAACCACAGCTCAGATTTATATTTTACCACAATAATTTGGTGCAAAGTGCAACTCAGGCAGTGTTTGTCTCAGGCAGACTGATAAATCTAGGCAACACTTTGACAAGCACACTTCCAAATTCAAACCTTAACAAACTCTCTCCTCCAATCCATGTCTAGTAAACAAGTGATATTCCAGTATCTTAGACAGCTAGAATATAACTATATACTGTACCTTAGAATAACTATTTTGCACTGACTAAATAATATAAACACTAGAAGGAACAATCTTCATGGTTTTCACTTTATTAAGCCCCCAAAATGCCAAAATAATGTAAACTTCATGTGTGTATAATAAAAAATCTAAAGGTTATTCCCTGTGAATACTGGTGTGATCACAAGAAGAGAGGTATCACAGAGACATGATATGGTTAAAGGCGTTCTGCTGTCGTCTCTTCTTCTAAAGATATATTTTAATCCTGAATGAACAAAATTTGTATGTACTGGTTGTGATGTTAACACTATGCTGTAGGCAAGGTTTCACCTTTCAAAAACAGCATCTTTGAAAAAATGGAATGTGATTTTACTATTTTATTATATTTTTTTCAGGTTTCCTGCATTTACTTTTAACTTTTATTTATGCTCTTAACTTTTATGTGTGCTTTTTTTTTTCCAGAAATGCTATTGTCACTTCAAATCGGGAGTCTTGTCACTTAAAATGTACCTCCTGTCTAACAGGAAAACTTGCCAGTGCTGCTGGAATATGTAGTAACTGGGTGCGTTTTTTTAATTGTAAGCTCAGCCAAACCTTTTAACACAAGGATAAGTTAATTCCTTTTAGCAATACTGGCTTCCATGGGGCTAATGCTGTACCTTGATCAGCCAGCAAGGCACAATGCCTTTGGATTTGTATCTCTGCATTTACTATTAGCTTCTCCTCCTTCTCCTCTCTCCTGCTGGCAGCCACTCACAGGGAGACAACCCTCCCAATCTCATCCCTCTCACTTGGCGGTTACATACCCAATTGATTCTGTGCTGGTAAATAACATTACAGAGGAAAGATCTTTTAGATTTTCCTTTTTTTAATGATTCAAATAAGCAAAATGTTTGATCCAATGTAGGTTACCATAAACCTAGGTAGGTTAAGGTAGGTTACTTCTGAGTCTGCAATCTTCATCCCTTCATTCATTTTCAGACACCCTGACATCTTGCAGCCTGGCTTTAGGTTCACATTTTTCTCAGGTGAGTCTGTTCTCTCAGTAATACATGCTAGATATTCGAGCCATGCTGCTGCTCAGGAGTCTATAGTTTGTTGAAGGAGCTCTGTTTTCTACATTTTTTGTACACAGCCCATGCGATTCTCCCCTGCCTACTGCCTTTTGTGTGCTTGCCTCCTTATGTACAGCCCACGTGAGCTACTCTCCATGTATGATTTCCCAACTCTCCATAACTTTAGCTGCTATTGATATTCTGCATGGAAAGCTGGTCTTACCTAATAAGAGAATGTTCCGCATCCAGCACTGGTTAGTGTAACATAATCCTGCACTATGTCACAGAATGTTACATCACTACATAATATCACAGTGGCATTAAGTGAATGAATGACAAGGCCCTGTATGGGTACTTAAGGAATGATGGTCGACCAATACACTGCAGAGACACCATCACATTTTTAGCCAATGTTAGCCAATCCAGAAAGGGAAGATCAGTTTTTCCTTCCTGGCAGAAGGTCTGGCTAGTTCACTGACGTTGACAAACACGTGCCGGTGTCTCCACAGTATTTTTGCGTATTTGTCTTTCCAAGGGTCAATGTTTGTAAGGTAACTATGCTGATCAATATGAGATTACCATGGACACATTTTCATTGAACCCATGCACAGACCCAAAGGGAAAAGAAGTGTTACATAACAATTAAACAAGACAACTATGATACAAGAGACAACAGAATCATACAAAGCCCAATTTTCTAGCCAATCCCCTTATCAACATCTGCAGGTTAACATAGATGACGAGCCAAGGCACAGGGAATAGATATTACAGGGAGGGGCAGCTAATATGGGTAACAAAAGAAACAGCTAAGACCCAAACAGAGGCAGCAAACAGATGTAAACTAACACAGGCCACTTCAGAAACATTCAACCATGGGGACAATCATTTTTCAATTTTCATTTCATTGATATCTATTTCTTTTTCCCACCATAGCATAGTGTTTATTGATAAATTTTTGCCTAACCTGGGGTGCATCCTGAATCCAATACTGGGCTATAAGCTTCCTGGCAATATAAAGCAATCAACCAACTAACACCTTACCATTAGTATCCAATGGGAGCTTACAAAACTTTGGTGGGTAATATATTACATTTATTTTCACAGCTCTGGCCTCTTATCAAGGTTTAGGAACCAGGCTGTTTTTTCTACTAATGTCTACTGAAGTTTATGTCTATGAAAAATGTACCTGACTTATGGTGATCTCACTAGCTCCTAACATCTACAGTATCATGTTTACCCCTATTCATTATATAATGTTACATCATATCATAGGTAGAGCATTGCTGCATTTAATGCTACACTAATGGACAATGCAAATTATATACCACTTTGCCTATATACTAACGGTCCTGGGACCTTAATGTGTAGTCTGTAGCAATCCTGCTTATAAGGAAATAATGTCAAACTGAGCTGAAACAAATAACAGGCAGATCAATAAGATGTGACAGGTTCTCAACTGAATGCTTGCCCTATGGTGACCTGTCACTGCCCCGTGCACAAAGAAGATTTAATGAATGGTCAGAAGCACATCAGATAACTGGTGATTCATTCTGGATACCAGGATGTGCTAGGAATATAAATCAGATCTTCCATGAGTCTCACTTAAAGCTGAGCAATTTTCAAATTACTTCATATCTCATTTGTAAATCATGTTGACCAAAGATCAAACAAAGTTTATTTAATAGGGCAATCTTCATTTATGTGATGTTAGGTTATCACCCAAGGTTTCTAAGTGCTTATATTTTTATAAGAGTAGGGACACCCCTGTTCTTACAGCATGTACCTGGTATGCAAAAAACTGATGAACATATATAAATATATATATATATATATATATATATATATATATATATATATATATATACACACTCACCGGCCACTTTATTAGGTACACCTGTCCAACAGCACGTTACCACTTAATTTCTAATCAGCCAATCACATGGCAGCAACTCAGTGCATTTAGGCATGTAGACATGGTCAAGACAATCTCCTGCAGTTCAAACCGAGCATCAGTATGGGGAAGAAAGGTGATTTGAGTGCCTTTGAACGTGGCATGGTTGTTGGTGCCATAAGGGCTGGTCTGAGTATTTCAGAAACTGCTGATCTACTGAGATTTTCACGCACAACCATCTCTAGGGTTTACAGAGAATGGTCCGAAAAAGAAAAAGCATCCAGTGAGCGGCAGTTCTGTGGGCGGAAATGCCTTGTTGATGCCAGAGGTCAGAGGAGAATGGGCAGACTGGTTCGAGCTGATAGAAAGGCAACAGTGACTCAAATAGCCAACCGTTACAACCAAGGTAGGCAGAAGAGCATCTCTGAACGCACAGTACTTAGAACTTAGAGGCAACCTTAGAGCCTTGGAGCCAACGGCACCGCCCCCCGCTTGCGTCTCTGCGTCTCATCATGGAACGCAGCGTTGGGAAGGACCAGGTGATCTTCAGCCGGTCACATGATCGGCCAAATGCTAGGTCACGTGATCACAGCCCCGGCAGAATGCGTGCCAGGGTGGACCGCATTTCTAGTTGATACGTTGTGTATAGCCATGACACCGATGCTACGCATGCCCAGTCTGTGCTCTGTCAGTAACATACACAAGGCAAAAGTATCTACTTGATTGTTAATAGACCTACACAGCAAAAAATGTTTATAGTGCGAAAACCAAAGTAGGTATAGGAGTGTATGTTTATATGTGTATCCATGGATCACAGAGAAGTGTGTCTCTACTTATGTGGAACACGTTACTACAGACAAAGGAATGGGAGGCATATGGTGAAGGTATAGCGGGCGTACAGGATAATGAAAAGGATAATCATCAAATAGGTGTAGAGAAGGCTAATAGTTGCCATACAAGGGGGACAGGTATGATACCACAGAAGCGAAACCGGAAAACTCAAGTATGAATTAGTTATTAGTATAACGGTCACCACGGGGCTAGGTGTTGGAGACAGCGTCTGTCCCTAGGAATCCCAAAAGTTCTCATTTCCCGGTACAAAGTAACTAACTGTCCCTAGATTACCCTATCAGTTCCCCTAGTGTCCTATTCTAATACGGAGCACTTGCCCTAAAAAGGGCGACCCCGTCCGGAACCTGTCCCTACCCCTAACACTCACGCTGTACTAGTCATTACCGAGACAGGGGGATATTACATTTAGGGACCAGAGATATATGGGTGACGTCACCGGGTCTAACAGACCGATAAAAAAATATTAGTGTCGCACCAAGAATGTAATAAAGGAAGGGGCGGTGCGTTTCCCACACTATATCCCACAGACTGAGCTACAAAAATTAACGGCACTAAACAGTGAGGTTAAAACTAATTAAGGTTAACCCTAAAAGAGGCTATGTGGTGACCAAAAGTATATAGATATGTGTTGCCACAAAGTGCTAGCCTACACTATGTCTCAATAAAACAAGTGAAGGTAAGATGTTCATTCAGACCTTTCGGGGTTTGGGAGCGTAACCTATAGATCCATTCGCTTTCCTTCTGTAGTATCCTCCTGTCCCAATCTCCACCCCGTACTGGCGGCCGAACCCTTTCAATAATAGAAAATTTGAGACATTTGAGGTCTCCGTCATGTGTGGAATTCACATGACGTGCGATGGGTGTATCCCTCTTATGTTGAATGTCTCCTAGGTGTTCAAGGATTCTTCTTCTAAACTCGCGCTTAGTCTTTCCCACATAATCAAAGGGGCAAGTGCAGGTACATACATACACCAACCCCTTGGTTTTACAATTCACCAGATCACGGATTTGGAAAGTTTCCCCAGTGTTTGTACAGATGTTACTTTTAGTAGGAGTAACAAAGGGACATGCTTTGCATGTGCCACATCGGTACAAACCCTTTGTTCTATCCTCCAGCCAGGTCGTAGCCATGTGGGGTCGTGTATAATGACTATGTACTAGTCTATCACGTAGACTTCTCCCTTTCCTATACGTGACACTCGGATATTGTGTGATAACTCCTGAGATATCGTTGTCGGCAAGTAGGATAGGCCAGTACATTCGCAAAATTTCCATTACTGATGCCGATTGGTTATCATAAGTGCCGATCAGCCTCAGGGGTTGTGCACCATGTGGATTGTCCCTAGGGGTAAGTAAATCATTTAAACATGCAAGAGATTGTAATCGGCAAGAGTTAGACAGGACACTTTGTGGGTATCCCCTCTGTATAAACCTCCTCTGTAGGTCTCTCGCCTGGATATGGAATTCCTCCATTTGGGAGCAGTTACGACGAACCCTAAGGTACTGCCCCTTGGGGATACCTTTACGGAGGGCCGTCGGATGGTAACTACCCCAATGGAGGAGTCCATTGGTGGCTGTGGGTTTCCTAAATAAAGTGGAACATAACCGACCATCCCGTTTGGAAATATTCAGATCCAGAAAAGCAATTGTCTCTTTCTGTATTTCATGAGTGAACCTGAGTCCAAGTTCATTCATATTAATCAGGGTCATGAAATCAACAAACTCTTTCTCTGTACCATTCCATAAAAGGAGAATATCGTCTATATATCTTGACCAGGATATAATCCTGGAGGTCCACCAAGTCTCTTCAGCAGGAAACACAATCGTGTCCTCCCACCAGCCTAGGAGGAGATTGGCGTATGTGGGGGCACATGGGCTCCCCATTGCCGCCCCCCTAACTGTGTGATGCCATCATGTCAATATGGACCAAAATCTCTGAGGAATGCTTCCAGCACCTTGTTGAATCTATGCCACGAAGAATTGAGGCAGTTTTGAAGGCAAAAGGGGGTCCAACCCGTTACTAGCATGGTGTACCTAATAAAGTGGCCGGTGAGTGTATATATATATATATATATATATATATATATATATATATATATATATATATATATAGTACATGTGTCCTGTTCTGTATTAATGAGTGAAACGAAAGCTGTGGTTTGGAGTCATATTAAAGACAATGCAATGGAACAAAGTTATCAGCATTTCCCCAATATATTTTCTGACTCTCCCACCATATAATCAGGAGTTGTGCCGATAGTAACCCTGCAAGCACAGTCAGCAGAGAAAAACATGTATACTTTGGATTGCGAGTAACTTTGTCTTTTGCAATATGAGCACCCCTGTGTCCCCATCCTGATACTGTACTTGGTAGAAACCTTCTCATTTTAACCCACTGCTACCCAATCAACTCAACCATTTATAGGACGCCTTCCCCCTCTCCTCCCTTGCCCATTAGGGACCTTGCAGAACTGTGTAGAGCCTCCTGTGGAAGCGAGCAGCTCGGCCTTATCTCCTCTCCCTGATGTTGGAGGAGTGATTGTGAGTGAGGCTTGGGCACTCTCCTGTTATGAATAATATGAAATCTCTCGGCAGATTTGCATGATTTTCTGTGTATAGTGGTAAGGTACATAGTCAATCTGCAACAAAATCTTTATGCAAAAAATTCTACATGCAAAACATTCTCAAACTTGAAGATTTATTAAGTTCAAGTGCCTAAGGCAGCATAAGCTTAAGCGTAAGCTTGCAGTGGTATATCCTCCATGAGGAAACATAAGAACTAAAAGTAATGACTGTCACTTTAAACTTTGATATGTCTTGGTGATATGTCAGAAGTTTTGATCAGCAGAGCTCTCGGTACTGAGACCATGGCTGATCACTGAAGCGAAGGATCAAAAGTGCTTAGTTGAGCTATGAGCCCCTTTGGCTTTGATCAGCTTTATTTGGCTCGCCTCGGAGAGGTGGGCCTAGTGCTGATCTGACTCATAGACTATGAGCATGTATGCGCTTGGCTGATCACAGCCAAAGGGGCACCACGCACTGAGCACTTCTGCCCCTTTGGAATCAGCACCCAGACCTTTCCAAATCATTGACATATCACTATGACATGTCTGACGTTTTCTGAAATGACAGTTACATTTTTCCTCAAGTAAAACCGTTCCTCACTGTGGAGAGAGCAAATTAGCAGATACAGATACAGTCCATGCATGTACTTTGTCTTCCTGAATGGGAGAGGGAAAGGGCTCCTGTTTACCTCTGTGACATGGATGCTACTATCCATGGTTACATGGTCACATGCAGCATTTTGTGGCTTCTCGCCACTTCATCTGGCTCTCTTCTCTTTTTAAAAAAATTGCACATTTCTAATTTGAGTAATTACCCAAAAATGTGCATCTCATTTTGTTAGGTATAATAGGGGGCGATCATTGTTAGTGGTTAACTTGAGTTGGGGGGGGGGGGGGTAGATGAACAAACTTTGAGCACACTTGAGCATCCAATCATGCAGCATTTGAGTAGCGGTGGCTACTGAAGTTAGATGCAACTATAGAGAGTCCTGGCAAAAATAGATACAGCCTATTGTATTCATGTTTTCCCGGACTCCTGCATCCAACTTTAGCACCTACCACTAATTAAATGCTGCATGGTCAGGCTTAGACAAACCTGAGCACGCTCAACGTTTGCTCAACTCTAGTGATTTATGATCTGCAACTTTTGGTGTACACTGTAGTTTGATTTGTTTATGACTACTGACTGCAATAAGAAAGCATGAAATATATATCGAATATTTAAATTTTCATTACATATAATAGTATTTTAAATAATCTGGCTGTTATAAAGTCACCTAACCCCACGCCAGCGCCCTTCTCTTCCATAGTAGGGGCACTCACTATCATTTCCTGGTAAGTGGGGATGGGTTTCTCTGTTACCCAGTACATAGTGTGAGGTGAATGAGCAAATTAAAATTCTGGAATGCCGAGCCAATCTGGGCCCCCGCTGATGCTCCAGTTAGGTTTGCAGTTTATGCAGCTGCTGAGGAGTCCATCTGGAGGTGCTTTGGGCCGCAGCCACACGCTTTGCAGCATCCAGGCTCACAAGTTAAGGGGACCCTGTCCAGGAATCTGCCACAGGCACAATTATGTACTGATGACCTGTTGCACATAGTTGTTGTGTTTGAGACATGAAAATATCAAAGGCCCCACACTTGTATATTTGTTAATGTGTCACTACCACTCTTAAAGATCTTGTTACACTGGTAAGGCGTTACCTGTTGTAGGCATTCATACAAGGGAAATTCCCTCCAAGATTTGGACATGTTTCCCCCAACATGTGTTCCAGCATTTCAAGCTTTGTGAGGGGGAGAGAGGGTGAACATCTATTTACTACATTATAAAGATAAGAATTTTTGCCAATTCAAATCATGGGGGAATACTTGTTAGTTCCATTCCACATGAAAAGTGTAGTCAGCTGTTTATATGAAGATTAATCATGCAAATGCAGTACACGCCAGAGCACATCTGATGCAGATGTCAGACAGCACATCACCTGATCTAAAAATACATGAAATTATTCATAAGAGAAACGGACAAAGTAAAAGCTAAGAAATCCCAATACTTTGGACCAATGACTTAACCCCTTTGTTACCAAGGTCAATGGTGCCCAAATATCCGAGTCAAATTAATGCAATGTTCCTCCTCGCCTTCTAATAGACACTTTTAAAAACTTTTTTTTAATTACACTTTTATTATACAGTTAAACATGCAATCTTTAGATTGCATATACTAATCTATGCTATAGCACACTGATGTGTGCGGGACCACTCACACTACAGCGGTCCCGCACACATCTAAAGCCCCTCACTGTAAGGAACGTATATACACGTTTCTTCTGCATGGGGCATCTGCAGCAGGAAGGTATATATTCGTATTGTGGATGTGAAGGGATTAAACAACGCCTAACAATGCCTTTTAAATAAATCACAATGTTTTTTTGGGGAAAAAAAGAAACAGCCTTTTGTGTAATGTTTTCATTCATTTCATTTTTATACCATGCCATCATAACTACCAATTTGGGCCCAAAAACTGCAGTCAAAAAATTGCAGTGTGAAACCTCTGTAATACTTCACAATCCCCATTACATCTATCTATATTAATAATTATTTTATTTTTATAGCTAACATATTCTGCTGCACTTTACGAGTCTAGGGATACATATACTGTATACACAAACTGAAACATTACAGAAATACACATGTAACCATCAAGTCAAACATATGGAGTGAGGACCCTGCTCAAGAGCTAACAATTTATAGGGAAAGGGTTTGTGGCAAAAGACCAATCCTAATATCTATCTATCTATCTATCTATCTATCTATCTATCTGGGCCATATATTATCAGCCATAACATTGACCCCTTGAGGACACAGCTATTTTGGGGCTTGAGGACACTGTATTTTATTTTAAACTTTACATCACTTTGTTCAGAGAGCCATAACCTATAAATCAACCCGTTGACATGACATTAATGACTCTGTTGTGTTACTAAACACAGGGACTAAAATATTTTGAATTCATTTTTTGGGCGAGGGGGAGCAGAGGTAGAAATAATAGCAACTATGTAGTTGTGTTCTGTTTTTATTGCATTCACTTTGTGTTATAAAAGACATGTTAAGATTACTCTGCAGGACTTTAAAGGGGTTGTCCAGCAAAAATCTTTCAAATCATCTGATATCAGAAAGTTATATAGATTTGTAGTTTACTTTTATAAAAAAATCTCCAGTCTTCCCATACTTATTAGCTGCTGTATGTACTGCAGGAAATGTTGTTTTATTTTCAGTTTGACACTGCTCTCTGCTGACATCTGTGGCCAAGACAGGAACTCTGTCTTGTTGTTTTTTTTTATGAATCCCCATAGAAAGCCTCTCCTGCTCTTGACAGTTCCGGTCTCGGACAGAGATGTCAGCATTGTGTTAGACTGAAAATAAAAGAACATTTCCTGCAGGACATACAGCAGCTGATACATACTGGAACACTTTTTTTAATAGAAGTAAATTACAAATCTATATAACTTTCGGACACCAGTTGTTTTGAAAGGAATAGATTTTCGCTGGACAAACCCTTTAACACTGCAGAATTTAGACAGTGTTTTTTTTTCCCCCTTCTAGTTTTACTACTTTTGCACAGTACAAGGGAGGATATTTACTAAGACATCTTCCAAAACATGGGAATGCACCATGTGTTGTAAAATATAAAATCAGTACTCAATGAATACACATGAGCTATCACAATACATTAATATTAGGAAGGACAAACGACCAGCACCACTGTCCAGTTGTGCAACTCCAAAAAACCAAGTAATTCAAGTATTGATGGCACTCTTTGTCAAGGCTTATCATAAATACTACAGACATGTTGACATATAGACATATTTTCATAAACTTAATATATGCTGAATTAGATGCTAGAGTGTCAGTGCCATCACAGAAAACTTTTGACATGTCATAGAGACATGTGAAAAGTTTTCATTGGTTCAGGTATGAGTCTTCAGACTCGTTCCAATCGTCAGAAAGAACAGGGAGAGGATTGTGCTACAATGCGTCCAATCCCTGCTCTGTGTCAGCATTATCAGCATAATAGACTTACATTATGAGCCCAAAATTAGAGATATGGAGACAGCATCAAGGTGTGGGTACTTTAATTCCACCAGGCAAATGCAACGTTTAGGTTGGCGTAAGGGTTGCTTGAGAAAGGCTGTTACGCCGGCCTAAACGTTGCATTTGCCTGGTGGAATAAAAGTACCCACACCCATATCATTAATTTTGGATTTTGATCAGACGTGGATCCAGTCTGGTGAGGCGTTCATCGTCTATTCTGGTGGAACATTGGTCTGGTGCTGTTGGCACTGTGTTTAAATTACACCATGAGCCCGACTGATCATGTGATGCAGAGTCGGGAGAGAATTGCGGTTAATGCCGTCTTCTCCTGGCTCATTCTCCCAATCGGTACAGGTCTGAACATTCAGACACAGACCAATCAAAACTTTTGACATGTCTCTATGACATGTCAAAAGTAATTTTTTTATGGTGCCAGTGACATTTTAACCTCTGGTGAGTAAAACATGTTTGGGGGCTGTTGTATTGAATTTCAAGCTTGTCCTCTGCACCAATTAGTACTAGGTAGACTGCAGCTACCCACTACAGACCAGCAATATAGTTGGGCCAATTTTTTGTTTGGCCTCATAAGAAGTATATTTACCTTATTAGTGATCCCATCTATCAGTCCTAATAAACAAATAACAAATTACTGCCATTGGGGCACCATTTTAATAGTCTTAATCCACAGTTACACCTTGATATATTTTTTTCTATTCTTCATTTTAAATAATAATAAATGTAATTTTTAAGGAGAAACATATGGGTATTATTAGGCTATATTGGAGCTTTTCTGGACGTCTTAGCGGCTTAAATATGCACTTGCCAAATTTGGGGCAATCTAAGTATGCTTTACTAAGTGCTAGGACGATATAGTATTTTGCAATTAAGTTTTATTCTTGTTGGTTACTGTTCTGTCACTAGATGTCACCACTCTGCTGATATGACATCTTAAAGCATCCCGTAAAATGCTCGATAGATAAGACAGTTACAATCAATTCACAATTGCAATTAAGGCAAAACAAAGCACTTTTCAGGAAAATAACTTACGAACTAGTCTATAACGCCCAGGTTACAACGTAATACACAATCTTTTTGAATGGCAGCTACTGATGTTTACTATATACTGTGCATACTGTGTATTCATTAGAAGAGATAAGAACACCATGAACACAAAGAAAAAATGCTTCCAGTACATTTTATGGATAGCTGTATATTTTAGGCAGTTTATGTTACATGTTTATTTTCAGTTTTCTTCCAAAAATGTTTTACATGAATTTAACTGACTGTAAAGATTAGAGATGAACTAGAAAACTACAAATAGAACAGCATTCTTATCCTGTTTGGATGTGTTCAATGTGATACGACACATACTGAAAAAATTTCTTAAATGGCACTTGCACGTATGCTGCTAATAATAATAATATTTACTTGTGTAGCACTTCTCATCATACTGGCTGTGCCCTCCTCTCTCCTAGTCAGGCTTGATTGACACATTGAGCGTCATTCTCCCAACTACAAGAGGTTATTATGGTAACTTCTGAGCCTTACAGAATATTCTTTTAAGGCTATGTTCACACAATGTATATTTTCAATTTATCATGGAGGTTGTTGCAAATTGTAATACCTGCCGTAATTAATTGAAAATACACATTGCATTGAAGTTTATGGAATCCTGGCCGGAGTATATACACACTGTATACACTCCGGACGGTATTCCTTGCGGCCGCACGAAAAACTGACATGTCAATTTTGTGTGGCCGCTATTGTTTTTTTTGTGTGTTTGTTTGTTTTTCAAAACATAGGACGCTATAGCTATGGAATTTATTATTTTTTCTATTTTCATTTATTCTATAGAACGTGAAATTGCCTAAAACATAGAAAAGTATTTTGGAATAAAAACAACCCACCAAAAAGGTGGCATTAAAATTTTGTGGAGCCACAAAAGTAAAAAAAAAACTTTTTTAAAGAAATCTCTTCTGTTAAAGGGCAAATCTAATACTTTGCAGCACGCCTCCCTACAATACTTACCTCCTCCACTCACCTGGTGCTACAACTGTAAGATCTTCCATTCCTCCTGTGGTCCTGTCCTTTTTTCCAAAGACATGTCACTCATGCAGTAACCACCCAATCAGACCTGTGACTGGCTGAGTGGAGAATGGTATGTCTTTAGAAGGAAGAACAGGACTGTAGCAAGACCAGAAGATCTGATAGCTGCAGCACCAGGGGAGTGAGGGAAGTAAGTATGCCAGGTTATATTTATACTTAATGCACAGGGAGGCAGGTAACAAAGCATTAGATTGTAAGTGCTTAAAAACAGTATTCTTGCTTTTGTCTCCTTTCTTGCTTTTTTTATTACTAATTATTTCACTTATTATTTTGCCAATTGTAAGGCACTATGGAATACTACAAAGTAAAACTGATTTAGCCTGTACTGTACTACAAGGAACATAAGTAAGAGAGAAAACTTTGAAGTGCCTAAAGGAAAGCATGTAACATTACACTACACAGCTAAAAACAGAGGCAAGAGGAAGCCCCCAAATGAACGTGGCATACCTCTTAGCCTCATATATTTCCTGACTAGGGGAGACTCTCCTGCTAATCCCTGTCACATGAAGTTTCCGGATGCAGGGGAATAGTCTAATGCTGGCACATCTAGGTCACTACAAAGGTCCTTGCAGTTGGTACACTAGTATTTTATTTGACCTTTCCTAAATAAAATTATACCCCATTGGCTGTAGCATCTCAGTAAAGCAGATTACATGTGAAATTGTACTTGAGATAGCAAACTATGAACAGCACACTACATAATTAGGAACCTCAGAGCCTCTTATTGAACGTTTGGTAATGTCTCCAGCATCAACAGCTTCTCTAAGCTTATAATAAAATAAATGTGATATCAATAAAATAGCATTGAAAAGCATGTATAATAACCCTTTTGTATATTATTACAGGAATAATATATGGCCCTAAATGGGCAAATTTCACAAATGAAATATAAAACTTCTATTTAAAAAAAGCATGCTGGACAAGAAAAATGCACAAACCAATCTGTTTATAACTCACAGGATAGATAGATAGAAATAGATCAAAGGCTAGAGCAAGGGTAGTTTGTAAATGCAAAGAATATCACAATACATAGGGGGACATGTATCATCCGGTGTACGGATGATTTTCGTCGGAAAGTGCAGATTTGCGCATTATTTTATTCGCAAATGGCCAATTTGCGAATAAAATATTTGCAAATCGACACTTTCCGCCGAGTACGCCGGGGGGGGGGGGGGAGGGGGGGGGAGGGGGTGTGAAGGGGGCGGAACGGAGGGCGTGGACTCAGAGTCCGCGCGATTCACCATCCTTCTGCCAAAACATACGCAGAAAACCTACTCCAGTCCTCAGCTGGCGTAGGTTTTCGGCGGTGCGCACCGGAGCGCACGGGATTTATGTAGAGGCACTCAGCCTCTATATAAATCCCCGTAGCGCTGGAGATGCGGGGACATTTTTAAGTCCGGCGTAAAAAACGCCGGACTTAATAAATGTCCCCCATAGTGTTATTTAAATGGGTTATTCAGGATTAAAACTTATCACTGCTTTCTTACAGAAACAGCACCACTCTTGTCCTCAGTTTGTGTGAAGTATTGCAGCTAATGAATAGAAACAAGTTGTAATACCACAAACAACCCATGGTGTGGGAATGCTTTTAGAAGACAACAGCTATGTTTTTTCTAATCCTAGATATCTTCTTTAAAGCATTATGGTCCCTTAAAGAAAAAGAACCCTTGACATGTCTCACAGACAGCCTTAACCCAGTTCACTCCTTATACTTACCACACTTAATTGAATATTTGATATGACATGTGACCATATTGGTTTGGAGTATGTTATTTATGGAGTGTAATGTTCCTCTATTGGACCCTTTATCTAAGCAAATGTAGATTTATTTTCCTGTTTATTACTTGCTGTCTGCACAGGTGATAAATTGTTTTGTACTCTAAGGGGGAGATTTATCAAAGGGTGTAAAATTTAGACTGGTGCAAACTGCCCACTGCAACCAATCACAGCTCAGCTTCCAGCTCTGGTGAAAGAAAAGCTGAGCTGTGATTGGTTGCTGTGGGCAGTTTGCACCAGTCTAAATTTTTCACCCTTTGATAAATCTACCCCTAAATGTCTTACTTTGCCAATGATTTTATTCAGAAAGCAGGTAAATATACAAATCTAATGACAATGAGGTGTGTACTGTCTCCTAAGTTCTTGACTGCGTCACTTTTTCATGTCTGTTTGGTATGAGAGCATACTGTAGGTTATAAAATATAACAGTAAGTGTCCTATTCCACGGGCCGACCAGGGCCTGTTCAATAATGTTAACGAGCGCCCATCTGGTAGATCGGCGCTCGTTTACTGGGCCTATTCCACGGCCCGATAATCGTTTAGCGAGGGCTGCAGGGACATCGTTACTGATGTCCTTGCAGCCCTTGTTTAAACACCATACATTACCTAACCAACCCGTGCGCAGCAGCAGCTTCGGTGCGGCCTGTTAGCTAACAGACCGCTCAGCCAATCAATGGCCACGGCGGCACTGGCCAGTAATTGGCTGAGCGGTCTGTCAGCTAATAGGCCGCACCAAAGCTGCTGCTGCGCGCGGGACCAGGAGGAAGAGGGGCACAGGAGATGCCCTGCAGCTTGGTTAGGTAATGTATGGCGCTTATGGAATTGTCGGTCGCCCGCCGTGCATCTCTATTTAACGCATGCTGCTCAGTTCCATTGAAGTGAATGGAACTTAAAGTGACTCTGTACCCACAATCTGACCCCCCAAACCACTTGTACTTTCAGATAGCTGCTTTTAATCCAAGATCTGTCCTGTGGTCCATTTGGCAGGTGATGCAGTTATTGTGCTTAAAAACAACTTTTAAACTTACAGCCCCGTGCCCTACAGGAGTATCTCTGCCCTAACTTTGCACCATTTCTCCATCCCTCCTCCCCACTCTCTCCATCATTAGGAATGCCACTGGAACATTTTCTCCATGCTTAACATTTGCACAGCTGCTTAACGATCCAGCCCATGTGCCTGGGCTGCCACAGCTGACGAAGGAGCATTTCCAATGATAAGGAGGGCAGGGAGGAGGGATGGAGAAGTTGTGCCAGCCTAATGCATACACAATCTAGGCCACTCCCGTTGGGCACAGGGCTGCCAGTTTAAAAGTTGTTTTTAAGCACAATAACTGCATCACCTGCCGAACAGACCTCAGGACAGATCTTGGATTAAAAACAGCTATCTGAAGGTACAAGCGGTTTAGGGGAATCAGATTGTCGGTACAGAGTTGCTTTAATTGGAAACCACACCTGAACTGGAGACAAGAGTCGTGCTGTCTCTGAAAGAAAGTGGCCATGTTTTTGTAGCACTGGATAACCCCTTTAACCAGTGCACTGCCACTGATTGGCTGAGTGGGACACCAGGGAGCCGGGAGCCACAGAAGCAGGCCAGAGCACGGACAGGTATTCACCGTATTCACCAGTCAGTGGTGGGTTCAGGGGGGCGGGGCTTTACATACTCGCAGTTTGATTGTGGTTTTGCAACTTAAGGCCCTATTACACAGAGCTATGATCTGCCGAATCAGAAAGATATTGCCCCGCGTAATAAAGACAATGATCAGCCAAGGATCAATCGCTCTTCACCTGACCTTTGCCACACATCATTCCATGTAATATTTGATGCGCAGCGGGCGGCGGTGTTAGTATAAAGAAAATAATGAGGATAATATGCTTACTTCTCTATGCTCCCTGATGTCCTTCTTCTTTGTCTCTGGTTTCTCAATGACCACCACAGCGTATAACACTTCCACAGACAAATATGTCTCTGCAGTGAGAGCCCGCTCAGCCAATCACTGGCTGTGGTGCTGTCCCATCTCAGACAGTCAGCAGGGGACTTAGAGACATGGGGGGGGGACACCAGAGGAGCATGGAGAGGTAAGCATAACATCTTAATTATTTTCCTTATACCGATGCCAGAGTACACAATTAAAGAAAGGGCTGCACGGACATCTCAATGTCTCTACACCCTGCCCGCACGATTATTGAGCCACATCAATTATCTAGTAAATCAGCGCACACTTACTCAATGGGTCAGGCCATCTAATACAGATATTTAAAGAAAGAGGCCAAGTTTTTCTAATTCTAATCCCTTTAAGCTAGTCATACACATTAGATATGCGTCCACCAAACCTGACAATTTCGACAAGATCAGCCAACCATCTAACGTGTATGGGTTCTTCCAAACCCACTGTAGATAGCTGCCCAACTCTTCTGTGCTCCGGGAGGCAGGCCATGGGCAGAGTGGTCTGACAGCAGCTCTTTCCCATCTTTTAGCCATGGCCGTTTCTAGAGGCGGGCGGGCCGGGTGACCGCACGGGGCGCCGTCAGCTTGGGGGTATGGCATCCGCTGGTGGCATCCCCCGGACCTAACTTTGCTGTGTGCGCCCTGCGGCTGCCCGCCCTATCACCTGTGCAGACCGGCCTCCCGACTGGCCAAACGCCCGCCCCCTCACCTGTCCCGACGACCGGGCGCGAGACCAGCCAAACACCCGCAGCCCTCCCCGGATCGCGCACCAACCGAGCGCTGATCACCTGTCAGGTTGCCGCTGCCGCCCCCTCACACTTCATCTCCCTCTAGCAGGCGCAGTGACGTCATATCCCTGTGCCTGCTGGAGGGAGAAGATGTGTACGGCGGCAGTGGCCTGCTCTTCGCAGGCAGGAAGAGAGGAGGAGAGAGGGACTCTCTGATTGTTTTAAGGTGAGTATAATGTTTTTTTTTGTGTGTGTGTGTGTGTTAGGCAATGAAGGGGGGTATTGTTATTATGGGGGCAGTACAGGGGTTATTATTACTATGGGGCAGAGCATGGGGGAGTTGGAATTTTCACTATGGGGACAGCACAGGGGGGGGGTTTATTACTATGGGGGCAGACTACAAGTGGATTATTAATATTGGATGAGGGGGGAGCACAGGGGAGGAATATTGGTATGGGGGGAGCACAGGGGGGTTTATTACTATGGGGGGAGCACAGGAGGGATTATTAATATGGGGATAGAGCACAGGGGGGATTATTAATATGGGGATGGAGCACAGGGAGGATTATTAATATGGGGATAGAGCACAGGGGGGATAACTGATATGGGGGGGGGCACAGGGGGGGTTATTACTATGGGGGGGCAAACCACAGGTGGATTATTAATATGGGGGCAGCACAGGGAGGATTATTAATATAGGGGCAGCACAGGGGGTATTATTTATATGGGGATAGAGCAAAGGGGGGATTATTAATATGGGGATAGAGCACAGTGTGGATTATTACTATGGGGGTGCAGCACAGGGGGAGTATTACTATGGGGGTGCAGCACAGGGGGGATTATTGATATGGGGTCAGCATAGGGGGGATTATTGATATGGGGACAGCACAGGGGGGATTTTTAATATGGGGCAGAGCACAGGGGGATCATTACTATGGGGGTAGCACAGTGGTACATCAGGAGGCATTATTACTATATGGGGGAACAGTAGTGCCCCCATATATAGTAATAGGGGCAACCCACATACCTACTGACTTTAATGCACATGACACAAAAAAGTGGAAGTTGTAAAAGTGCAGAGCCTAAGATGTTTGTCCGGCAGGTTCAGAAAAGACGAATTTTAGCTGCAAGAAATCATCTTGGTGGTGCGGGCCAGAAGGAGAGGAAAAGAAAAATTACGCCTCAGAAGACAACGTCACCTGTGAGTCACTGAATGACTTTTTTTTACCCCAGCTGAAAAGGGTTGAATAACACTTCTACATGCCATAATACCCGCGCTGCTTCTTCCTAGTAACCCCCCCCCCCCAACATCACGTGATGGGGGGGCGCTTTTAGCTAGGTTCGCCCTGTAGTTCAAATTACCTAGAAACGGCCCTGCTTTTAGCAGACCATGCATGTGCACAGGGGACTGGGAGAAACAGTCGCCTAAACAGCATCACTGATGTGCAGCTTCACTCCCATGATACAAATAAGAAAGGATATCAGGAGAAGAAAAACATACAGAAACATTTTCTTTGGCAATGTTTATCACCCCCTGAACACACCACTGAGGATCTGCATTCATATGACGACATCTCAGAGTTCCCCCAGTATTTTATCATAAATTTTAGCAAGCTCTTCCTATTGATAATGAAAACTCTGTTTATATTCCTGTAAGTCTCCCTACTTGAATACCCTAGGCTGGGTGTATTGGGGACAAACAATTTATGTGAAGGTTCTGCTTTCTTGTTTGGTATTGTAGATCACACACACCTCTGTTTTTAAAGAATAGACACTGATTGCAATGAAATCAGCGTCCGTTCTTTTCTGCAGCAGTGGCATAGCATTGAATTTAATACAATGCCGCCCAAAGTGTTCTGACATTGTTATTTTAAGGTATATTCCTTAGAAAGGACATTGAAATAATGTACATGACTTATTTCCGGAACAGCAGAACAGAGTCCGGAAATAATAGGTGTTCACACAATGTAAAGTACGGCCAGCTGCCGTACTTTACATTGTAGTCAATGGTTAATTGAATTGTGGGCACACCCAACAATGCCAGCAATCCAATTGTAAAAAGATAATGCTCCTGCAGCTGATACAGCAGTGTCGGCTGTAGGAACATGCCGAACGCTACCCAGTGTCCGGCAGTATAAAACCATCCGGGTGTTATACCAAGTGTGAACTTAGCCTTATACCAGCTCCAAAAACAATCTCATGCAGCCCAAAGTATATAGAAACAACAATACAACAGCAAATAAGAGAGAGATTTAACTGCAACTGTAAAAGCACAATATGAAGAGATAGCAACATGTAAAAAGTGGAATATGTTATTTGGAGAAGAACCCCATGAGAGATGACTGTGAGCTGGCATTATTCAGTGTGAAGCAGCTTTCTGCTACTCAAAACGAAAGCAGCCATGGAATTTTGGCTCAAGACTGCGGTTATTTGACTTCTTGTAAACAAAGTAACTTCCTGTCGCTATAGTCTCATTGCCCAGTCACTTCTCATCATGGCATGCTGTCATGACCCCTGAATGCTCTCGCATGCTCTTGGCCTGTAACACTGTCTAGAAGTGATAACTCTTCTCCTGTTATGAGACAGCCTACACCCCCTCCTTCATATGCATGTGATTCTCACCAGCCACGCTTCCATTATAGCATCGGCTTAACTTTATACATGTACAGTATTTTGCAACAGCCTTTCTCTAAAAAATGAACAGTATGCAGAGCAGTGACGTGTACAGAATGAATGAAGTTCCCTGCTCTGTTTTCATATTATTTTAACACATATATTCACCTCCCTCAGCCTTAAAGCAACAAGTCAGAATCTGAGCTTTATGTTTTTCTCTCTCTTCTAATACACCAAAGGTCCAAACATTTTTCTGCCTAGAATGGGCCTATACCCATGGTAGGGAACCTACGGCAAACATGTCGGAGGGGACAATCAGAGCCCTTTCTGAGGGCACACATGCCATTGATCGCTTTCTAGCTGGTAATCCAGGACAGCTGTACCAGATCCCCTGACAAGTGACTACTCATAGGGGCGGAGAAGGTGACTCGGTTGCTCTTTACAGCAATGTAGGTATGTATAAGACTGGAGAACAAGAAAATGGCTGCACATCTCACACATGTACACAGATGTACAAAGCTGTACACACATGTACAAACTTTTTAGCTAAATTAAAAACCAACATCAGAAGGTAGAATATATTATGAATTGATCCAACCATATTACCTCATGTGCCATGTGCAGGTCTTCAGATAAACATGAGTTCCTACTCTAACAACGGCGACCACCACCAATGCAAAGCTAGCGCCCACGGGAAGAGGGGATGGAGGACAACCCAAGTAAGTGTGTGAGATATGCAGCCATTTTCTTGTTCTCCAAGCTTGAGCATTTATGTATTATTTTTTCTTCTGGTTTTGCACTCCACTCAGTAAGACTCAAATGTAACCAATTAGCGGAAAGTTGTATGTGGTAAGTACCTTCTCTTTCTTTTAGTCTAGCTGGGAGCATATGGAGTGAGCTTCTGTTCACACTGGTGCTGGTTGGCGGCTGTTGCCTCTGCTTGCTATGTCTGGGTGGTGTGGCCCTGGGGGCTTGGTCCTGCAACATTGGGGTTGCTGGACGGTTGGGTTGCCCCCACCCCGTGGACGCTTGCCTGATGGTAGTTGTGGTCACCGACCAACACTGCACCATTGTTAGATTAGAAACTCACGTGTATCAGAAGACCTGCACGTGGTACATGAGGCAATATGGTTTGATCAAATTATTTACTAACTTCTGATGTTGGTTTTTAATGTAGCTGAATAAGCTTTAGTATCAACCATGGGTGAGATGTACAGCCATTGTCTTGTTCTTCAGGCTTCTGCATGTAGGTATGTATGTTTTTCACCACAGAAAAAGCACCACTGCGTACTGTGGGCAGTACCCAACTCATGTCAAAATGATGTGAGTCCCTGCTCTGTACAGTATTAGGGTAAAATTGTTATGTTGGCACTGGTAAATTAGGGGGTTTTGAGTTGCAGTCTGTGCACTTGGTATCTAAAAGGTTTGCCATCACTGGCATATACCATTATTTACCCTAAAGGGGGGGGGGGGGGGTTGTAAGCAGGAGGCCCAAGATGGCGGAAACCTCTCGGAAGGCATGGCTGGTGGGGGCGGACAGTAGCAGTAGGCTCAAGAAGGCATCAGACTCTTGACAGGCACAGCGGCGGGGGCGGACATGGAGGAGAAGGCCTGTCACCTCCCAGCAGGTACAGCAGCAGGCAGACGGCGAATAAGAGGACCAAGATGGCGCCAGATCTCCCCAGACTTCCAAGCGGAGGCGGACGGGGAGCAGAGAGGCGGCGGAGGCGGACAGGGAGCAGAGCGGACAGGCTGGGGAAGCAGGAGGCAATACAGTAAGTAAATTCTATGTTGCAGGGGAAATGAGCAGACAGGGAGCAGAGAGGCGGCGGTTAGGGAGTAGGGAGGACAGGCTGGGGCAGCAGAGAGCCAGCGGTTAGGGAGCAGGGCAGACAGGCTGGGGGAGCAGAAGGCAAGACGGGGAGCAGAGCGGACAGGCTGGGGGAGCAGGAGGCAGGATGGGAAGCAGAGCAGACAGGCTGGGGGAGCAGGAGGCAGAACAGGGAGCAGAGCAGACAAGCTGGTGGAGCAGGAGGCAATACAGTAAGCAACTTCTATGTCGCCAGGGGAAAAGATAGAATTCATTTCCATGAAAGACTTTCTTTAGGCAAATGATGGAACGGCGTGGTAATTTCATAATTTCCCGGGATTTGATCAAATCTCTGATTCCATCATTTCACTGCAACATATACAAATTAAATATTGCTACAAACAAAAAAAACCAACTAGCACACTACTTGGTCAGCTGCCCTTCTGATTTCTCGCACAATACTATAAGGGTATAAACCCACACACCGTATATGCAGCAGATATGCAACAAATACGCAGCAGATTTGTTGGTACAGATTTGATGCTGTGTTCAGTTATTTAGATCTAATCTGCTGCGATTTTGCTGCGAGTTTGCTGCGTATCGCAGCAGTAAATACGCTGCAGTAAATACGCTGCATATACGCTGCAGAAAACTCGCAGCAAACTCGCAGCAAAATCGCAGCAGATTAGATCTAAATAACTGAACACAGCATCAAATCTGTACCAACAAATCTGCTGCGTATTTGTTGCATATCTGCTGCATATACGGTGTGTGGGTAAAGGTCCATCTGCAGTTACCATAACTCCATTCAGCCATGTGTGAAGTGTTCTGGCTGAGTGCTTTAGATTATCTATTAAAACAGTTTGAATCTTTGTTCCAATGCACTGTCAGACTTTCCTGGACGTGTCAGCACATCAGCAGATTGCTCAAAGTGATAAAAGGTAAATATGCTGGCACTCCAAAACAGGAGACAACTGCTCCCAATGAATCCTTATTTTAGTTAAGCACATGGCTGACCTGTCATCTAGTCCTCAAAGCATCCTACTCTTAGACAGTGGGCCATTTTACTTCACATTTTAATGAATTTTTACAAATATGTAATGAAATGCATTTACATCTTGAGGCTGGGTTCACACTACATATATTTCAGTCAGTATTGTGGTCCTCATATTGCAACCAAAACCAGGAGTGGATTAAAAACACAGAAAGGCTCTGTTCACACAATGGTGAAATTGAGTGGATGGCCGCCATATAACAGTAAATAACGGCCATTATTTCAATTTAACAGCCGTTGTTTTAAAATAACAGCAAATATTTGCCATTAAATGGCGGCCATCCACTCAATTTCAACATTGTGTGAACAGAGCCTTTTTTTGTGTTTTTAATCCACTCCTGGTTTTGGTTGCAATATGAGGACCACAACACTGACTGAAATATACGTAGTGTGAACCCAGCCCCCATATATATCCAATGTATATATATATCCAATGTATTCTTGGTCCTCATAACTGCTACAAAATGAAGCTACCAGGGTAACTGCCGTGCTCAATCTCTAGCAGATGATATACGATTAGCAGATATTCCTTGCTGTAGGACACTTGTATGCTAGCTGTAGTGATTCACTAGACAATACACCATTGTAGCAAAAGATCGGCGGGTAAAATAAAGCGTGCGGTATGAGTAACTGCAATAACTTGCTGCTCTGTGCTGATCTAGTGTCCAACTGAGCCGCGCTGATGCAGTATCAGTGCTTTAGCTGAAGTCCATCATCAGGGAGGTGGATGTAGTCTTTCAGATGGTAAGAAGTGGATGATGATCTCTTTCATGTAAGGGGCACACTTCGGCTGGTAGCAGTGCACCGATTGCTCTGTAAGTTTGTACAGTTCAGGTCGGACTACTAAGGGTTCTGGAGAGGGACAAGCTACCTCAACATGTTTCGGGAGCTGCGGCTTCCTTTCTCAAGAGTAGCAGTAGCGTGGACCGGGAATACATTGTATATACATTCACCTGAGACTGGCAGGTGGTCTCTTTTTCTTCTTTTTTCCCCCAGTAAGCTGCTCAGTCAGAGGTAGCACTAAGTGATACTATTCATATTTTGAAATGCCACTAATTGAATATATATCTTTTAGTCCAAATGCACACTTAGCAAACAGGAGTGATTAAAGTAATAGAGGACATCTTATGGAAATCAGGACAGCCCCTCTCTTCATTTTAATGAAAAAAATATAGGGATCATAAAGGTCATATTAATGCCTAAAAATGATTATTAATACAATACATTTAACTATATATATATATATAGAGAGAGAGAGAGAGAGAGAGAGAGCATAAGTGGGAGAAAGTTGTATTTATTATTAAAAACATTCCAAAGACATTGATGTAAATGTGTCACAAGACAGTAAGGAAAGGACAGATACAGATAGTTCATTTCCTTCCTGCAGATATTTCATGAACGTAAGCATAAAAGGCTCCAACATTCAGTTTTTACACAACCAGCCTGTGTCTGCATGTTAAACTTTAAAAAAAGAGCCTCAAACTTTCAAACAATTTTTTTTTGTTACTTTTTGAGGCATTTATATACACTTTTCGGTCATATAGAGATTTTTGGGGTGTTTTATCCAAATATGGTCTTTCCTAGTGGGTGTTTGAGCTGAAATAAAATGCTGGCGACAACTTCTCCTGGCTCATTCTCCTGATCAATTGGGGTGTGACCACTCAATTTTTTTTTCTAATAACAGGTAAGTTTTAATTTGGCCATTTGTCCATTTGAGGCTATGTTCACATTCTGTATGAACATCGGCTGTTGTTTGTCACAGCCGGTGGTTGGCGTATCAAACAATAGCAAATGGTATAGAGGTAAGACGGCATTTTAGCCTTTTAATAAATCTTCCCCAGAGTGTATACACGATGGCCATGATCCCATACAGTGTAATGTAATTGTACACTGTCATTAAACAAAGGCCGTTGTTACAACCTGCAACAAGAGACGTTGTTTAATGTGAAAATGCGTAGTGTAATTGTGGCCTAAATTTGTAATTAGTAATTTTTACCATGCTAATTAGGTAATAACCTTATTTATTTATTTTTGTAAAGGGCATTTTACCAGAAAAATACTTTTGAATATGCTTTATCATACAGAAAAAACAACATTCTAAAGTATAACCCATTCTTTCAGATATTATTTTACATATATTTCGTTTATAATGTATACATATATATATAGTCTCACCAAAGCAAGCACATTTTTTATAATCACAACTACCAGATGTAAGAAAAAAAAATCCTGTTCACAACGTGCAGCCTAGAGCTAAGCCATGTCATATTTGTGGGCATAAAAACCCACATGTAAAAAAGCACCTGTGGTTTTTACATGCAGTGCACAATGCAGCTCCCCACAGAAGGAACATTCTTTAGAACAGAAATATAAAATCTTCTTAACTGCAGCGTCTCAATCAAGCCATATACTCAGGTGAGAATGAACAAAGGGCTTTTGTTATGATTTAGTAACAATAACAAAACTATTTACAATTGTGTAGAGGTTTTTCGGTATAAAAGCACCATACCAACAAGACACAATCCTGTGGTGTGTTGCATCTTAACATTACTGCGGGATATTGGTTCCCATAGGTGATGTTGTTGGCACAACTCCTGTACACGTTAAGCCCATTGGGGGACATTTATCAAGACCGGCATACTCATACGCTGGTCTTAAATAAAGCCCCATCCCCATGCAGTCCACCTGATTTACTAAGAGGCTCACACCCCGTGGGACCTGCATCTGCCGCACAGCTGGCACAGTAATCTACACCTGCTCAATCCACAAAAAATAGCAAATCCTATTGATTTCTATGGGAGGATCCATAAAAAAAATCTGGTTCAGCATTAGGACATGTCCATTTTTTTTCAGCATTGGTTTGCATCCTTGTAATATAATGATAGTGTGAATAGCCCAATAGACATCAATGTGCACTAATTTGAATACAGAAATATGGATCCATAAATTACGGGACGTGTGAATAAAGCCTAAGTCTAAAATTAGCTAAAATTTCCTCTGCTGTCTTTGATAATAAGGAGGAAACTGCTGTAAAGTGATGTCTACAGCATCAGGCTAAGTTCAGACAGTGTGAGAGACCGCCGTTCCGTGCCCTAGCTGGGTCACAGAATGGCCGGTCTCTGAAAAGATCATCCCAGCCAGTACTGCAGTACCGGCTGGATGATCTAAGCAGCCACAGAGTTCTGATGCGGGCGCATCCCTGCGTGCCCACATCAGAACTCCCCACAGCACACTATGGAGAGAGCGGACGGAGCCGCAAAGCAACGAATCTTTTCATAAAAGTATGGGCGTTGTTGCAGTCGGCAACAACAGCCGTACTTTTACGAAAAGATACGTTGTGTGAACATAGCACTGTAAAAGATTACACCAGCGGATAGAAAAGACAATAGATGAAGCTCTCTTCAAAGGTCACAGGGCATGCCAATTAACCCTTCCAATTCATGCTAATGGGTTAGCTCTTGTCTATTGTTGCCTGTGTCTATGGGGCTCACTGTAAAGCATTTCTCCAAATGCTGTAAGATTCTCCAATAATATTTTTTTCCGTTTGTTTGTTCTTGTGTAGAAGCACAAAAATGTGTACATTACCAAGTGAAATCCAGATTCTGGATCTGTTTATTCACTTAAAGGGGGTATCCTGAATTCTAAAAAGATTTGCGCCACCCTTGTCCTATGTTTTTGTATGAGAATGCAGCACCATTGAAGTGAAGGGAGACAAGTTGTAATACCACTCACAACCTGCTTTATGGCTTTACGGAAGAAAGCAACCACGTGTTTTGAATCTGGATACCCATTTAAAAGAATTGTTTAGTTTAAGGGGAAGTCCAGGCAAAATAATTTTAAGATATGTTATTGCCAAAAAAAAATTATAAAAATTACTAATGGACACTTATGGGAAATACACCTATAGTGCATTTTCCCTTCACTTACTACAGCATGGCGTGTTCAGGTCTCTGTAAAGTTGGTGATATCACGTCACATAAACATCCAACTCCTGCTGCTCCAGTTTATGTGACGTGACATCACCAACTTTACAGAAACCTGAACACGCCATGCTGTAGTAAGTGCAGGGAAAATGCACTATAGGTGAGTTTCCCATAAGTGTCTATTATAAATTTTTATAACTTTTGTTGGGTAATAACATAGCTTAAAATTATTTTGTCCGGACTTCCCCTTTAAGAGAGTGAATTTATATGAATTTTGAATGTATTGTCAGAAAATTACCTATTGCTAAAAATATACATAAAAAGAAGTGGCAATCAGAAAATAGAGACAGATTAGAAAAGTTTTGTTATGTGGATGTAATTAGTTAAAAAAAATGTTGAAATGAAGGTGTGGAAGAGCAACTACAAAAAGCATCTTTAGGACCCAGACCATTCATTCACAACCTATTGTTTCCAAATGTGAAATGCTTCCATACACCTGTGATGGTTCTGGTGGGAAGCTGGATACTTGATGCCAGGTACCCCCACAGATCACAGCTTAGTACTGGACATATCGGTGGGGGACTCCTATAACAATGAGACATTGGCTAAAGTGGATAATCCCTCTTTTTGGCAAGCAATAACACAGCAGGGTGTGATGGGCCTAATGGCATCCTACAGGCTGTGCAGAGGCACATGGAGTTCCTGCACCCCATGTGCTACCATATGGTGTTCTATAACAGCAATGCTTCCACAAGCTGAATATCTCTGTAATATGGTGTCCAATGAAGCACGATACATATGAACTGGACAAAAATAAAATCTTTGTATGGCTATATGAAATAAAAAGAGGTAAAATAATCTAGGGGTGTGGTATTATGGCTCTGTACAGCATGAACGTTGCATGTACCCATAATGCACTCATGTCCATACTGCCTTATCCAACTCCTTCTGCTCCATTCAGAAATGGAAACAATAGGAAATGGCATCTTTTTGACTTAAACAGAAAACTATAGCAATGTTAAATATACTCATTTTTATTTGTTTTGAAACTAAACGACACAGACAATGCAACGTTAATAAACAATAATCCGGCACACAAATAGCTACTTACACTGAATGCATGAACATCAGTGGGTTTAGTGGCAAAGGAATAGAATGAAAACACAGCTTATGGGTAGAAAGTTACTGTTTATATACTGTCAACAAAGGGCAAGAATGTCATTAATCATCTACAGCAAACCTCAAAGAGAGTAAAATTACAGTAATACACAGGGATAAGCACTTGGGTTATTTGTTTCCCTTATGCACTGGATTTCCTTCATTCCTCACTGTTCTTCTCGATAGGACTGATAGATTTTTACAATTAATCGATGCAATGGAAGAGGAGATTATTTTCTTTCAATAAGACTGAATGTCTGAAAGTGAAGTCATTATTACGGTGTGTTTTTTCCCCTCATTTCCTCCCCGACTTGATGTTATTCCGCATTATTTTTTCTTCCAGCATGAAGCACAAGCTGTCTCCATGCACTGAGCTAGTGCCCTAAAATAGAGCTGAGCGATGACCTCACTCACACATGCTGCCATGTAGCAGAATGCCAATTCTGTTTTCTTTACAGGAAAATAAACTTTACATCTATATTATACAGGAAATTCATTAATACCTTATTTGCTGATGGACAAGTGTTATGTTTTATATAAACATCAGCAGAACAAAGTCAATAGATTAAGATACTATTTAGATATCATAAATCAGATTTATACCAGGGACAGGCTGGTTTCTGGACATGCTCTGCAATATTAAGTGAAGGCTATGCTCACACTATGTTTTTCAACTGCCGTTATTTAATACCTAACACTATGGTCGTTGTTTGAGTATCAAATAATGGCAATTGTTTAACATACTTTGGTGGCCGTCATTACAATTATGGCCGCTGGTACATTATTCAAGTTTAGGTTCGACATGGCCGCTTTTTAGCACCCTTTTAGGGTTGTCTATTTTAATGTTCCATTCAATATTCTGTAAATTATGGTGAAAGGACGGTGAAAAAAAAATCTATGTGCTATGTGTGAGCAATGCTCAACAGCGGCCATTATTGTATACATTGTGAGAACTAACGCCCTTTGTTTCCATAGACTTCGAATGAAGTCATTGAAGGCTGAAAACTGTCTGGTCAGAGATGGTGACATCACTTAGTGGGTAAGGCTAGAGCAAAGAGACAAGATCCAGCCAAGCCTCTAGTGAGGGAGGAGCTGGGGACAATGCACATTTTGTAGTTCTTTTTTATTTTAATTTATTTTTAATGTTTAATGTTTTTCTCTAAGAATCTATTATTATTATCACTGGTTTGACACAAAATACTTGTTTCATGACTTCTGCTTTCTTACAAGATGAAGTAAGAGAGCTGTAGAAGCTTTAGAAGGCTTTTAAAAAAAATTTTTAATTGTCAGCAATGTCTGTTAACCCCACCCAAGTGTTACAACAGTAAACATGACCATACACATTATATAGAAGTAGGTTGATGGTTCAACAACCGTTGAACAAACGATCAGCAAATGAAGAATTGTTTCACAGTCATGGCCATGCACATTTTAAGACAACTGTAAACATTTCAAAGAAGTCACTCACACCTGCTGGTTTTACTACTAATGTGTATGGGGGCCTCCAACTTTCTGCAACAGATAATGTTGGGAGGGTGGGGGTTGTGCTTCAGGCATTATTGGATTTCAACTGCCTGACCCATTTCTTATCTGAGAGACAAGCCACCACCAGAGGAACCTGGACGTAGTTTACCCCTTGTCTCTATATTCGTAACACAAAAATGATTGTCGGACCAAGTTTTCATGAGTACTAGGGCTCTAATATATCCTGTTAGTCTGACATCTATTACATGTGTATAGGTTCCTGTTGGTTAGATTCACACATGGTATTTTGTTCAGTACCCTCATTTTGGTCAGGCTTTTTACCCCAAAAAGTGGACCCACTACTGGTTGTGTTAGAAATGAGTTCCAGATTTTGACTAAAACACTGTTTAATCCTAGCCTTTTTCCACATTACCAGTTACCATTGTTTAAACTGGCTATGCAATATTAATGACACAGGATAGACAACCAATATTCTGAGAATATTCTGGGAATGTTCTAAGAAAAAAAAATTATATCATATGTGAACTAAAGATTTTTCCCACAATTTTAACACAACCAACTTCTTACCAGGTGATGGTCACTGTCATTGCTCAGCTAGGGAATAGTGCCAGGCCAATAATGGAGAAAGTGCTTTTACTGTAGTGATGAACAATTATGTTATACTGGTCTAGTGTCCAATAATATGCACCACTGTCATGTCATAGAAACACGTAAAAAGTTTTGATCTCTAAAACGAGCTAGGAGAAGAGCGCAGCTGAGTCCTTCGCTTTGTGACTGGCTGCTTTGCCAGTGTCACTATGGAAACCCTCTCCTGTAGAATGACAGGGAGAGCAGCAAGGTAAAGTGCTCAGCAGAGTGCTTCTCCTGGCTGATTCTATTGATCAGTTAGCATTTAAACACCCAGACCTAGGCGGAGCAAAACTTTTTCAACAACATGTAAAAAGTAGAGATGAGCGAACCGGTTCAGCCGGTATGGTATCCGGGTCGGATTTTCCCAAAAGTCCGAGCCCGGTCGGATTCGGATTTTTGGAAGTCCGCTCCGAATTAACTTTTTTTTTCTTGCTTTCTAAAATGGCAGCCGCCATTTTAGAAAGCAGGAAGTGTAAAAGCACTTTCCCATGATGCCCGGAACACTTCCAATCAGCAGGGATGTTGCACTAGCCCACCCCCTGTGTCCCGTCTGTATAGCTTTAAGAGGAGCAGCCTCCATGTTCACTACTGCTGCTCCTGTACTGGCCTCAAATGACTATTGCTGGACCTCCACTGGCCTCCAAAGACTACTGCTGCTCCTGTACTAGCCTCAAATGACTATTGCTGGACCTCCACTGGCCTCCAATGACTACTGCTGCTCCTGTACTTGCCTCAAATGACTATTGCTGGACCTCCACTGGCCTCCAATGACTACTGCTGCTCCTGTACTGGCCTCAAATGACTATTGCTGGACCTCCACTGGCCTCCAATGACCACTGCTGTTCCTGTACTGGCCTCAAATGACTATTGCTGGACCTCCACTGGCCTCCAATGACTACTGCTGCTCCTTCACTGCATTTGTGACCTTTTTCCTGCATAGACCCTGTAATGGTGAGTTTCCTGCATAGACCCTGTAATGGTGAATATTGAAGTCTAAAAAAAAAATTATCTAGACAGAGGCACGGCACTTCCAAGCAGTTTTTATGCAGTATCTCTTCTCATACCACATCTAGCCTACAGTACGGCTACATTGGCCTGAGGAAGGTCGGAAGCACGACCTAAACGTCACCAGTAGCATTACCTTCTTACATATCTGTGTATCTTGATCTGGTTTGACACTTTATTTTCATTTGGAATAAAAATTCTTTCACAAGCATAAAAACCCTTGGAAGTGCCGTGCCTCTGTCTAGATATACTACAGGATTGAGGAATCCTTCTGCACTGGCACCCAACACTCATACTTAAAGGGTATGCGGTCTGTTGTTGCTATACAATTAAAAAAAAATTGACTTTGAGATATTGAAAAGATAATGATGTTACTGACATGTAGAGCCCTAAATTCAACCAAATACACTACCCCCGTATCATATAGATGCTTTAAACTATGAAATCCGAAGAAATGCGAAATCCGGTCGAACCGAACGTTTTAAAAAAAATCCGGAAGTCCGGTTGGAACAAACTTTTGAAAAGTTCGCTCATCTCTAGTAAAAAGTTTTATGAAATTATAGTAATGCTTTTAAAACCTGAATAACACAATAAAGGGGTTGTCCAATCTGAATCATTTAAGATAGTGAAAAATGACATTCATAGGGGTCAACATGAGCTGTCGTTACTCTTTTTCAATCAAGGCATGTCACCACTTTGCCATTCATAGATACAGAAATACATGAGACAGGGGTCAATCATGCCAAAGGGATTCAGTTACATTTAGAAAATCTAGACACCCTCATAAAGGGGGGTTGTTATGAGAAAACCTCTTTAAGCCATGCCTGCACAAAACTACCTGATGAGTAGAGTCAAACACATAAAATAATACAAATGAATAATGTAAAAGAAAGTTATTAAAAAAAGGGGGCATTTAAAATTGCAGCTGGCATTTTAAAGGAGTTCTTCGTTTGTAGTGTTTGTAGAGAAAATATCCTTGAGGGGACTGTTTTTCTAAGCATTCCTGGCTTGTTTTTAGCTGCACCAGCTGTAAAGCAAATTACTCTGAAACTAGAATATGTTGTTTCAACTGCGGCCACACAGAAGCTCTCTTTACTAAGTTTAAAAGGCAACATGCTTGTTGGTAATGCCAAAAGACAACACCACAGAGGCCACTCATACATATGTATTCAGCTTTCACCATGCCGTGACAAACCACAGTTTGTTGGGGGGGGGGAAATATTTGCATAGTCAGCGCTGACCACTAAAAGTATTACAAGGGTATTCACTTCTTTACTAGAATTTGCCATCATTTAAGATTATAGGGGTCTAGTTTCTAGGGCCTCCATAAAACCCGAGAAAAAGGGTCTGTACTTAAAGGTAGTGCTGGTTCAGAGCTGTTAACCCCTTTATTCTAATGATTGGTGTTGGTCTCAGAGGGAATACCAGTTGAAGTGACTGAGCAGAATATAATTTTGCGTCCAAAAACATCAAACACCTCAATTACCCACCCACAATGTTGTTTGTGTCAATTACTCATTGTTCACATAGTCACGTTTTCAATTGCAATTATTGAAACCAAAGCCAGGAACAGACTATAAATGGAGGTCATTAAAGAAAGATTGAAAATTCTTTTCTTTTTTTTTTTCCCCAAATCCATTCCTAGCATTGTTCTCACTAATTGCAAATAAAAATGTGAATGTGTGAACACACCATTAAACTTAACTAATAAAAATGTACCTATACTTTGACTGCCATTGGAGTGCCAGGGCCAGGGTATACCTTTAAACAGTGATTGGTCTGTACCAGTCCTTCTACCAACCCAGTGTGCATAACCATTTACTACGAAGATTAAAAAAGGAAATGTTGATAAGAGCTAGACATCCATTTAAAGGTTGGGGTCACAAATAGTGTTTTTGTCAATAGTTGGTCCTCATTTTGATTAGTATTTTTAGTCAAAACCAGATGTTAATATAAAACACAAAAAGGTGCCATTCTTTCCATTATACTTTTTCTCTGTGGTTTTGACGCAGTTCACTGTGCTTTAGGGTCACAGTTATGCTAGGCAGACAGTGGGGGAGATTTATCAAACTGGTATAAAGTAGAAATCGCTCAGTTGCCCCTAGCAACCAATCAGATTCCACCTTTCACTTTTTCAAAGAGTCTGTGAGGAATGAAAAGTGGAATCTGATTGGTTGCTAGGGGCAACTAAGACAATTCTACTTTACACCATGTTTGATAAATCTCCCCCATTGTGTTTTTGTTTATGTGTACTGTAATATATAATCTTGAGAAAGATAAAAAGGTATACAAATGCTAAAAACAGATGCTGTTCTAAGCCATACATCGGAATCAATTTCCCATTGGCTAACACTATAAAAAAAAAAAAATGGATTGCAAGATTTTTTTTTGCTACATACAACACATGTACACAACTATATAACACTTTACAGCAAAATTAACCCCTTCTCAACAAACGTCATACATTTACGGCATGGGCTTCCTTGTATCGTGCCATAAATGTAAGCTTTTCCCTGCTGTTAAACTATGAAGCAAGCTCAGGAGCTGAGCTTCAAAGCAGGTGAGGACAGTCTGCTATCATAGTTAATGACATGCAGCAGCAATCATGCTGCCACCTGCCATTTACCCCTTAAATGCTGTGATAGCTGCAGGATAAGGTTCTCTGTCCAATCAGAACCCCCACAAGGCAGGAGTCGCTACTGGTCACTGGTTATTTCATAACTTCACAATGTCATAACGTGACATATAATAAAATGCAATCAAAAATTCTCATCTACACCAATATGATACCAATAAGTTCCCAAAACAGCCCTGTAGTAGGTAAAAAGAAAAAATATTTCTAAAAAAGTAAAGTAAAAAAGTTATGTAAACATGGATATCATTGTTTTCAGAGTGAACTATAAAATAAACATACCCTGTCAGTATTACTGTAAGGTGTTTAACCCCTTCCTGTCAGCAATCCGTATGTATACGTTCCTACTGCACATACCCCATGCAGTAGGAATGTATATATACTGTACGTTCCTGACTGAAGGGGCTGTAGATGTGTGCAAGACCACTGTAGTGAGAGTGGTCCCGCATACATCAGTGTGTCCGGGGCCGGAGGTAATCACAATGAAATTAACCCCTTAAACACAGCGATCTCTAGCGATCACAGCGTTTAAGGTACTCAGCGACAGAACAAGCTTCTGTCACTGAATGTTCGGCACCCCCGCAGCCATGCTCCGGGGGTTCCAATAGCTTGTGCTGAAGGAAGGGGGTAATCCACTTACCTCCGTCTTGTCGGATCGGCCATCTATGGATAGAGTCTGCTCTCAGGCACGCTCTATGCATAGATCACTGATAAAACTGATGTATGCTATGCTATGGCATAGCATAGCTCAGTACATGTAAGTAAAGTAAGTGTAAAAATTTTTTAAAAGTATTTAAAAAAACTCTTATACCCCCATAAAAGTTTAAAATACCCCTTGCCCATTATAAAAATAAAAATATTTTTTTTAAAAATAAACATATTATATATTGTAGCGTGCATAATTATCCAATCTTTTAAAATTTAACATTATTGTTCCTGCACGGTGAACCGCGTAAATAAAAAAAAAATAGAAAAACATCAGCATTACTGATTTTTTAAAATTATATAATCAGAAAAAAAATTTATAAAACGCGATCAAAATTTTTGTGTTACACCAATATGATATTACTAAAAACTAAAGATCTAAAGGCGCAAAGTGACACCCCAACCAGCCCTAAAGGTGGAAAAATAAAAGCGCTATGGCTCTTAGAAGTAGGGATGGTCGGAACCCTCCGAGGTTCGTATGAACCCGAACGCTCGGTATCAGATTCCCGCTGTCTGCCCGCTCTGCGGAGCGGGCGGATACAGCGGGAGGACCGCCTGAAAAACTGGGATACAGCCTGTGGCTACGGCTGTATCCCAGTTTTCCACACCGGTCCTCCCGCTGGATCTGCCCGCTCCACGGGGCAGACAGCGGGAATCATTACCGAGAGTTCGGATTCGTACGAACCCAGACCGAACTCTGTTCGGACCATCCCTACTTAGAAGGCGGGGAGGAACATTGCATTAATTTGACCTGGACATCCGTGCAATAATGTGCTTGGTCATGAAGGGGTTAAGAGGCTAAACATAATGAAACAGAAACAGTGAAATAAAAAACAATTATAAAAATGTATCGTAAACTGAGCCTAGAGACTCACATATTCTGAAAATGACAAGAACATAGTCACTAGCTGAATACATTCGGCCCATTTTGACAAGATTCCAACGTATCTGTATCTCAAAAATAATGTAAATGCATCGTAACGCAAAGCTAGTTGGACCAACTGGAAGTTGTAAACAGACTTAAAAGAAACCTGTCACCCCCCGTGCCGGGTTGACAGGCTCCCGACCCCCCGTTAGAGCCCCCTATACTCACCTAATCCCGCCGGGTACCGCTTCTGGAGGTGGTCGGGTGATGAAGATCTCAGCCGCTGCAGCCCGGCGCACGCGCTGAGAGATGAGTCCAACACCCATAGAGAATGACGGAGAGTCCAGCGCTCCGTTATTCTCTATGAGCGTTGGACTCATCTCTCAGCGCGCACGCCGGGCTGCAGCGGCTGAGATCTTCATCACCCGACCACCTCCAGAAGCGGGACCCGGCGGGATTAGGTAAGTATAGGGGGCTCTAACGGGGGGTCGGGAGCCTGTCACCCCGGCACGGGGGGTGACAGGTTCCCTTTAAAAGGATCTAAAAGTAATTGAGCAGATTAAAAAAAGACAGATATGTCTCTGGGACAGTGCTACATTGCACTCATTTAATAAAGCGTACCTGTCATGATGAGTGCTGACCCAATTGCTGTGTAGTTCATTCTGCCACCAGAGGTTCAGCTATCCATGGATATGACCCCTGCCGGGTCAGTTCCATGCAAGAGCCCCATTCTGATCCAATAGGTCTCATGCATGGAACTTACCCCGCATTATTGTATCAATGGATAAGGCAAAAGAGCTTCATTCTGTACTGACAAAGTTGCTTTCCCACCTCCACTTCTAACCCCCCCCCCCCCACACACACACACATACACACACTTCTTATCTGTTGCAGAGATGATGGGTTTGCTGTGTCCATTATGGCCAATGGAGGGGGAAGGAGCCAAGGGGAATGAATGAGCAGGAAGAGGAGAGAACAAGCCCATGCATTTTGCAGGATAGGAGCCAGCACAGCACAACATCCTGCAATCTTAACTTGCCAAGTTCCCACACCAGCTCTGAGCAGTATGACCTGTGAATCCAGGGTTTTTTGTGACCACAGTCACCAAACTGCATGGACTTGTTCTCCCCTCTTTCTGTTTATTACCCTCAGTCCCTGCCCCCTCCCTCCTCCATAGATTATAATGGAGACAGCAAACTGTCTTCACTTTGGTGCTCTGTAAAGTCGATGATTTTTCTTGATAATGAACAGATAAGAATTGGGGGGAGGAGGGAGGTGAAAAACAGCCTTGTGAGTACAGTAGGCAGCACTTTTGTCTAATAAAACGCATTACAGAGTTTCATGTAATCACTTGTACTATTGATTTCTGCAAAGATGTTTGAAATTAAAGTTACATTGTAAAAGGAAACCAACCAGCCCAATTGGACTGATTTGGTTCCCTGGAGCACAGTAAAAAGCAGCAGCAGCAGCTTTGTATCAGAGAAATGTTTTATGTTTTTTATGAAGTTTTAATCCCCTGGCCCACGGCAGGGAGAGGCGGGGAGGTAGTCATCTGGGTGGCTCCCTGCCCATGTTTAGTCACCGCTCTCTGCCTGTCAGCGTGCTCGGCGGGGATGATTGACAGGGAGAGGCAGCAGTAACAGGTCACTCATCCCACCGAGCATGCTGGGAGGTAAATCCAACACAATGTTAAGGCTTTTTAAGTCATGACACTAAAGTGAACATAGCCTACATAGATCATCTGGTCTCCCATAAACAGAATATGCTATTTGTGTGATTTCTTTTAATTCTAAACAATAATATTAGGTGGAAATAATGGAATATTATACAGCTATGCATTATCTAGTCTAAATGGCAACAATGGAATTCCCATTACACGCACAAGTATAAGATCTACAGTTATAGATTAGTGATTAGCTTAGAGGACAGGATGACATGGCTCATTGCTTAATACATTACAGTAGAAAAGATGTCTGGATCTATTACATATTCACATCTGTAAAGTAATCACTTTTTAATCTGGAGAGAGAAAGGGTTCAAGCAATTATGGGAAGAACAGAAATATTAAAGAGGTAATAACATGGGTTGGTAAAGTTATATAGGCCCAAAGTAATGGTGTGTTTACACAGAGAAATTTATCTGACAGATTTTGGAGCCAAAGCCAGGTATGGATTTGAAAACAGGAGAAATCTCAGTCTTTCCTTTATGACCTATTCTCTGTTTATAGTCTATTCCTGGCTTTGGCTTCGAAAATCCGTCAGATAAATCCTCCTGTGTAAACGCACCATAAGGCCCTTTTCACACCAGGTTTGAGATGTCCACTTGTCATATGCATCTGGAAATCGCCCGATGAATACAGCAAAGCTTTTCGTATATTTGACAAAATTATTGGGCTCATGAGATGGTTTCCATATGGGTTTCCGAATTTCTGCTGGGTGGAATAGTGAGCACTATTGTGCTATTCCACAAAACTTGATGCAGTAAGAAAAAAAAGTACATCCCGGTGATACTTTTTTTTTTTTTTTTATATTGGAGTCTATATCAAAGTCTACGGCAACCATAGCTATACGGTGGGGGTATATTTGGGGGAGGGAAAAGATCCTGACCCATTTATTGTATGTGCACCTACAGTGCTATGTTTAAGTTCATGTTTTTTCCATCCATGAATTTCACAATATGCTACATACATGAACACATGCAGAAATTAACAGAGAACATAATCTAAACAGCAACAGGTGTGGAGCACTATAACAAAATCCCAAGCATCAGCCTATAAAATTACACCTGACCACTCTGAATTTGGATTATTGTTGACAAATAAACCAGAATGTACACATAGTAGTAGTAACAATGCCCCTAATGTGCATAGTGTGCTATAGCATGCAATCACAGTGCCCTCATAACAAGGCCAGTCACTTAGGTAGCCACAATGCCCTTACTGTGAGCCATGGCTTTGCATGGTCAGCCACAGTCTTCTCAAAAACGATTTGTTGGTATAGGCAACAAAGAACATTCTCACTGTAATAATGCTTGATAAATCTCCCTCAATGACCCATATATATATATATATATATATATATATATATATATATATATATTATTATTTTTTTTTTTAATCTTTAGTAATTTGCTAGCTATTGAAAGTCCTCAAACACTGTAGTTTTCATTCTGGCCACTAAACCTAATAAATTCAAGTTCTGTAGAGGTCACACAGCATGCCTATAAAACTCTGCCACAGAAGTCAAGAGTCGTCTCCTGACTATAGGCGCATATGACCCATGTGGCTGCTGTGCGACATATCTATAAATGCTTTTAACAGCATATCAGTATATATAATAATGTACAAGAAGAAATCCATATTAAGAATATAAAAACATTATTTTTCAGTATCCGGTTTCCTCACATACTGATCTTATGTTGATTGCCAACCCTGAGGATAGGGCATCCATTTTAAATGTCTGGATAACCCTATTAAAAACAACCTTTTAAACATAACAAGATGTACAAGGTGTAAATTTTTTAAAAAATCTCAGATTAAATGGAATTTAAGGGGGGGGGGGAAACAGAAAAGACTGCATGCTTAGCCTACCACATGTGTCAAGTCTTTTAGTCATTGCTGTGGTTCTCTTTTCTCTCCTTCTGATGAGGTTTCATGCTGACAGGAACTGTAAGCTCAGCCTAGTGATTGGCAGTGAGCAGGCACAAACCATTACTGGAAACAGGAAAATGAGGACCACAGTGAGAACTGGAAGACTTGACAACTGCAGTGGCAGGAGAAAATGGGAGGTAAGTATGCATGATTTTTCATTAAATGTGCAGACAAAGTCAGATACATTTATTTCCCTAGAAAATCCTTAAACATCTAAAGGTTATTCAATTAGACAAAAACTATTTTAAAAAATCCACCTTAAAAAAAAATTAAAGTGACTGCAGACTAAAACCAAAATGGAATAATTTGGCACATACGTCTTAAAGGGTCATATGACAGAGCCCCCTGGGTTCCTTCCTCTTTGCCTTTTCTAAAACATTAGTGTGTAGCAATCCATTAGAGTCAATAAAATGCCATTTTAAACTAATTAAGTAAGACATGATCCTAGATAAAACATAATTAAGGAATTAGCATACTCCTACTCTCACTTTAATGTGCACTCGTATTGTCTACTTGTCACTGCTATAAGTGGCCTAATTTTAAATGTTTGGGAAACTGGTCATTTACAGTAAAGTTCACAGAACATTATATGCTGGGCTGTACAAAAGAATACTGAGTGAAAGGGAAGGGACAGCTTTATAACAGCCAATACTGACGAAAGATTTATCTACAAAGAGTATCATTACAGTCATCTTATGTACACTATGGGTACCTTCACACGTACCGTATCACGGCGGATTTCATGCTCCATAGAAGCTGCTCTAGAAGTGTTTCTTTGAATGGCCTCTTAAAAAAAAATAATAAATAAAAAATCTGCACCTGCTGACTGTAGTCCAATCACAACTAGATGTGCATTTCCAGGAGAAAATACATAGTGCTTGAAAAGAGTGACCCTTTAACAGTGACCTCCAGAGTGGCTTTATAATGGTAAAGAAAGTGACTTGGTTACCATGACAGTCTTGTGGAAATTTGTATTTATGTCAGTGAGGCAAAATCATAAGGACCTGCCATCTTCTATTGTCCAATAACGAACATGTAACTGTGTGGATGTTGTCAGGCTTTGAGTGAAGGACCTGCAAGTTTCTATTGGGTGCTACATTTCAGCTATTTGCATGTGTGCTGCGACTGGCTGGTTAGTGCTGTGCTGTGTGATATTTGAACTCCTGAACATTTCACCATTCATTTCTATGGAGGAATTTTTGGTCTTTAAACGTAATTTAAAAAAAAGACAAATCTGATCAAATTAAAAAATACATAACACACCTGTCACCGATGAGGGCTATGTAGTTCAGTTTGAGCGCACCCTGTGTGAAAAGTGATTAGGGCTGTATTAATTGCAGAAAAAAATCAGGCGAAGAAGAAGACAGAAAAAGGATAACAACATAATATTTTTTCAAGCACTACAAGTTAAAGTTAAAGGAGACATCTGTCTGTTTTTAAAATATTGCAGGGGGGAATTTGATCAGGAGTATGAACTTATCTCTCTCTCTGAGCCCAGGATGAGCGGCAGGATCGGCCTCAGGGCCCCCCCCCCAGGACATTTTCCTTCTAGTTGCGATGACGTCAAGGCTGAGCCGCCAATCCATCAGCCTAGTTGTGATGTGTCAGCTGTGCCCGTTTGTTTCTGCTCATCTCTTTTGTATACAGATTCATAGAAAGTGTCCAATGACATGCTGAATCAATAGTACAGGCGATTTTAAGAAACTTTGTAATTGGGTTTATCAGGCAAATATGCCATTATCTGCATTTAAAAAGACTTTTCCCAGGTCCCCCGTCCTCTCCTTTCTGTCATCCACTGAATCAGGAAATCTCAACTGTTTTTTTATCAGTCGGATCCTGTCTGAGCTATGGAGAGGGGAGGGGGGAGGAGTTTCTTAAAATCGCCTGTACTTTGATTTCTGCAAAAAAAAAAATTAACGACAGTGATACTTTAAAGGGGTAGTGCGGCGCTAAGAAATTATTCACAGAATAACACACATTACAAAGTTATACAACTTTGTAATGTATGTTATGTTTGTGAATAGCCCCCTTCACTGTGTCCCCCCACCCCCGCACGTGTATCCGGAAGTGTGGTGCATTATACATACCTGTCACGTTCCGACCCCCGTCCCCGATCTCCTGTGCCACGACGTCATCTTCGGACGGACGGCCGAAGCTTTCCGTGGCCCAATTGCAGCTGAGCATCTGATGACGCGGCAGAGGGCGGCCGGCACTCGGGACGATCGGAGAGCTTCGGCCAGCTGGCCGAAAATGGCGTTGTGGCACAAGATGGCGGACGGGCGCGACACGGATCAGGTAATGTATAATGCACCACACTTCCGGGTACACGTGCGGGGGTGGGGGGACACAGGGAAGGGGGCGATTCACAGACATAACATGCATTACAAAGTTGTATAACTTTGTAATGTGTGTTATTCTGTGAATAATTTCTTAGTGCCGCACTACCCCTTTAAGGTTACATATCTAATAAAACTGGAAAATTGCCACAGTTCTATTACAGAATGGAAATAAGCTGACAATCTTTAATTAAATAGCTGCTACAGACAAATTTACAAAAATGGACAGGCCCAGCTGGTATGCCAAGTAATGAGAACAGGCTGGGAACTCAGTGGTTGCAGAACCAACTGTTTTATTGCGTCATCCTTCAGTTATATTTCACTAGTTAATTATTAAGAAATGAGTAATCATAAACCATCACATACTGTATAGTGCATGAAAAAATATCCAGCAGTAATAATACCCACATGCATTGTTCATCTCAAGATTTAACCCACCACTAATCAAAATGACAGATGAGCTGACTTTGCCCAAAATGTTGGTGCTGAGTGGTTTTATTGGTCTGATGATGAATCTATGTCAAAAGATAGAAATCCAACATGCTAAACTGTGATAAGGTGCATGTGGGGATATTGTAGTATATACACAATGTGGGGGAATTTATCGTCCTTTCTACACTTTCTTTCTGCTTACAAAAGTTTCAACCTTTTCTGCACAGCTTATTTGCGCAAAAATAGGCAAGTTTTCTAAAGTTCATCACATTTAGTTATAGGACTTTAAAGTATCACTGACGTTATAACTTTCAAAATCTAAATCAACAGTAGATGTAAAATAAAGCAAGTTTGCCGTATACTTTCAATTTTTTTGTTGTTATCATGCTGTAAAACAAAGCTGAAATCCAGAAATCCAGGCCCAGTCTCCTGACAGCAGATTTTTGTACTTGTGCTGGTGCTCAATGTGTCCATCAATCACATGACTGCCTTCTCTATGAACACTCAGATGGCCTGGGAGACACAGGACTTCCTGTTTTCTGACACTTTGAGAAAAAAAGAGTCTGAAAACAGAAAAAGCCGTGTTCTCCATGATAACAACAACAAAAAAATAATTAACGTAAATTCCAAATTTGCTTTACACTGTATCACATCTACTGTTGATTTAGATTTAGACAGGTACACTTTAAGGCTGGGTTTACACTACGTATATTTCAGTTAGTATTATGGTCCTCATATGGCAACCAAAACCAGGAGTGGATTAAAAACACAGAAAGGATCTGTTCACACAATGTTGAAATTGAGTGGATGGCCGCCATATAACAGTAAATAACTGCCATTATTTCAATATAACAGCCATTGTTTTAATTTCAACATTGTGTGAAAAGATCCTTTCTGTGTTTTTAATCCACTCCTGGTTTTGGTTGCAATATGAGGACCACAATACTGACTGAAATATACGTAGTGTGAACCCAGCCTTAGTAATATTTTAAAAAATCTATCCATAAATAGCATTAATACAGCACTCCCAGAGCACTACCCTAAACTAACCTCAAGCAGATACACAGATACTCTAGAGCAGTGCTTCTCAAACTGTGACGCGGGCCTCACCAGTGAGGCGCCCCCTAGTTGTTGGTGAGGCCCAGCTGGGGAGCCAGTTTTCACAAAAGTAACTATGATCTGCACAGTTCTTTTGCTGTTTGCAAAAATCTCCATTTTAGCAACAGTATTAATTTATTTTGTACTTGCTTTATTAGAATATAGAGCTTGGGAGATGGGTGAAAGCTGGACTTTCACCATAGATAGTGAGGCCCAGGCACCCTTTTGGTCAGTGTGGTGAGGCTCCAATAGAAAAAGTTTGAGAAGTACTGCTCTAGAGAGTATGGTAGACCTTAGAGTGGAATGGTCCTACAGGTTGCAAGAGAGATGGCATAATCTTTTATTCTACCACAAAATTTCATAAAGAAATATTTACCAAAAAAAACTTACTAAAACTTACTAAAATAGAGTGCCAAATATAACTCAAAGATGAGAAGACTGCTTTACCTTTTTATGGTTTGGCTGAGTTGTCAGGAAGAAAATATACAATTGGGTACATTTATCGGATGTATTTATGCCAGTTGTCTGGTCCTGAAGGGATTGCCCAAAACTAAAGAAAAAATCAATTCCTGCTTTTTTTTGTCAGAACAAGCATGGTGTCTGAGGATAGGATTAGAGATGACCTCAACTCAAGCATGCCACAGGCTGTATCCATGTTTTGCCGGACTCCCTAGGGCTACATCCAACTTCTTCAGCCACTGGTATTCAAATGTTGAATAATCGGACTCCAGCACAGTCAAGTTGTGCTCATCTTTAGATGTGATGTGTCTGGTATTGCAGTTCAGCTTCATTCAATTTATCTGCAATACTAGACACCTAGTAAGGGATGTAGGCCAATTTATTATTCCAATCATGGACAACCCCTTTTAATACAATAATAAAATGTGGGGTAGATCTGAATAGCATATTCATGAAGCAGCACTTTTTCTGTCACATATGAATGTGTCGGGAAACTAAACGGGGCTTCGGGGTGTGTCGAGCAGTCAGTAGTGATTTGCTACTTTTTTAAATAGAAGGTTTTGAAAAATAACATCAGCTCTGACCTCACATTATTTTAAACCTATACCACAGTCATCAACAAGGTGTGTCCCTTGTTATTGGCGAGGTACCAAAAACACCACTCACAATGTGGCATCAGAAAATGTCACTTTTTAGATTTTTTTATGTACTGATCCCCAAACATTGCGTAAAACTGCTGCTTATATTTCCCTGTAGAAAAAGGTCTGCAGTAGGTGAGAGGCACTGGCATTCATACATGCTCAGACTACCTTTTTGTAGACAATTACATAGGCTGGGTTCACACTACGTATATTTCAGTCAGTATTGTGGTCCTCATATTGCAACCAAAACCAGGAGTGGATTAAAAACACAGAAAGGCTCTGTCCACACAATGTTGAAATTGAGTGGATGTCCGCCATATAACAGTAAATAACTGCCATTATTTCAATATAACAGCCGTTGTTTTAAAATAACAACAAATATTTGCCATTAAATGGCGGCCATCCACTCAATTTCAACATTGTGTGAACAGAGCCTTTCTGTGTTTTCAATCCACTCCTGGTTTTGGTTGCAATATGAGGACCACAATACTGACTGAAATATACGTAGTGTGAACCCAGCCTTATACTGTACACAATACATCAGAAAAGTTAATCAAATTTCTCTGCACACCAGACAAACAAATGCACCATATCACTGAAAGTGAAGCCAATTTCAGCACAAAGCATATTTACTGGAGACAGAAGTTAGATTAAATGTGCGGTGGGAATATCAGGGAGGAAGATGATTTCATTTAAAAACTTGGTAACTGGGATCTTGTGGGACTTATTAACCACTTTCAGAATTGCTCCACACACATTTCACATCACAGGTAGACCGTCATGACTACTGGGATATTCACACTTGTAGAGAGAAAATCGTTTTTTTTTTTTTTTACCTTATAGTCAAATGTCTACTCTCTCCTCTATGATTCCAGTCCTGTACCTTTTTGGTTCTGGTAGCTGCAGTTCATGTTCCAAACATTTTACACTGCGCTCCTAAGCTCCTGGACTGCTGCAGGCTGGCATGCCTCCTAGCTGATCTCATCCTGTAGCCTGTGCCATACATCACCATCTGCTCCAGATCACTTCTAGGCCATAAGACTAATGCAGCCTGTCTAAGGACCCTATTCCACTGGACGATTATTGTTCGCATAATCGTTAACTATTAACGATCTCAAACGACTGCTATTGAGAAAGACCTGAAAACGTTCACTCATTTCCATGGAATGATAATCGTTACTTATGATCGTATTTGCGATAGTTTTTACTTTGCTATTTCTTCGCTATTGCATTCGTATCTACTGCAAACGGCCGAACGTCGTCTTACTCAATGGGAACAATTTGCAAAAGAGCAACGATAAAAATAGGTCCAGGTCTTATAAAGCGATCAACGATTTCTCGTTCGGTCGTTAATCGTTAACTGCATTTCAACCAAACGATTATCGTTTAGATTCGAATGATTTAACGATAATCTGAACGATAATCGTCCAGTGGAATAGGGCCCTAAGGCTATATTACCACAATGTCATTTTTTTGCCATTTGACAGCTGTCATTTTAAACAGTTTAATCTACTGTTAATATTCAAAATGGTATTCCAACATTGGTGGTGGTGCTTTCCCTCAGCTCTCCGTCACAACCCTCCTACCTTGCTGACTCCCCTCCCACAGTAATCTTGCCACTTCCCCACTCAAAAATGCTACAGAGTATTACACTACACAGCAGCCCGTCTCTTAACACAGCTGGAAAAAAAACTGATGTATCACTCTGTGCCCACTCTTGCCTGTGGCATTACTCAGCACAAGGTAACATACTGTAAAAACACAGATAAAGATATATATGAATATGTGCATATGCCAAGGGGATAGTGATGTAGGCTGGAGGGGTCGGGCAGAGGTCATGACATCACCCAGAAAGTTGGGCTAGAGCTGAGATACAAGAGCTAGCCAAGCCTCCTAAAACAGCAGAAGATTATGTCTCTTGGGATGGAGTGAGGAGCTGTGCTGACAATACTACATTAAAAAAGAAGGCACTACACCGTTTTCCGTCAGGAGTAAATGGGGCGAAAACTCGCTGAAACTAGTACAAATTCTGGAGTTCTCTGGAGTAAGTTACTACATATTATTTTTAACAAAGATGCAGACACAGGTGATACAGTGCCACAGATTGAAATCTACACCTGCCATGAGCTAACAAAGACTTTGGCTACAATGTTCACATATTTGTGGTGTATATTATAGTAAATACATTAGGCCGAGAAGTCCGCCCATTTTGAAAATCCGGCAGCCAGCAGGGGCAGGGGAGAATTTGATAACAAGTATGAACTTACCTCTCCCCGTGTCCGCAGCGAGTGACGGGACTGGCCTCGGGACCCCGCAGAGCTCCAAGATCTCTTCTGCTGCCAACATCACGACCAGGCTGATTGGCAGCCCGCATAGCCAGTCAGTGACTGTGGATGACGCTCCAGTCACTGATTGGCTGAGCAGGCTGTCCATAAGCTGGATCGAGCATTTTCCCATAAATCGTGACGTCGTCAGAACTCAGGGGAAAAGGACTTCCACTTTCTTAAAAAAAGTGGAGCTTTGGTGATGAAAAAGCTACATTTTTGCGCAGAATGCTGCTTGTGCAATACTTTGCTATTTTGTTGTTCTACTTAATAAATCACCCTATGTGTTCTCAACAATTATACAGTCAGGAAGATGTACCTCACATAGATTATTATAAAATAATATGTCTGGAAATAATTGATAATTATGCCTAAGGTTATTCAGATAGAGACACGTGACAAAAGAAAGCAGTCCACCCCAATACATGATGCTAATAATTTGCATAGCACATGCTGCCATTACATGCACTAGTAACTCATGATGAAGTACTGTAAATCCAGTGCGTCACAAACCATGTTCTAGTATAACACGTCCTATATGTCAATGTTCATACATTGTGTTACATTATACCCTGCTGGAGGGTTCTCCCAAGTTTTTTAAATGCCCATTCTTAGGATATGCATTGAAGTGAAGAAAAAAACACATGGGTAGGTTTCCTGGCACTGCCAAAAATTCTTCCCCAACTAGTATAGCATAAAAATGAAATCAATCATAAAATTGGCAATAACGCGTTTTGGGAGTCTCAACTCCCATGTGTCAGATATGCAATCTGACTAAGGGAGTTGAGACTCCCAAAATGCGTTATTGCCAATTTTGTGTTTGATTTTATAATGGTTTTACAGCAATAAATCAGCTCCTTCATTTTTATACTATATTGTGGAATAATTTTTGGCAGCACCAGGAAACCTACCCAGGTATTTTTTTTCTTCACTTCACTGCCCAAGGGACCCAATACTAGGACATCCCCATTCCCCAGATCCCTTGACCAGCAGCCATCATCTGACACTATGAGTTACGCCAAAGTGGGATGATACGCACAAAGCCTAAGGGGCTAAAAGAGAGTCCGCCTACACTATAGTTTATCTATATATCTTATACTCAACAGGATTACACAAGGTCCCATCCTCCTGGCCATTTTGTATTTCTCTTACTTCATTCTTAGGATAGATAGGCCACCAGTATTAGGTCAGTAATGGCAGCCCCGCCCTCCATCATGGCTTAAAGGGGTTATCCAGTGTGGGGGCACTTTTTGGGGGGGTTATCCAGCAGCGGGTCACTCATCACGGTGCTCCAGTCCCCGGCCGCTTCCTGGTGTCTGACGCCGCCCGAGACGCTACGTCTCAGGGCCGCTCAGCCACTCAGTGAAGGAGGCGGGATCCGTTTGAAGTCTACTGGGATCCTGCCTCCTTTACTGAGTGGCTGAGCGGCCCTGAGACATAGCGTCTCGGGCGGCGTCAGACACCAGGAAGCGGCCGGGAACCGGAGCGCCGCGATGAGTGACCCACCACTGGAACTGAGGTGAGTGGACGTCTTTTACTTCAGCCACCTGCTCCCCGGTCCCCCCAGAAAGTGCCCCCATGCTGGAGCACCCCTTTAAAAAGGTCTCTGTACTTTATGTAGCAGCAGTGCTTGATATTGCAGCTTTGTCCTATTCATGTGATTGGGACTAAGGCCGGGTTCACAACACAATTTATGCTTCTGAGGCACAGATACTTTGACAAAATCTGAAAATCAGCTGTGAGTATGATTACACACATGTTGTAGCTTGGATTGAAAAGTGTAAAAAAACCACGCATTTCCGTTTTTGCACAACACATCACACTTTTTAGTCCAAGCCAAAACTTGTACAAATTTGGAAAATGACTGAACCATAGTGACTAGCTGATTACACTGGGGTCAGTGAACTAAATGGCAATCTGCCAATCTGAGCACAGATAAGTCACCATCTGATTTTCCAACTTTGCAAATGTATCAGTGCCTGGGAGTCACAAATCATAATGTGAATGAGGCCTAAGCTGTAATACTGCAGCTGCTGGAGCGCCGAGCTCATCAGAGTACTGTGGCCCCTTCAAACAAGCGATTGTCTGGGATGAAGAAAGTCAGACCCCCTCTCATCTAAGCATAAGCCATGAATGTTAAAGAATTGGACAACCGCTTTAAGCCAAAAAATGACCTCAAAGAATGTGGATCATAAGGCTCCATCTGCTTTTTATTTTTAATTATATTACAATTCTGGCTACAGATTTGGAATCTTTTCAGCAGTCATCTACCATATAATTCACCCTGATTAGTCTGCCTTTATGTAACAGATATCAACCTACCCCAGGTTATTTACCAACATTTCAATCACATTAATTCTGCGTCTAGAGTTATTGCTTCCCTTGTTCTATAGTTTTGGCTCTGGACCTAAAAATATTAAATGGTTCAAATTGTATGTTCTCAGCAGGTGGCCCATATTAGACCTTGGCCTTTAATTTAGGTCATGGCACTGAGCAGGGCTGTAACATCTTCTTTCACTCTGGCAATCATTATTGGTAATTTCTGGGTTTCTGGTAGGTAATAGAAAAAAGGGGGCCTCTCCTTATGAGGATGACATAATGTTATATGCTACAGTACCTGCATGATGTCTGACTTTCAATGTAGGCAGGGGATATGATTCCCCTCTTTTTGGATTACAGGTTTTTAAGGCCACCAAAGGTTCCGGTAATAGGGAGGAGAAGGGCGGAAGGTTGTCCTTCTTATTAATGGACAGTCAAATAAACGTTTTTAGAGGTAGTGACTGGATGTAATGTAAATGATTTTATAGCTGATGAAGCTCCAAAGGCTTAGATAAGATTTTTGGTTAATGGAAGTAATGCTGGTGGCAGGTTCGGCTATCAGTAAAGTCTTTGGGGGTCCCTCAAGTCTCCATCAACAGATGATGTCAGTGGAGATAGGAATCGGGTGTGCCCAGTTGCAACAGTAGATATATAGCAATATATATAGATATAGATATAGATATATAGTAATATAAAGCAAGTTTGCAATTTACATTCATTATTTTTTTTTAGTTATCATGGAAAACACAACACTTCCTGTTTTCTGAGTCTTTTTGTTCTTGAACAACAGGAAACAGTCAGAAAACAGGAAGTCCAGTGAATCCCAGGCCATCTGAGCGCTCACAGAGAGAACACGAGAGAAGACAGTCATGTGACTGATGGACATATTGAGACGTGACTCTGTACTGGCCGGAATTCCTCTGTTTAGTCTGTTTTTTTAACCAGACTAAAAATCTGCCTTCAGGAGACTGGACCTGGATTTCTCATAAGTTCAGCCTTGTTTTACAGCCTGATAACAACAAAAAAAAAATATGAATGTAAATTGTAAACTTGCTTTATATCACATCTACTGTTGATTTAGATTTTTTAGAAGTTATAACGACAGGTACACTTTAATAGTTGCAGGTTAACCCTCCCCTTCCCATAGAGACCACACGATATGTGTATGGGCAGGTCTGGAGAGATACTGTAATTGTTGGCTAATGACATTTATTTAAGCTACTGTATATAAGTACCCTAAAGCCCCTATACACTGTATACTATGTTGGCAGGGTTACCACCTTCACTATGTCTTTTGCTTTATATACTTCCTATATAGAGATGAGCGCAACTCGAACATGCTTAGATAAACAGTTCCATTATTCTATAAAAAATATAAATAATTCTATTTATTCTATATCCAGTATTTAGTATAAATAAGGACACTTAAGGTAAGTATGAAGATGATAATGTAAAACATAAAATCATATATTACAGCATGGCACGTTCACATATTGGAAAGGTACACAAAGCTGATATTTTACAGTATGAAAAGATGTAAAAATATTGTTTTCTCTAAGAATGGCTACCCTGGGTGTGTAAACCTACTGCGTTTGACTAAATGAAGGGAGCTGTACCTATCAGATATTCATGAAATATCATTATTTTAATGGACGCTTTAACAGGAAGATCCTAACTTTAATATGGTAAGAGAATTTTGATTGGGAAGAAATGAATGATCATGTACAATGATCAATGATACTGGAACATCTGACCGAAAGACAGCGGGTGGTGTAACAGCACAGCAGCAGACACCATGTAATTTTATACACACATGAAATCTTAGTCAGGATCGTGGACACAGAGTATTAGATTAGTCTGCATGGGAAGTAAACATAAGAGTGAGAATCTGAAGCCTTATAAAAATAGACTGCCACTTGAGCATGTGTATCCCTAGTCTGTTGAGAGCTGTTTCTTCCCATACTTTACTTTACAAACTAGCTTGCAAAATTGTTGTTCTTTTCTGCATAGTGCTACTTTATTACCAGGCATTGTGCAGACAACTGCAATAAAGCCCCATTAAAGTAAACAGGGCTGAGATGTACAAAAGTCTCAGAACACCCTTTTTTATTTAAAGTGTCACTGTCGTGAAATTTTTTTTTGCAGAAATCAATAGTCCATGCGATTTTAAGAAACTTTGTAATTGGGTTTATTATCCGAAAAATGCATTTTTATCATGAAAAAGCAGTTTGAAGCTCTCCCCCCTGTCTTCATTGTTCTCCTATGGAGAGAGCTAAAGAAAAGACCAAAACAGGACAACAAAGAGTTAATCTACAAATATCTCACCCGTTATCTTCTTGGACAGTCACCAGTGACCTGTCTGAGCTCAGATTACAGCTGTCACCCAGCTCTGTGCCTGTAATCCTCTGTTATCTGCTTTCTGCTGCCGGCTAACTCCCTCCTTCCTCCTCCCCCCTCCCCTCTCCCTAGAGCAGACAGAGTACGACTCCTGCAACAAGTCACAATTTTCAGATTTTTCAGAGTGGATGAAAAAGAGGAAGGAGGGGGGGACCTGGGAAAAGGCTTTTTACATGCAGATAATGGCAGATTTGGCTAATAAACCCAATTACAAAGTTTCTTAAAATCGCCTGGACTATTGATTTCTGCACAAAAAAAAATACGACAGTGACTCTTTAATGAAAGGCAGAATTACATATCTGAATACCTCAGCAAGTAATGGGTGAAGGGGCCAATGTTTTAGGCAAAGTCCAGAACATGGCTGTAATCTAGAAAGCCGCCATATGGGATCAAGTTTATCTAAGGAGAATGTGGTCATGTAGCATATCAAAAAAATCCAGAATGGTTTTAGAAATCAATTGCTGCAGTCAGATTTGCACAATCTCTTGTGATTCAAAAGTTAGTGCACAATTTTTAGTCTTATTATTCTTACAGGGGGGGGGGGAACTAATATGTTAATGTGAGTCTTCTTCTTTCTGGTAATATCTACTGGTCAGAGTCAGTGCTATACATAATCAAGATATTGCTGTTGAATCCAGGCCATGGTGCCAAGAGGCCCAATAGCCCCACAGCCAAACATGACAACATTAGCACTACACTAGTATATGAGAGTCAGACTATCCTTGTTACAGATGGTGCAGCAAGGCCTGGAGCTATGCTTCTGGCCTAGATATAAAAAATATCATTAAACAGATCTTGGTACTGACCTTAGACATAGTTATACGTGGCTGGTCTTGCTCTAAAATAAGTTTTAATTACTTGGAGGTATTATATTTTACACGTGTTCTTCAGGGTTATTCACTATATATACTGGTAGTAATAATGTAAAAAACCAAATGGTACTAAAACAGTCTGTTTTAATATGTGAGGGCCCTTTTTAATATAAGGGCCCTATAACACAGAACGCTAATCAGCTGAATCAGCCCTATCCGGCCGATTATCGTTCCGTGTAATAAACACAACGATCAGCCGATGACAACGATCATCGACTGATTGTTGATATAGGTGTGGACCTATAATTGTCGGGCACCGACCATGCATCGCTACGTGTAGTAGCGGTGCGTGGCCGGCGGCTGACGATTTGCAAAGTGCATACATTCCCTATCCATGGTCCAGGGCTCCTCCTGCGCTTTGCTTCTCCCCAGGTCCCGCGCGCTGCAGCTTCAGAGCGGCCACTCTGAAGCTGCAGCGCACGGGACCCGGGGAGAAGCGGACTGCAAGAGGAGCCCTGGACCATGGATAGGTAATGTATGCAGTTTAAGCAAGGGCTGCAAAGAGATCAGTAACGATGTCCATGCAGCCTTTGTTAAACAATTATTGGGCCATGTAATAGGCCCAGTAAACGTTTACGGTTATTACGTTTTTGTTTACAGTTATTATCGGGCCCCCATCGAGCCGTGTAATAGCACCCTAAGTCTGTGACTGAGTATTTCCTGTGTCAATATGGAGTCACAGACTGAAATCGTGACAGGAAAGTTTTCACTTTCCTGTCACCCTCAGCATGTTTAGACATTAATATATTTTTCCAGAAATCCCCTTTAAAAAGGACCTGTAGTCTATACAATTTTTTTTTACCATTATGTAGCCTTAGGAGCCTTGACTATAAGGCCAGATTTGTACATCCTCCGCAAAGTCTAGAGCAGTTCTCTCCTACACTGACACAGCTGTGTCACTTCAATAGTGTAGTGTTCAACTGTTTCATAGCTCACAGTATCATGATAAATTACAATGCAGGGAGTACCATACAGTTAATTTCGTGATATACAACAAGCATACAAACCTTATATCATGGACATGTGAATGCAGCCTGAGGCTATGTTCCCACTTTGTAATAATATCAGTGGAAGGTGGCCGTCTCATTAAATAGATGGCAACTAATAATGATGATGATCATTATTAGCGGCCGTCTATGTTACAAGATGGCAGCCTTTCTCAATATTTTCCTGAAGTGGAAACATAGCCTTAGGCTGTTTCAAATTGTTGCTACACTTCCGTTTCTGAAATGTAGAGATTTAACCATTTGGTCTGATGGGTAGGAACCTTTTTTCAAAATGGGCTGTAAATGCTAGGATTGGGGAGTGTGTCAATATGAGGCAGGGACAGGGTGGGAGGGTATGAACAAGGCTTAGCAGGTGTAAATATGAAGCTTAGGGGGCAGTAATTATGAGACTGAGGGTATGAATCAGACTCACTCACTCTTGGGCCTAATATTTATAACCTTGTTTAAAATAAAGTTCTTATCCATCTTGTCCATCCCATATTTAGGGAAAAGTTCAACCAAACAGTAAAAACCTTAAATCTTTGAAAGGTGTCTGGGGAAGGGACATAACAACAAAATGAAATAGTGTTGGAAAGAGGACACCAAAGGCTACAAGATATTATAAAAACACATTTTTTTGATACTCAACACAAGTCCTTTTAAAGGTCCTTTAATAGTGTAGAATTCAACACTTGCAGTGGAGGCAGAACACCTTTCTCTTGTTCTTTATCTCGTAACTTAACTTTCTATTAGAATTTCACCCTCAGTTTATGCTGAGGCAACATGAATAATGAAGTAACTCTGGATCCCATATGTAAATACTCTATACAACTCTAATTCTTTTCAACTATAGAAAACGTTACAAGTCACCTGAGGGTATTGGTAAAACATATAAAGATACTATGACAGAAGAAAGTCTATGGACAGTGTGTCCATATTCCTGTATAAAATAAACCCAAAGTATTTAAAAACAAGCAGGACAAAGAACAAGCTAAACTTCAGAGTGCAAAGGTCAATTGGCCTAAAAATAGATATCTTTCCATCGGCCAGGTAAAGAGAAGAAAGTGAAATGTATAACCTGGGAAGAATAGCCTTGGTAATTTAATACACGCGATCTCCTCTCGCTTTCTCGACTTACGCCCTTACAACTCATTATTTCTACTATTCATGAAAGAGTCGTATGTAGAGATCGACATATGGGAAATAAATAACAAATGCCCTGTAATCTGTAACTGGTTTCACTCAGCACATTATATGAAATGACAATGATTACTGATATATACCAGGATGCATTATGGTTTTACAGACAAGCAATTAAGATGTGGAAGCTTTCATATCCTGCTATGATAAAAGCCTAATGTTTTCATCTTGCCTGGTAAAGGAATGTTCAGCTGTACACAGTACTGACCCCGATGGCCTCTGATATGAGTAATATAACAGACCCGCCAACACTGACTCATGGCTTCACCTTAGCTGAAGGACCAATAAATCACCATTTATTTATTCATAATTAAAGGACATGAACACTCAAACAACAATTTTGTGCTATATCACCTATGCATCTAAAATAAGAAACAAAGCAGCATTTTCAAGAGTCTTGCCCCTAGTCTGCCACCATTTAAAGAAACATTCCATTTTCATTTTATTCCTCTTCCTCACCACCCCAAAAACCTTATGTCTCATAGAAATGCTTTCGAGAACCGGACTTCCGGCCTCCTAAGCTGCGGGCCAGATAGTGAAAAGGTCAAGTGGGCACAAGCGGGATTGGAACAGCGCTGTAGGACCAGAACTATAGTTCTCAAGCCAACCTATGTATATCCAACATCTTTTCTACCTTTCCTTCATTTAACAGCCTTTGTTTTTTCTTTTGCAGCTGGTAACCATAGAAACACAATGGTCTGCATAGGAGCTGTAGACATAAAACTGTAGGAGAATTCTTATCAGTCCATTTGCAAAGTTGTTTTATTTTAGATGCACTGGAGAAATATAATCGTTGTAAAGGTGAATATAGCCTTATAATAGAGTTAACATCATTTGCAGAGCTGTAAGGAGAATACATACAGACACTAAGGCCATTTAATTGTTAGTCAATTAACATGTTTATATTTTAAGAGCAGAGGTTTCCAAACTGTGAATGATGACAGGGTACCATATCAACTCAAAAATGGAAGAGAAGATTCACTCATCAGAGGCAGGATGTGTGGAGTACTCGGACACCTGGCGCAGAGCGGCTTGTTCACAGGGTTCATGATAAAGGATAGGAGTCGTAGTACAAGATTCTCCCACTTCTTTATTGTAATGACATAAAAAACACAGTAATACGTTTCGAGGTGCAACCCTCTTCATCAGATAATTAAAAACATGCATACATGCCCTACATTCATAATAGTCCTAGTAATATTACAATAAAGAATTGGGAGAATCTTGTACTACGACTCCTATCCTTCATTGAGAACCCTGCGAACAAGCCGCTCTGCACCAGGTGTCCAAGTTCTCCACACATCCTGTCTCTGATAAGTGAATCTTCTTTTTTATTTCCTGACCAATATCTTCGGATCCTCGGAAGGGCAGGGAGCGGAAAGAACAAACTTCTACAAAGCATCAGGCGGTGTCGTGTTCGTAGCGCGACCCCCACAAGGTGAGCAACACCTATTCATAGATACGCACAAATCCAGCTCTGCAGTATCACACTATGTGTGCCGTGCGACGTTCCTTTTCTTTTTTACAACTCAAAAATGGAGGCATTCAAGGGGTCAGCCACCTTTAAACACCTTTTTTAAGACTAGAGTAAGGGCAGTATTAGACGGCTTGATTAGCGCAGTAAGTGAGCACTGATCTGCTAGATCAGTGCTCGCTTACAGAGCCTATAAAATGGCTCAATCATCATGCAGCAAGGGCTGCAAGGATGTTGTTGGTTTATCCAGAAAATAATAAACTTTTTACTTACCTCTCCACACTTCCCTGGTGTATTTTTTATATTTATTCTTATACCACTTGTTAGGTTGCTATTCATATGACAGTCCTTAATTTTACATTCACAAACACTAATAATGAATGTTTTATATCATTTTTACTGTAAATGGGTTGTTTGCTATGATGCTTTTGTTAAAAGCATCAGTGTATAAAACAGCTAATAACTACCATATATTCAAATATATCTGCAACGTATCCCTCTAACAGTTCTCTATTATCACCCAAGCTTACCAGGACCCATCCAAGTAAACTGGCTTTCTATGTGACTCTATGGGCGTGCCCAGTCCTCCAGACTAAGAGAATTTCTAAGCTCTGGTTACCAGGGTACTGACTGAGGGACGCCACTGATAAAATAATAATTCCTTTCATATATGTAAAACCCATTTTGTAGCCCAGGAAAATAATTGTCATGCATTGGTAGTTGTTTCCAGAATGTACAGCAGATACTCAATGACTAATCAGAAAGTGACCTTGATTTTAAAACAAATTTTTAGGGTGCGTTCACACGTACAGGATCTGCAAAAGATTTGATGGCGAAGATTTGATGCTGTGTTGAGTCATTTAGTTATATTGATATCTGCAGCATCAAATCTGCAGCGGATCCTGTACGTGTGGATGGACCCTTCACAAGTATTAAAAAAGTATTAAAAACTTTAAAAATAATACTGAATATGCAACTATTGTACTCTAGCCACATATAATATAATTTCTGCTTTAAATGGAACTAGATGCAAAACAAATAATAAATGCACATAAATAATAACTGCAAAATAAATCATTTAAATTTTAGGTTTACATATTTTTTAATCTCCAATAAAAGTTGTGTACGTATCTGAAACTACCCAATTCAGATATATGAAGCTGTTAAAAAAGCAGTGCACAAAAAATTATTATTGGCCCCTGGCAGTCGTTGGCATGTATACTCACTGCAGCTGATCGGTGTCCCACGGCGCGGCTTCGTTCCGGTCCCGTGGTGCCGTTCAAATCCGGCGCACGCTCACGTCAGCCTCTGCTGTGACTCCTCTTCTGTCTCCTGTGATTGTACGCTGGAACTCACGCGCTTCAATGCATTCTCTATGGAAGCGCGTGACTTCCAATGTTCAATCACAGGACACAGAAGAGGAGTCACAGCAGAGGCTGAAGTGAGCATGCGCCAGATTTGAACGGCATCACGGGACCAGACCAGAACGAAGCCGCGTCGCGGGACACTGATCAGCTGCAGTGAGTATACACGCTGGCGCCTAGTGGGGGGGGGGGGGGCAATAATAATTTTTTTGTGAACTGCTTCTTTAAGTCAATTCAGAAACATAATAATGGACTAACAGCATACTATAATGTCATTAATGCAGTTCCCAAATCATCTGTGGGAATGTTCCTATAATAACCTGCAAAGTTTTTGGAAGCCTCAAATTTTCTGCAATTAGGTTGCAGATCTCTTAGCAGAATGCAGGCTGCCATTTATGACAGTCTGTATTGTGCTCACAGCCTGCAGACATGGTTTGGTCAGAAAACAACCCAGGAGAAAAGGTTAGTGCAGGTCAATTTAATTTTCTTCAAACACCCCTTAAGGAAGTGCCCCATTGTTAAGAGCTGAAGTAGATGACTACCAGCAAATGTATCCAAACTTAACCAAAAATGATTATATTCCAAAATATAGAATAACTTTACAATTACATTTGCTTATAATTTCCAATAATTCACTTTAAAATATAATTAGCCGTACATACACAGGTGATAATAAACCAAAAGGAAGTTCTCAATAGCCAACATTTTCTTAATGCAGAGTTAACAAATACACAAAGGTCTGTAAACATAGATGCTTCCCCCTGAACAGTAACATATTGGCATTTACATGAAATCTTCTAGGATTTCTTTAGCCAAACAACAACATACCTATAAAGTTGGAAAACATCATGCAAAGCAACAAAATGCTTAATACTGTAATATTTCACTAAAGATCTGCTATTAAGGCGGCCATATATTGTAAACAAACACACGTTGCTGGAGAAATTCCAGGCAATTCCAGGACAATGCTGGATTTTTATTTTCATTTCAGCAGTGCATGCAATAGAATGTGTAAGCCGTCACATGGCTCTGCACCACATACAGATATAGTAGCAGATCCATGACGACATAGACCTGAGTTAAAAAAAAAAAGCGAGGAGAAAGAGGAATGCAGAAGTCACAATGGATTAGCCTGGTGACGTCTCCCTGACTGACAGATGTCTGTGTTGGGACTAGCATTGCACATGCCTATATTGTAAATGGCTCTTTTCTTTCTCCATGACAGGAGCGAATGATGGAGAGGAAACAATCTTATAACCAATAGCTATTCCTGCTAAACAGATCATTAGTCAAGACTACTAAATACCCATCCAAGACACAGGCAGCCTTTAAATATCTCCAACCAAGCAGCTATGCTAAATGTCCTTTTATCCAGATTACAGATTTCTCTCTGTGTTAATGCTTCTAACTGAACACAGCTTTTAGCAGCTGACTATAAGCAGCTAACACTAAGGTGATCAGCCAGAGCAATGTAGCAGGGTCTGCTTTCTAGAAGGATACTGTCCACTGCCTTGTAATGGCTCTTTGTATAGATGGGGGTTCAGTTACTCCCCAAAATATCCAGTCTTTTTATATCTTTCTCACCTTTTTCATAACTTTGACATTACGCCAGCAATGACAAGGCATAGGAAACCCAACAACTTCACACACATGTCCTTGGATGAATAATAGAAATGCTAACCATGCTATCACCATAAGGTTACAGGCTACTAATCTAGAGCGTCCTACAGACAAAGCTGTGGTCATATCTATAGACTAGCCGCCAGTGGTCATTATGTACTAAAACCTGTATCCTCTCAGATTATATAAACTATATTCTCTTCATTGTATAGGATTAATCAGTGCAGCAATACATGTAATAACATTGATTTCATATTGATACATTTGCCTGTTAATGTGTTTCTAGAAGAGAATGTAGCTGACAAAACTGGACACATTAAAGAAATAAATATTTACCATCTATAATATAAACAATTCATTGTATCCCAGAGGAATAAATAGAGGCTGCATGCACACAAAGGAAGATCACAGATCAAGATGCAGCCATCAGTTCTGATAAGCAGAGCCACACTGCCACCAAGTAATGTCAGGGGGTCAGCCCTCGGTGGTCTCATTACAAACCTAGGACAGCAGCTGCTCTTTGTATACTGCTGCCTTCCTAACAACACCAGACTAAATCAACATGCAAACTTACAAGCTGTCAGCATAGACTACCTAATTGAAAATTACTGCCATAGGCCAGCCCTCTGACTACTTTTATGAGGCAAGTGACAGTTCTACATCATTACCATGCAGCAGACAATGATGAGGAGGGGGTGGGGGTAAGAGGGGGGGGGGTGCTTATGACAAGGAGGTCATCAGCACTTTCTTCCATAACACAACAAGAAAGTCCTAAGCCCTCACAGTGACAACACACAGTGCTACACAAGAGCCCAGATGACAGGATGCAAATGAAGAGATCTGCAAGTTTAGGGGATGGAAGACACCAGAATGACAGATGGTCAGCATTACACAATATTGCCACTTATTGATCTGATCAGTGAGAATTGCAATGATGGACACCCAGGTATGGACAGATGGAAATGCATGGACTGGTAAGAAATGGAAGAGTCACAGACCTGTGCAGAAGCTGCAGAGCAGTAGGAGAGGGTTTCGTGTGCCTTATAGAGAATCCCCTGTCTGTGCCTTTCTCACACACACACATACACATACAGAGACTCCCTCAGCTGCTCTATGCAGTTCTCAGGAAATGAATGGGGGCACACAGAGAACTGTTGTACTTGCAAATGACTTACCGGGATCACGTGATCTGCTAAATCTAGGGTGGGCCAGTGGGTGGAGGCTTCATAAACAAGAGAGGACAATATACTGGGAGCATTAGCAGCGTGCATCGAGTTACACGGGGACCCCCAGCCTGGGGGGACCCAGACAGACCACGGCGCTGAGCCCGTCCTCCAGCAGCTCCTGTGTGGACTGGAGCCCTCTATAACGCGTTACATGGCGATTATTCCTTATAGGAAGCAGAAGGAAGCTTCTCCTATACGTAATTACAGCACATTTCCTTCTATTCACATCCACCGAGCGGTCGCTGCTGCTGTCGGAAATCCCCTTTTTTCCTGGTGAACCCCTCCCTGCTCCCACCCTGAGGAGTAGGAGGCTACACCCACAGACTGCCCGTGTATATCTCCCCGCCTGGAGATGTCAAGGCTGCCCTGCTGCTGCTGCTGCTGCCCTGCTCCCCTGCTGCTGCTGCTGCTGCCCTGCTCCCCTGCTGCTGCTGCTGCTGCTGCTGCCCTGCTCCCCTGCTGCTGCTGCTGCTGCTGCTGCCCTGCTCCCCTGCTGCTGCTGCTGCCCTGCTCCCCTGCTGCTGCTGCTGCCCTGCTCCCCTGCTGCTGCTGCCCGGCTCCCCTGCTGCTGCTGCCCTGTGCTGCCCTGCTGCTGCTGCTGCCCTGTGCTGCCCTGCTGCTGCTGCCACTGCCCAGGCTCCTCACACACATTGCGACTTTGTATTTTACCTTTTCTCTTAAAATCATATTTTACTGCAATTATGCAAGTGCAAGTAATGGGATGAAAAAGTGACCAGCAAATACAGCACTTGTGCAGCTCTCCCTATATTATAAGGAACAATGTATGCAATAATAAGCTGTACAGATGGCCCTGCTATTCCATTGAAGCATGTCCTGGGTGTCAAGGCAATTTTCATAAAGTATTGTAAGGGGACATGGCTGTCATTGTAATATTATGAGGTTAATTTAAAAACTCGGCTACAGGTACAGCCAGCCAGACCTGTTTTATATGAGTCCCATGTTTCTGAAAAAAAAATAAAAGTTTTTAAAGACTGGTGACATTCTTGTCAGCATCAGAGTGTCATACAAATATCAGCACTACAAGGCCATAATATACATGATTGAAGCCACCTTACTATGACAGATTGACCCTCAGGGACAAACAATAGGGTCCATTGGGGTGCAAACAATTTTTCTAGCTTCTGCCAGCAAGAACAGTAAGTGCTGCAAGCTCACAATTCTCACCACCATAAGTCACAGAACTGAAGTCATAAGCTCCTGGTAGTCCAAAAGCAGGTCTGAACATGGCCTTACATGTTTAAAAGCACCACCAGCATGACACTAATATTAGTCAATTAGGCTATGTTCACACTGCGTATGTGTCAGGCCGCATTTCGTACGCCGCCGTACATGTGCGGCTGAAACTACGGGCGTGGGAAAAATCAACATGCGTCCGGATACGTACGAACCGCGAACATACGCCGTAGTACAGTTATGCTTCCCTAGCTTGTTTCAAAGCGATCTGAGGCAGGTCATTTACTTGGAAATCTTCGTCCAGCCCCGTAAACCACACAGAACCTTTTGGATCGAAAAATCAAGTTCAATTTGGCTGAAATAAGTACTTTGTACGGGACCGCATGGAAATCCACGGCCGTGAGTTTCAACATTTCCGTCCTCAAACAATGGTCGTGTTCATTTTTCACGGCGCCGCATACGATTTGGCCATAAGCTCATACGTAGTGTGCACTGTGCGGGCGTATATCGTATACTTTCAAGTGAACGCATCAACATCAAAACTACGTGCGTATATTCGCGGTTCACACTACGACCGGAAACATACCCAGTGTGAACATAGCCCTAATGTGTATTGCAAATCAATGAATCCTGAACTCCATCTCTTATTCAGATCCATTTTTTTCTGTCGATTTTGATCCACGTTCATGACTGGGCAGTGGTAGAAAATATAGCTGAAATGAATCTGAAAAATACAGATGAAAAACTGATCCTAGAGAACCTATAGAGAGTAATACAAGCAAAATGGTTCATATTAACTTGTGCATGATACTACACCTGAAATGTCTGTTGTAACATAAAATTGGAATTCCCAATTCCCTATAAGGGTGCGTTCACACTGAGGAATCCACATGGAGAAGTTCCCATGGATTCCGCCACATACTCCTGCTCGCATCCCCTTCCCATAGTCTCCATTCTATGGTCAGGCGGATTCCGCTGTCCACCCAAAGAATAGACATTGCCATTCTTTGGGCAGATGGCAGAATCCGCCTAACCATAGAATAGAGTCTATGGGACAGGTGGAAATGCAAGCAGGAGTGAACGGCAAAATCCGCGGGAACTTCTCCACGCGGATTCCTCAGTGTGAGTACACCCTTCCACTGTATGTGCCCTTCACCTTTTATTCCTCCTGAATATTTCTGAATAAATAGTTGGGTGTTACAATTCTGTTTAGTGATGACTGTCTAGCTGTCCATTTCTTCACAATGCAGAGGTCCAAGAAACAATGCCTAAAGACGGCTATATCATGGAGATCAAGTATTTGCTACAACAGGAATGTCAAGAAAGTTGACCTCTTTGGAGAAAGTGATGATATGACCTAAACAAGATGTGACCTAAATGGGGCCTAACTCCCAGAGAAACCAACAATGGTGGTTTTACCTTCAAGTGGAGAGTAGGGCAAGTGTGGTAACCATTTCTGTATGACGCACAGACTATACGGTGAGCGACCACAAGTAGATCAGTTTTACTATGAGGGAGAGACCAAGAACTCCCAGTATTCCTTTAGCAATCTAAATCTGCTGAAAAAAAGAAGCTTTAAGTAGGCAAACATTTAGTATGTCATGGAGATATCAGCAATGGTGGATGAGCCATGGCTACCGTAACAATTGCTGCTACTGATCAGTAGGGTTCTGGAGATAAGAGATGTTGGAATGTGCACATGCCCTTTAAATTAAAGGAAACTATGCATATTTTTTTTTTCTTTTACTGTTCCATTATTAGTGATGCATCCAGAAAATCAAATTTTTGTACCGCCAATGTAGTGTTCTTTATTGACATGCTGAAAATCAAAGCAGATGAGACCAAACAGGAAAGTAAATAAAGGCCCCACATAGGAAAGTTCCTCTCAAATTTGTAGACAGTTGATATAGATCTGCATTCCACATATTTGCACTTTGACCATGGTACCAAGATCTATTTCCTGCGAGTCTTTTGGGGGCTACGCTCATTACCATTGAGATGGCTTATTCACTCCTTGGTGTCCTAACTTAGGAGCCTGCATATGCCTGACCCAGTTGGGGCCCTGACATTCCTAACACAACATTGGCTTTCCGCCCAGAACTACCAAGGAAACGGGGCAGGCAGGAATCATTTCAAATATCTCAAGCTATTGCACAGACACACACACCCAGTGTTATATACAGCGTTTATAGATGTAAACAGCTATACGTTACATAACCTTCAGCAGTGGGACATAACAGATTAATAAACTGCTATAGTTCCTGTCTCCGTCATTCAATGGCACAGGCTGTACTGCTGCCATCGAGATTCCTATACTAATTGACATATTACGGGATTACATTTGAGATGGCACAATAATGCAAGTAAGATCCCAACTTCCTATGTAGAATGTGATTTTCTGCAAGATTTTTTTCTTACAGTGCGTCCAGGGTATCTATCCCCATGTGTTTAGTTAACTGACAGTGCAGCATCTTTTTAACACAGCGAGGTGATGTGTCTAATGAATTCCAAAATTAGAAGAGCCATAATACTGCTCAGCCTTTCCCTAGAGGCAATTTCCATTCCAGGGAAGACTAATGGTTGCTTCAAGAGAGGCCAGTGCTGCATTTGGAACTGAGAAGCCCAGTGTGCTGCACTTCAGATATTCTGCAGCTGCAGAGGAGTATGACAGAAAGACTAGGGTTGCTATGGGAACTCAGGATGCTGAGCACAGTAGCACACACTCAGGATGTTCCTTCTCAGCTCTGCAATTATTTAACCCTTTGTGTATCAGGGATCCACAAATATCTGGGAAATCTATTCAAATACTACACACATAGTCCTCTGTTCCCATAAAGGAACATTGGGTAATTGTTTTAGAGAGCATCTGTCACCAAAGAGAATAAATACTGGGATTAATAGAATGTGGCAGGAATCTTATTTTTTTCTTAATTCCACATCCTTCCTGGAAAACCCCTTTACCCCTTGGACTTTATGTTACAGCCCATTTTCAAATCTGTTACAATGTATAATGTTATATAGTGATAGCTTTGGAATATTTTTACCTATCCAAGTGAATAAATGTTTAATACTTAGAGTAAACTTAGACTAGACAGTCTAAAACGCACCATATTTATCAGAGTGGTAATCGGAAGTAAATTTTTATCAATAAATAGGGTTAGCAGATGTATTCTTTTTTTTTGGGGGGGGGGAGGTATATTTATAGGGCTTATATATTTTGTAGCCATTTTTTTTATTATTTCCAAGATTATTTGCAAATCAGTTTAGGCAATAATTCAGTTCTGCAGTGGATTTAGAACCTCCTACTGATCAATTAAAAAAAAAAAAAAATGACACCCCCCACCCCCCAAAATGTTAAAAAATTGAATTGTCTGTTACTAGAGATGGGCGAATTTACAGTAGAAACAAAGCGACTCGCTTTGTTAGCTCAGCAGTCTGCTTATCAGCCAGCTGCATCTGAAATCCGTGCCACTCTACCCCAGATGCCTGGAAAAGCTGGATCCAGTCCTGGGAGAAGCTTCTCAGGATTGGATCCAACTTTTCCAGACACCCAGGGTGGAGCAGCACAAAGTAGCATGGACAAAAGCAGCCGGCTGATAAGCCGATTGCCGAGCTAACAAAGTCGCTTCCTTTGTACTGTAAATTCACTAATCTCTGTTACTTCTTTAGTTTCTTAGAAAATAATGCAAAATGAAGGTGACATTTAAACATACATTTTTTTTTGCAGATTTATTAAAAAAGAAAAAGTAAACTTTTTCATGGACATAACTATCCAGACCCTTTGCTATGACACTTGAAATTTAGCTCTTCTCTTGATCATCTTTGAGATGTTTCTACACTTGAAGTCAACTGATAAAGGTAAATTCAGTTGATTGGACATGATATGGAGAGACTGTCAGTATAAGGTCTCATGGCTGACAATATATATCAGAGCAAAAGCCAAGCCATGTGGCAGAAACGACTGTGCTCACAGACAGCATTGTATGGCGGTGTAGATCTGGAGAAGGGTACAGAGGCCTCCATAACTGTTAAATGAAAAGAGGTTTGGAGCAACAAGGACTCCTACACCTGGCCTCCCTAAAAATCTAAGTAATCAGGTGAAAAGGCCTTGATCATTGAAGTACTCAAGAATAGAGATGATAGAACATCGGGAAATCTTAGGTTCGATCGAACTCGAACATTTTTGAACGTGCAGCATTTGATTCCCGATGCCTTCCCGGTCTGTGGGGAAGCATGAGACAGCCTGAGTACCGCCTGGAATTCCGTTATACAGCCTAGGTAATAGGCTGTATCCCGGAATTCTAGGCGGTACCCGGGCTGTCTCCTCCTTCCCCACGGACCGGGAAGGCATCGGGAATCAAATGCTGCACGGTCATAAATCTTTGAGTTCAATCGAACCTAAGATTTCCTGTTGTTCGATTATCTCTACTCAAGAACTCAATTACTTTGGTTAAGCTGGAGGTATTTCTGCATCATTGCAGCACTCCACCAATCTGGGCTTTATAACAGACTGGCCAGAAGAAAGTCTATCGTCAGTATGATACATGGGGTGTCTGGAGTTTGCAAAATAGTACCTAAAGTACTTTCAGTCTGTTGGAAACAGAATTCCGTGGTCTGATGAAGCCAAGATTAAATATTTTGGTCTCAATTCTATGTGTCATGTGCTCACCATCTGCCTAATACCATCCCTACAGTAAAGCATGGTGATGGCATCATCATGCTCTAGGGGTGTTTTCAGTGACTGGAACAAGGAGACTGGTCAGGGTTGAGGGTAAGCTGCATGGAGGAAAGAATGAGGATATTTTTAATTTAAAAAAAAAAAACAGATCCAAAACACTCTAGACCTCACTGTGGGCCAAAGGTTCCAACAGCACAGTCAATACAAAACAAAAGTGGCTTAGAGACAACTCTGTCCTTAAATGGCCCAGCCAAAGCCATCACTTGAACTCAATGTAACATCTCTGGAGAGAATTAAAATGGCCCTCAGTTAACATCTCCTCCAGGTCATCTACAAGGGTCCATCTGTGAGGTTTAGCATTAATTAAGGAGGTTTTTGGGCAATAACTAGTTTAGTCTAACAAATTACTCTGGGTCACCTTTAAGTCAAGGAAATCGGGAGGGGGGGGGGAGTCCAGCTATTTCAGCCTTGCTGTGTTGAACTGTATCTACAAGTTACCAGTAAACTCAGAGATCTGAAACACATAATTCCCAGACATTATCCTCAAGGGGTCAGAAGACTCTGAGACTGTTACAGTGGCAGTACTGTGTGATCTTTGGGGGTTCATCAGAGTTGCTAGTTATTTTCAGATTAAAAAAAAGAGTATGTCCCCTTGATAAAATATAGCCTATAAGTAGAGATGAGCGTACCTCGAGCATGCTCGAGTCGATCCGAACCCGAACTTTCGGCATTTGATTAGCTGTGGCTGCTGAAGTTGGATAAAGCTCTAAGGTTGTCTGGAAAACATGGATATAGTCATTGGCTGTATCCATGTTTTCCAGACAACCTTAGAGCTTCACCCAAGTTCTGCAGCCGCTAATCAAATACCGAACGTTCGGGTTCAGATTGACTTGAACCCAAACCCGGTTCGCTCATCTCTACCTATAAGCAGTATGGTTTGTGCCAGTGTATAAAGTGCTAAAACACATGTGGTGTAAATCTAGTACCAAAGATAAAGGTACTTAAACTTGTTAAATACAAACTAGGTAATAAAAATGTTGCAGTATAAATTAAACTGTGCTTACCAATGAGGTAGTACAAAATGTATAATAAAAATTGCAGTGTAATAAAATGTGTACTAAATGGCATACTAACAATAGTATTACCACCTACAAACTAGTAGTAATTCATTATTTTTAGCTTAGAAAAATACTCCAAAAACATCATTGCTATCTACTACCAAGAGATCACTGATTAGGCCAAGGCTACACTATGACTTTTTGCAGCTCTACAAGTTTGACTTTAACTATCGGGCTACAGCCATACAGCCAATTACTCCAATCTCTGACAGCCCACTCAGCCAATCACTAAGACAGGACAGCGCCACAGCCATTGATTAGCTAAGCCTACTGTCACTGTCAAGACGAGCACACCTTGGAAGTGGCAGCATCAGCAATCAGTGGGGAAAAAGGAGATCACTCACTAGCCTAAGGATATAACTACAAACTGAAACACTGCCGAGAATAAAGTTAAACTTCCCTTCATCCTCAGCACCCAGTGTACAAAAGGGACATATCAGCAGGTTAGATTTGTCTAGCATGCTTATAGTTTCCCTTTAATATAATTAACTTTGGTTCAACTGGGATTACATCAGCTGTTTAGGAAAATGTTTTTGCAGGTCTAACTTTCAGTATTATAAGTAATTCTATATTCTATATTCTATAATGTAAAAAAAACATGAACAAATAGCACATGGAATGCAAACACATTAATAGGACAACTGCAGTTGGATGGCTGCAGCACAAGAGAAGGTTTTCCTGTGGTTTGTATTAAAGAAGGCCAACACTCACATTTGTGCTATATAATATAAATTAATATTAAGCTATAGAAACTAAAATTATCAATTAATTACCAATCTGTATGATTGTTCTTGGAGTTACAGTATTGTCCTAGTATGTGCTGAGTGAGAAAAACTTTGGACCAAAGCTCAGATCTGTTGTCTCCTCTTGTTTGGATCTAATTTTTTTAGCCAATACTATATACTATAGTATATTAGAACCCCCAATGTCTTGTAATGTTTTCTCATGCCCAGAAAAGAGGCAAATAAAGCACAGTATATCTAATATGTATCTACAAGAGAATATGTATGCGCTTAGTACACAACAGCGGCCACTTGATCATTTTGATCTGCTTCAGAAACAGCCTTTCTTTCATGTGGCCGGAGCGGCAGGGCAGGAAAGGGGAGAGATTTGGAGGAAGGAAAAGGGGTGTGGCTGCAATCCCTACACAGAATGTGGACAAACCCCTTTGTTCTCCTGCTCCTTGACAATGCCCAATGTGGATGGTGATGGCAGCAGAAAGCAGCTCATATAGAACCATAATACTTCTGTTGGAAAAAGCTGTGGTATACTGCACAAGAATTGTATGATTTTGTAAAGTGTATGCCATATTTTTATTGTGTAGAGATATATTACAAATCTATACAACTAGTGGATTTTAAAATATTTTTTTCCTGTGCCTTGATCATAAAAGGGTTAAACCTCAGAGTAGTTATTCCAATATTTACTTCCTTATAATACTAGTTCCCCAATACCCACCTCATACATCTTGAAGTCCCTGAGTGTGTCTCCTGGTTGCTGTTCTTGTGTACATTCTGACTGCAGTTCTGGTTACTGTCTGGTCTGATTGTTTCCCAGTTCTATTACTGGTTTTTGTTTTGTTTTTTCTGTGCTGCTAACTTTGTTTCTAATAATAACAATGTCTTTGTCTCAAAAATATAATGAAAAAGCAATTTAAGCAGGAATGCTCTGTGGAAGAAGCGAGTAACTAGTTTATAGAAAAACTGCTGCAGTCACAAAAAAAGGTTAAATATTTATCTGATGTCTTATTTCCCTATATGCCATATTGAGGACCTGAGGATGCCTACCCCTAGCAGGGCCAGTGTTGGGAGGGGGGGGGGGCAAACAGGGCAATTGCCCAGAGCCCCCATCCACAAGGGGCCCCCCTGCAGCTGCTTTAATACCAGTAAGCAGGCCTGAAGTGATTATTTGCCAATATCACTTTGTGAGCAGCAGGACATCTTCACATGCACTGCAGGGTCAACTCTAGCATCGGATCCTGACAGGCATCACAGTGGCTCTGGGTCCTTATCACTTTCTCCTCTAGTGTGCAGGCTCCTCCTTTAGTGTGCAGGCTCCCCCCAAGGATTTTCCCTGACAGTGACTTCAGGCATCTTTAGTTACACAGTTAGAAGTGTGACTGGTGTGACTCCTAAAGTGGGGGTTAAATAAAGGCTGCATTGCCCCAAGGTCAGAAGAACTCTGCCAGGCTTTCAGGCTTAAAAAGAGGTGGTCTGTGAGTTTCTATCATGGTGGCAGCACCAGGCTATGGGGATCTTGCACTATAAAGCATGAGGGGGTGAGGGGGTTTGAGCATCTCTCCTCTCTTCCTCCTGTTGTGGAGACAAAAGAAGAGACAGCGCTCCAATGGTGCAGACTCCTCTAACCGTGGTGCAAATAGTGAGGTATGATGGAAACACTCACCCATGGTGGTTGTGCAAGGAAAAGGTACAGCTCTCCACAGCGCATGTAATGGGACTCCAGCCTCTCCTATGATGTCCTCACCAGGATCCAAATGTAATGTTTCTCTCCACTCCAAAAAACTTAGATTGAATTGGGTGCAGGTCACACAGGTTCCAATTAAAAACAGTGATTTATTATTAAAAACACACAATGCGTTTCAAGGCCGATGTGTGACATGCACCCAAGTCAACCTATGTTTTTTGGAGTGGAGGGAAACATTTGTCCTGTTGTGTCACACATGCAGCAGTCAGGTCAGTGAGAAGTAGGAGGAGGGATGGTATACAGCACAGCGAAAAACTACAATTCCTATCATGCCTGGACAGCCAAAACTAGGCTTTGGCTGTCCAGGCATGATGGGAATGGTAGTTTTGCAACAGCTGGAGGGCCAAGATAAGGTGGCCCCTGCATCCTGCATGCCCAGAGCATAGGCTTATTATATGCCATGGAGAGGCTGGTAAAGTGCAGGTCCATCCCGGCATGGAACCACCTTATTGTTGGTGGGATGGTTTACACTATTTGCAAATGGTAACCAAGAGTCTCATTATTTTTTAGGAGATTTTTTAGCAGTTGGGACTGCTTCTAGTGATTTTCCGATCTGTATTAGGTCTGGGTCTTGCCATTGCGGTGAGCTGTTGCATTTTTCTGTGTTTTTTTTGTTTGCCACTTCAGCCATAGCAACATGCTCCTGCCTTGTGTGAATAGTGCCCTAGTAGAGCTGACCAAATTTTGTCTTTTTATCAAGGTGAATATATACATGCACATATATACAGTGTGTGTTTGTGTATAGGTGCATATATTTAATTGTATGTATTAACAGTAAGTGCATGCATGTGTATATGGTTATAGGTGTGTGTATATGTGTCTGAGCAATATTCCCCTCTGCTAGCCATGTGAATGGGAGCGCCTCCAGTTCTCTACATAGCTATCCATGTGACTGGGTGTTCCCCTATGAGAGGAAGACTTTGAAGAGGACACACTGATAATTCAGCACTGCGGCCCCTTACTTCTCTGTGACAGTAGGGGTTACACCAGCCATAATTTGCCATCCTTTTAAAAGATAGAAATAACCCTTTAGGTTAAAGGTGTCTTGTCATCTTAGACATTTATTGCATATCCACAAGTTATACACAGATGGTGATCCTAGAGGTGGAACCCTGTACGGCAAACTTAGAGAACCGTCATCTGTTGTTTACAAGAAGAGAATGAATGGTCGCACATGCACAGTTCTTTCTGCTATGGGGAAAAAACAGCCAAGCACACTAACTTAAAGGGAATTTGTGATTTATAATTCACAGTCCAAACTGCTGACTCTGTTAACTGATAGATCAGGACGACGCATGGTATCATTCATATATCTTTCTGTGATTCCAGGATGTAGAAAAATACTTTTATTGTAATGTAAGAAAATCTACAGAAAACAATGCATTTTGCAAATTCTACACAGTCAGGCCATGTTCACATGGGGTAAGACACTGGCCGTTCCGTGACCGGATGATCTTCACTGCCACTGAAATCAGATACCAGCACATCAGTGTTCGCCCGCATCCGAATTCTCCGCTGCACAGAATGGAGCATGCGGCCAGAGCTGCACGCTCCATTGTGTGCACTGATTGGTTCTCTGCAACAGCCATTCAGTGTCACATGTCAGTTTTTTGTGGTGCTACTAGCGATCCCAGAGTGTATACTATTTACCATATTTTTCGGACTATAAGGCGCACCGGACTATAAGGCGCACCTTCAATTTTAGCCTGCTAAGCCATCTAGGTTCATATATAAGGCGCACCGGACTATAAGGCGCACCAGACTATAAGGAGCACCGCATTATAGTGTATAAGTTTGAACGAATGAAAAACGTAAGTCATCTGCTGATCACAGTACTTACTGAGGCTCATTACTATGTCACCTAATGATCACAGTACTGTATTTACTGAAGCTCCTGTGTCACAGTACTGAGGCTCCTAACTATGGTGGCCGTAATGCACCATGCAGGATAGGCAGAATTCTGCCAGCGATTCCCGTTGGCAGAATTCTGCATGGAGCATTGAGGCCACCATAGTTAGGAGCCTCAGTACAGTACAGTGTTGCTCTATAACCTCTGGCCACTAGGTGGCGCTATTGAATGAAAGTCTATGCCTGAAGCCTATGCCTGAGCCTGTATCCGGGCTGCGGAGAGCAGGGAGAGCGGGATAGCGGTACAGCTCTACAACGGGAGAGCGTGAGAGCGGTACAGCGCTACAGCGGGAGAGCGGGACAGCAGGACAGGCCTGTGGAGCCATGGGCCGGGAGTCCAGGTGAGGGAGCACTGCGCTGTGCTGTGCAGTGTGGAGGGGAGATGTGAGCTCAGCAGCCTATCTGCGCCATGGAGGCCGGAGCTGTCCCGGTCCATATATAAGGCGCACTGGACTATAAGGCGCACTTACAATTTCTTAGAAAATCATAGTATTTTAAGTGCGCCTTATAGTCCGAAAAATACGGTAGTTAAAAATTTTGAAATTGCTGCTCAACTTTAAGCCCTGTAACGTTCTAAAAAAGTAAAAGGATGTTTACCAAATGAAGCCAATGTAAAGTAAACACGCAGTTAATGCGATTTAATAACTGACTTATGTGGTATTACTTACTTTCTTACAAACAGAGAATTTCATGTCAATTCTTTGAGCGGAGAGCAGCAGAAGCGGAATTCTTCCGATTTTACTCTGTGTGAACTGGCCGTAAGAGGTAAAAAATTAAATACTAGTCCCGCTGAGTATTTTGAGCCATCTTCTGTCTTTCTAGCTGCTGCCATTCCTGAGTTACAAGTTTTTCTAAAAGCCGATCTATATCCAAGGTGGCGTCGACCAGGAAACTACATTTCCCATCATGCCTACTCACTTGCGTGCTTGCCCCTTTAGCTTTCTTTCCTGCCCACTACTGTCATTACTATTGATCAGTGTCAGATCAGGTCTGTTTACCAGCATGGAGTAGTGTAGGTTTAGATCTCTGCTTGCTGACTGTGAATAAAAACATTCTAGTTCCACCCAGACTCTAAGAACATCTATAACACTTACAATATACAGAACTGTGACACAAAGACAGGTACATATGCTTGCATTTACTGACAGCAAGCAGAGATAGAACTATAATTTTCATATTACAGAAACCTAGGCTCAGGGACACATGTAAGTCTATGGAATCAGCACTTTCACTACCAGTGAACAGGTACATGGAGATGATGCAGACAATGTCTCCTGGGGGCTGGGTTACCAAGTCAGTAGACAGCTAACCCTGCCCCCCAGAGAGTAGATCACTTGTCCTGTAACTACAAAGAGAGGGTGGAAGAGGGAGCAGAGTGTTGTCAGAATGGACACAGAAGAGATGATCTTAGATATCCAGAGAGGGTAAATATAAAAAAAACAGGTACAAGATAGGTTATACATGTATATTAAACAAAGGCTTGTATTGGTAAGGGGGATCATTTAGAATATTGTTTTTGTTACCCGGATATCCCCTTTGAGGCCTTTATTGGCCGAATCCTAAAGGAATTAATATCACTACATAATTTATGTCACAGGTGTCAAACCGTTGGCCTCCAGCTTTTGCAAAACTACAATTCCCATCATATTTGGACAGCCAAAGCTGTCCACAAACAACTATCATAAAAGTATTGAGAATACTTTAGGATCTGACCTGGCTTCTCCAAAACCCATCTCTTCTGGAATCCACATTTTTTTTGTGCCCAAAAATGATGTCATAAGCGGCCTTTAAAGCCACTTCCCGACCTAGTGACCTTGCCAGGTTATAGATATTGAACTAAGAACTTGCTTGTTATTGTGATTCCTCTTTCATTACTGATGCTGACTTTTGACTACCTTGGCTATTCTTCTGCTTAACCCCTGACTTAATGTGACCTCTGATTCTATGGATTTGACCCTTGGCTTGTTTACTGGACTTTGCTTACACTCACTACCTCTGCTAATTCTGTTGTTTCCAAGTTGCTGATTCCTGCTAGTTTGAATACAATTTTGCCCCTGCTTCCAAACTCCACCAACTCAGGCTACTGCAGATGCCATGAAACAAAGGTCCAATCAATGGTTATATCCACAACTCCATGAAATACCTGAAGGGTGAAGCCAGAAAAATCCAATAGGACCTATACCTATCTATACTGGGCTATCTTGTAAATTTTGTATAAACAAACTTTTGACTAGTACCCATAAAAACCAAATATTAGCATCCATGTTTCTTGTTCCTAATGCATTCATTTTAATTCTATAGTTATATATTATTTTCTTTATCCATCTTATTTGGTTTATCAATTTGTCAATGAAGCTGGTTTCCCCCATAGATTTTTTTTAACCCCTTCAGGACCATCATTGATGCACGTGTGGTGTGGTAGTATGCCACTGATGTGGAGGGGCAACCGGTCACTTACCAGATGGTAAAGTGTGACTCCACTACAGTAGCGGTTGGTCGGGGGGATAGCTCAGCCAGACGTTAGGTTTTTGTGACGCCAGTGCCGGTTGGGCACACAGGTATGGTGGCACACCTGCTTTTATTTTAGGGAGGCTAGATATACCCTTTCCCCTGTGGTCGGTTACCTGCCGGGTTGTTTGGGGGTCCCTTGGGCACTTATCACAGTGGTCCGGAGTGGAGTTATGACCCACCCGGACTATTGGTACCACCACCCACAGAAAGGGGAGATGACCCAAAGTAGGTGCAAAGGCTGTGTAGGTACTTTGCGAAAAACCACTGAGTCCAGTTAAAGTAAATAAACTCTTCTTTACTGCAGGAAGGATTAAAACGTTGATATACAGTAGGATCTTGACTTGATAATATACTTTAATCTTTAGTGACACGATCTGTGCTGAGAACTTAAAGAGAGATACAGTCGTGTTGACTGAGTTGCATGCTGAGAGGTAGAAGAGGTTCAGAGAGGCAGAGAGGAGGATGTCGAGAGAGTCCCAACCAATGTAGTACTGTGCTCTTCCGTAACTTTAGAAGGAGAATATATAGAATACTTGAAAGTAGAGAGAATACCATCCTAGAGGGTGAAACAAGCCCCAGACCTTGTTACCTGGGATGAGCAGAGTGGTCAGAGTTCTCTGATGACACCCGCGCTGCGAAATAGAGTATGTAGGCTTCTAGCAACTTTGCTCTATCTGGATCAGTTCCTCGTCCTTCAGGATACTGTCCTGCACTGTTAGACTGGTTCTCGGCGTGGGTTGGGGTGATCCCTGACTTTTCCTCTCTAAGTGTGCGTTCAGCCTTGCATAGTGTATAGAAGTACTGCTTTCAAGAAACAAGTGGTCAGGTGTCTCATGTGCGTCCGTTCTCTACAGAGACAAACTAAAACACTCCACAGGGCACCTGGCTTAAGCCAGGGCCCTACTTGGCTACATCAGGGACCAATCTGGCTTCCGTCCTTCCTTTACCAAAGCCAGAGTAAGGGTTGTATTACACGGACTGATGGGGACCCGATAATACCAGTAAACGAGCGCCGCTCTGCTAGATCGGCGCTCGTTTACTGGGCCTATTACACAGGCCGATAATCGTTTAACAGGGGCTGCAGGGACATCGTTACCGATGGCCTTGCAGCCTTTTTTTAAAACTGTATACGTACCTATCCAGGTTGCAGGGCTCCTCTTCCTCTGTGCTTCTCCCTGGGTCCCGTGCACTCTAGCTTCACAGCGGCTTGTCTCAGCTGACAGGCCGCTCAGCCAATCACTGGCCACGGCGGTCCCGGCCTGTGATTGGCCGAGCGGCCTGTCAGCTGAGACAGGCCACTGTGAAGCGTGCGGGACCAGGTGAGAAGCTCAGAGGAAGAGGAGCCCTGCCACCGGGATTGGTATGTATTCCTTTTTGCATATCGTCAGCCGAGCACCGCTATTACATCGGCTGATCATTGTCTTTATTACACGGAACAATAATCGGCCAGATAGGGCCGATTCGGCCGATTATCGTTCTGTGTATTAGTACCCTAAGACTCACTAAAGGTGTGGCTACACTTCCTCTTCCCATGTGACTTCCTTCTACAGCATCTGTAACGTGTGCTGTAAGTGGGTGAGAAGAGAGTGCAAGAGAAAGAGAAGGATAGAGATAGACAGAAAAGAGAAAGAGCTCCCATTGGTGCACAGGTCCTAAAAACAATAACCCTTTGGTTACCTACAGCTGTGCAATACTTAGGTACACAATATACATACAAGCGACATCTAGTGGCAAAACTTAGGTACTAATTCATTTCCACTTCCACTTTGAAGTACAGACTTCTGCGAAGGGTGTATAGTGAAGAACCACCCGTGGTGGGACACAAATCACGATGAAACGATGTTCCTCCTCACCCTCTAAGAGCCATAATGCTTTTATCTTTCCACCTACAAAGCAGGTTGGGGCGTCATTTTTGCGCCATAATCTCTAGTTTTTATTGGTATCACGTTGTTGTAGAAGAAAAATTTTGATCACTTTTAATTAATTTTTTTTTCTTATGTAATTTTTTAAATATCAGCAATCCTGGTGTATTTTCCCCACTTTTCATTTATGTCATTCACTGTGCAGGAACAATTTTGTTATATTTTAACAGATTGGACAATATGTTTATTTTTTTAATGTATTTTTATAATGGGAAAGGGGGTGATTTAAACTTTTATTGGGGGTTTATTTTACAAGGTTTTAAAAAAAAAAAAAAAAAATTATTAGATTGCAAATACTGATCAATGCTATGCCATTGCATAGCACTGATCAGTACTATTGGCTAAGGACAGACTTTATCAGAATCCGATCCGACAGGACGGAATTAAGTGAACAGTCAATGACAACTGCTTACCGATTGGGACTCCCAATGTTTGCGTGTTTGGAGGCGTCCCGATCGCACTACCTGACTGCCGTAGGTATGTAGCTTACCTCCATTCAGTCTGATCGTCAGTCTTCTGATAGAGTCTGCCACAGGCAGGCTCTATCAGAAGATTGAAGATATCAGTGTGTTCAATCTATTATATGTATGTTATCATCCCCAAGGGGGACTAAGAAAGTGTAGTAAAATAAATAAATAAATGTTTTTTAAAAAGACCCGACGCCCCTCCTCTAATAAAAGTCTAATTAACACCCCTTTCCCATTTTATAAATAAAACACATAAAAATAATAAAATAAATAAACATATTATACGTCGTAACAGGCTTAATCGTCCAATCTATTAAAATAAAAGAATATTTCCACACGGTGAACGGCATGAACAAAAAGTGGTAAAAATGCCAGGATCGCTGATTTTTTAATTACATTTTACACATAAATTTTTTTTTATAAATAGTGATCAATACATCCGATCTACACATATATGGTACCTATAAAAACTAGAGATCGTGATGCAAAAAATTATGCCCCATACAGCCCCATAGGGCCATTTTAAATATACCTATTTGCAAAAAAGTTTTACTGTTAAAAAAAAAAAAAAGTGCATTACATAAACAATTAATTTTTATCCTAAATTTACCCCATAAATGATACTTTGGGTGTTCCGTCATTCATTTTATGGTGAATTGAAGGGTGCCATTACAAATTACACCTGTTTCTGAAACAAAGAAGCCCTTACATGGCCCTGTAGATGGAAAAATAAAAGAGTTATAGCTATCAGAAGACGAGGAGGAAAAATATGAAAACGCAAAACTGAAAATTGGCCGGGTCCTTAAGGCCATTTTGGGTTCTGTCCTTTTAGGGGTTTAGACAGAGAAGTTTAAGGCCCTTCTTTTATACGTTACATTTCAAATCAACTGGTGCCAAAAAGTGCCAGAGATTTACCAGTCATTTACTTCTATTAAAAAAACTCAAGTCAAGTACTTGTTAGCTGCTGTATGTCCTGCAGGAAGTGGTATATACAAGCAGAAGACATTTTCTATGAGGATTTGCTACTGCTCTAGACAGTTTCTGTCATGGAGAGAGGTGTAAGCAGAGAGCACTGTGTCAGACTGGAAAGAACACATTACTTGCAGGAGGACATACAGCAGCTGATGAGTACTGGTAGACTAGAAGTTTATTACAAACCTTTAGATCTCTCTGACCACTTCTCATCAGTTGATTTGAATTTTTTTTTTTTGCTGGAGCACTCCTCTGGGAAATGTAGTGGAATTGTTCTTTAAAATGTGTAACTATACCCTACTTACAGCCCCCCCCCCCCCCCAAAAAAAAAAAAAGAAAGAAAAAGAAAGAAAGGTTATTCTTTAATTTTAACATTTTTGTAATGGTGTTCTATGAGCAAATCACAGTCGAATAAAGCTGGTTCTGGCATCATATCTGTATACTAGAACTACACCATTAAGGCAAGGAGGACAAAAGGCTAAAAAAACACTGCTGTAATAGTTGGCTGCATGATATGATGCCTTAACCTGGTGATCTGAGTCAACAATGATCAAGACACAAGGGTCTCTGTTACCTAACAGCAGTTCTAAGTTTATTTTTATTTATTTATCTTTTCATAGTAAACTGTTCTAGCTAATGTTTTTGTATGTAACTGATAGTTTCTAGTGTGTTTTGTGTTCTAAAATATAACTGAAATATTAGTTAAAAAATTGTCTTCAGACAAATGACTAAAATATATAAAAAAAAAAAACCTGAGCATTTTGGTTTGGCAACTAAGCTCTGTATTATGACAAATAATTCAAATGTTCTTTTTTCTAATTGCTTTTTATTAGTAAATAATCAAATTAATTATTTTTTGTTTTATTATTTTACTTCTCTTCTAAAATGCATGTGGCTTTTCTTATTATAAAGAGTGTCCTTGATAAATATTCAGCCCAGATTAAATCAGTGAGCATAATGATTTGATTAGCTACTTGCTTAGCTTACTTAGAGGAAATGTTTAACTGCATTGATATCGTTCATCATAATGCATGTCATTCTAAATAGAGCTTGCATTTTAAAGATGTCCTCAAGAGTGAATTTGGAACATGAAATTAAATTGCCTGGAATGAATGTGAAAGCATTTCACAGATGTATGAAAAGCAATTAATAAAAACAAATCTTAGTGATCCAAAATCTCGGTTTATGCAATTATTAGACTCTTCAAATCTCAGAATGCCCTGACAGCTGTTGGCATGCTGGGAGTTGTTTTCCAACAACTAGAGATCCACAGGTTGGAGGCTACTGATCTAGAAAAAAGACCAAGTGTGCAGAGAAATATGGGAATAATGTTACTTTCTGGCAAGCTAAGTTGTTGTTATGGTTATTTCCTTGAAAGAATTAGGCTGGCTGAATCTCTTTGTTGACATTAATAGTATTACAAACATACAATATACAGTACTTTATTACTGAAGTTGGGTTGCTGAATCTCGAGCATGCTTGGGTATGTCTGAAACCGAACGCTCTGCATTTGACTAAAGTGGCTGAAGAATTTGGATGCAGGTTGTATCCATGTATCCTGGATTGTTATTACAGAAGAACGGGTAAAAGTTGATGAACTAGTGCCTTTGTTCAACCTTATTGTGACGACACTGGTTGGCAACTAGATTACAGAACTTGGCTTCACCTATCAGTCTCCTTTCCTCTATACCAGGGGTTGGGAACCTTTTCCATGTCGAGGGCCAGTCGGGCATCAATAAAAATATTCGAGGGCCGCATACTGTGCACGGCAGTTAGTAGCATGGGTTTGCAGCACCCGGAGCAAGGCAAAGTATTGTTCCCCTAGTGCGCCTGCTATTGTAGTTAACCCCCAGTGATGCCCATTGTAGTCTATTTAACCCCCAGTGATGCCTCTGGTAGTCTAGTTAACCCTTAAGTCACGCCCCTTGTAGTCTAGTTATCCCCCCCAGTGATGCCCCTGGTAGACCTAGTTAAACCCCCAATGATGTCCCTGGTAGCCTAGTTACCCCCCCAGTGATGTCCCTGGTAGCCTAGTTAACCCCCCCAGTAATGTCCCTGGTAGCCTAGTTAACCCCCCAGTCATGTCCCTGGTAGCCTAGTTAACCCCCCCCCCCAGTGATGTCCCTGGTAGCCTAGTTAACCCCCCCAGTGATGTCCCTGGTAGCCTAGTTAACCCCCCCAGTGATGTCCCTGGTAGCCTAGATAACCCCCTAGTGATGTCCCAGGTAGCCTAGTTAACCCCCCAGTCATGTCCCTGGTAGTCTAGTTAACCCCCCCCCCCATTCATGTCCCTGGTAGCCTAGTTAACCCCCCAGTGATGTCCTCGGTAGCCTAGTTACCCCCCCCAGCCATGTCCCTGGTAGCCTAGTTAACCCCCCAGTGCCCGTCCCAAATAAAAAAAATAAACATCCCACTCACCTTTCCTCCGTTCCCACGCTGCCCAGGTCCTCTTCTCTCCCCTCTAGCCCATGCCCGTATTCTCCTGCAGGTGCAATGAAATGAAATGACGTCATCGCATGCGGCCTGCAGGAGACGGAAGACGTGCGCCGCTGTGGTGGGGAAGGGGCCGGCACTCACAGCATCCTCCTGTGTCACAGACACAGGAAGATGCTGTGAATGCCGACTCCTGTCCCACCAGAGCGGTGCGCAGATCACAAAGCCCCTGAGACCTCCTGATGCGGCCTGCGGGCCGGAGGTTCCCCACCACTGCTCTATACTATCGTGGCCTCTAGTACTCAGATACCCCTAGAAATTAAAGTGGGACAAAGTAAAATGACCATCAAACTGCTGCAAGGAAAATAATACAAGTTTGTATCAATATGAGAAAATAACAGATACAAGGTGGCAAGTTACTATTTGATGACTGGAACTGGAGAACATGGCTGAATAATGTACAGAAGAAAGAAAAGAAGAAATAAACATCGGCTAATAATGGAGCAAAAGACAACAGAGAGAACTAATTAACTTTTTCTATATTTTCCTGTATGGTCCCTTAAACTAAACTGACAAGAAAACAAAGATAGCTGCCCCTGTAAAATTCCTGCAAATGCTTAGACTACAATATGCAAAAGAAACAAGCAAAAGGCACTTAAAAAAAAAACACATTTGAGGTTAAACACTGCAAATACCAAAGGAACAAACTAAGCAAGGCTCTATGATTTTAGGGTATAAACCCACACACCGTATACGCTGTGTATTTACTGCTGCGATACGCAGCAAATACGCAGCAGATTAGATCTAAATAACTGAACACAGCATCAAATATGCACCATCAAATCTGCTGCGTATTTGTTGCGTATCTGCTACGTATACGGTGTGTGGGTTTGTACCCTTAAAGCGTAACTGTCATATTTTTTTATTGCAGAAATCAGTAGTATAAGCGATTTTAAGAAACTCTGTAATAGGTTTCATCAGCCAAAAAAGCCTCCTTCTGTACTCAAGAAGCAATCTCCCAGCCTCCCCCCCTCACTTCTTATCTGTGCATTATTAGGCAAACACGTCTTCATTACAGAGAAGCCAGTGAAGACGGGTTCTGCTCTCTCCATTCTATCCTTATGGAGGGAGGAGGGGCCGAGGGAGCAGGAAGAGGTGACAACAGGTCAGCTGTTTGTAGACTGTCTGGGCACCTAAACCGCAGGATTCTGGGGTCAGAAAGGTCAGTGCTTATCTATGAACTTACTGAGAGAAGATTGCAGGGTGTTGGGCTTTGCAAGACTGCTCCGTGCTCAGTCACTCCTAACAGCCTGTCCTTAAATCAGGACAGCACAACAGGAAACAATTAAGAGTCAAGAAATTTATTACGAATAAAGGAATAAATGGAATCAACTGACAGACCTAGACAAAACTAAAGGAGGCCATACATTTTTATTAACTGACAGCCAACAGTAATTTCTCCTGGCTTCCCCATATACATGAACTTTGCACAGCTACAGTATTTTTATATTCTTACCTTCCAGTGGTCCAGGGAATGTTTTTTGTCTGGAACGCGGCCCAGGATCTCCAAGTGCGTGGTCCAGCTGCAGAAGCGCGCTCCAAGCCCTACAGTTGAATCTCCTGGCCGGATGGAGACCCAACAGCATCCCTGGCAATCGGGGACACTGCAGGTCCACATCATTCGCAGGAGATTTAAATGTTCCTCTGTGCAGTTATGGGAAACAGATCACACTGTTGGCTGCTGGTCTCCAGGAAGGGCCCGGCCAAGGGGTGGCACCTGTAAGGAAACCACCATATTAAGTGGCCCTATAAGTCAGTGTAATGACATGGGAAAAACCGAGGCCAGCTTTCCATCCACACTCAGCTGTTTTGGAGTGTTGCCCCTCATCAGTGTGAAACAGGATTCTGGCTAGATGGGAGCAATACCTAGAAGAGCCATACATGAAACAGATCACTGATCTCAGGGAGACCAGCCAAAGATAAAACTGTTGGCTGCAAGTTAAAGCGCTCAATACAGTGAAATCCTAGGTGCATTGCTCCATGCAATATATAAATAATAAGCCTGTGGAGCCTCTGTGCAGTTGTGACTGGCAGGCCTCCCTGCCAGTCAGTAGGCTTTTACACAGATGTCTTTGTTTGGAGATCAGGGGGCTGGTCCAGTCACATTTTGGACCAGACCCCTGACCTCCTATATAATATCCTGAGTCTGTTAACCCTTTGGTGGCTGCACTAACCAAAGAAGCAATTGCAAAAACTATACATAAGTAGATAAAGTATATAATTCTTTATTTAGACCAATAATTCAATACATGATACAAACATGGGATAAGAGATACACAAAAGTGTATAACTGGAGAGAGGGATGGATGTCAGTGAGGTATATATGTGACTGTGTAAACAGATAAATGTAAATGCAAGTGCTTAAATTAGCATTCTAAAAAGAAACACCCTGTCTAAGGCATGGATAATAAATATATAATAAAAGACCTCCTGTGCATGCTGGGCCAGTGCACTGAGCAATGATCACTTGTGTGTGGTCAGTGGGAAAAAAATGACTAACCACTCAAATGCCCAACAAAAATTAATTAATGGAAGCCCAAAAATAAAAGAAAAAAGGAGGAACAAAAAACGGCCAAACACAAAAGGGGGGGGGGGGGGGGGTGAACACCACCTACCACACTGATATCTTACTGCTCTCCAGCATAAACAGCCCGACGTACGTTTTGCTCACTTAATCAGCTCCTGAAATTTGAAATTTTTGGAATCCAGTGAGTTTTGAACAATTTTATCAACTCAGTGGGATGGATTGGTCTTAAAGGTAATCTATCACTAGGTCTGGGCATACTAACCTGCTGGTATGTGAAGAAGCTTAGGACACCCTGATCAAAAGGCTTTTTTACTTTCTCAATTTATTATGCCATTCCCAAGATATTGGCAAAAATACGATTCTGTAAATAAGGCTGTTCTCTGTTCGTCTGTCAGGCAGCTCCACAAGAAATGCCCCTTTTTGAACATTCATTCTTGCCCCTCTAATAACATTGCAACAGTCAGCTCTGTAGTCTTGTGCAGTCATCTCTCTTGCACAATGGCCTCAGAGTACTACAGTGCAAGAGTTGAGACCTCAAAGCAGATTGCTGCAATGTTAGCAGATTGTTTGTGAAGCTGCAAAGCAAATTCAACACTGAGTAGAGTACAAAAATTCCACAAACCTTAAAGGAGAAGTCCGGCCAAAATTAATTTTTGATATGTTGTTACTTATGAAAAGTTATACAAATTTCTAATGTACATTAATTATGGGAAATGCACATATAGGGCTATTTCCCTTAATTTAGTAGATCAGGAAGTGTTAGAAATATCTCTGAAGAAGTGACGTCACGACCCAGGGTGTAATTCCTATGGAGTGTCCAGCAGGGGGCGCTCTCTATATAGAAGTCTATGGGACTTTATTGTTTCTATGGGTTTCTATGTAATGTAATGTAATGTAGTGTACAGTGCTTTATTGAATGAATACATCTATGGAATACTTTGGGGAGCAAGTGTCCTTGCTCCCCAAAGTATTGCATAAATGTATTCATTCAATACACAGTAAGCCCGCCGATCCGCCGCATTCCCGCCGATCCGCCACACGCTGATCCGCCGCATTCCCGCCGATCCGGACCATATACATTGAACTACAGCTCCCATCATCTGCTTCTAGTATAAACAGGTGATGGGAGCTGTAGTTGGGTAAGGGATATGACATGCCGCCGGGCGCAGGGGGGAGCCGCTCAGTACACAGCAGCTCTCCCCCCTCCTCCTCCTCCTTCCGTGATAACTTCCGCCTATACCAATGCTGAGTCCCTGCCTGGCCGCCGCTCTCCGCTCACATATACCGGCTCCCGGCATCAGCGCGGACACCAGGATGCATCGGGAGCCGGTATGTATGGGGGGGAGAGCGGAGAGCGGCGGCCAGGCAGGGACTCAGCATTGGTATAGGCGGAAGTTATCACGGAAGGAGGAGGAGGAGGGGGGAGCGCTCCTGTGTACTGAGCGGCTCCCCCCTGCGCCCGGCGGCATGTCATATCCATTACCCAGCTACAGCTCCCATCACCTGTTCATACTATAAGCAGATGATGGGAGCTGTAGTTCAATGTATATGGTCCGGATCGGCGGGAATGCGGCGGATCAGCGTGTGGCGGATCGGCGGGAATGCGGCGGAAATGCGGCGGATCGGCGGGCTTACTGTGTATTGAATGTATTGAATGAATACATTTATGCAATACTTTGGGGAGCAAGGACACTTGCTCCCCAAAGTATTCCATAGATGTATTCATTCAATAAAGCACTGTACACTACATTACATTACATTACATAGAAACCCATAGAAACAATAAAGTCCCATAGACTTCTATATAGAGAGCGCCCCCTGCTGGACACTCCATAGGAATTACACCCTGGGTCGTGACGTCACTTCTTCAGAGATATTTCTAACACTTCCTGATCTACTAAATTAAGGGAAATAGCTCTATATGTGCATTTCCCATAATTAATGTACATTAGAAATTTGTATAACTTTTCATAAGTAACAACATATCAAAAATTAATTTTGGCCGGACTTCTCCTTTAAAGCGAATCTGTAGGACTCAAATGACCCCCCACCCACCCACAAAACCGCCAGAACCATTCTGTTGTCTTCATTACGGCATGTCCGGACCCTTCCTCTGTCTGTCTCCTGGGGCAGTGTTGGGGCTAAAAACAACTTTTATTTTGGTGGCGCTGTGTCAGTGAGGAAAGGCCTAGACCATTCATGCCCTAAGCCTGCAGCACCTTCCTCACAGTCTTGCTGTTTTGTCAGCATGCTCCTGGGCATTTTTGTCAGGCCTTGGGCATGATTGCTCTGGGCCCTGCCTCATTGACACGGCCCAATGAAGTTGTTTTTAGCTAGAATACTGGCTCCAGCAGACAGACAGACCATGGTACCAGGCATGCAGTAATGAAGGATATAAGATAATAGTACCGGCAGTTTGGGAGGGGGTGTCTGTTAGAACAGATTCACTTTAAATGGTATGGTCTAAAACAGTGCTTCTCAATTCCAGTCCTCGGGCCTCACCAACTGGTCATGTTTTGAGGATTTCCCATACAAATGACACATGTGCTAGTACCTGATGCACTGACTAGAATTATATCACCTGTGAAATACTAAAGAAATCCTCAAAACAAGACCTGTTGGTGAGGCCTGAGGACTGGAATTGAGAAGCACTGGTCTAAAAAACACATATGTGTATACGTTTAATTAGGGAGGGGAGAAGACATTGATGAAAGGAGGTGGGAAAAGATCAGCAACTTAGTTTACCCTGTCGGTCCATAAAATAGAGTTAGCCAGTCTGCTCTGGCTAAAGTTGTGGGCACACAAAAGACTTATTGTCCTATTTTAGTACAGTAGAGTTGTGTGATGGCAGTTTAAAGGGGCAGTTTTTTTGTTTTTTTTTTAGGGGGGTGTTCTACTAACCATCCTGAAACCCTGGAATCCCTATGTCTTTTACTACTTTGTTTGAGGAAAAAAATTTCCGCTATTGAAAGCTAATCCAATTACATTATATAGCAGTAAAGAAATAGTACTTTAGGTGGTAAATCAGGCAAATGCTTATACTACAGATGCATGACTTATTTCAGTCTTTACTTCTAGCCTGCATTTGCTGCCAGTTTTTATTAGATTTTCTTACATTATGTCCTATTTATTCTCCATGTAAATCAATATAAGCACTCTTTCTACTTTATTAAAAAGAATAAAACCCCACAAATGCAAAATCGATAAAGCAAAACAATGGAACTAACCATGAACATCATCATAAAATGTAAATAAATATGATCAAGTTGAATTGAAAGAATCCAAGCTGCAATAGGCAAGGTAATCACAGAGCACATTTGTCTCCTTTTATTTCAGCAAGTACCTAATAAATGGTAACATGCCTGATCTGTGTTAGATATGCCATAAATTTGAATGTGATCATTTAAAACCTTGAAAAATAATACTGGAAGGAAATCCAGGAAAAAGTACCAGTCATAAATACAAATGCTAGTCATTCCATCTCACGTCTAAACTGAAGTCTTATTAGCATTTGGGCTGTCAGTTTATATTGAATTAAATAAGAATACACTTCAAAGGTAATGAATATTTCTTTTCATATGCACTCCCAGAGCAAAATATCATTCTGCTTTTGTGCAGAAAGACAAATGGGAGTTGTTATTATTTGTTGTTCAGAATAAAGCAAACTGCTTCTCACATGCTCAGCTGTAAATAAATTGATTAAAATATAATAACAGTGTACTACCTCCATATACTTGGTGTATATTTCATCATTCTGATGCCTACTTGACATTTTATGCTTTCTGGAAAAATACAGTTATGTTTAGAAATTTAATATTAGAAAATCTAACATCTTAATGCTTTTTATCACAAGACTAAAGAGGGGAATTTTATACTATTCCCATCCTATAAAAAAAATAATTTGCCCCATATATACAGTTTGGGTAGACTAAAGGTAATCCTCTTTTGTTTACTGCCATTATATTTGAGCCATGGAAAATTGGCACACATTGGGGTGCTCAATGGTGCGTTTACACAGAAAGATTATCTGACAGATTATCTGCCAAAGATTTGAAGCCAAAGCCAGGAGTGGATTTGAAAAGAGGAGAAATCTCAGGCTTTCCTTTATGACCTGATCTCTGTTTATAGTCTGTTCCTGGTTTTGGCTTCAAATCTTTGGCAGATAATCTGTCAGATAATCTTTCTGTGTAAACGCACCATAATGCTGGGTTTACACGAAACGATAATTGGCCCGATCGTACGATTAACGATGTTGGAGTAACAATTTTTTTTTTCATAGCGATCAGCGTTTAGACGGTACGATATGTCGTACGGAAAATTTTTTGCGATCGTGCGGATGAGCAGGGGGCCGGGCTGCGGATGAGCGGGGGGCTGGGCTGCGAGCGGGGGAGCCGGGCTGCAAGCGGCGGGCGACCGGACTTTCACGCGACGACTGTTTACACGGAACGATCGGCGAATTTTTTGCGAACGACGAACGGCAATTTAAGAACAAGATAAAAGATCAAAATGAACGATTTTTCGCTCGTTGTTCGATCGTTTGTTGTGTTTACACGTACGATTATCGTTCGAATTCGATCGTTATCGTGCAAATTTAAACCCAGCATTAGGGTCCATTTACACAGAAAGATTATCTGACAGATTATCTGCCAAAGATTTGTAGCCAAAGCCAGGAACAGACTATAAACAGGGATCAGGTCACATAGGAAATACTGAGTTTTCTCCTCTTTTCAAATCCATTCCTGGCTTTGGCTTCAGATCTTTGGCAGATAATCTCTCAGATAATCTTTCTGTGTAAATGGACCCTAATGCTGGGTTTACACGGAACGATTATCGATCGAATTCGAACAATAATCGTACGTGTAAACGCAGCGAACGATTGAACGACGAGCGAGAAATCGTTCATTTTGATCTTTTAACTTGTTCTTAAATCGTTGTTCGTTGTTCGCAAAAAATTCGCCGACCGTTCCGTGTAAACAGTCGTCGCGCGAAAGTCCGGCTGCTGGCCACCTGCAGCGTGGCACCCCGCCTGCAGCCCGGCCCCCTGCTCATCTGCAGCCTGGCCCCCTGCTCATCCGCAGCCCCCTGCGCCGGCTCGATCGCCACCCCGCTGCCCCGATCGCCGCCGCTCTGATCGCCACCCCCACCGCTGCCGCTCCGATCACCACCCCCGCTCCGATCGCCCGCCCCCCGGCCGCCTCTCCGATCGCCCCCGCGGCCCCGGCCATGAGCATACCTTACCTGCTCCGCGTAGCAGGTGTTCGAAATCCCCGGCTCCCCTCTTCAGTGCACTGATTGGCTGAAGAGGGGAGCTGGGAATTTCAAACGGCTCCTCTTCAGCCAATCAGTGCTCCTCTTCAGCACTGATTGGCTGAAGAGGAGCCGGGCTGGGAGTTGGGTCGTGACATCATCATTTTATCCAGGAAGTAAAGCCTTGATGCAGTAGTAAGTGCAGAGAAAAAAGCATTTTATAAGCATTTCCTGTAATAAATGTACTGTATATTGGTGATTCGTATAACTTTTGGGGGGCAATACAATAGTTTAATAAAAAAATTCACCAGACTTCTCCTTAAAACGCTGTTGTCAGTTCTGACAACTGCATTTAAACATTACAAATACCTGTCATTAGTGGTCCGGTGGCCAGCTGTGATCACCTGAAGGCGATCAGTTGTAAAGGCAGCCCCAAGGCTTCTGCTAGGCTTTGGTTGCTGCGGTGGCTCGGTGATTGCTTTTTGCATGGATCATGCATGAATCTCTATGAGCAATCAATTTTTTTTTTTACACACTTTGTTGTCCCTCTAGGGGAATTGCTTGTAGAAGTCCCCTAGAGGGACAACAAAGTGTGTAAAAAAAAAAATTAATGTATAAATAACCTATTCAACAATAAAAGTTTAAATCACCCCCATTTTCAAATTTTTTTAATAAAAAAAGTAAATAAAAAAATAAACATTTTTGTATTACGCCATGCAGAATCCCCCAAACTATTAAATTCTTGCATTCTTAGGCTGGGTTCACACTATGTATATTTGAGGCTGTATTTGTGAGGCTGTATAGCAACCAAAACCAGGAGTGGATTGAAAACACAGAAAGGCTATGTTTACATAATGTTGTAATTGAGTGGATGGCCATCATTTAATGGCAAATTTTTGCTGTTATTTTAAAACAACGGCTGTTATATTGAAATAATGGCAGTTATTTACCGTTATATAGCGGCCATCCACTCAATTTCAACATTGTGTGAACAGAGCCTTTCTGTGTTTTCAATCCACTCCTGGTTTTGGTTGCTATGAGGACCTGACTTGAGGACCAAATACTGCCTGAAGTATACAGTGTGTGAACCCAGCCTTAAAGCGTAACTGTCATATTTTTTTTATTTGCAGAAATCAGTAGTATAAGCGATTTTAAGAAACTCTGTAATAGGTTTCATCAGCCAAAAAAGCCTCCTTCTGTACTCAAGAAGCAATCTCCCAGCCTCCCCCCCTGACTTCTTATCTGTGCATTATCAGGCAAACACGTCTTCATTACAGAGAAGCCAGTGAAGACGGGCTCTGCTCTCTATTGTAAGCCTATGAAGGGGGGAGGGGCTGAGGGAGATGAGGGAGCAGGAAGAGGTGACATGAAGGTCAGCTGTTTGCAGACTCTCTGGGCACCTAAAACGCTAAATTCAGGTGTCAGAAAGGTCAGTGCTCATCTATGAACTTACTGAGAGAAGATTGTAGGGTGTTGTGCTGTGCTGGACTGCTCCGTGCTCAGTCACTCCTAACATCCCCTCTCCATAGCCACATAATGGACACAGAAATCCTGCTTCATTTGATGTGAGGGGGGAGGCTGGGAGATTGCTTTTTCAGTACAGAAGGAAACTCTTTTAGTACATAAAACCTATTACAGAGTTTCTTAAAATCGCTTGTACTATAGATATTTATTGTTTTCAGAAAAATGACCCTGAAATGACAATTACGCTTTAACCCTTAGACGACCCAGGGCGTATAGTTACGCCATGGAAGTCTGTCCCCAGACGACCTAGGGCGTAACTGTACGCCCTGGGTGTTTCTCACGCTATGAAGCGTGCTCCGGAGCGGAGCGCGCTTCATAGCAGGTGGGGGCCGGCTGCAATCAGCAGCCGGGACCTCACCGGCAATGACACGCTGCAGCGATCGCGCTGCCGCGTGTCATTAACTCCTTAAACGCCGCGATCGCGGCGCGACCGCGGCGTTTAAGTGTAAGTGACAGGGGGAGTCCCCTGTCACTTACCGATCGGGACCCCCGCAGTGTGACTGCGGGGGTCCCGATCGGTAAAACGGGCCGCTGGAGGTCTCTCACCTGCCTCCGTGCGGTCCGATCGGCGATCTGCTACTCTAAGCCTGCACAGGCAGGCTCAATGAGCAGAGCGCCGATAACACTGATGAATGCTATGCCTATGGCATAGCATTCATCAGTGTAAAAATCCAAGTAGTGAATATAAAAGTCCCCCAAAGGGACTTCAAATGTGTAAAAAAAAAAAAGTTAAAAACACTAACACACTACCCCAAAACCCCTCCCCCAATAAAAGTCTAAATCACCCCCCTTTCCCATTATATAAATAAAACATATAAAAATACATAAACAAATAAACATATAATATACCGTAGCATGCGTAATTGTCCAATCTATTAAAATATAACAAGCGTCATTGCGAACGGTAAACGGTGTACACGAAAAGAGGGAAAAAAGTGCGCGGATTACCGATTTTATGTTACATTATGTATATAAAAAACTTAATAAAAAGTGATCAAAACGTCCGATCTTCACAAATATGGTATTAATAAAAACTAGAGATCATGGCGAAAAAAATGACACCCCATACAGCCCCGTAGGTGAAAAAATAAAACCGTTATAAGCGTCACAATAGTCCCATTTTATTTATAATTAATTGCCAAAAAAAAGGATTTCATTTAAAAAAAATATATAACATTAGAGAATCTGCGTAAACCTGCATATGGTTGTGTTCGTACTGACCTATAGAATAATGGTATCATGTCGCTTTTACCATATAGTGCATTACGTAGACACAGGAACCCCCCAAACGTTACCATATTGCATTCTTTTTTGCGATTTCACCAATTTATATCTTCATAAATAATATTTGGAATTCCATCATACGTGTTATGGTAAAATGAAAGACGCCATTACAAAGTACAACTATTCCTGTAACAAATAAGCCCTTACATGGCCTGTAGATAAAAAACTGAAAGTGCTGGAGCTCTTAGAAGGGGAGGAGGGAAAAACGGAAACACTAAGATCAAAATTTGCGCGGTCCACTGGGTCATTTTGGGCCTGGTCCTCAAAGGGTTAATCTCTGAGGTAAACAATGTAAGCGCAAAGATTGCCAAAGTGCAAAATAGTTAAATGTTAGTCACATCACATACCAGAAAAAAATTAATAAAAAGTCACATATATGCAAGTGTGGTACTAATAAAAACCACAGGTCATGGCACAAAAATGAGCCCTTACACAGCCCCATAGACCAATAAATAAAAACTTTTAACATTTGAACGTTTTAACATTTTTTTCATGTTTTCATCTTGTAAAAATAGTATAATAAAATAATACTCATTTGAGGGATATAGTAACAAGTTTAACCACATTAAACACAATAAACACCATTAAAGTGATGCCACCCTAAAATTTAAAGATTATATCAATATATATATATATATATATATATATATATATATATATATATATCCCCTTTTTCCCAGTTATATTTTATGGAGGAATAAAGAGTGTCATTACATAATACAATTGGTGTCTCAAAATAAAAAGACCTCATATGAGTCTGTAGATGAATAAATGAAAGAGCTATGGCTTTTTAAACAAGATAAGGGAAAAATGAGCGTGCGGAAATGATAATTGGCTTGGTGATTAAGGGGTTAATGATCTAAAGTAGACATAATTAGTAAATGACTCCAGTTCACTATACCCCTCAAGACAATTGATTATTTCCTGCATATTATATTGAAATGTGACCATTTAAACATTTACCGGGAAAAGACTAATGGGTGTCAGCCAATCATTTTGGTATCCTCTATACAAAAATGTATTGAACATGATTTTCCTTCAATAAATATTTACAAGGAAGGGACTTCTAGCATGGTTAGACTAAAAAACTAATAATTGTCATGATAAATGTGTTTTACAGATACATTTATTCAAACCGTCCTTTGTTTCAGTCAAAGAGAACCAATCACCAAGATTTAGTGTCATGAGGTGAAATAATGTGGTTATAAAGCATTCTGAGGCTTTCTTTATCATATAAGCTGATCGTTTTCAATTTTCTCAGTCTTCCTTGAAAATTCTATTCCTCCCTGTGTTGTATGCAAATCAGCTCTAACTAGTCATGTGGGCGGCGTTTCTCCCTTAACTAATCACAGCTCTCGTGCTGAGATCTAGAGGGATCCAGTTACGATACACTATGCAACCCCACACCATAATCCCAGGAGTAGAACCATTGTAACATTCCCATGTGAATTCCTTGTGAATTCATAGTGTTGTTTACAGGGTCTCGAGAATAATCTCCTGCCTGTCACCATATCCAAGATAAAAAAAGAAAAAAACTGACTAATTTCAGTAGAGGATAGACTTTGCCATCATGCTGTGCACCATTAAAGGCTCAGAGAGGAGTGGGTATCAGATCAATGGAACACATGTAGCTGGATATCAGGTTCATAATCCATTGTCTTGCAAGCATCTTCTGATGGTTTGTGTAGACGTTGATCAATGTGCTAAGACTGTCATCCAATTTCACTTGCTGTACAGAATGGTTAACCCCGGGCCATTATGGGGGGGTTAACATGAAGTAATAAGAAGCAGTGATACGGTTAAGTGTATAAGTTTTATGGTATTCTCCCCAGAAGAAGGTAAGGTGATGATTGGGTATTAGTTAGCCAATGGTGAGCTGTATCTGGGGGAGAGGGTTTTGTATCAGGCTGGAATTGGTCAGGTTGTAGCCTGTGAGATGTCGGTATCTGGGGTAGGCCAAATTTGTCATACTCCACATACAGGGTTTTGATAGGAGGGGAACCTAGGGGAAGAACTGAGGGTAGGTGATATAACTTGTGGTTGTGGGGCAAACTGGGTCAGTTTGGCCTTGGAACACAGGAGTTGTTATGAGAGAAAAGTAGTTGCAGCCCTCACTCCTGACCACTTTTTCAAAGGTTCATCTGTCATTAGTAAGTGGTTTTGTGTTTGCAAGTGGGGGATTAGCCGTTTAGAAATACTTAAATGGGCTTGCAGTATTTGGTATTTTGTTATTATTATTATTATTATTATTATTATTATTATTATTGTGGTCTGAGCTTTAAAAGCTAGGCCTTTTGGTTACTGCAGTTTTGAATAAAGAAAGTTATTTATTTGGTTAAAAGATTTTAAATAAAGTTACTGTTAAATGGTGTAAGTATGCTTTATTACTCCATGGATCACTATTCACCATTCTTTTAATCTGGTTTGCCTCTGTGCACCTCTTGCTGTCATCCTAGTTCGTCATTGGTCTCCCAACCATTGGGACATCTCAGCCTGCACGCATAGCAAACTAATGGAGTAATAAACCAAAGACTCTAAGCAGGGCCCGATAATACCTGTAAACCTGTTTCCTGGGCCTATTACACAGCCCGATAATCGTTTGACAAGAGCTGCAAGGACATCGTTAATGATGTCCTTGCAGCCCTTGCTAAACTGGCATACATTACCCATCCACGTTCCAGGGCTGCTCCTGCCGTCCGCTTCTCCTGCCGTCCGCTTCTCCCGCCGTCCGCTTCTCCCGGGGTCCCGTGCGCGCTCTAGCTTCACAGCGGCCTGTCAGCTGGTAGGCCGCTCAGCCAATCACAGGCCGGGACCGCCGCGGCCTGTGATTGGCTGAGTGGCCTATCAGCTAACAGGCCTCTGTGAAGCTAGAGCGCGCGCGGGACCCCGGGAGAAGCGGACGGCAGGAGCAGCCCTGGAACGTGGATGGGTAATGTATATCGTTAGTCGCCGGCCACGCACCGCTATTACACGCAGCAGTGCGCGGTCGGCGCCCGACGAAAATAGGGTCTAACCTATATCAACGATCAGCCGATGATTGTTGTCATCAGCTGATCGTTGCATTTATTACACGGAGCGATAATCGGCCGAATCGGGCCAATTCGTCCGATTATCGTTCCGTGTAATAGTACCCTTAGTTTAAAGAATTTTTTGATGTGTCAAAAATGGCAAATTGACAAACAGAAGGGAACACACATCATACTAAACTTACTTTATCCTATTTCTGAGTTTTCATATGGCTGAAAAAAGTATGTTTTTGACCTGGCTTTTATATGCTACAGACTGGAGCTAGGTACTTGAAAATTTCATCTTAGCGGCACCTGCTACTTTCTCAATTTATCTAACCTTATAGTGTGTCCTTGGTGTCACAATTTCAATGTTGAGTGTGTTATAATGTTGTCAATGAAGCTAGTGTGGGGCCACCCATATATTGCTGGCACAACTCTCCTGTATTGCCGTAATAGATAGAACTGGGTGTGTGCTTTAATAAATGGGAGTTAATAGAAAGATGTCCCAGAATTTAACTTTCTCCATCAAGCAGTGGAGTACAGCATTTTCCCCTAAATACACTAAAAGATCACATCCTAGATCTCAATAAATAAGATTTTTGTTGTAAATCTTCATTCATTTCATAGTGGAATGAGTTAAGAACAATAAAACAAAAAAAATAATCAATATAAATTAAAACCATCCTATGGAGATCTGGATTTTTGAATGATATTTAAAATCAAAGTGGAAAATCAAATTACAGGCTGATTTAACGTCAGTGGAAAAGACAAGAAAAAGAGGCTTAGAAGTTTGTGTGACCCCCTACATGCCTGTATGACCTCGCTACAATGTCTGGGCATGCTTCTGATGAGGCAGCTGATGTTCTTCTGAGGGATCTTCTCCCAGGCCTGAATTTAAGCATCAGTCATACCATCATTGCCTTCATCTTGCAGGAAGGGCTGACACACCAAGCCACGTAAGGCCTAGCATTGTCATGCATTAGAAGGAACCCAGGGCCCACTGCACCTCCAATGTGGTCTCATAGTGGGTCTCAAGATCTCATCCAAGTACCTAATGGCACAGTCAGGGTATTTCTGCCTAGCACATGGAGGGCTGTGTGACCCTCCTAAGAAATGCCTCCCAACACTATTACTGATTCACTGCCAATCCAGTCATGCTGGAGAATCTTGCAAGCATAATAATAATAATAATAATAATAATTTTTATTTATACAGCACCAACAGATTCCATAGCACTTTACAATTCTGAGAGTACATACATAGACAAAAATCAGACATTACAGAGACACACATGTAATTATAAACCATAAATGAGGAATGAAGGCCCTGCTCGGAAGAGCTTACAGACAATGAGAAAAGGATTGGAGACAAAAGGCAGAGGGGCAAAAGTGCTTTGCTGCTACTATGGTCCGGCCATCATTATAAAAAGGACAGTGTAGGTAGAGGTTGGTGAGCCAGTCACCAACCAATGCCTGCATGCTGCAGGTCTAAGTGCTTGACTAGAAAGGCAACCTGATAAGCCTTTTTGAAAAGATGAGTTCTGAGGTCACGTTTAAAGCTTTGGGTGTTGAAAGTGAGTCTGACAGTCTTGGGTAATACTGCAGTTGAGTTGAGATACACTTGAGAACATAGCAGTTGAGTTGAATATGCATAGCAATACACTGGTAGTTAGTTGAGATAGATTTAGCATTAGTTGAGATAGACTGTAGTTGTGTAGTAAGGTTAAGTTAAGCAGTGGCTCTGCTGGGGCTGTTAGAGAAAAGTCCTGAATCCATGGGAAAGGACCTCCACCTACGCTACCATGTGGGCGATAAATGACACATGGAGTATGCCTGATGAAGAAGAGGATGGCCTCCTCAAAGTGAGTATCAGAATGCAAATAAAGAACTTTTTTCACCAGAACGTGGAGTCAGTCTCCAGTAACATTGAAAAAACCCAGTGATCCAGACATTAGACTCCTGGTCCATATTGACTGCGTCAGGAAAGCCACCACTTTTTCTTTGTGCTTATCTTACTGACGGAACTTCTGGTTGAGGTACCGGAAGGTGGCAGGCTGCTCTGAAAAGTGTTGTGCCTGATCCTAATTCAGTACGACCTCATCAGACGAGCATGCATACTGTGTACTCGTGTTTGTGGCTCTCTCGTACAGTGTACAGTGCAGTGTCTATTGCTTTATATATATATATATATATATATATATATATATATATATATATATATATATATATACACACAACACACACTTTTTAGTTAGAACTGGTATAGGTGTTCTTGCAGGTGTGGTGTGAGGAGAACGCTTTTGTGAACAGGAACACATTTACTGTAAAAGTGCAGTACAGGGTATACAGTTATTTCTCTTTTCAGTAAAGGTCAGTAATAAAACTCAATCTCTTGAGCTGGGTAATTGGACTTGACAATACTTGTGGATATAGTCTTAAATACACTGAAGAATACTATTGATTATATATACTTCCTTTTCACAGTTTCTTCCTGGAGGAATAATAGTTTTTAGATATCAGCTTCTCGCTGGTGGAATAATCAGAGATGAGAGAGTAGTGAAATATTCGACTTTCGAGAATTCTAATCGAATAGGCACCGAGATTCGACTATTCGAACGAATATTCGATCCCATTAAAGTCTATGGGGAAAAAATTCTCAGCACTTGGAAATCAAAATTCGACCACTTGGAGGTCAACAAGTCCCCCATGAAACCTCCCTAAACAATGCGAACACCTCTGGAATGACACTGGGACAATAGGGGGAGCTTGCCTGGGTGCACCCAACACCCCAAAATTGCTGTATAATGCCACTTTCCAAAGTTGCAAAGGAAAAATATTTGTGAACGCTTTATGGCAATGTTCACACATTTTGTTCGTATTTCTTGCGCAGCATTACATACATGATTCCAATGTGCGTCTGTAGAGCGTCATGGTATTCGCGCGTATCACGCATCATGCTGTACGAACGTTACTGGAACAGTATGTATGACGTGCCTTTTTGTGGGCTACTGGAACAATATGTATCACGTGCCTTTTACTGGGCTACTAACACAATAGGTATTACTTGCCTTTTACTGGGCAACTGGCACAATAAGGTATCACGTGCCTTTTACTGGGCAACTGGCACAATAGGTATCACTTGCCTTTTACTGGGCAACTGGCACAATAGGTATCACATGCCTTTTACTGGGCTACTTTGACAATAGATATAGGGTTAACGTGCCCTTAGTGGGCTAAAACAGGGACACTATAAGTCACTTATACACACAGGGTATTGGAATGAATACAGCTGATGCTGCTGTTATATCATCTATTTCTTAGCACTGAGAATAGGGATGGTCCGAACCGAGTTCGGTTTGGGTTCGTTCGAACCCGAACTCACTGTAACGATTCCCGCTGTCTGCCCGCTACGTGGAGAGGGTGGATACAGAGGGAGGACCGCCTGGAAAACTGGGATACAGCCATAGCCATAGGCTGCATCCAAGTTTTTAAGGCGGTCCTCCCGCTGTATTCACCCGCTCCACGGAGCGGGCAGACAGCGGGAATCTGATGCCGAGCAATCAGGTTCATACGAACCCGAACCTCGGCAGTTTCGGACCATCCCTAACTGAGAAGTGCTTTGGATGCAGACTCCAAAGATGACTTTTTGCTGGATATTAGCCCTGAAAAGGACTTTTGGGTTCAGTAGTAAGCCTGCCTAACCAAAACGCTATTAAAACCTATCTCTCCCTGCTCAAAGAACTCTCCCTGACTAGGTAAAAAGCGCATCTGTAGTCGAGAGGCGGAAGTCAAGTCTTAAATATTCGAGGTCATGTGGTTCAGCCAATGAGGGTAGACGCCATTTTCATGCATGGTGATTAGATTAAAAATAGCGCCAAGTGCAAAGGGAGGGCTTTCGAATGTTTGACGCGTATTCGACACACTACTCGATTGTATTCGAATCTTTCAAATACCGCAATATTCAATCGAATACCTACTCGATCAAATCATATTCGCTCATCTCTAGGAATAATATTTTTTAGCACTTGACAAGTCTCTGGGTTACTAATGTGAACTCAGTTTGGAAAGCTGGCTTGAAGAAGAAAGCAGTAGACTGAGGGTTACTTCAGGGTTATTGGGATCCCCACCTAGACCCTAAGGTACTCAGCTGTGGGGGATTTTAAATAAAGAGTACCTACACCCACGGGTATGAAATTCCGCGTAATGCTGTCTATGGGCAAAGAGAGACATAGAAATAGGAACGTAGGCCCTACCTTGTGGGCAGAGCTGACCGTCGGGGGGACCCCTAAGAAAACCTAGCTAGAGCATTGGAGTATTTCGGCTGTCTGTGCTTACCTAGCCCCAGACTGGAGATCCTGTTTTAGTTATCAGGATAAGGAGAGAATACCGACCCAGTGTAGGTAGAATTGACCCATTTTAGCCCCTGTTCACCTCGGCCTCATCTGGAAAGCTTTAACGCTGGCCTGTGATTAGTGGGATGTGTAAGGGATACAACAGTAGCATAGACACGGATAATAATACATTTAGGCAGTTAGACAGTTAACCCTTTGTAAACAAGCTCCTTCAACTGTGCCATACAACACAAAACACAGTGACATCTAGTGGTCAGAGTGCAAAATACATCTTCAATCTTTCAGCATTTGACATACATAAAGTTACCAAGCGACACACACTTAACAGCAGTGGAACACCCGCTCTGGGACATTATATAAGCATGTTGTCTTTATTATTTTTACTGGCCCAGCATAGAAGTAGTTAAAGAAAGTCACCACTACATTCTTGCAGTGAAATAAAAATCTGTTGCGAGGATACAGGGATAGAGACTCTAATGGTAACAAGTATTGCAGTGGATTTGCTGTGATATGCTCAGTGTGAAATCTGCTGTGAAATCATTGCACGTGAATCTACCCTTAGGAAATATTGTGTTTTATTGTTAACTAGAAAATGTACCCGACGCTGTCCGGGTATAAAGTGTCAGTGTGTTAATTAGATTTGCTCTAAGGTGCCCAGGAGGCCAAGCTAAAGGTATCGTTTCATCGGAGTTAATCAGTGCAATTAGTGTATACCTGTAGTGCATAGTTGGAGGGGTTCTGTATACCCACAATGTATAGTTTTTAGGGGTCTCGCATATCTGTAGTGCATAGTTGGGGGGGCTGTATACCTATAGTGTATAGTTGGGGGGGTCCTGTATACCTGTAGTGTGTAGTTGGGGGGGCTGTATACTTGTAGTGTATAGTTGAGGGAGGTCCTGTATACCTGCAGTGTACAGTTGGTAAAGGTCCTGTTTACCTGTACTGTATAGTTCGGGGGTCCTGTATACCTGTAGTATATAGTTGGTGCTGTATACCTGTAATGTATAGTTGGTGGAGGTCTTGTATACCTGTAGTTTATAGTTTGAGGGTCCTGGATACCTGTAGTGTATAATTGGTGGAGGTCTTGTATACCTGTAGTATATAGTTTGGGGGTCCTGTATACCTGTAGTGCATAGTTTGAGGGTCCTGTATAACTGTAGTATAGAGTTGGTGGAGGTCCTGTATACCTGTAGTGTATAGTTTGGGGTCCTATATACCTGTAGTATATAGTTGGTGGAGTTCCTGTATACCTGTAGTGTATAGTTTTGGGGTCCTGTATACCTGTAGTGTATAGTTTGAGGTCCTGTATACCTGTAGTATAGAGTTGGTGGAGGTCCTGTATACCTGTAGTGTATAGTTTTGGGGTCCTGTATACCTGTAGTGTAAAGTTTGGGGTCATGTATACCTGTAGTATATAGTTGGTGGAGGTCCCGTGCACCTGTAGTGTATAGTTTTGGGGTCCTGTATACCTGTAGCATCCTGTATACCTGCAGGATCGTATTTACCATTAGGCACCCATGGTCTGGTGCGTAGGGTAGCACCTTGCAGAGGGGCAGTACCCTCCCGTTCAGACTTGCCAGGAAATCTGGTGTCTTTTCGAGGGGGGTATGGCGGTATTGGTCAGGTCTGGTATAGCGGTGTTATCCAGTCACAGTATGGCGGTATTGGTCAGGTCTGATATGGCAGTGTTATTCAGTCACAGTGTGTCGGTATTGGTTATGTCTGGTATGGCGGTGTTATCCAGTCACAGTATGGCGGTATTGGTCAGGTCTGGTGTGGCTGTGTTCTCCAGTCACAGTGTGGCAGTATTGGTCAGGTCTGGTATAGTGGTGTTATCCAGTCACAGTATGGCGGTATTGGTCAGGTGTAGTATGGCAGTGTTATCCAGTCACAGTATGGCAGTATTGGTCAGGTCTGGTATGGCAGTGTTATCCAGTCATAGTATGGCGGTATTGGTCAGGTCTGGTATGGCAGTGTTATCCAGTCACAGTATGGCGGTATTGGTCAGGTCTGGTATGACAGTGTTATCCAGTTACAGTATGGCGGTATTGGTCAGGTCTGGTATAGCAGTTTTTTCCAGTCATAGTATGGTGGTATTGGTCAGGTGTGTTATGACAGTGTTACTCAGTCACAGTATGGTAGTACTGGTCAGGTCTGGTGTGGCGGTGTTATCCAGTCACAGTATGGCGGTATTGGTCAGGTCTGATATGACGGTGTTATCCAGTCACAGTATGGCGGTATTGGTCAGGTCTGATATGATGGTGTTATCCAGTCACAGTATGGTGGTATTGGTCAGGTCTGGTATGACAGTGTTATCCAGTCACAGTTTGGTGGTATTGGTCAGGCCTGGTGTGGTGGTGTTATCTAGTCATAGTATGGCGGTATTGGTCAGGTCTGGTATGACAGTGTTATCCAGCACAGTATGGCGGTATTGATCAGGTCTGGTGTGGCAGTGTTACCCAGTCACAGTTTGGTATACCTGTAGTGCCCTGTATATAAATGTACTGTATAGATGGAGTAGGGGGTCTACCAGTTATTACTGTGGATGTTGTGAGGCAGCTGCCCTAGCAACCATTGCTCCCTGTGAAAATGAAAGCAGTAATCCTATTGGTTGCTAAGGCTTTAAACTGCCGTTTACTGCTGGAGACATGCAGCTAATTATAACACCTGTGTTTGCAGTGAGGAGATTTTCCCATTTATCTCTATGGGGCGTTGCTCTTCCCCCTCACCCTCTTCTCCTGTACATCTCTTGGGGACGGGACCTTAGCAATAACCTTCCTGGGCACCCTATGTATCTGTGTGCTAAATTTGGGGTCAAACGGTTCAGGCGTTTGGAAGTCTATTTGGGACAGACAGACAGACTTTCATTTTTATGATATAGATTGATTAAAAGTGAATGTACACTGCTATAGTGAGAGTATATGGTGGTATTCTGTTGAATTATTATATACCAGGAGGCCCCAATTGCCAAGATAGGTACAGATTCCAGACAGGGAGACCTGCATTTATTAAAAATGTATAATATACAGTGGTGCCTTGGATTACAAGCATAATTCGTTCCGGGACCGTTCTTGTAATCCAAATTCACTCGTAAACCAAAGCAAAGTTTACCATAAGAAATCATTAAAATGTAGACAATTGGTTCCACACCCCCCAAAAAGTTTTTTTGTTCTGAATAACATGTAAAACTAATGAAACAAACATTTAGAAACAGCTGAATATGTTATAATAAGTTACCGTACAGCATAGCAACCAGCTTGTGGTGTATAGTAAGGGCATAAACCTGAAAAATAACAGTAGCAGTTTGTAGATCCAGGATGGAACTGCAGATCCCCATAATGCAGTAGCGTAGTACAACAGGCTACAATAGAGAAGCAGGGCTGCTGTCAGAGGTCTGTGTGGTCACATGTTAGCAATGAGGAAGGGGTGTGTGTTCAGCATGGACCAAATCAGGAAGTGAGAATCACAGAGCTGTGAAGGAGGACAGTAAAAAAACCTTCTCTATACAGCAGTATGAATGGCTGAGTGTAAGTGCAGGCACATTATAGCAGCAGCAGTATGTATAGCTGAGTGTAAGTGCAGGCACATTATAGCAGCAGTGTATAGCTTAGTGTATGTAACAGCCGCGGCCGTGTCACGTACCTCTTCCCGTGGCCGCGTTGTCTTCCCTGGCGGCAGCCAAGCTCGTTCCCCTGGCTGCACATGGTCCCGGACGTCCCCAGTCTGCTCCTCCTTCCGCATGGTCCGGCGTGTGCATCCCCCTCTCCTAGGGAGCGCGCGCCGGCTCTGCTTAAACTTAAAGGGCCAGTGCATCCCTAATTGGGTGTGCACATAATCACCTGCCTATAAAGCTACACCTGTGCTCACATTCCCTGTTGGAGCCTCTACATGCTTCCTAGTGTGTTCAGTCCCAGCTGCCTGTTGTTCCTGTCCGTTGTTCCTGCCCGTTGTTTCTGCCACCTGCGGTTCCACTCGTCACTGTTATCCGTGTGTCCAGCTGCCTACCTGCCTGTCGGCCTGCTTGCCTACTGTTCCTGCTACACCTTGTCCGTCGTCACTAGCAAGCCAAGCCAGGGGTATGGACCTGGGGGTCGCCTGACGCAGCAAGTCCATCCTGCCTTGCGGTGAGCTCTGGTGAAGACCAGCGGCCCCTTAGACTCTGCTCCTTGGTGCGGCTTACGCCATCGCTAGTGACGGTCCAGTGGATCCACGGCTCCAGTCGTTACAGTGTAAGTGCAGGCACATTATAGCAGGAATGGAGAGGATGGTAACCCAGGGCCTGACACAGACTGCAGGGAGCATGAAGGAATGAGCAGGGCAGGTGTGGGCACATACATGGAGCACTCTGGGGAGAGAAGGGTTACAGCTATAGAGAGACTACCTCCACAGTCCTGTCCCCTGATACAAGCCCCAGCCTGAAGTAGATCTGCCGTGATTTGGAAGGTGAGGGAGACTTCCTGGGTCAGAGTACAGGGCTGTAGACCACCCTATGCAGACCATGCCCCTCCCCCACTCGCCCTCCAACCCAGTACAGGGAGCTTTTAAACCAAGTAACAATTTTAAAAAACTGTGAGCGCTTCTTGCAAAACACTCTCAATCCGAGTTACTCTAAAACCAAGGTACCACTGTATATAGATATGCTGATGTGCTGTAATTATTTGATATGAGGATACCCTACTAAATAATTGTGTCATGACATCCAAAGTGGGGTTAAAATAGATACCCTCCAAGAGTGCTGTCATATTGATTGTCTGCTCTAAATTACAAACTAAAAGTATTAATTTGTGCATGAGAGAATCAAACACTCTGACATGGTTTATGATGAAAGTTGATCTGATTTATTCAGAGATGGCAGGCAGTATATATATCCTGGGTTGGGTGTCCTTTTACTAAGGCTTTTTTCATTATTTCATTGGCTGAGATACGAAAAGAGTTACTTGTGTAGCCTCAGTGTTTACTTACATAAGCTTTAAGGAATGTAAACATCTCTAGGTGTTTACAAGGTCAGTGCCATATTGTAAAGGCTTCACAAAGTATACAAAATATGACATCCTCAACAGAGTAGACAGACTATAATGAGACATTGCTTTCACTATAAAACACCAACCCACTCAACCCTAAGACAATTGCTAGATTAGGGAATGAAATGAGCAGATATTGATCAGTGCGGGCAATAATGGACTACAATTGTCTATTGATCTTTCGATCATGTAAGTACCCAAGTCAGTAGTGGAGGTCAGTAGTAGATATCTGATTCAGGGGGTTTCTTGGAAGTTAATTCTTATGACTCTTGAAGTCAGGATTCTCAGGTAAGCATCTTAAAATTCCATCTAGGTATTTTGTACCTCAAAGTAAACTTTCTTCTGCAACCTCATCATATCTCCACATTCTAAGATGTTTGTAGATCCTATTCTACAGCTCTCTTATTCACACTTAGATTGTCCACACATGAATGTTTATTTTAATAGAGAGAGTGAGAGAAGCTGATTCTAGTCATCTCCGGCAGGGTTTATCTCCCCAGGCAACAAAGATTTTGCCATTGGGCATTGAGAGAGTATGCTCCCATTTTAGCAGATGACATAAAAGCCTTCCACATCTTTGTGATGTGTTATTCCTATACAGTGGAGCTCCATGCTTCACATGCTGAGCAGCACATAACTGTCAGTGATTATCTCATGCGAAACAGCTGCAATGGAGAGAATGTGAGAATGGAGCTCAGGTAACGACAGCTCATCCGAGCTGCTTTATGAAGAATCTCCCAAGGGCCCAGATTTACTAATGTAGAAAACAACAGTTTCTTGTCGTGTTTTGAGCATTTCAAGCATGTTCACGCCTTTCCTGATAGATATATCATTACTTTCTATTGGTTTCTGTTCGAATTTGCATCTACTGTACCTAGATAACCCTGTTTACAAACCCAAAAAGGGGGCATTGTCTTGGTATTTCCTGCATTCACAATACATTTATTATACATTTCCCTGTAGATTCTGACAATTGGTCTTTTTTCACATTAGTGACATGATTGGTGCAGCTTGGTACAAAATGGCATATATTGGTGCAAGTGGATAAGACAATCTTAGTAAATTTGGTTCTGTGTTTTTTTTTTTTTTTTTTTCTGGTTCCAGTAAGAAATCTGAACTTGCACACTATCAGGGTACCCACTGCTTTTGGATCGCAGGGCTGGCTGACACCATGTATAGAATTCCACGCAATTCCTTCACGCTAACCATATCGTACACCACATTTTTCTCAGTTGACATCCCCACCTCAAATCTCCATTGCCATTGTGGTATTTACCACTGACAATAACAGCTGTGACACCTCACATAGACTTTAAAACAGTATATCCGTGTTATAAATATCAACACACGCTTCTGGTTAAAGATCCTGCTGCCATGGCTGTTTTCATCCCAAGTTCCCATTTGCCACTTTAAAAACAGAAGAAAAATACTTACTAAGATCACTCTATAACCTCTGGCCTTTTCCTTTGTTATGTATTTTTCTTCTTTTTTAAAAGTAACTCATGGATTGTGACTCATGGCAATAGAGAATGTGGATGGAAAATTGGTATACAGAATGAAGCAGAAAATAACTTATTTGCCCATACCTTGGAAACAACAAAAGTTTATTTCTATTTTATACTTCTACTTTATACTCTTTTAGTTTATTTTGGAGATGGGTGCCAAGTACCCAATAACCAATATAAATAAAAAGCTGAAATCTGCACCATCAAATCCGTGCGTCAACTTGGCAGCCACTTAAGTACCCTAAAGGGGTTTTCCACACTGTGTGCCAGCTTTAAAAATGTCACTAAGGTAAGAAGCTGGATGGGGAAGCCATACCTTTCTTTCTCGCTCTCCAACACCCATCTGTAATAGGTTCCCTCTGACCTGCAGCGTTGAACATCCTGGTTAGTGGTCAGCGTAAGACATGAATGTCAACTAGTTAGTGGCTAAGGTCTTAATGTGTTAGAGCCACAGGTCACCTTGAGAGGTCGTGTGATGTCCATACCTTGAGAAAGACTTAAGGTGTTTTGCTGATATTGGGGAGAATGGGGGGCTACACAATGTTAGGAAAGTGATACCATATTTTCCGGCGTATAAGATGACCTTTTACCCCCAAAAAATCTACCCAGAAGTCTGGGGTCATCTTATACGTTGGAATGGTTGGCACATACTGTGGGAAAGCCGGTGAGAGTCGGGCGGTGTGGGGGGGGGGGGGTTCCGGCCTCCTGCCTCAGTTAACTCCTGCCTGTCCGCAACAGGGCTTCAGCTAGTAAACCCTGCTGTGGTCAGGGTGGGGTTAACACTCTCCGGCATATAAGACGAACCCCTGAAAATCTTTTTAAAAGGCAGGGGTCGTTTTATATGCCCATTTGTCTTATACGACGGAAAATACGGTATATGTATATGAACCCTTGTAATATGTTGCATGATGGTTAATTTCACATCGTTTTCTTATGGATACATATGCAGGTGTTGGGCCCCATGTAACAGATCCATATACCATGAATTTGTTATATGCAGCACAAGGTTCTGAATAAGCGACCCTTACAAATATATGGTAACATGTGAAAGTGTCCTCTTTTTTCTTAGTAATGATAATCAACATCTGTGTATTAAATTTAATATATATTATTACATGCTATATTACATTATATAAAATATATGATAAAAAGCCAAATAAATAATGGAAACGCCTGTTATGTTGCAAAGAGGTTTCTTACATAATGATCTTTAGACTATATAGAATAAGGAATTAGCGGGTCTGGATATGATTTCTAAATAGTGTTGCTGTGACTTTGCTGAAGAAAATAATTATGTCACGCTGTACAGGAAGTGCCCTTTGGCTTGCCAGGCTTAGTTATGTGCAAGCTTCTTCAATACTTAGACAGCAATGCTGTAAGTGGTTTTGCATATTAACTAAGTGCAAAGTAACCTTCCTTTACCTCCTCCCAGCCCCACGTCCTCCACCCAGCCTCAGGAATCAACACGAGGGCTCAGTATGAAATGCATTGAGGAGGTTGCCAGTGGGTTGTCATGGTAACTGTTCTGCTTTCGGCAGCAACTTTTCTGGCTTGACAAAAAAAGGAACACGATATTAAGTAGAAAAGCTTCATATTATGATCCTATAGAGGATAAAGTAATAGGATGAATTATGATCATGAATGCATGTGCATATTTATATAGTATATTGTTTTTATATGCTCTAGTTTTGCCACAAATAAATCAACCACCCACCGGTATGACCATGACATGACTTTAAATTATACAAATAAAGATTAAGGGGTAAACTACAATGTAAAATCAGAAAATGATTTATAAATATAAATTACATTTATTATATGAATAATTATGTTTTATGTATGTATTTTTTCATCAGACTGGTCATATAATAAAAATTGCTAAATATTCCAGTTTAATATTCCAGTACTATTATTAAAGTGTCACAGTGGTTAGAACTTTCAAAATATAAGTGAACAGTAGATGTTTGTTGTTATCATGCTGTAAAACAAAGCTGAACTTACCAGAAATCCAGGTCCAGTCTCCTGAGGGCAGATTTTCTGACTTGTGCTGGTTGTAAAAAACAGACTAAACACAGGAATCCGGCCAGTACAGAGAGTTACGGCTCAATGTGTCCATCAGTCACATGACTGCCTTCTCTCTGTGAGTGCTCAGATGGCCTAGGAAAACCATCCTGTTTTCTGACTCTTTAGGAGAAAAAAAAGTCAGAATACATGAAGTGTTGTGCTTTCCATGATAAAAAAAAATAAAAAAATAATGAATGTAAATTGCAAACTTGCTTTATATCACATCTACTGTTGATTTAGATCATGTCCACATTTCAGCAAACAGTGGCCGTAGAAGATAGTTGTGCATGCAATGTAAAGTATGGTTGCTGGCCGTACTTTACATTGTGTTTAATGCTTCATTAGATTGTGGGCACACATCCAGTGGGATAAAGCCGCATCATAGAGGGGGGTGGGGGTTCCCCCCACTTGGGGCGGGCCGGCCCTTGCCTGTGAATGGAACGGAGCTGTACACGGGAGCCAGGCTGCGGTTCAAAAAATGGACTGCAGCACCGGCTTCCTCGAGCCGGAACCATCCTATATGTGAGCAAAATTTAAAGCAAATGTACCTGATGGTACATTCACTTTAATGTGTCATTGAATGTAAGCTGAACCTGCAAACTCTCTATGATACCTCTAATTGCTTAATCAGCTCAACAAGTCTCTTGTACATTTATAGAATGGAACATTTTTTGATGATGTGATATAACCTCCTCTGATGGAGGAAACGCCATGTGTATGCAGTCTAATAATCTGATTAAACCAGCTCTTTTCAAAGAATCTCCATTTTACTTTTTTAATATTGAATGTGATCCTCTCTGGAAAGAAGATGTATGGCGGTGCAGTGGTAACAATGGCATTGACAACTTAATTGATTATTGGACAAAAAGTAAGAAAATTAATCCCAAAATCGGAGGTTATGCAATGCTTCAGTACCAAGGTTTTAAAAAACTGCCAGCAATTCTGTGTGGCCAGGTACGGATTGTGATTGTCTGGTGAAAATATCAAGTCTTGGATTTAGAATATTACTCTTCAATATGTTATGTTAATGTTTCCAAAACTGAGAAAAAATGATAGAATGAATTCTTAGACCAAAGAGTCATGTTTGTTTTTTTTTCCTTTGTACAATATATCGTGTCCCCTGAGTTTTCCTTTGATTAGTCATGAACAACAAGGAGAGTGATGAAATCCATTCAGTTAGGGCTGCATAAAGAAAATAAGAATTAAGGATGAAATTCTATTTTGAATGTTTTCATTGTTGCTATGCAAATACAAATGTGTGCTAGTGCCTTTTAATACAAAAATATTTCTCTTTTTTTATAAAGAATGTGAAAGTGTTTAGAACTTCCCATTCACATGCAGATGATGGGAGATGTTAACACTTAACGCATAAATATATACAAATTACACACACCTTGTGATCTTGTGCTGGGGGGGGCAAAATATACACTTAAACAATCGATAAATCTGCCAATGAAAAGGACTTGGGTTATTAATGGACAGGAAACTCAACTTTAGTTACCAGTGCCTTTTAGGTGCTGCCCAAGAATTAGAATCACTGGATGCAGGGGCCTATTCTAATTTCTGTATTTGAAGTTGGAAAGGAATTTGTATTCTAGGACAGGAGTGTTGGCATCCACATGATAGGGGTTTTCTTCTGGGTCATCTTGGTAAGATTTTAGGCTGTAGTTCATGGACCTGTATATTACATACATACTGTCAGGATGGTATCTTTGCGGAGCGTCATGCGTCCCTCTGCTCATGCTGTGCAGCCAAGAAGGTGCTGATTTTCTTGCATTCTGTTTCTGTGTTTTGTTTTGTAGTGTGTGAACACTGGTTTATATGCTCACCTTGAGAGACACACCCGACTTTACCTGCTGAGTTTTGTCTGGCCATGTCAGGGTTAATCTGTGTTCTGGTTCTGCTGTGACTGACAGGTCTTCCTGCCAGTGGATCTGTTTTGTTCTCAGCTGTCTGTGCTTGGAGTTCAGGGGGATGGTCCAATTATGTTCTGGATCAGAACCCTGGCCTCCTATATAACTACCTCAGTCTGGGATATCTTGGCCGGATATTGAGCTTGTCTCTGCCTGGTTCTGTGTTTGCTACTCTTGCTCTGTTTATTCTGACCCTGCTTTGCCTTTCTGACCATTCTTGTTTGCTGCCTGCCCCTGACCATACTGCCTGTATATTGACTTTGCCTTCGGATTGTGATTTTGTACTTTTGCTGCCCGTTTGTTGTGACCCGGACTGTTGACCATTCGTTATTGTGTTTTGTCTGTCTGTCTTGTCCTTGTGTCCCACCTAGCCAGTGCAGGGACTGCCGCCCAGTTGCTCGCCGCCATTTTAGGGCGGATTGTGGCAAATAGGTAGAGGACAGTGGGCGGGGCTGAGCTTAGGGCTCACTGTTTGTCTTGTCCTGCTGTCTGGTTCCTAACAGAATATCCGGCCCAAAAATTTTTTTACTCCTTACCTGAGGCTAGTATGGACTCAGCACAGGAGTTGTCTGCCCACTTTGAGGGTCTTGCGACCCTCGTTTCTGAGCTGACCAAGCAGGTCCAGCTATTGGCCCAGCAGCTACCAGCTACCACTCCTGCCACCCCAGTGGTCACGCTCAAGGAGCCTGACAAGTGTTCAGGGGACCTGAACACATCTTTGACATTCAAAGAAGCTTGGGTTAGTCACCCCACCCCTAGCTCCATTGAAGAGGCCATTTCCCTGGCTATTACAATTGATCGCACGCTAAGACTAAGCCATGACCACCCCTGTGTCATTGATGTTCCTTCTGTCCCCTCTAAACCTTTGCCTTCTATGTCTCGTCCTCTGGTCACCATAGAGGAACCTTCAGCACTGGGCAAAATTAAAAGATCCCTGGCCCGTAAAGAACACAGAAGACTGAACGGACTATGTTTTTATTGCGGTGAAAGTGGACACTTCATCAGCTTTTGTACCAAGCGTCCTGCAAGGCCAGATCATCAGCGTCCAGGTGACTACCAGGAGGGTCATCTGGGCGCCCAGGTGGGTGTAGTTAGTGTGTGTCCCGCCGAGGATACCAAGTCTGCTGATTTGTGTAAGGTGGAAATTGGCTCTGTATATCCTGGTGATTGTGCCATATCTGTGTCTTCATGTAATGCTGAAATTGGCTCTGTGTCTGGTACCGATTTGAGCGGTTATGGGAGATCTGTCAGGAGACCAGTTGTCCATCACTTGGAGTCTGATTCTGATGAATGGGAGACGGACGATGAGATCTCTAGCGATGTTGAGACATGTATTGTAAGAGGTCCATTTCCTCCCAGGTCTGGTTCGTCTGGTGAGGGTCCTGAGGCCCCTCATAAAAGGGGGGGTACTGTCAGGATGGTATCTTTGCGGAGCGTCATGCGTCCCTCTGCTCATGCTGTGCAGCCAAGAAGGTGCTGATTTTCTTGCATTCTGTTTCTGTGTTTTGTTTTGTAGTGTGTGAACACTGGTTTATATGCTCACCTTGAGAGACACACCCGACTTTACCTGCTGAGTTTTGTCTGGCCATGTCAGGGTTAATCTGTGTTCTGGTTCTGCTGTGACTGACAGGTCTTCCTGCCTGTGGATCTGTTTTGTTCTCAGCTGTCTGTGCTTGGAGTTCAGGGGGATGGTCCAATTATGTTCTGGATCAGAACCCTGGCCTCCTATATAACTACCTCAGTCTGGGATATCTTGGCCGGATATTGAGCTTGTCTCTGCCTGGTTCTGTGTTTGCTACTCTTGCTCTGTTTATTCTGACCCTGCTTTGCCTTTCTGACCATTCTTGTTTGCTGCCTGCCCCTGACCATACTGCCTGTATATTGACTTTGCCTTCGGATTGTGATTTTGTACTTTTGCTGCCCGTTTGTTGTGACCCGGACTGTTGACCATTCGTTATTGTGTTTTGTCTGTCTGTCTTGTCCTTGTGTCCCACCTAGCCAGTGCAGGGACTGCCGCCCAGTTGCTCGCCGCCATTTTAGGGCGGATTGTGGCAAATAGGTAGAGGACAGTGGGCGGGGCTGAGCTTAGGGCTCACTGTTTGTCTTGTCCTGCTGTCTGGTTCCTAACACATACCCTGTTTCCCTGAAAATAAGACATCCTCTGAAAATAAGGCATAGTGGAGGATTTACAGGATAGCTTAAAATAAGGTATCCTCCAAATAAGGCTTCCCCCAAATACAAGACCTCTGGGCTGCAGCAGCCCAGAGCAATGCAGCACTGATCTAATCGATCAGTGCTGTATTAAGTATATTGTACTGATCTCTATGAGATCATAAAAAATCCCCTCCCCTAATAAAAGTTTAAATCACCCCCCTTTTCCCATTTTATAAATAAAAATAAATAAATAAAGAAACATATTTGGTATTGCCGCATGCGTAATTGCCAGAACTATTAAATTATCACATTCCTGATCAATGCAAGGTAAACGGCATAAGTGTTTACTGCGGAGACAGATAAGGTAATGATTAGAGATGAGCAAACCTCAAGCATGCTCAAGTCTATCCGAACCCGAACTTTCGGCATTTGATTAGCGGTGGCTGCTGAACTTGGATAAAGGAATATGTGGAAAACATGGATATAGTTATTGGCTGTATCCATGTTTTCCAGACAACCTTAGAGCTTTATCCAAGTTCAACAGCCCCAGCTAATCAAATACTGAATGTTCGGGTTCGGATCGACTCGAACCCGAACCCGGTTCGCTCATCTCTAGTAATGATATGTATGGAATGAATTGTTAGTCTCCAAGAGGAGAGATATATTTTACCTAACCGGATAATATAGTTAGGTTTTTAAATAGAAGTAATTTACAAATCTGTATAACTTTCTGGCACCATTTAATTTACCCCTTTAAAGTCTTTCAGAATGCTCTATTATATTTTCTTCTATATGTTGATTCTTTATAAGTTACATCCAAATGCAGAATTACAGACAACTCCAAATCTTAGCCCTCTCATGTATGTGGTCTACAAGCTGTTTACATAATAGATAGGAAAATATGGCTTGTTTACTAGCTATTAATATGGATGCCAGGTAACAGCAGAGCTAGAGATTTTTCTTATATGACACCGCATGTCAGATTAGTGCGTTGTTTTGTGTTTGACATTTTTTGAGATCACTATTAAATGTCACTACTCTGCTTTCTCTTGTGTTGTCTTTGATAACATTTACAAGTGAATGTGAAATATTGATTTTGAAAGTAAAGACCTAGATCATTTCCTACACACAAAACATAAATGTTTTGGACATTCTAGCAAATACATTTTCATTTTTCTTTCTTGTGAGGCAATTGACTTCCAATCTATTCTCATTGTACCTGCCAATCTCAGTTAGTCTCCTGAGACAAATTATAGCATCTAAGTTAAACCACATGTTATTCAGTAGAGCTCATAGTTCAAAGTAACGTTGTATTTTGAGGTAGGAAGCACAAAGCAATTTACACATTTTGCATCTAAAAATATTGACTTTTTAACTTTTTATTTTTATATATTGCTATGATGAAATAATAATAATATATATTTTAAATTAGAATATTTAAAACAATCTCTTTTTCATTTGTTTGAACCATACCTGTAATTTCAGATGACTTTTTATGATAAGCAGCTGTGTATACCTAAAGAGTGGCCTTTTGGACTGTATATACCAATGTTCACCTCTGCAGGCGATATACATGACAAAATATAAAGTATTGTACCAAATGACCCCCAACTCAGACTATGTACATCTATACTGGGTATTCAGTACGCCATCTATAAGAAGTTGTCAAGTAAATATAGAAATATACCATCACAAAACAAAACATTTAAAAACAAGACCTTGGAGGTGGAAAACAGTCAAGTGCCAGTGCCTCGCAGTTCATGCTTACAGTACGCCAAGCAAAGTAAATTGATGTATAAGAAACCAGATGAATATGAAATTATGCAATACCAGTGTCCACTGGCCCCCACCTTACACTACAATGTTATTTCACCACCTGCTTCCTCAGGAGGTGAGGAAATAGTACACCCTAAGAAGCAGCAGCATGGAGGACATTATAAACCAGCACTGTGCAGTGTAAACACTGGGGTAAGATAGAGAACATAGTAGAAGCTGGAGCAATGTCTATTTGTTTACCTCCTACTCTGTTTAAAGTGTTGTCAACTGTTGTCAAAAGAGAGGTGGCACAGGAGGGGAAAATATAACTACTGGAGGGCTAACTACCTGGGCGATACCTACATGGAGGATACTACCTAATGGTGGACAAATTTTCCCTAAGGGGACTACCTACAGGGTGATGTTACATGGGTATATTACCTACTGGTGGATATAACTACCTACCGGGGGATGCCTACATGGGTGATACTACCTTCTAGAGGGCCATAGGAAACAAAAAGACAGGTGCTGTCCTATTTATTGCCTTTTCTATCTACTCGTGGTGAAAGAATCACTCAATTTGCAAAGTAAAAAATACAGGGGATAAAACATAAAATAAAAATGAAATAAAAAAAAGGCTGTTTTTTTGTGGCATTTCTTAAACCCCCAAAAAACAACATACAAAATGTTTGTCTGATGAAAGCTAAATACAGCCTTTAGACATTAAATGGTCATTAGTGGTTACCACCGTCTTACAGTCTTCTGGGCTGTAAAACTCTTTGATACAATTTGTAAATTGATGTCCATTTAACCCAAATCTGTGGTTCATTAGGCTGGTGCGTAACGCCTGGAGTCGTGGATCCACTGAACCGTCACTAGCGATGGCAGTAACCGCACCAGAAAGCGGGGTCTAAGGGGCCGCTGGTTTTCACCAGAGCCCGCCGCAAGGCGGGATGGACTTGCTGTGGCAGGCGACCCCCAGGTCGCTAACCCTGGCTTGGTTGCTAGTGACAGCAGGCGAGGCATGGTAGGAGCAGTAGGCAGAAGATAGTGCAGGCCGAGGTCTGTAGGCGTAACCGCAGGTGGCAGGCAGTACTCAAGAACAATGGGTGAGAAGCGGACAGGGGCTAGGGACCGGGACAGCGGACAGGAACTAGGAACAAGGATTAAGGTCAGGAACAACAGGGAGCTGGGCCAAACGCTATGGGAAGCATGTAGAGGCTCCAAGACCTGTGGTGGGGCAGGGCTGGAATTATATAGGAGAGTGTGAGTGCAAGAAGCAATTAGGAGCGGACTGCCCCTTTAACTCTGAGACAGCCGGCACGCGCGCCCCGGCCGGCACAGCGACGGATAGGAGCGGGGCGAGGTGAGGCGCCCCCAGGGGCCGAAGTGGCAGCAGCGCCAGGTCCCTGCATGTGGACACCGGCGGCTGCAGAACAAGGTGAGGGGGTGCGGCGGCGGTCCGGAGCGCAGGACACCGCCGCAGCCCTAACAGTACCCCCCCTTTGGCCTCCCCCTCTTTCTAGTCTGCAAGAACCCCTTGAGAAGGTCCCGATCCAGGATATTAGACTCAGGTTCCCAGGATCTCTCCTCAGGACCAAATCCTCTCCAGTCCACTAGGAAGAAACGTCTTCCTCTGACAGTTTTCATCGCCAGAATGTCTTTAACAACGTAGACGTCGTCTGAGACGGCTTGTGGAGCAGAGAACGAAGATTTATTGGAGAATCGGTTGAGGACCACTGGCTTTAAGAGGAAAACATGGAAGGAGTTCGGGATCCGCATAGAAGGGGGTAGATGGAGATTGTAGGTGACTGGGTTGATGCGGAGATTGTAGGTGACTGGGTTGATGCGTATTAGCACCGAGAAAGGGCAGAGGCATCGAGGACCCAACTTGTAGCTGGGAATCTTGAGTCGGACATATTTGGCCGAGAGCCAGACTTTGTCACCAGGGAGAAAGTTTGTGGCAGGTCTCCTTTTCTTATCCGCCTGGTCCTTCATGCGGTCAGATGCCTTGAGCAAAGACTGTCGAGTCTGTTCCCAGATCGACTGCAGGTCAGACAACAATTCCTCCACGGCTGGGACCTCGGAGGATGGAGAGAGAGGCAGAGGAGGACGAGGGTGACGCCCATAGACAACATAGAAGGGTGACTTGCCTGTGGCACTCGAGTCCAGATGGTTGTAGGAAAACTCTGCCCATGGAAGTAGGCTGGACCAGTTGTCTTGGCGAGCTGAGACAAAATGACGTAGATAGTTGCCCAGGATCTGGTTGAACCTCTCCACTTGCCCGTTGGTCTAGGGGTGATAGGCAGACGAGAAGTCCAACTTCACTTGGAGCTGTGAGCAGAGGGCACGCCAAAACTTAGAAACGAATTGTGAGCCTCTGTCGGACACGATGTGAAGGGGAAGACCATGTAGGCGGAAGATGTGTTGAAAGAACAACTGGACCAGACGGGGAGCAGATGGAAGTCCAGGAAGAGGCACATAGTGAAACATTTTAGAGAAGCGGTCAGTAACCACCCAAATAACTGTGTTGCCCGCGGATGGAGGCAAATCAGTGATGAAGTCCATCCATATGTGGCGCCAGGGACGGTCTGGAACTGGCAAGGGCTGAAGTAGGCCGGCAGGTCTTTGACGGGATGACTTGTTTTTGGCACAGACAGCACAGGAAGCCACAAAGTCCTTGACATCCTGGAGGAGATTGGACCACCAGTAGTGGCGGGAGATCAATTGCCCGGTCTTTTGAGCTCCCGGATGCCTGGCCACCAAAAAAGAATGACCCCACTTCAAAATTTGTTTTCGAAGTGCGGGGTGCACATAGGTCTTTCCGGGAGGCACTCTCTGAAGAGTAGAGGTGGCGACTGGCACTAGGCGATCGGGAGGTATAATGTGGCAAGGGGATTCCTCTTGCCCCATAACATCAGATGCTCGGGAAAGTGCATCAGCTTTCACGTTCTTCTCAGCTGGACGGAAATGAATGATGAAGTTGAATCCTGAGAAGAACAGCGACCACTTGGCCTGCCGGGGATTGAGGTGTTGGGCCGATTGGAGGTAGAGAAGGTTCTTGTGGTCCGGCCTCGGGTGGCCAATGCCTGGGATCCGCCTTCTTCTTAGTGAGAGCCACGATGGGTGCGACCAGGGTAGAGAAATGTGGGATGAACTGCTGATAGTAGTTGGCAAATCCTAGGAGGATAGCTCTGAGTCCCACAGGACGTGGCCACTGGAGAACAGCTGAGAGTTTGGCTGGATCCATCTGTAGACCCCGATCAGAGACAATATACCCAAGAAACGGAATGCTGCGCTGATGGAAAATGCACTTCTCCAGCTTGGCGTACAAATGATTGGCCCGTAGTCTTCGTAGGACCTCACTGGGTCTGCTGGTCAGGGGAGAAGACCAGAATGTCGTCAAGATAGACGATGACGCAGACATAGAGGAAGTCACGGAATATGTCGTTGACGAATTCCTGGAAGACCGCTGGGGCATTGCATAGGCCGAATGGCATGACCAGGTATTCGTAGTGCCCATCTCTGGTGTTAAAAGCGGTCTTCCATTCGTCTCCTTCACGAATACGGATTACATTGTACGCTCCCCTGAGATCAAGCTTGGAGAAGATCCTGGCTCCACGGAGATAGTCGAATAGTTCGGGGATAAGCGGAAGAGGATATCGGTTCTTGACAGTCACCTTATTTAGGCCCCAGTAGTCTATGCATGGGCGGAGAAAACCGTCCTTCTTCTGCACAAAGAAGAATCCTGCGCCAGTAGGGGATGTGGATTTGCGGATGAAACCCTTCTGCAAGTTCTCCTGGATGTAGGAGGACATGGCCTCAGTCTCGGGTACGGAGAGAGGGTACACCTGACCTCGTGGAGGAGAAGTTCCAGGAAGGATGTCTATGGGACAATCGTACGCCTGGTGAGGTGGTAGAGAGTCCGCCTCCTTGGCAGAGAAGACATCAGCCAAGTCTTGGTATTTTGCCGGTAGACCGGAAAGAGGCTTGGCGGGGTCAGGTGACAACATAGAGTACTTGGGCTGAGGTGACTTCACACACCGGTTGGAACAGTCCTGACCCCAACTGAGAATCTCCCCGGTTCTCCAGTCCAGCTTAGGGGCATGTAATTGCAGCCAAGGGAGTCCCAGGAGGATGGCGGAAGAAGAATGGGGCAGGACGTAGAAGGAGATCTTTTCCTGATGTAAAGCGCCCACCTGGAGGACTGCAGTCTGGTAGTGCACATGGTCGGTAAAAATCTCACCCATGACCAACGAGATAGTCAGGGGTCTGGCTAGTTGGGTCACGGGTAGCCGCCATCTTTGGACCTATGTTGCTGCAATAAAGCTGCCTGCTGACCCAGAATCAAGAAAGGCAGTAGTCTGGTGATATTGTCCCGTGGGTGTCTGGATGGAGACTGGCATAGACAACCTTGGAGAGGTGACATTCACACCTAGGGAGGTCTCTCCCACCGGACCTAGGTGCGAGCATTTCCACCTGCATAGGAACCTCAGGAGTCGGCTAGGACACCGGAACAACAGGGTTCTGGAAGACCGGCGCCAGCTGGTGATGGCGACGGGACAGGCTTAGTCGCCGTTCTTGCCGGACCTCCTCCTCTCTCTCAGAAAAACGAGTATCGACCCTGGTGGCCAGTAGGATGAGTTCATTCAGGGAGGTAGGCAGGTCTCAGGCGGAGAGCACGTCTTTCACCCGACTGGACAGGCCCTTCTTGAAGGTGGCTACTAGAGCGGCCTCATTCCAGTCTAGCTCTGCTGCCAGCGTGCGGAATTGGATGGCATAGTCGCCAACGGAGGAACTCCCTTGTGAGAGATTGAGTAGAGCAGTCTCTGCTGAAGACGCACAGGCAGGTTCCCCAAAGACAGAGCAAAACTCTTCCAGGAAGGTTTGAAGATTGGCAGTAATCTCATCTCTCTCCCACAGTGGCGTGGCCCAGGCCAGGGCCCTACCCTCCAACAGGCTGATGATGAAAGCCACTTTAGAGCGTTCAGTGGAGAACTGGCTGCTTAAAAATTCAATGTGCATGGTGCATTGAGTCAGGAATCCTCTGCACAACTTGGGGTCACCACCGTATTTGCTCGGGAGAGCCAGTCGAAGTTTCGAAGAGGCAGCAGGAGGTGGTGTGCGCTGGTCTATAGTACGCTGCTGTAAGGCGGCAGTCAATTGCTGGATCTGCTGCGATTGCTGCTGGATCTGCTGAGCCTGTTGGGTGACCACTCTGGCTACGTCACGGATGTCAGGCACCTCGCCGGGATCCATGGTTGGAGCCTACTGTAACGCCTGGAGTCGTGGATCCACTGAACCGTCACTAGCAATGGCAGTAACCGCACCAGAAAGCGGGGTCTAAGGGGCCGCTGGTTTTCACCAGAGCCCGCCGCAAGGCGGGATGGACTTGCTGCGGCTGGCGACCCCCAGGTCGCTAACCCTGGCTTGGTTGCTAGTGACAGCAGGCAAGGCGAGGCGTGGCAGGAGCAGTAGGCAGAAGATAGTGCAGGCAGAGGTCTGTAGGCGTAACCGCAGGTGGCAGGCAGTACTCAGGAACAATGGGTAAGCAGCGGACAGGGGCTAGGGACCGGGACAGCGGACAGGAACTAGGTACAAGGACCGAGGTCAGGAACAACAGGGAGCTGGGCCAAACGCTATGGGAAGCATGTAGAGGCTCCAAGACCTGTGGTGGGGCAGGGCTGGAATTATATAGGAGAGTGTGAGTGCAAGAACCAATTAGGAGCGGACTGCCCCTTTAACTCTGAGACAGCCGGCGCGCGTGCACCCTAGGAGGCAGCAGCGCCGGGTCCCTGCATGTGGACACCGGTGGCTGCAGAACAAGGTAAGGGGGTGCGGCGGCGGCCCAGAGCGCGGGACGCCGCCGCAGCCCTGACATGGTGGTACTAAAACTACAGGTGTGTCATGTACAAATGTGATCTTTGAACACACAGTTAATCAGAGTAATGAGAAAAGCATCATCAAAGGTCATAGTAGTAATGTAAGCAAAGTAAAAACAGATGGCATAAATAGAAAAAAGGCAGAGAAAACAAGCTGTAGTTAATATCAGCAACCACTATGTTGCTATCAGAAAACATACCTTCTTTATAGAGATAACCAAAATTCAGTTCACACATTTTTGACGCAAAATTTGTGAACTTGCGGACCAAACCTTAACTAACCGTACTAAAACATTTAAACAATTGTTTAGCTGTTTTGGTGCAGTTTTGGTGCTCTACTTACCTGGCCAGGCAAAAGTGACTGCCTGCTCAGTCAATCACTGTCTGCGCGCGCTGTCCTGTCTCAGTCATTAATTGCCTGAGCGGGTTGGAGGCACTGTCCTCTTGTTCTTTAGCAGACATAATAAACATACTGATAATAAACATACAGATTTTGACAGTAATTTAGAGAGGTTGACAACCTTAAGCTAACTTGTCACCTATCCACAGGATAGGGGGCAAGTAAGAGATCATGGGGTGGAAAAACAATAAGATTTTATACCTAGTGCACGCTGCTTTTTGCAACAAATACTATTGATTACAAAAATGCCATAAACCAAAACTCTTCCCCATGACAACCAATCACAGCTCACTTGTTATTTCTCAAACTGCTCTAAGCTCTGATTGGTTGCTATGAGCAAATTAGTTCTTTTTGGTCTCAGACAGGTTGATAAATCTGGGCTTATACTGTATGGAGACAGTCTCATATTTTACTATAGACTTTCAACTGACATATGCGTGAAGTATTTTAGATCTCCCACAAAAAAAGTTGCTAAATGTTGTGATGGAAACTAGCTTTATAGTAATTTTATTATTTATAAGCATCAGTGGGTTAGGACTATTGGGACCCAAACTATTTGCCAGAATGATTCCTATCCCCGTCCTGAGAGTTCATGCCTGTTTTAATACATGACAATATTGTTGTGGCCGTAGAAGCAGCCAACTGACATTGTGTGCTGTTCTGTAGTCTTTTATCTACAAGTACACCCAGATCATTCTCCATCAGCGACTCTCCCAGTGTATCTCCCCCTAGGACATATGATGCATGTGGGTTATTAGTACCCAGGTGCATAACTTTAAATTTGTCCACATTGAACCTGATTTGCCAAGTGGACGCCCAAACACTCAGTGTGTCTAAGTCATCCTGTAACATCTGCACATCTTCCATAGACTGTACTGTACTACAAAGCTTGGTGTTGCTCTTAATTCCATCCTCAATATCATTAACAAACACGGTAAACAGAAGGGGGCCCAGTATTAACCCTGGGGGTACACCACTTATTACTGGGAACCATTTGGAGTAGGAATCATTGACCACCAGTCTCTAGGTACGATTTTTGAGCCAGCTTTCAATCCAGTAACAGACTAAACTTTCCAAACCCATAGACGTAACTTAACGTACCATCAGACGTTCATAAGGGACTGTGGGTAGACTGGACTGTAAAAAAAAATATATATTTTTTTTTTACACTGTGTGCTCAGACTGCTGCGCTTCCATAGACTTTAATGTTGCTCATTATTAGATTGCAATCATAGCTCAGGGAGATCAGCGACAAAAAAACCAATGGAGTACTCACTCAAGAGTCTCCACTGATGCATTGCCCCCTATAAATTTAAATATGCAAAAAAGGGTCCATGGAGCCTCAGTTGCGAGTCTCAAAACACGGGAATAGCCAGATATCCCTCCAGGGAAGGAAAGCCCATTGCCAAGGGGGTTACTCCCTGATAAGTAGCCCTTTAAGGCCCACTCGGTTGCGAGTATTGGAACGTAAATAGGGAAATACCAGGGTGGCTCCTTTTGTGTCAAAGTCTAACACTGTGACGAGTATTGCGACATGACAAGGGTTTACCAAGGCTAGGCATCCATCCACAAACAGTTGCTTTGGGATATTTGCCCCTCGTCAGTGTAGAGTAGGATTCTGGCTAACAGAGGCAATAAGGGATTAGGTATCAGGGTGGTAATCGTATGATGAGACAGGCACTCTGACAAGCATGGATGTTCCTTACTAACACAGTGCAGGCGCGTAGTGGGTTCTGGAGAGCAAGGTGGGTGCAGACAGCGTCACAGACCCGCCTCTGTGACCTTGTCAGCTCAAAATAAAGATTGTTTTTTAACAAAAAGATGCCATATCACACAGCATTGCTAAATATATTTATATGATAGTCGTGTGACGTTGCAGCACAAATGTATGCATATCAAGAATGGCTACCGTCGGGGCTCTGCGATCGCTTCCCAGAGCCCCGATGGACACCAGGCAGAGAATTCTCCCTCTGTAGAGGGAGAATTCTCTGTCTGGAGCCCTATAGATGCTGCGGTCGTGCTGACTGCAGTATCTCTACGGTTTAACTCTCAGCACTGGAGCTGAGAGTTGCGGCGGGTCCCCTGCTATCACACATAACTGGGACCCGCACATAACTGTTCTTCCCATCTTGCTACAACACCTCCAACAAAAATGATCATGATAATTAATTCCAGTCATAGGTGACATTAAATAACGGCCATTCACAGCGAACTGGACATTGTTTATAGAGCATGTGAACATTAAAGATGAGCGGAACTTTCGGACTTTTGGTCCGAAAGCCACTCACTCCAGTGCGATGCCTGCGATCCCGGGTGGATAGTTGCGCTCCCGGGAATCTGCGGCCGGGATATTCCAGGGAATTCAAGATACATTCCCTGGAAATCCAGGGAATGTATCTTGAATTCCCTGGAAGATCCTGCCCGCAGATTCCCCGGATCGCAACTATGCACCCGGGATCGCAGGCATAGTAGTTGAGCGAAGATGCTGTCAGACCAAAAGTCCGATGGTTCGCTCATCCCTAGTGAACATATGGATGACTGAAGGACTACTGCCCCTGCTTTCCAGTGCAAAAAATCATTTTATCCTTAGCATTTTTCCATACTTAAATAATTTTAAATAGTATTCTTGTAATGAATTACATTTAATGTTATATCACCTTTTATGATGATTAGTGCTTCACCTAATATTATTCACATGAAATAAACATAACACATTTTACCTTCTTTTGAATTTCATTAAACTTGTAGATAAGAGCGGCTCCTTGTGCTTTGTGAGAAGTGCCTTCAGCTGCAGATGTAATATATTAATTGCCATCATTCATAGTGGTTTGAGTATATGTTTAAGTGTGCTGTGGACTACTTAATATGTGGTAAGCATCCTTGAAAGATTCAAGCTTTGTTAATTACCCGAGTAGCAAACAAGTTACTTTTTATATATATATTTTGTGTTCACCAATGAAAACCAGCACAGAGAACAAAGGGTTGTCGTCTTATTGTCTTTTCTACAATAGAGGCAGGTTATACTATGGATATGGGGCCCCTGTGAGGATGGCGAGTTGCTCTTAGCCTGACATTTTAATTGGAGCCCAAATCAGATGCAAACAAGGAAATCAGAAAGAGATTGTTCACCAGAACCAGTTTAGACATATTTTGTTCACTCATCATTGACTGTGGAATGCGAAAATCTAAAATCTCCTGCAACTACCAAATAAACAAAAAGAGATAAGATTAAGATATCACCATGATTTAGAAAAGACACTAGCAAACCTGTTCTGAATATAAAATTGTCCAGTCACAAGAGCAAAGAAATAGCCTACAGTTATAACTACCCGAAGGAATGTTAATGACATTGTTAAATTAGGTCAGTGTGGAGGATAGAGTATTCTACAAAGAGAAATTGTAATATTAAGCTTATAAATTAAAATGTAACAATTTACATATTCCAGCCATTTAATTTCTGTAATATGCAAAAAGACAAAGATAAGTGCACTTTTATAGTCAACTATCAAAGTTATTAAACTGTAATAGATAGATAGATAGATAGATAGATAGACAGATAGATATTCTTCTAAGTATTTCTTGAAAGTTATATGTTATATGGCAGAAAGAGAACTTCTTAAATTTTTCCTGTTTTACATAGCAGCTTTCCTGTCCTGAGGTTGTGGTAAGGGGGAGAAATGGGGTAAAGAGAGGGTAGCTGCCATTTGGAGAGGAGTTGAAGGCTGTTATTAGTAGGGAGATGGTAGGAAGGGGTAAAAACTGCCAGGCTCATAGAGGTGTGGGGAAGGGGACAGGGCTGCTGCACTATGGTGTTAGGTTATTAAAGGTGAAGCAGTATGTATTCTGCACTGTAGTGTTGGTTTACTACAAGTGGAGTAGTATGTATTCCTGCACTGTGATGTTGGTTTTAAACAGGTGCTGCTGATTGGTGGGGCCTCCTGGCTTTTCCATTGGCCCGTGTGAGACACCCCACACCCAGAGTGGCTGTACGCCTGTCCCTCCAGGAGGCAGAATGTCACACTGGGTGTGGTTGCAAGCCTTGTGAATTCCCAGCTGTAGAGCATTGCTCTTTGCAGACTGAAAGCTGACCAGGTAAATAAGTCCTGACAGGTGTTGAGTTGCTACAGGTGGTTCAGTATGCGTTGTTACACAGCTGTGTTGGTTCACCCCATGAGGATCAGTATGTAATTCTACACTAGTGTTGGGCAACTACGAGTACATCAGTATGTATTTCTGCCCTGTAGTGTTGGTTTACTACAGGTTGAGTTTTTTTGTATTCTGTGTATTCTGTGTGGTGTTGGTTTAATACAATTGAAGCAGTATGTATTTCTGCACTGTGGTGTTAGTTTACTTCAGGTGGAGAGGTATTTATTTCTGCACTACAATGTTGGGTTTCTACAAGTAAAGCAGTAAATATTTTTGCACTGTAGTATTAATTTACTGGAGATAGACTAGTATTTATTTGCACATTGTGGTGTTAGTTTACTATAGGTGAAGCAGTTTTTATTTGTTGCACTGGGGGTTGGTTTGTCATTGATATAAAAATATTTATTGCTGCATTGTGGGAGTGGTTTATCAGCAGTAGAGATGTATTTATTGCTGCACTGTGGGACTGGTTTATCAGCAGTAGAGAGGTATTTATTGCTGCACTGTGGGACTGGTTTATCAGCAGTAGAGAGGTATTTATTGCTGCACTGTGGGACTGGTTTATCAGCAGTAGAGAGGTATTTATTGCTGCACTGTGGGACTGGTTTAACAGCAGTAGAGAGGTATTTATTACTGCACTGTGGGACTGGTTTATCAGCAGTAGAGAGGTATTTATTGCTGCACTGTGGGACTGGTTTATCAGCAGTAGAGAGGTATTTATTGCTGCACTGTGGGACTGGTTTATCAGCAGTAGAGAGGTATTTATTGCTGCACTGTGGGACTGGTTTATCAGCAGTAGAGAGGTATTTATTGCTGCACTGTGGGACTGGTTTATCAGCAGTAGAGAGGTATTTATTGCTGCACTGTGGGACTGGTTTATCAGCAGTAGAGAGGTATTTATTGCTGCACTGTGGGACTGGTTTATCAGCAGTAGAGAGGTATTTATTGCTGCACTGTGGGACTGGTTTATCAGCAGTAGAGAGGTATTTATTGCTGCACTGTGGGACTGGTTTATCAGCAGTAGAGAGGTATTTATTGCTGCACTGTGGGACTGGTTTATCAGCAGTAGAGAGGTATTTATTGCTGCACTGTGGGACTGGTTTATCAGCAGTAGAGAGGTATTTATTGCTGCACTGTGGGACTGGTTTATCAGCAGTAGAGAGGTATTTATTGCTGCACTGTGGGACTGGTTTATCAGCAGTAGAGAGGTATTTATTGCTGCACTGTGGGACTGGTTTATCAGCAGTAGAGAGGTATTTATTGCTGCACTGTGGGAGTGGTTTATCAGCAGTAGAGAGGTATTTATTGCTGCACTGTGGGACTGGTTTATTAGCAGTAGAGATGTATTTATTGCTGCACTGTGGGACTGGTTTATCTCCAGTAGAGAAGTATTTATTGCTGCACTGTTGGACTGGTTTATCAGCAGTAGAGAGGTATTTATTGCTGCACTGTGGGACTGGTTTATCTCCAGTAGAGAGGTATTTATTACTGCACTGTGGGACTGATTTATCACCAGTAGAGATGTATTTATTGCTGCACTGTGGGACTGGTTTATCTCCAGTAGAGAAGTATTTATTGCTGTAATGTGGGACTGGTTTATCTCCAGTTAGAGAACTATTTCTTGCTGCACTGTGGGACTGGTTTATCTCCAGTTAGAGAAGTATTTATTGCTGCACTGTGGGACTGGTTTATCACTAGTAGAGAAGTATTTATTGCTGTACTGTAGTGCTGGTTTTACTTTTGGTAAACCACTGGTTGGTGAAGCCCTAGAACCCCGATAGATTGGCTGCTGAGACACAAATACAAAAAGTTTGAAAAGCCCTCCTAAAACTAAGGGTCAATATGTGGGCCAATAATTGGCCTGTGTAAAAGTGTCAGCAATCAGCCAAGTAGCGGTAAATTGCCTAACGCTCCACTGATCGCATCTTTTTGGCCACACAAAAATAAATTACTATGGCCTGCACATGTCCATGTATAAACAGGGGATATTTGGTCGATAGCAAAATATTTAAAAGGCCACACAAACGATACAGGGATCCTTTGTGTGGCCCCGTAGCACGATTGATCATGCTTTCTGAAGGCACTGCAAATGAGCCGCAATCTCACTGATGGTCGCTCGTTTGCTTCCCTAGACAGCCTCATATCGGGTCATCTAAAAGGACCTTAATACAGTACAGATAAACACATTCTCAAATATCAGCATAATTTCAGGAAGAGTATTTCTTATCAGTTAATCTAAGGTGCTAAGTAATTGGGCTACCTCAACCATGCAAATGTACAACAAACTGTTCAGTTTCTGTAGCAAATATTTCTTGATTAGCAATTTAGAAATAAAAACAATAAAAATAATCACACATTAGGAAACATGGCGACATGCCCAGAACAGTACATAAAAGTAATACACATATAATTAAAGTGATACTACTCTATCACAGGTTTGCAAAGTTACTATATTTTAGGAGAGATAAATAGAATTTGGTCACAGTTACCATGGTAGCTGCTTTCTTAACAGTTTTAGTATCTGAAAGGCTCTGGTTATGTTTTAAGCACTTGGAGTTCCTTAGTAGTGATGTATATGCACAGTTTAGTTAGGTAGTACTCTATTGTATAGCACCTTCACAGGTTTGCTGTCATTTAGATTCATGAAAAGGAAAAGGAAGGACTTTATCATCAACTGTGTTAACTTTAGCATGGTCTGAAGTCTTAAGTAAAATGTCCTGAAATGCTGCACAATGCCAGGATCACTATGACCCCAACCCAGATCTATAGGAACTGGATGAGAATGCAGCAAAAACTGAGTTATCTTGCTTGCAGCCTCCCTCACAGTGCTTCTGTCGGCACCTTTATTCTGGGGAAGGGTAAGCTGTAGCAAAAACACCCTCTCTATTCATCACAGTCCATCCCTATCACCATCAACACAGACCCTCTGCTGTGTGCTATTATTTCACAACCTATATTCCTAGGTTTACCCTGCAATGTACACTTGACTTTACAGATCCTGATCTATAAACTCAGCTCTGTTTAGTTATTGCAGCTGAACTATGAAAAGCCCTTGTGGACATGGTGCCAATGCATTGCACTTGTTTGCTGTGCCCTGGAATGCCAGGTAGCTTTCCTGGTAGGTGTTCTAGTGCTATTGACTCGATTCTGCTATGCCTTTCGCGCTGTGCCCATGAATTTCAGTTTTATCATTTGTTAAATACCTTTTAACATTTCTGATATTTGTGCTCCGTTTAATAACTTCTGAAGTGTCTGTTTCTGCATATTAAATCCAGTAATCGTTAATTAGACCTTGTAGCTATAACCCATAGTAAGTGTTACTCCAGATTCCTTTGTGGTGTGGTTAGCGAGTAAGACTGACTATAAGAGGAGGGAGCCAGGCTCTGTCACTACAGTGCCACAGAGATTCAAATAGCTTTCCTACTGCCAGCATGATGTTGATACAATCCAGGACAGTCATTCACCGTCCATAGGTTTGCAAAATATACGGTCATGTGAATGCAACCTTAGAAAGCTGATGCAAACAGAGGAATAATGAAATACATAGATTGTCAGTATTGTAAGTATTACAGATCAGCTATATTTTCAGTTTCTCATCTTTGAGGAGATGAGCTCTCCAGAAAGTTTCCAGAGTAAAGGACGCCGCCTGTAAGGCAATGTGGAATGCAAACTGTAGTAATCACAACATCATCAACTCAATTCTCCAAGGTGGCTGGACAATAATGCTGTTCTAATTGAATAACTTAGCTTCAGCTATTTCCCCTGGGAAGAGCTTGCGGCTCAGACTTACAGCTGAAACAGATGGTGAAGAATTGACAATGAAAGTAGCACATTTTTACCAATGGAATTTTATTAATGGGATTTATAGTGGATGCTTGATTCAACCATTCCTTATTTGAAATGATACAAGAACTATCAAGCTGTTAGATTGATAACTTAGCATAGTTGGTCAAAATTAATAATGTGTTTGAATACAGGATCACAAACCTGTTTTATATAATAGCCACCTCTGTAATTAACTTCTTTGCTTATTTCTGTGAACCTGTTTCTAAAGGTCCCGATACAACTGATACTTCTGTCGTCCAAAATCTTGGCAGGTTTAGTATAAAGTGTATGGGGCTCTCAAGACACTTTCCCGACAGATGTTGTTGGTGGACATGTGGATCAGGTGTGATGGAAAATCTGTGCCCCAGCTAGGCCATAGCTAGGGGGGGGGGCAAGGGGGGCAGCTGCCCCGGGCGCCGAGACCAGGGGGGGTGCTATCACAGGGAGCAGAGAGAGAAGTATCCCAGTGGATGAGGCAGCCTGGAAGCGTCCTGCTCTCGGTCAGTGTGGGGAGAAAGGGTGCGATTTTTACTTCATACTGTCCTGGCTGCTGATTAGCTATAATTTGCGCAAAATCGCTGCGTTTTTACCGCGATTTTGCGCAAATCAGGGCTAAACAGCAGCCAGGAGAAATTATTTTTATTTTGAATTTGGTGAAGGCATACCTTACTGGAGGTGATGGAATACCTTACTGGAGTTGACGGAATACCTTACTGGAGGTGACGGAATACCTTACTGGAGGTGACGGGATACCTTACTGGAGGTGACGGGATACCTTACTGGAGGTGACGGGATACCTTACTGGAGGTGATGGAATATCTTACTGGAGGTATTGCTGCTGCTGTTGTCTCTGCTGCTGAGTGGAGTTGATCGAACATCGGGAAATCCTAGGTTCTATAGAATTCAAACATTCATGAACCTGCCGCATTAGATTGCTGATGCCTTCCCGGTCCGCGGGGAAGGAGAAGACTGCCTGGGTACTGACTGGAATTCCGGGATTCAGCCTAGGTAATAGCCTAGGTAATAGGCTGAATCTCGGATTCCCAGTCAGTACCCGGGCACTCTCCTCCTTCCCCACGGACCGGGAAGGCATCAGCAATCTAATGTGGCGGGTTTGTGAGTGTTCGAGTTCAGTGAAATCTAGGATTTCCCAAGGTTTGATCGACTCTACTGCTGAGCGTACCTGTGCATTAGGAGACGGCACCACAGAATCTCATTACACTGGGGGTCAGACTGGAGATAGGTCAGGAAGCTTCGCCTCCTAATTCACAGGTACAGACAGCAGGGAGCGGAGACAACAGCGCCTCCTCAGGCACAGACAACAGGGAGCGGAGACAACGGCGCCTCCTCAGGTACAGACAGCAGGGAGCAGAGACAATGGCGCCTCCTCAGGTACAGACAACAGGGAGCGGAGACAACGGCACCTCCTCAGGTACAGACAGCAGGGAGCGGAGACAAAGGCGCCTCCTCAATTACAGACAGCAGGGAGCGGAGACAATGGCGCCTCCGTTAAGGTAGTTAGGGACCAAATTAGGGTACTTAGGGCCCAGAGCTGCCTGATAATCATTCTTCATAGAAACATTCCAGGTACACAGTAAATATGACATTATTTATCCCATATTGTGAACACCACACTAGTGCTGCCAGGAGAGATGAGCGAATCGCTCATCTAAACTTCATAAAAAAAAAAATATATATATACACTGTATATGTTATATACCAAGGACGACATGGGCCCACAGGAGCTTACTGTACTGTGCTTACTGTGCACACAGGAGGGCGCAAAATTTAATCTTTGCCCCGGGTGCAGGAGACCCTAGCTACACCTTTGCTCTGCCCTGCCCCTTTGTTCGCAGAGATGGTTCTCTAAATGGTTGGGAAACAAGGACATGGCCAGTTGGGAGATAGTGGTTGAAGAAGAATACAGCAAGAGGAGAGGTCAAGCTAATAGATCTAGCACTTAGACCTACACATGCAGGCATTGGTTGGTGACAGGTTCACCCCCCTTACCTGCACTACCTTATTTATAAAGATGGCCGGACCATAAGAACAATGAAGCACTTTGCCCCTCTGCCATTTTGTCTCAAACCCCCTCCTGATAGTATGTAAGCTCATGCATGTGAGCAGGGCCCTCACGCCTCATGTATGAATAATTATATGTATATCTCTGTAATGTCTGCTTTGTGTCTATGTATGCACCCCCAGAATTGTAAAGTGCTGCGGAATCTGTTGGCGCTATATAAGACAAAAATATTAATATTATTATTAATGGTTTGCAAAGAAATGGAACACTTCCTGAGTCTTTAAAACCCTGAATCAACTTTCTGTGAGAAAATTGATATAAATCACCATTGATGCAATTTTGTTTCCTAAGAAAGGCCTCCAAACACCGTTTAAATATTTGGAAAGAACAGGACAACACTCATTTGAGAAGCAGAGAATTTATGACTGAACAATGAGAAACCTTCTTTTAAGCAGATGGTAATATGTTTTCTGCAGTCTTCATGCTGTATGTACAACCTGCAGCCTGTGATGTCTTTCTGTCTGGCACCTACAGGAAGAGCAGTCACAATGTTGATGTAGTATAAAGCAATGTATTGGCTTAATAGAGTTATAAAGTTATGTCTGAGTACATTTTATTATGAGCATTACATGTTCCTGAGTTTTGTAATATATAGACAGTTAACTGTATAGCACCCTATTTCTGGACTTATGTCTTTCTATTACTAATGTAAGTATCAAAGGAACATTCTAAATATCAGTGATCAGCTCTTTATGTTGATCCAATATATACTGTATATTTACATTACACATCATAAGGAGGCCACAAATTTCTCTAGTCTTCCTAGTTATATAACATCCTTAAAGGAATTATATTGGATATTAGTAATAAAAGTGCTACAAAATGTGAATATATACATAAATAAAAATATTTCAAGGCCTAGATGTGTTTTGCCACCTGCTTTCATCTCCACATTGCTCCAGCTCATGCTACACATTGTGTAGAAACCATTCCTGGATGGGCGAGTGTCAATAGATCTCTTGCAGACTGGCCCTGCTCCCCCCAGTAAAATGACAGCAATTTTGCTAAAAAGCTACTGCAACAGTATAAAAGTTTTGTGGATGGGGAGACAAAAAAGAGTTATAGTTCAGACCAGTGTCAAGGCATTGTGAGGCTAAAGAGGGCTATGGGCGGGCTAGCAGGGAAGAGAACAGAGTCTTTGGGGCCAGCATAATGACAATAAAGGTCATGTGATGGATGGACAGTACATGATATAGAGAAGAACAAGAAGACAGTAAATTGACCAATAAAGAAAGTCTTTTAGAAAAAAATTATGCAAGAAAGTGCCAGAGATTTGTAACTAACTTCTATTAAAAAATCTCAAGTCTTCCAGTACTTATGAGCTGCTGTATGTCCTGTAGGAAGTGGTGTATTCTTTCTAGCCTGGAGAGCAGGAGAGGTTTTTTATGGGGAATTGCTACTACTCTGGATAGATCCTGTCATGGCTAGAGGTGTCAGCAGAGAGCACTGTGTCAGGCTGGAAAGAATACACCACTTCCTGCAGGACATACAGCAGCTGATAAGTACTAGAAGACCTAAGATTTTTCAATAGAGGTAAATTATTATAAAATGACTATTAAAATCTATATATTTTCTGGCTCCAGTTGATTTGAAAGAATTACCTAATGATGTCAGTGCAGACCTTGCTACATGATCGGGAGCCGTCTCCTAGGCTCAGTAAGCGAGTGCCGATCTAGCAGATCTGTGATCTGGCCCTTAGAGTAGGATCAGACCTGAACCCAGACATATGTTTCTGAGATATTTCAGAAAAAAGTCTGACCTGTATACCAAAATATACCACAGTGTACACTTGTGTGATTCATTTGTTTCAGTGTGTCAAACAGTCTAAAAGTGACTATGTTACACACATTTGTGAGTATGTATTTTTCTTGTTTTGTTTTTTTGTGCAACTTAAGGCTATGTTCACACTATGTAAAAACCACAGCCGTATTTCATAACATTGGCCTTTGTTGTGCAGATAACGGCTGTTGTTTCAAAAATAACAGCCGTTGTTATGAAATATGGACATTGTTTTTACATAGTATGAACATAGCCTAAAACATTGGTCTCCAAACTGTGGCCCTCCAGCTGTTGCAAAACCACAATTCCCATCATGCCCAGACAGCTAAAGCTTTGGATTTGGCTGTCCGGGCATGATGGGAAATGTAGTATTGCAACAGCTGGAGGGCTGCAGTTTGGGGACCCATGGCCTAAAAGTACAGGCAGCCACACTTTTGAGCCCCACAAAAAGCAATTTATGCTTGAAAATGTGAGAATATTCTAGGGGAGATTTATCAAAGGGTGTAAAAATTAGACTGGTGCAAACTGCCCACAGCAACCAATCACAGCTCATCTTTCCTTTCACCAGAGCTGGAAGCTGAGCTGTGATTGGTTGCTGTGGGCAGTTTGCACCAGTCTAAATTTTAAATTCTTTGATAAATCTAGGCCACTGACTTTTAGACTACATTCACCAAATTTCCAATGCATACCGCAAGCATAAGGCTAGTTTCAGGTGTGAACCAGTCATATCTAGGACTAGACTACAGTACTTTTTCATAAACTGGACTGATAGTCCAGTAATTCTTGAAAAGATTTTAAACAAAAATAATTTTAAGGTTACAACTTCCAGACTCGGATTTTGACCCCTAAACCCTCCCCCTTATGTTTTGCATACAACGTTTAGTTTCCACATAACATCTTATTGAACACATATTAGCACTACCTGGTTAAACAAGTGTCTACCTATCTATTTATTTATCTATCTATCTTTCTATCTATTTATCTGCATGCCATTATTTTGTGCACCTTCTTCATGTTTCAGGTAGCATCTGTTCACATGTTTAGACCATGTTCACACAACGTTAGTTCCGCAGTAATCACGGCCATTGTTGCAACGGCCGTGATTAGTACAGAACTCATGTTGTGCTGAGGAAATCCCGGACGGAGTGTATACACATAGTATACACTCCATCCCGGATCCCTAGCGGCGACACTGCGAGAAACTGACATGTCAGTTTTCTGCAGCTGCTATTCAATGAATAGCAGATGCAGAAAACCCTGTCAGTGCACACTATGGGGGACATTTATCATTGAAAAAATGCATATTTGTTGTCAGAAAATGACCAGATGCGAATACATTTATTCGCAAATGGCCGTTTTGTGAATAAATATTCGCATCTGGCCACTTTCCGCTCGGTACACCAGGGGGGCAGGGAGGGGGTGTGGAGGTGGCGAAACGGGGGGCGTGGACACAGAGTCCGCTCAATTCATCATTTCTTTTGCTATAAAATAGTCAGGAAACCTACTCCAGCTCTGAGCTTTCCTGGCGCGTGCACTGGTGCGCACGTGATTTATGTAGAGGCAGTGCACCTCTACATAAATCTCCGTAGTGTTGGAGCTGCTGGGACATTTTTAAGTCCGGTGCAGAAAACGCCGGACTTAATAAATGTGACTCAATGGGTTCACTCCATTGTGTGCAGTGGGGTGTTCTGATGCGGGTGCACACGGATGCGCCCACTTCAGAACTCAGCGGTGCTAAAGATCATCTGGCCGGTACTGCCGGGTCATGGAACGGCCGGTCTTTTACAGCTTCTGGACATAGCCTCATTGTTGTTTCCATTATTAACACGAACTATGCCAGGATTCATTAGGACAGCAGTGTCTTATAATGGCATCCACTGGGTTCTGTTGAGTTATCAGACAGATTCAAAGGAAAAATTATTCTGTATGAAATAACTATAGAATATAAAACTGAGACTTCAAAAATGAACAAAGCCTCCTACCAAAGCATAGTAGTCCTTGCATATCATATTTGGATTTATAATTCTGGGTTACTGCTTGTTAAATTTAACCATTAAAAAAGCATGTTCTTTATTAGTTCTTTAGTCTTTTTTTATTTCTAAAACTTAAGTCCAATATGAGAGTCACAATGTGTCCCCTTACTGCATGTCACATACGGTATATCTTCTTTTATTAGTGACACAATCGTTTATTTTCTTAATTTTATATGTAGCATATCAGTTGTTACAATTCCCTATGATACGTATGCTTTTGTATTTTTGTATAATTTTATTCCTACTTGAAATTTACATTAGATTGACTGAATGTTACCATTATAGTAGTCAATAGGGTGTGTCTCTACACAGTCTGATGCTGTCAGCACTAGATGGACAGTGCAAGAGCATGTAGTGTCAAGGGGAATGGTCATACCTAGTTGTTTTTTTCCTAATAAATTGTTTTAATAAAGTTATATTAATTGGTAAGGAACAGAAACCAATTGTACATGATGTGCATCAAATATAAAACTCCCCCACCTAGCATTGGAGTTGCCAAGAAACTGTGCCAATGTGTCAAATCAGTGCCATGTGACACTTTGGCACCAACCTGTTTAAACTTTACAAACTGCTGGCAGATATGAAGAAGTAGAATAACAAAGACATATTCAGCACCTATATTTCTGCTGTCTGTGCCCATAAAATGCTAATAAAAAACAAAAAAAAAACACTTCAACTGTCAAAGAGGAGTGGCATTTGAAAGGCCCCCGTATTGTGAAAAGTCTCTTTTCTCAATCCTCACCCTTCCTCACTTGATAGACAGAACAAACAGAGCTCACAGCGTCGAGTCTTCATGAATTCTTACACATGCTCCATATGGCACATAAGCAATAGGCCTGCCAGTTTCAGCAGCTTCACGGACTCAACAAGTGTGTGCTGCAATGCTAAACATGCCCACATGGGCAAGTGTTCATCAGGGCATGGTGCTGTAACCATACCCAGTCTATTCTGTCTATCAAACAAGAAAGGGTGGGGATTAATAACAAAGACTTGTTGCAATACTGAGCCCTTCAGAGGCAAAGCCACACCTCTTTGACACTTTCTGTGAGTTGATTAGTGCTGCCCGTTTGAAGTTACCTAGTAAGTGAGCATTGTGTAGGTATCTTTATCATTATTCTATGATGCAGCATGTTTTAAAAAAGATAGATAATTCCTGGAGACAGTGTCACAGAGGCGGGTCTGTGACAATGTTTGTGCCCCCCTCTCAGACCACGACTCTGTCTTCAGGCCATCCCTGCCTTCTCCAAGAATGATTGACAGCGGCTCTTCCGCTGCGTGGATTTCTCGTGGCAGGTGGGGGCGGCCTGGAGAAGGATCACAGAACAACGATAACGATACCTATGTGATGCTCACTTAATAGGTTACAGAAAACATGTATATCCGTGCTGTCAGTTTCCCTTTGCGTAAGGAATAACAAATTGGTGTCTTTTTGCTGTCTAGCTGTTCTATATGTATACTTGAATATATACCATTATTAGCCATACATATTTATTGTGACTTGCTCTGTCATTAGGTAGAGGAGGCCTAGCTCATTTTACTGTGGGTCCCTATGATGTCTATTTACACCTCTGCTTTTAAGAGGATCGAAGATAGATATTATAGATCCATTATAATCTGTTTTTCCCAGATTTGCAGATCCTGACAATCAAGTATTTGATTTATTTAGTATTTATTTTCTGGATGTTGAAGTATTTTGTCTCTTTTCTTCCATTTCCTCTGATGGATTTATGATGTCACTGTAATAAGAGTGGCAGTATATGAACTTGACCTGTATAATACATTAGGTCTCTTTATGCATTTCTGCCTTAGGCGGCATGTCCCAACACTGCTTCATAATAGTTAAGTGGTCCCCCCTACAACTGCAGACACTGTGGCAATTAACTCTACACATAAGGTCGATACAGTTTTAGAAAAGCTGTATAGAAACAATTTATGTTTTCTCCACTGTGCAACTTAAAGAGTGTTACATGGCTTGCATAGCACTGAAGGAACACAGTTAGAAATACATTAACTGTGTATTCCGCTGTATGAAAAAGAATAAAGCATAAGATTCTACCCTTACATAGACTATTAGGCAGTAGATCAGCATTAGTAAAGCCTGGTTTTTTTTATTTTAAAAAAAAAAAAGTAAATTAAATATAAATCCATTCTATAGAACAATGTGTTTGTGTGTGATAAGTACAATGCCACAGTCATTCTGAGATTGTGAAGTCAGAGGAACCAGGTGGACATCTTCATAAATCCGATCACATCCTGTATAAGGGAAGAAAATTTCTGCATCATAAAAAAAATATTAGGAATTTTATTTCAAACTGCATTTATTTTCATGCCATGTAATTAAGGTGTATGAAGGAGAGAGGTGGACAAAGGAGTGGGACATAAGACCGAGGTGGGTAGGAAGGCAGAGACAGCTGTCAGCGACCTACTAATCTGACAGATGACAGGCCCAGAGGCATCTAGAGATCTGCCAGTGTAACAGCCTGCAGTGTCTGCCAAAAAGCCAAATGCAGTAAGTGGAAAAAAATGTCTTTAGAAGCTTAGCATCTGGGTCCTGCAGTGGATAGCCTTGCATTACCTAAAATCTGTCCTTAGAATGAACTGTAACCTTAAACATGACATTGTTTGCATATAAATGATCCTGAGCAGCACATAGCTGCGAAATACAAGGGTGTCTGTGAATTAGGTAAAAACATGAAATACGTAAAGGGGGGGAAATGCTGCATTATGGTATTGCAATAGCCATACTAGATTTTATGCTGAGCAGACAATGGTGTGACTTGTCTACAACTCTGTGGTTACTCAGTGTGCCTTCTAGAAATGACGTGTCAGTGTAAGAGTCGATCAGGCACTAGATAACTATTTCCACTATTAAATTATGAGAATTAGCTAATACGCATAATATAGGACAGGGAACACTGGAGCTGGGGCTTACTGGGTTGGAGCTGATTTGTTTTTTTCCTATCGCTCCTGCTAGACTGCAACCGCAGAGACAATATATATGTCACATTTGCAAACACCCACACAGATACTCCAGCTGTCCTCTCTGCAGCTTTTTATCACTGTTACAATTCAGGCTGCAAAAGGAAAAAAAAGCATAGGCACTATGCAGCGGTATTTCCTTTGTTTTGCAATATTTCTGTTCCTTGGCTGTGCCTTGAAGACACAATTGTTCAGACATCAGATGACAACTACCATAACAAGCACAGCATTTAGAGCTACACTTTTCATGTACCTCAGCAAGGATATGCTATATATGCTGGAGATATATCTTAAGTGAAAAGGTATAAGCTATACATCAATGTTGATTACATTAATACAATGCACAATCTAATAATGCTATATGATTTGAATGTTTTGTCCTTTGTTGTTTGTTTCACTAGGCCTGTAGGTGTCACTGTTCTATTGCTGTATGTTTGTTTTACTCTTCAGTGACTTCATAGCACACAGATAATTGTATACACTTGTCCAGTAATAGTAATTTAAAAAAAATGTTACTATTTAGTTACTTAGAGATGTTATCTTCTGTGGCACTGTGGAGTTTAAGCATCAAAAAAGCCCAAAAGAGTACAGTAGCTGAGCTCTACCCCATAACTCTACAGTCTTAATGTAGGGATGAGCGAACTTGAACTGCAAAGTTTGAATTTTTGCCTTAATCCACATGATTGAGTGATGAATAGACACCCAAACAGTCATGATCCTGTTCATGTGTCTGATGTTCTTAAATAAAGTTTGTTGAAAGCAACAAGATGTCGGCAAGCTTGTAGGTGTCACCATTAGGCAGGACATGTGACCCTGGTGTTCATAGAATAACACTGGTCACACATTGACATTCTGCTGCTGGTTAGTGCAGGGAGAGCTAGGTAGGCTGAAAAAGTTTAATAACTGTTCTTTTCAGGGCACAACAGTGGGGTCATCTGTGCTTCACCCGCTGCAGATCTTCTAAACTCTATGAGCCCTAAGTCACTAATGCTCTTTGAGGATTCTTCTCCCATGAATTTAGTGGTTCGCCCCCTGACCCAGTTGAACACTGCTATGCACCAATGCACCAACCACTGATAATGGAGGATGAGGACATGGGAGGGGTGGTGAGTATGTGTCAGAAAATGATGAAACACAACTGCCAATCAATGACACTTTTAGCTATGTGGAGACAGTTGTGAAGGGCAGTGTTGAGGAGTGGGTGGAAGATGACCTGAGGGTTGAAAGACTCCACATGGACTGTAGGTCATGACTGTCCTGGGGAAGAGGTTGTGGTGAGCCAGCCCCAGAAACATAGCAAAAGAGGGAGCAGAAGGCCCACCCCACCAGAAGGCCTGTGGACAGTACCTCAGCTGGTAGTAACACGCCACGGGACTGAGCACACCTAAAACAGTTCACAGGAATTATGCGGCTTGACATTTTTTTCGGTGAAATGTGCGAGGACAAGATGCGGTAATTTGCAGGCTGTGCCACCTATGCCCTCAGCCGAAGTGTTAATCAATAACAATGTGCATAAAGAAAAAATTAAAGAGCCCGAGGCTTTCTTGTTCTTTATTTTCCATATCAAAACATATACGGACACAATGTGTATATAGAAAGGGCAGTTGCCAGGTAGGTAATGGTTACCTACCTGGGGGAATACCCTTTGTATATCCATACTTTTTCCGCATATGTTTTGAAATGGAAACTAAAGAACCAGAAAGCATCAGATAGTGAGTGTGGCTCTTCTATTATTTTTATTTTTTTGTTATTAAGAAGTCTTTTTTTGAGCGAGCACCATCTAATTTCCCTCAAGTGGTATCTGATACAGATGGGAAAGTAATGCCAACCTACTGTTATATATTACATTAATGTCAATAACCTCAGCACCACATGCAGAAGAAGGCACCTAAATGCAAGGCATGAGCTGCAGTGGATCAGACACCAGAAAAGCCAGCAAATGTGTGAGCCTCCCTCTTCTGCTTCCATACTCTCAGCCTCTACATCTGCCTGCTGACGGACAGGCCCTCCTGTATCCCCTCAAACAGAAGATGTCTCAGCAGTAGCACCAGCACCACCACAGCCACCACCAGCACCCACAGCCATGTCCACACCTTCACAGAGAAATGTGCAGCTTTCCATTGCACAAACCCTGGAAAGAAAGAGGAAATATGGCCCCTCACAACCAAGATCCCTGCTTCTAAACAGGGGCATTTCAAAACTAATTTCCCTTGAAATGACCCCATTAAGGCTGGTGGAGACTGAGAGTTTTAAAAACCTGGTTACGTTGGCTGTGCCCCAGTATGTCATTCCCAGATGCCACTACTTAAGGGGCATCAATCACCTGCACCAACCACCTCTGTTTCTTCTCTGCCTCCTCCTCATCTTGATATCGTAGCCCATACACCACCAATTTTAGCACAGCTAGGGGGAAGCAACAGCAGGCTGTGGTATTTAGTGGATAAGTATGTGTCACCACATCTCATGGTGCTGAATGATGGCTACTCCCCATTCAATTTCTGGGTTTCCAAAATGGACACCTGGCCAGAGCTCTGCTTCTATGCCTTGGAGATGCTGACCTGCCCCTTAGCAAATGTGCTTTTAGAATAGGTATTTAGCACTGCAGGGGGTGGCATCACAGATAAACGGGCCTATCCACAGCCAACATAGACAAACTGATATTCCTAATAATGAACAAGGCGTGGATCCCAGATGACTTGTCAGTCCTGGTGCCTGATTAAGGAGCCTATGCCCAAATCTGCAGTGTTGGCTATTGCCTCTTCCTGAGCCTCTACCTTCCACCTCCACCTACTCTTCTTCCTTTTCCTTCTTCTTAACATGGACATCCGCATCCTCTTTCAATATTATTTATTTAGTTAATTTTAATTTATTTTATTTCTTCTTTTATTTCTTTTATATTTTTATATTAATTAATTATTTAATTTTTTAAATAATTTCCCAACCCCATTACTGCCAGGGCCACATTTTGGTTGCATTTGCAGCCTTTTACCCCTTTCTAAACCCATTTTAAAGCCATTCTTGTGGCCCAAAGTTTGGGTCATCATTGACTTCAATGGGGTTTAGGTCTGTTCGAAAGTTCAGGTCCACTCGCTCATCACTATCTAAATGATATGCAATAAACTACTCAAAGTACATAGAATAGTAAAGACAGTTAATGCTGTAAACTAACTTATTAGTAGTGGTGCAGGACCATCTGGGTCCCTGTCTGTTTATTTTTACAGAACTGAACCAGGAGTGATCATATTTTAGGATCATGTTTTAGTTTAGGGAAAAGAACAATCAGTAAACACGGCTGTCCACAGTACAGCTGCTTATGTGTGACTATGGCCTAAGCAATCAATAATGTTCTTTCCACTATTAGAATTCTTTAACTAAAGACAGCAACATATTAAATTATCTACTAAGTTATAACTATAATTCACTGTAGTTATAGCAATCCACTTTCTTGTAAGGCTGAGAGTATCTCTAATTCTGTGCTGAGTTATTTATGTTTATTTTTCTAAATTGATTCATTTTATAATATATCTTTATGGTAGCTCAGTCTTTCTGTTACAGAACTTCAAATCCCCTGATTGCTCTTACAAAACCATAGTGTTAAAATTAATTCTGCCTCCAGCCACCACAAGGGAAAAACTTTCTGAAGTTGTATTTATTATTGAGTTTATTGAGTGTTGTATAAATCTATCTCCAGTAAGCTTCCCCTAGTGGCAGCTGGGTACAAGACAGGTAAAGAATAAAACAGTCATGGGAAATGGGATTTCCTCGCTTAAAAATAATAATTAAAATAAATAAAGTTATATATACAGCATAATAAAAAATAGTGTGTACTCACCTTCTAAGGGGTCAGGAGCCAAAAATGGCACTGGTAAAAGCAATTTTCACTCAGGGGCACACACCTCATAGAGCCTGATCCAAGGTCCAAATTTGACTTATGTGGACTTAGGGTCCAATTAGACGAAGCGACAATTGTTAACAATTATTGTTTAGGTGATCGCAAACGAGATTGTTTATTGTTAACCTGAAATCATTCCCCATATTACACAGAACAATAGTTGTTAGTTACAATAGTTATAACAATCGTTACTACATAATAACAATTTACAGGACTGTTTGAATCTGAAACAACTAGAGAAAAATGTACAAAGCTTCCAATGTTCATTTAGGTCTCACAAGAAACATCTAGTTTTGAAAGTAAAAATGTATTCCCATCTTAGTTAATATACTGTAGTTGAACTTGTAAGTCTTCTCTAGTAAACTACTTTTTGCAATCACATTCATTTAGCATACATGCCTCCTTCTCCTGATATTCCTGCTCTCTTCCTTCCCTTGTGGCGGTCTGTAACCTAGTAAACGAGATCTCAACAATGGGGGTGGGGCACACAGCATATCAAGAAAAGGAGGCAAGTTTGCTAAATTAATGTATTTGCAAAAGTACTTAACTTGATGACCTTTACAGGTTTAGGCTGCGTTCACACTACATATATTTCAGTCAGTATTGCAACCAAAACCAGGAGTGGATTAAAAACACAGAAAAGATCTGTTAACACAATGGTGAAATTGAGTGGATGGCCGCCATTTAACAGTAAATAACTGCCATTATTTCAATATAACAGCCGTTGTTCTAAAATAACAGCAAATATTTGCCATTAAATGGCAGCCATCCACTCAATTTCAACATTGTGTGAACAGATCCTTTCTGTGTTTTTAATCCACTCCTGTTAATCCACTCCTGGTAAATATGCATATACTGACTGAAATATATGTAGTGTGAACGCAGCCTTAACTATATTAGCTGAAATGGGAACATTAACATGTACAGGTTCTGCAGCAGATTTGGAGCTGCAGATGTGATGCTGTGTTCAGTCATTTACAGTGAAACCTCTATGAGCCGACCACCCAATTTTGCACAGAAAAATTGGGTCTTTTATGTGGGTGGTCTAGTCAAAGAACAGAGCATAGAAAATGCAGAATGAACATAAGTACAGTATCAGCTGTATACACCATTCTATTACATCAGTGGTATCAAAAGCTGTATACACCATTCTATTACATCACTGGTATCAGCTGTATACACTATTCTATTACATCACTGGTATCAGTTCTGTACACCATTCTATTACATTGCTGTCAGCTGTATACACTATTCTATTACATCACTGGTATCAGCTGTAAACACCATTCTATTACATCACTATTCTAATACATTACATCACTGGTATCAGCTGCCAGTGGCAGGGAAGGGGGCTGGGGCAGAGATTGCAACAGTGCACTCTGCCAGCCCTCCCCTCTTTTCCTTTCAACCCCTGTAAGCAGCCAGGACACCCCTCCCCTCTCTCCCTGTGGCCTCTGTAAACAGCCAGAACACCCCTCCCCTCTCTCCCCATCGGCCTCCGTAGGCAGCAAGGACACCAGAGGCCTGAGGCCTCAGGTGTCCATGGCTAACATTGGGACTCTGCAATCACATCAGAGAGCCCCGTTGGTGAACAGATAGGGAATTTTTCCTTTGTAAGAGAACTTCTCTCTGCAGCCTTATAGAGGCAGCATTTATAGAAGTAACTGTCAGCTTGGCTCCAATGCTGGCAGTCACTGACAGCTAAGACCCACCACAGATAACACAGGCATAGCTTCTCTGTGTCTGTGTCATTTAGAGGACGATAATTACCAGGGAAGGAGGGGGTTCAGTCGGGGGGGTCCTAGTGGCTACTGGAGCTGCTCCCAGCACAGCGTCATCAAGGCTACTGTGGGTGCCACTCCTGGATGCTATGGTGCTCCTTCTTCCTCCTCCCATCTCAGCCACTCCTCCTCCTTCCGCCCTCCACCATCTTGCTTGCACTCTCCTTCCTCCTTTATCATGGCCCTGTCATCGCTGTCCGGTTGCAATTTTAACATGTACGTCCTGCTTCTGGTCTTAAAGGGGTAGTGCGGCGCTAAAAAATTATTCACAGAATAACACACATTACAAAGTTATACAACTTTGTAATGTATGTTATGTCTGTGAATGGCCCCCTTCCCTGTGTCCCACCACCCCTGCACGTGTACCTGGAAGTGTGGTGCGCTATACTCACCTGTCACGTGTGAGTTATGCCCAGTTATGCTCAGCCAATCGCGGCCGAGCTTCGGATGACGCTGCAGAGGGCGGCCGGCACTCGGGAAGATCCGCCGGCCGCCCGAAGAAGACGTCACTGCTGAGGATCGGAGACGGTGGTCGGCACGTGACAGGTGAGTATAGCGTACCACACTTCCGGGTACACGGGTGGGGGTGGTGGGACACAGGGAAGGGGGCCATTCACAGACATAACATACATTACAAAGTTGTATAACTTTGTAATGTGTGTTATTCTGTGAATAATTTTTTTGCGCCGCACAACCCCTTTAAGCTACAAAATCTGCACAAAAAAGCGTCTTTTGGTCGGATCGGGGGATGGTCTTCTAAATGAGAGGCATTGGTTTAAAATCAGTCACAAACAAAATGGGGGGATGTCTTTTTAAAGAAGTGGTCTGCTTGGGAGGTTTCACTGTAGTTACTTTCATATCTGCAGCATCGAATCTGAAGCTTCAAATCACTAGTAGATCCTATACAAGTCAATGGACCCTACACATTAGTATTAGCAGACTTGCTAAAAATAAAGACACCTTATTGTAAATAGCACATATCTCTATTGTTATGTACATAACATGACTATACATTGTTTTTAATGATTTGATACAAGTACTGGGTGTTAACGCAGAAAAACCCTAGGCCTTTTCAGATGGATCAGGCTAATTCCTCATTAATATGCATACAGACAGACTCTGAAATTAAATACGTTAATTTTATGTAGATGAGCTGCCACAGAAATTCTAAGCTTCATGCTCTGTTGCAAGAAAAACATGAAAATAATCCGCTCATAATGAAGAGATATGTGACACAGCATCACTATATGTGTGTGTGTGGTTAAGACACAAACTGTCACTGAGGATAACACACACAGTATAAGCGTCATTCTAGAAAAACTTCACATCATTGTGTGATGGGGAAGCAGTATTTTATAATTCCTTCCTTTCCCTTAGTTTTGGATCCTATAGTAACTACTGTATTATAACCTCACATAATCTTTTCCCCTCCCCATCCCTGAGAAGGCCTTGCCACATCCTGCCTCGGGGTAAGGAGTCCGGGTGTCATCCTGTCAAAGTGACATTACTTGTCTGGCTGCATCATATCACAGACAGAGAATATTATAGTATGACAATGAATAAGCAGGAGCAAGAATTCTGTATGAGGTAGTATACATAAATGAACTTTGTATTTGTTCCGACCATTGCTGGAGATCTTGGTAAACTTGCCGGATGGTAAAAATTATTTCTAGCTGTAGGCCAACATCTGTACAGGTAAAACCACCAAAAAACTGTGTCAGTGGGAAAAAACATGCAATTAGGACTCAAATACCACACACATCAGCAGCCCACCAAAACACAAAAAGAAATAGCTCAGAAACATATGTAGACAAAAAATACAATCAAATTTTATTTTGAAAGAAATCTTTACCATGATAAAAAGACATGGTTGTGTGTACATGGAGGTAAACAGACAAAAACAGCAGGGGAGGATACCGCAGGTTTGGTAAAAACTAACAGTGACACATATTAGCCACTAATGTTTGTATAGACGAAAGAGCAGTGTACCCTGTACAATTTTTAGAACATCAGTGGCAAGATGTATGCAAAATTATTGTCCAAGGACTCTACCAAAAGCAATTATGCCCAGATGCATAAATAAAGTAATGGGTATCCGTGGTATCATCCCTACAGGTGCTGACTCCATTTCTCAGTAATGGTATACTACTGCATCACACATACTTCTATCAACAGCACAGTAAAGAAGTAGTATTTCCGTCAATCCTTTTTTAAACCCAAACCAGGAATGGGTTGAAAACACAGAAGTTGTGGAAATCTTTAAGTCAGAATTTTTGTCAGTGGGCTTGCCTGTGCTCCAGGAAGGAATGGTTGGTGGGAAGGGCTCTGCTGGGCAGAACGGCTCCAGAGATGGGGCGGTTTGGCCAAAAAGGGTACCCTGAATGGATAGAATTACCAGGTGGATAAAGAACAGAAGTATATCTCTGTAATTTTGTAATTTCGTTTTTTTGGTTTTCTTTCCCTTTTTTTTTTTCTCTCTTCTTTTTCTTTCCCCTTCTTCGGGGGGTGAAATGTATGCAAGGGGAGCGGAGCTCTGCTAAGGGACAACTGAGTCTGCTGGCTAAGTGTTGACTTTATAATTTTTCAATTATGTTAGTTTGTTGTGCTCTCTCGGCAGTGTCTGGATTCTGCGGTTAGTATAGTGGTAAGATATAGTGGTGGTGTTAGTAAACTGGGATATACTGATGGTAAGGGGGAAGATTTTAGATTTTAGATAGTACCTGGTAAAGGGATGGATTGAGCCCCCTGGTGAAATCCCCTCAGTACCATAATGCTGTTTGGTTATGTTTTATAATGGATGGTAATGAACTAGACCGGGTATATTTAGCAAATGGAGATTGTATGGGGTAGGATGTGGATAATTGAGGTTTTAACATAATTTTGTACTATGGAAAATTAATAAAGAGAGGAAATAAAATAAAAAAAAAGAATTTTGGCCATAAAATTAATGTGTGTGTACACCATATCATCTGCCTATATCATGGAGAAATAACAGATGGTATGTGTCCTGTAGTGAATTCTGCTTTAATTGGTCACACCACTCTGAGCTCCCTAAATTTGTGAACATCACTATGAACACATGACGCAAATAAAGATATTCGATCACATGATCGGGGCAGATGTACACTACCACCATATAAGCATATTATTACCATGCAGTGACCATATAGTAGTCATATATCAGGTCTATAATGGCACATAACCCTGCAGACTATACAAGATAATACAGCTCTGATCAGGTGTAGTCACAGGCATACCTTAGCCCTGACACAGTACAATCCACACAATGTGATACAGTTATTTTTGGTCATATGATATCTGTTGTGACCAAAATCATCATGTAGTCATAGCCTTAACCAGGAGTAAGGAACCTTGGCCCTCCAGCTGTTGCAAAACTTTAGCTTTAGCTGTCCAGGCATGTTGGGAGTTGTAGTTCTGTAAGAGCTGGAGAGCCAAGGTTCCCTATCTCTGGCCTTAACTGTTGATTAACAACTGAAGTCCACAAGATTGCATATGTGGTATACTCGACCGGTGACATGCTGGTGGTTGATTGGAGTAGTTGTACAGCTCAGCCAGTGATGGTAGTTATGTGACCCCAGTGCTAGTCCAGCACACAGGTGTGATGTTGGTACCTTCTTTTTCTTGTGGCTGGCTTTACTGTTCTCCAAAATGGTCCTGACCTGCCGGGCTGTGATGGGTTCCTTGGGCTCCTGTCATTGTAGTCCAGAATGGCAATCGACCCATCCGGACTATCGGTACCGCCACCCACAGAAGGGGAAAATGACCCAAGGTGTGTAGCGGGTGTGTATAGGTGCTGATAAAAAGATGGCTGATAAAAAGATAAAAATAAAACAGCTTTACTGTGCAGTCTCTGAATAATACAGAACACTTTGGCAGCAAATAGTTAATCCTTGTATAGGTAATAGTGCTCAACTTGGTCTGTGCTGCAGAGATACTTGAAAGTGCTGAATATAGTAGAGATAGTTGTAGCGGTGCTTGTATAGTTGAGAGTAGAGTGAAGCAGAGGAGAGTAGTTTGTCAAGGGAGTCCCAATCCAATGGAGAAATACTTGAGACTTCAGAGTGAGAATCCAACTTGTACCCGTGTTTAGACTAATGTCTGACCACCTTCTGCCCTACAGTGTCGAGCTTCCCGCTCTAATAGAGTAATGCAAGCCCCAGCCAAGATTACCTGGGTGAAGCTAAGTGTCCGATGGTGTCCCTGTGTCACCTACACTGCAAGATAGAATATGTAGACCTTCTGGTATTTCTGTTCTATCCAGACTAGTTCCTCTGTATATCAGGATACTGCCCTGCACTTTGTAGAGTGGTTCTCGGCGTGGGCTGGGTTTATCCCCGACTCTTCTCCCTCTTGTAGTGTCTAGCACTGCATATTGGATATAAGGTAGATACTGGAGAAACTGAGTGTCTCTGGTTGCTTCGTGTGACACAAGAAACATCCGTGGTGGGACACCACATATATATCCCCATTATATGACTTTATACTACAGCTGGAGCTCCAAGGATAAGAATAATTACTTGTGTTACAGAACTAACAGGTCAGACTGTATTCATACACATGCTTACACACAACTAGATGCTCTAAAAACATTATCTCATCGGAAATACTACAAGGGTATATCACACATTAAAAAACTGGTGTATTTTGCCCATACCAACCAATCACAGCTCAGGTTTGATATCTCAAGAAGCTCTGGTAAAATAAAAGCTGAGCTCTGATTGATTGCTATGGGCAAATTACACCAGTTTTTTTTTATTTTCCACGAATGATAAATATGAGTATTTTGTTAGTATGTTTGGTCAGTATTTTTTAGCCAAAACCAGGAGAGAAGGTAAGGTAAGTAAAACTACTGTATAAAAGAAGGATTTGCACTATGCTCTATGGATTAGATCCACTCCTGGTTTGGGCAGAATACTGACCAAGATATTATGGGGAGAATTTATCAAGGCTGTATGCCAGTTTTCTGCACAAAGGTGTGACTTTCTTGTACCACCTATTCTGATTTTTTTGAAAATAGGTGTTAATTACGCTTTCACGTCACTGACCTCTTTTCCAGGGGCAATGTTCTAGATACACTGACGTTGAAACACCTGATGGTGTCTCTGCTGTGTTTTGGTGGATCTCCCTGAGCTCAACCAGCGTCCTTTAGCAAGCACTTACTAGGCATTGCTCCCACTAGCCAGAATCCCACTCAAAACTGATGAGGGGCAACCACCCAGAAACAGCTGTTTGTGGATGGATACCTTGCTTGGGTGGTTTCCTTGACTAGAGACATTCCTTGGCTTCGTTGTTCCTTTCCGGAGGAAGGTCTGGATAGCTCTCTGATCGCAGTATTTTTGCATAACTGATCTCTATAGTTATGTCAGAGGACCTGAAGGGGAGTATCTTCAGCAGATACCCACCACAAATATCCTATATTCACAGATGTCTATTATGTGCACTTTTAAATTTTGCAATCAATAACGTTTGCAGATATTAAACTTCTACAAGTACTTTCTTAGGCAGAAATCCATGCTCTTCACTGTTGCCAAATAAAAAGAAAGAAAAGAAAAATAAGCTGTTGTACACATATGTATATTAACTGACAAATTGTATGCACTAAGCTCTTCCTTGTGGACTGTCGTATTTTAAAGATACTCCAGCCCTTAAGGGTAAAGGTCAATTTTTTAACCCAAACACTTAGGGGGAGATTTATCAAAGGGTGTAAAATTTAGACTGGTGCAAACTGCCCAAAGCAACCAATCACAGCTCCTCTTACCTTTCAGCACTGCCTAAAGCTGAGCTGTGATCTAAATTTTACACCCTTTGATAAATCTCCCCCTTAATGTCTGTGTAAATAACAATAATACTATCGCACCGCTTTCTGCCAATCTGTGGCGACTGCTACTCTCGGGTCACTTCACTGGGGTAATTTACACTATAGAGCCTATCAACCTACCACATAAATTTATATATAGTCCCCTCTGGATGACAGAATTATGCTAGATCACTCACATAGGTTTTATGCACCCCAATATCCCCCCAAAAATGTTTGCTGTCACCACTTATACTTATCAGGCAATAGGGGCATATTATTGCTAGAGTTTCTGTTCCCCTTGGCCGCTGCACATATAGCCATGATTTTGACATAGGTATGAGTGGGTCTTTCCCTAATCATAAATACTGAGTTGGGTCACTCCATATATAAATTATGATGAGGTTTCCTTTGATATATCATTTTCCCTTTGAACTCTCTCTCTGTTCTATCATAAGCAACTCATAGTCAGCTCGGCAGGGGCGTAGCTAGGGGTTCAGCCTAGGGGGGGCGAGTGAGGCTGAGTGGGCCCCCAACCAACGTTACCCATAGGGAACCCCAGCAGGTGACAAGGATTTTTTTGAATAATAAAGGGAATATTCTTCTACATTACTTATAGTGAATAAGGATACAGAGCCGTGTAAGAGGCTTCTACATCTGGAATATAGAACCATAAAAAAAGTAAAAGTGCTTAACATTAGAAAAATATAGCTGCCTTCTTCCACAGACAGCACCACTCTTGTCCTCAGTTTGATTCTCCTGGTGGCTGCAACCTGTGGGTGACAACCATCAGCCCTGAAGTTCCAGCAATACATCTGTCTACAGCAGCAGGTATCGGAGGATTGTACTACTGTACTACAACTCCCAGCATACCCTGAGGGCTGCAGACTGTCAACCTGGAGCCCCCCTTCCTCGACCAAGTGCATGCTACTGGTATATATATATGGTATTACCAATAATACCAGTATACAAGGGGGAAATATCGCCACAACCACTACCATCACCACCATATTGTTACTGACTAAATCCTCTATACTAAATCCAATAAAACACAGTACCAGATTACAAGTAACAAATAACACCACTACTTACTGACTAATACCAGCACATACCGACTAATACCAGCACATACCGACTAATACCAGCACATACCGACTAATACCAGCACATACCGACTAATACCACCACATACCGACTAATACCACCACATACCGACTAATACCAGCACATACTGACTAACACCACTGCTGCAACTGAATAATCCACTGTACACAGAGCAATATCACCTCTTCAAGTCATTTAGCAGTAGCCCCAGCTCTACACAGGTTCTATACACCATATACATTACAGTGCAGATATATTTAGTGACTCACAGGGGACGTCTTCTCTGATCAGAGTTCTTCCCTTTTCATCTTCTTCTCCATCTGCCCTGGGCCGTTATGAGAACTTCTCCAAGCCACGAATCCACAGAATCTGCCAGACATACATATTAGGCTCCACACTCTGGCACCATCCTCATCTCTCTACACACTGCACATCTGTATTGGCCCCTTTACACCCTTGTTTAGTGGGTAGGCTGACTCTTATAGATGGCTCCCCCCTGTATTGCCCCCTTATAGATGCCCCCCCTGTATTACCCCCTTATAGATGGCTACCCCTGTATCCCCCCCCCCTTATAGATGGCTCCCCTCCCCTGTATCCCCCCCTTATAGATGGCTTCCCTCCCCTGTATCCCCCCTTATAGATGGCTCCTCCTGTATTCCCCCCTTATAGATGGCTCCTCCTGTATTCCCCCCTTATAGATGGCTCCCCCCCCTGTATCCCCCCCTTATAGATGGCTTCCCTCCCCTGTATTCCCCCCTTATAGATGGCTTCCCTCCCCTGTATTCCCCCTTATAGATGGCTCCCCCCCTGTATCCCCCCCCTTATAGATGGCTCCTCCCCTGTATCCCCCCCCTTATAGATGGCTCCCCTCCCCTGTATCCCTCCCTTATAGATGGCTCCCCCCTGTATCCCCCCTTATAGATGGCTTCCCTCCCCTGTATTCCCCCTTATAGATGGCTCCCCCCCTGTATCCCCCCCCCTTATAGATGGCTTCCCTCCCCTGTATTCCCCCTTATAGATGGCTCCCCCCCTGTATCCCCCCCCCCTTATAGATGGCTCCTCCCCTGTATCCCCCCCCCTTATAGATGGCTCCCCTCCCCTGTATCCCTCCCTTATAGATGGCTCCCCCCCTGTATCCCCCCTTATAGATGGCTCCCCTCCCCTGTATCCCTCCCTTATAGATGGCTCCCCCCTGTATCCCCCCTTATAGATGGCTTCCCTCCCCTGTATTCCCCCCTTGTAGATGGCTCCCCCCCTGTATCCCCCCTTATAGTTTGCCCCCTGCACAGCAGATTAAAAAAAACAAACACACAACTCACCTAACAAGCGCTCCCCCGTCGCTGCTGTCCTCTCTTCTGCCCCCAGCTGATGCGTCCCTCCCTGGGGGATTCCCGGGCAGCGCACACATCCGGAAGCTGAGTGTGCGCCCAGGCCGGGACTTCCGGTACAGGAAGTCCCAGCGACGCGCACTAAGGTTCCTGATACGTGCGCTCCCTGGGAATCCCCCAGGGAGCGACGCATCAGACAGGGGCAAGATTGCCTCTTGCGGCCGCAAGCAAGACCGTGCTTGCGGTCGCAAGAGAGGCATAAAGGAGGGGGTGGGCTCGGCGGTTCGGGGGGCGTGTGCGGATGCGGAGCGCAGCCTCTTGTGGCTGGAGGCATAACGCTGCCTCCGGCCACAAGAATGATTGACACAGCCAGGAGCCAATGGCTCCTGATGCTGTGTCAATCACATCCTGGCCCAGTCGGAACTGTATGCGCTCATTAGGAGTGCGAGCGCATACAGTTCCGGCCACTACTGACGTGTTAATGCTGTCTGCAAAAGCAATAGCTTTTGCAGACAGCATTAACTGTCTAAGACCTCAGTGGGCCCCTGTCTGAGTGGGCCCGGGGGCGACCGCCCCCCTTGCCCCCCACCAAATTTCGCTACTGCAGCTCGGGAATGTGTGAGGGTCAGGTGTGTAAATCTTTGTCCCTAGTGTAGGTGCACTGCGAACATTATCTCACATTAACAATATTTACAGGCCTTATTTAAAGATTTGGAGTTAGATCCAACACCTTGATAGAGGACAAAGGGTTTCCCTGCAAGGGCTAGAAAAAAGGTCAATTTATAACTTCCCTTGTCACTAGGCTGCCTGAAATATTACACCTCTCCTAATAACACTTCCTAACTTTTCCCATTTTTGTACACAGAAAGTAAGACTGGGTTCACACTGTGTTTTTGCAGTCCGTTTAGTGTATACGTTTTATGAAAAACAACGGATCTGTGTGCAGCCCGTTGTTTGGATCTGTTTTTCCATTGACTTCAATTAAAAAAAAAAAAAAAAGATCAAAACGGATGAGGTTTTTTTTTCTTTTTTTTCCCAAAAAGTAACCATTCAAACCATTAACAGATGTGTTAAACAGACTGCAAAAACGCAGTGTGAACCCAGCCTAAGAGTAAACATATTTGGTTTCACTGCAAGTGTAATTATAAGTGTTAAAAAAGCACTAAAATGCTTGAGTGCTTGTAACTCAAGTCGAGCATTTTTCTGTGCTCAAGTGCTTGACTCGAATAATGAACCTCAATGGGAAATCAGTGGGAGACAATGACTGCCACCTTCTCGTCAGATGTTTATTGCTGTAAGGTATTGCATTTCCTGTCCTTACTTTCATATATTTTGCCCCTTGAAGGGATGTGTAAACGAAATTCACAAAAATAAGAATGAAAAAAATGCAATTTTTTACTGCAAGACACAACCACTCAGCCACGAGTGCGGAATGTTACCTGATGTTTTGATGTTGGAAAAAATGCAGCCACTGGGGTGTTTGAGATGAGATGGATATGCTACTTACCCAGGGGTGCAGCTCACCCCCCACCAACATCGCTCCTTTATGCAGCCTGCCATATACACTGATGTCATCATGCTGGGCTGAATGGTTGTAATACAGCATATTTAACGGTCAATTATTGTGTTAATATGGATGGTGAAAATATTTGCGTTATGTATACTGGTATTATTGGTAACTGTATGACTACTATTTAGAGGCAAAAAGTATTGCAATAACCAGTGCATGATGTCACAATGATTGTGACCCAATATAAACTGAGCTTCACATCTGGCGATGAACATAAGCACAATATAAGAGAATAAAAAAATACATGTCACTACAGAACTAATGCAGACTCTCTGTTCCACTGTAACCTGATATCATAGCATTCTCAAAATCTTTAACTCATTTATGTTGGCAACAATAGCATAGTGTAAATATATATAAATAACATAAGCTAAATTCAGTTTCTGTTACCTCGAACAAGGCTCCTTATCTTTTGTAATAGTTAACCTTTTTTATATCCTCTACCACATGGCGGACACAGAAACTAGAGAGCCCCTGTACAGGAACTGGGGCAATAGGAATGTATGTATTTACAGATTGCCGATGTGAAGGGGTTAATATAACGGCCTACAGTAGTTCTGTAGTAATGACTTCAAAGAAGAAAAAGTCATGACATGTGTTTGTATTGGCCTCTGCTGTCTAGGTCTATTGCCTGACTTGTTTTGTTATTTTGAGTGAAAATAGATAATGAGTGCATTGTGATACCAGTGGGCAACAGCTATAGAGAATTAATGTTGCACCAATGTCTAAATTGAATAGATCTTTATCTTCTTTCCTTGCTCAGACCTTGGAGAATAAATAATGCCTCATTTTTCCTTCCAGACAGTCTCTGCTGTTACATAACTTTACTATTGCTATTATTATATAAAATCTAAGAATATTGTGTCATACAGTGGGGAATTATCAATAAACGTAAACCTCTCATTCTAATGGAGCCATGTCAGGGCCCCAGGGAATAAAGACACAGGACAAGTGGGCCCTATGGCTATATGTCAGGGCCCCAGGGAATAAAGACACAGGATAAGTGGGCCCTATGGCTAACAGCCCCCCACACTGTCCCTACCTACTTGCAGTGCAGGTCCTAAATGACCGTCCGTAACTGGGCGGCGTTCCCCACGCTGCAGTAGGTGCAAACACAAAACAAGACGAGACAAACTAACACAATAAAGAATAGTCAGCAGGCAAGGTTGGCAACAAACGGGCAGCAGAAGTACAGAGTCAGAATCCACAAGCAAAGTCGAGGTCACGAAATCCAGGTCAGAAACACTAATAAACTCGGAACGGAGATACAAGGAAAAGGTACAAGGAACTATACGCAATTACAGACAGTAAACAAGGTACACGGTGAAACAGAAACCAGAAACAATAACCAGGTAACTAGAGGACAAGGCAAGGAACACTGAACAAAAAGACAAAGGCAAGAAACAAGCAAAGGGATCAGGAAAACAGACAATAAGGCAAAAGGCAGGATCTAGTAGTACAGACTAGCTGAACAAAGCTACCAAGAGCTCAGAGTGAAGGGAGGGAGAAGCTTATAAGGGAACAGAAGTCCCGGATTCCAAGCTGATAGGCTGAGCAGGAGAAACACAAGAGAATCACAGAAAACCAGAGGTGAAGAGACCTGACAATCACAACACAGCAGACACAATTACTGAATAGACCACAACAAGGAAAGTGCAGGGAGAACTAAGAAAACATGGACCGGATCACAGAAGACACAAGCAGAGAACAAAGTAAAACCAGGAACGGTCTTAAGGCCAAAAGCGCAGTCTTTGGCGCAGAGGCCGGATCTTCACCACAGAGGGTGGCACTGATGCCTTTTCAGGCACAATCATGACAAGCCACATCATTGAGGGGCGGGGGTTTCCCCCCACTGTGGGCAGGCCGGCCTACCTCCAGTGCTTCACCCCCGGCCCGGTAACCATAAATAGAGCAGCGCGGTACGCGGCACCGGCTTCCCCGTGCTGGCACCATTCGATTCATGTATAATTTTAAAGAGAGTGTACCTGATGGTACATCATCTTTAAGAATGAATTTGTAATAGTATTTGTAGTTATGTAGTGATAGCTGTAGTGTACAGTAAGACAGCTCAAAAAATAATATTTTTACATAAAATTTCTCATATTTTATAACTTTTGTACAATGTTGTAGAATATTGGTTTAACACAGTGGCGAAATTTGGGGGGTGCATGGGGGGGCCGTCGCTCCCGGGCCCACTCAGGCAGGGGCCCACTGAGGTCTCAGACAGTTAATGCTATCTGCAAAAGCTATTGCTTTTGCAGACAGCTTTAACACATGTCTGTAATGGCCGGGGCCCCCAAGACGGCAACAGCACCTGGCAACAGCGGGGCCCCTGCTCCCGAGGGGCCCGCTTAGCTGTCGGACGCCATGCCCGGCCAGGGCTGGTTATTCTCCTTGCTTTCTTCCTCCTCCCTGCACACTTCCTCCTCCACGCTGCTGCTGATCCCTCCTCTCCCCACACTGGCTGCAGAGCATTGTATGAGGGGGAGGGGAGACAGCAGCTGGAGGGATCCTACCGTCCAGGCTCGGACTGGGCCACCCAGAGGCAGGAGATAAGAGCAGCACAGAGAGAGGTGAGAGGATGTAATGGCTGCTCCCTGTCATGTAATGCCCTCCAGCTGTTCTGATGGCATACAGTTACACCCCAACACTGTGCAGGTGCTCCTTCCCTATAGCACATTAGCAACCCCCTCCTCCCCATTATACTGTATGCATGACGCCCCTCCCCCACCCAACATTATTGCCCTGAACTCTGTATAGGACCCCCAGCACCCCCCCAAATGCCACCTCCCTCAGCACAGTATGTACACCCTCCAAAGTCACTTTGGAGTCCCCCCAGCAATGTATATATTCCCTCCTTCCCAGCCCTGTATATATATCCTCTCTCCCAGCCCTGTATATATATATATATATCCTCTCCCCCCCCCAGCCCTGTATATATATATATATATATATATATATATATCCTCTCCCCCCAAGCCCTGTATATATATATCCTCTCTCCCAGCCCTGTATATATATATCCTCCCCCCCAGCCCTGTATATATATATATCCTCTCCCCCCCAGCCCTGTATATATATATATATATATCCTTTCCCCTCAGCCCTGCATATATATATATATATATATATATATATATCCTCTCCCCTCCAGCCCTGTATATATATATCCTCTCCCCCCCAGCCCTGTATATATATATATATCCTCCCCCCAGCCCTGTATATATATCCTCCCCCCCAGCCCTGTATATATATATCCTCTCCCCCCCAGCCCTGTATATATATATATATATATATATATCCCCTCCCCCCCAGCCCTGTGTATGTATATATATATATATATATATATATATATATATATATCCCCTCCCCCCAGCCCTATATATATATATATCCCCTCCCCCCCAGCCCTGTATATATATATATATATATCCTCTCCCCCCCAGCCCTGTATATATATCCCCTCTCCCCCCCAGCCCTGTTTATATATATGTCCCCTCTCCCCCCCCAGCCCTGTATATATATATCCCCTCTCCCCCCAGCCCTGTTTATATATATGTCCCCTCTCCCCCCAGCCCTGTATATATATATCCCCTCTCCCCCCCCCAGCCCTGTATATATATCCGCTCTCCCCCCAGCCCTGTATATATATCCCCTCTCCCCCCCAGCCCTGTATATATATATCCCCTCTCCCGCCCCAGCCCTGTATATATATCCCCTCTCCCCCCCCCCAGCCCTGTATATATATCCCCTCCCCCCCAGCCCTGTATATATATATATATATATATCCTCTCCCCCCCAGCCCTGTATATATATCCCCTCTCCCCCCAGCCCTGTTTATATATATGTCCCCTCTCCCCCCCCAGCCCTGTATATATATATCTCCTCTCCCCCCCAGCCCTGTTTATATATATGTCCCCTCTCCCCCCAGCCCTGTATATATATATCCCCTCTCCCCCCCCCCAGCCCTGTATATATATCCCCTCTCCCCCCCATCCCTGTATATATATCCCCTCTCCCCCCCAGCCCTGTATATATATATCCCCTCTCCCCCCCCAGCCCTGTATATATATCCCCTCTCCCCCCCCCAGCCCTGTATATATATCCCCTCTCCCCCCCCCAGCCCTGTATATATATCCCCTCTCCCCCCCATCCCTGTATATATATCCCCTCTCCCCCCCCCCCAGCCCTGTATATATATATATCCCCTCTCCCCCCCCCAGCCCTATATATATATATATCCCCTCTCCCCCCCCCCAGCCCTGTATATATATCCCCTCTCCCGCTACCCCTGTGCTTAGGTTGTGTGTGGTATTATAACTTGGCTCTATTCACTTCATTGGAACTGAGTTGCAATACCACACCCAAACTGAGGACAAAAGTGGTGCTGTTTCTGAAAGAAGGCAGCTATATTTTTCTAATCCTAGATAAGCCCTTTAATATTTTTTTTGTGGTTCTATATATGAAATGTAGTAGCCTCTTACACTGCTCTTTATCCTTATTCACTAAGTAATGTAGAAGAATTTTCCCTTTATTCAGAAAGCCTTGAGGTTTTCTGTGGGTAACATCGGTTGGGGGCCCACTCAGACTCACTCGCCCCCCCCCCCCCCCCTAGGCTGAACCCCTAGCTACGCCCCTGGTTTAACATTTATGTTTATGTTGTGCATAATAATGTTTTATTATTGCAACTACTTGCTTTAGTGTTTTACAGTATTTAAAATAAATAAATAAAATGGCAACAAACTACTGCAAACTAGAATGACAACTGCATGTTACCTCTGGCTTACTGCAAACATTACAGGTAGTCAGTCACACACCTTCTAAGACTATAGGCCAAACATTTGACCGACCAGCAGCTTTCTCTCGTTTGTCGGCTGATCATCTTTTGTGCATGTATGTAATTGATCTCTAGTTAGCTACTAATTTTCTCAGGTAAATGGAAATGTGTAGTGAACTATCATAAAGTTAATAATGTTACAATGTGGGTGACAGTTCTCCTATTCGGGTAGTGGTGCTCATGGCAGAGAGTACTCCAGAGGAGTAATACACAGAATCCCGACACTCACTGATGCAGTTTATGTTAATTCACATGTCCTCTTCATGATAAAGTTAATAGGCTGCACAGATTGAGCCTTGTAAAGGTTCTGAAAATGAGCACCGAACTCACTTATTGATGCTCATTCGTGGTGTTGCATCAGGCATACAAAAGGGCCCTGGTCTGCAAGACATTTTAAACAGAAATATAGCACCTGTAGGTCCACTGGAGCATGGGATTGTCCTGTGCAGCCCTCGTGCCTCATGACCTATTCATAATAGGGCTGTGGAACCACTGGTCCCAGCTACACCTCAGACAAACTCCCACTAGAACATATGCTTTCCCACTAGGTTGTTGGCTACAGTCCTATCAGATTTTCATTGCCCCACCCTCATACCACCTCTTCCACTGGAAATTACTGTTGATCCTTACACAACTCGTGGCCTGAGAGCCACAAAAAAATCGAAAAATATGCAAACCAAGGTAGTACTGCAAATAAAAATTCTTTATTTACCAATACCATGCCATACAGAAACAAAGACTTTTATTTGGGGCTCTGCCTTAGGGCTTAGGGAATGAACATGTTCATTCTTCAGCGCGGACAGGGCAGGAGCGCGCGCCTCCCATAGACTCCCATTATGAGCGGGAGGCTAACGGCATTCCGCAGCGGACAATTCCGTCGCGGAATTCCGCTACCTTTCCTCAGTGGGAACGAGCCCTTAGTGTCCTCTTTTTCTACTACAAGGGACCTTTGGGAGCTTTACATTTTCAGTATGGAAAAACATTCTGTTGGGCAGAAATCTCCTTTAACTGCTAGGTATATCTGAATCCCTACAGCTAAAGCCATATTGTAGTTGTAGCCTAATTGTATGTATTTTATTCATTATACTTTAAGAAACAAATCAAGTGACGGCCAAAATGGAAACCACCACTGTTAACCCTGTTGGCTGCATTCAGGGAACTATAAACTGTGCCCGAGGAGATTTATTAATAGTGCAGGGTTAAATTTCATTTACCTAGTGAACTCTGCCCTGTCTCCGCCACTAAGTCAGAAACACTTTGATTTGAGTCAGAGGAACCTTGTAAATAGAAAGGGTTGCACTTGGTCTCAATATGATGTTTTTTTACAACCTAAAGTCTAAATGTATTTGAAAATCATTATCATTAACATTTTTTGCCTCCAGCATCAGAGAAGCAGCACTTGTAAATCTTCATAGAGTGTCTGTTCTCTCTCGTATATATCTGCATTCACTGTTTTATAGCACCTATCGGTTCCAGTGCTTTGCCTGTACTTAGGAGCCCTCAAGGTATATTTTGAGTCTTTTAGCAGACACGGGAGAATTTGCCAGATCTAACTAAACAACAGGGCACAAAATGTTAATTAGATACGTGACTAATTTGCGGTAAGATTTGCCTGCTTTCAAATTTTGTGTAATCTATGTTTACTAAGTCTTTTTAACCGAAACAAACAGACAATTCGATTTTACAGTATGTGATAAGCAAAGGAGTTTTGGAGAGATATAGCCAGATAATCCACATGCAACACATACCAGACAAAACTGTTGTCTAGAATGGCTACTAAAGCATCAGGTTTGAATGGTACCTTCAATGCAGCAGACCATAAATTAGGTATGGAAAAACAGTATATATCAAAGTTTTTTTTTACCCATTAAACTATTTAAAAGGATTTATTAGTGTGCCAGAAACAGGAATGAAAACATCCTAGTTCTCATAATCAGAGGGGGCCCAGCAGTTGATCCTCACTAGACATTAGTGTGCCTCAAGCACACTCGGGTTTATCTGAACTCTTGTGCAGCATTTGATTACTGGTGGCTTAAGAAGTTGGATGCAGCTCTAGGCTATACTAGCCTATGGCTGTATCCATGTTTTCCATGCCACCAACTTCTGCAGCCACCAGTAATCAAATGCTACACACTCAGGCTTGGACAAAATTGTTTGCCATAAAAGGCATTATTGGAAAAAAAAAACTCTTGAGGATGCAAATTTTTTTTTAGTATAAATACATGTATTCCCCATGAAGTAACAATTCTTGAACATATGATAGCTCTATGTGTTGTCAATTATTTGTTATTCTTACTAAAATATGTATGACATGGGCTCCATTCACCAGTTTTCCACAATGCACAGACCTGTTCATTAAAGAATAGTGATTCTTCATTGAAGAATTGTGACCCGGGTCTTTGTGTGCGGGTCTATACTAGGACCTACCTGTTTTTTTGTGTCACTGATCATTGCCCTGTATCATGAACAAATATGAGAACAGGACAATTTAAATGGATTACTCCACAGTTTGTCAGTAATTGCGGATCCGCACTTATGGACAAAAATTAAGGATGCGTGAATACAGCCTAAAAACTAGGTGTTCCAAGTTGGGAAGTGTTTTTCTACACTGTCTAACAATGTCAGTTTTTATTGGACAGCATCTAACAGTGTAGCGACATGCCCCCAACTTGGAATACTCAGTCATCTATTTAGATTAGGGATGAGCGAACCGAACTTTGAGAAAGTTTGTTACGAATCTGGTAAAAATAACAACGGCGACGCAAAATTGTACTTTTGTCACAGAATAGACCAGGATACAAGGGATTATTACTCCTATAATCACTTGTATCCTGGTTTTCTGTGAATATCAAGATGTGTGATGTCACCCCTGTTAGGGTGAGACCTTAAATTAATCTCCTCAGGTATACCTGGGTGCTGCCTAATCAAAAATGTAAAGTGACAGCTGTCTGTGATTATTACCCAAGACATATGAAGGCAACTTCAGTGTTCAAGTTTATCGAATTTATTAAGGGAAAATCAGTTCATATCTTTACAATCAGGTTAGAAAAATTAGAAGAACCCCGTTTAGCCGCAACAACAAAAAGTAAAAAAAAAAGTCCAAAAAAAGTCCCATCACTGTCGCAGAAACAAAAAAAGTCCAAAAAAAAGTCCCATCACTGTCTGAGAAACAAAAAAAGTCCATTAACTATGGGCAAGGGCAGTACTGCCCATTGGGTAAACATTCCCCCAGAAGACCACTAGAAAGTTAGCCCATTCTTGCCTCTGTCACTTCCCTGGTGCTTTAGGGGGCCGGTTCTGCACAATTTCTGCCTCCACTACCTTGCAACCATCCACCGCTTTGACTGCAGTCCAACCTGTCCCGATGTCTTACCAACGATGTCAGGCCCGGCGCTCTCAGTCTGTCCTCGATTTTGTGAGCCTGGGTGAACGAAGCCACAGTATGCAGGAGCTCTTCTGAACCATCAGGTAGGAGATATATGAATGGCTGAGCCAAGGTCAACTAACGGTGGGAAGTGTTGTAGCCCAATAAGGGAGGAACCTTTTCTCTGCAGTGCAGCAGGGAGGGCTGTGTCATACACCTTGTGATAAACCTGTGATAAACCTCATAGTGCACAGGTTTCTTCGAACATGTCGTGCCAATTGTTGATCCCTTTTGAGGACACGACTCTGTGAGCAGGCATCAACGACATCATCCCACTCCTCTGTGTTCTGGAAAGTGCGGTAACCAACATTATCAGCGAGGAATCCCAGGCCACCACTCCAAGGCTGAACATCCTCCTCCATGAATAGTCTGTCTGCAATCATACTGGGTGCAATAAGGTACTGCCTCCTCCTCAAATAGTCTGTTCCCAATCATACTGGCCTGGGTGCAATCAATTGGTGCCGCCTCCTCCAATAGTCTCTTTTCAACCATACTGGGTTCTTTGCAATCAAGTGCTACTGTCTCCTTCTCCCCCTCCTCCACACTGGGTGCAATACAGTGCTATTACTGCTGCTGGTTCCACTGTCAAATGTCTGTTTTCCACCCTATTGGGTCCAAGGAACTTTGTGTCCTATGTCCCGTGTAATCACTTACACCTTGGCTAATTTTTTTTCACTATTTTTGCACTTTGTGTTTTTTCCAATTTTTTCATTGTAATAGCAACTGCAACTAAACAAAACTATACCCTATCAGACTCCCACTGTTGTAGCTGCAATTATTCAGCCGTTATAGCAAGGTTTATTTTAGGTTCGGTTCGTACAAATCCGAACTTCCCGAAAGTTCACCGGATCGAACCAAACCAAACTTTTCAAAACTTCGCTCATCCCTAATTTAGATATATATTTCTAGTAAGGATAACAGATGAATGGCACAAAATATACTGTATATATATTCTAAAAATTTTCAGGGAGCTTACAAGCATTTTCTTAGACAGGTTAGGATAGGCCACAGGTCCTTTTTAATAGTTAAAGAATATCTGTCATTACAAATAAATTTTGACGTCATCAGGCATGTCAAAAGTTATTGATTTCAGTGGGTCTCACTGCTCAGATCCATTACAATCAGGAGATATTGCTGGGTAGAGTGCGGCAGCTGTGCAATGAACTCCCAGGCTGTATCTCCTGATTCTGACAATGTAAGTCTTTGAGGCTACATTGTGGGAAATAGTGAGCGCCCAGGGAGTAGATAGGGCTGCTGCAGTGGTCTCTCCCCGACTATATATTCTGAACACAGCGGGTCTAAGCAGTGAAACCCTGTGCAATCAATACTTTTTGACATGCCTAATGACATAACAACAAAGAGGGTTCCAGCAGCACCACTAGGATGGATATCTGCATGGAGAGCAGAAGGTGGAATGCACGCCAGATGGTCAGCAATCCAAGCAACTGACACTGTAGCATCAAACTTACCTGTCTTTAAAAACAACATTTGACATGTCATCAGGCATAAAAAAGAGTGTCCGACAGCAAAGTGAAGATCAAGCTCCATTTATTGCATGTCCAGTAACATCAGGAAAATGCAACATTTTGACTAGGGATGGTCCGAACCGAGTTTGGTTGGGGTTCGTACGAACCAGAAACCCTCGGCAATGATTCCCGCTGTCTGCCCGCTCCGTGGAGCTGGCGGATCCAGCAGGAGGACCGCCTGGGAAACTGGGATACAGCCATAGCCATAGGCTGTATCCCAGTTTTCCAGGCGTTCATCCCGCTGTATCCACCCGCTCCACGGAGCGGGCAGACAGCGGGAATCTGCTGCAGAGCGTTCGGATTCATACGAACCCAAACCTCGGCACCATCCCTAGTTTTGACCTATCCGGTCTTTATCAAGCATGATAAAGACCGGATAGGTTGCGATGTCGCATTTTTCTGATGTAACTGGATACTACAGAAACATCAGTCTCAGCTTTCTAAGTTGCTAATGTCAACCGGCAAATGTAATTATTACATCCACAAATCATTTAAATGTTTATGGTCGTAATGTTTGTCTTTTCGTTATAAAAAACTGTACAGTATTGCAAATAGTATACAGTACATTTATAAACATTTATATACTATAGTAATGTTATTATTACAGTTTTTTCTTAACCACACGTCACTAAAATACATGCAGCTAGTTTGAACTGTGTAGCTTTACTGACGTTCCATTGAAAAACCTCTTGGCAATAGAGATCAAAAGCCCTATTTTCTTTTGTTGGGCCCCCCTAAGGAGTGCAATGTAAATATTTTAATTAGACCTACAATTTCAAATAGCCTAATCAGTATTCTGATCTCCTTAATTCACACACAAAATTGCTGAATATTTCACTATCACCGCTTGTGTTTTGCTTCTACAAAAACAGATGAATGTTAATTTATGTAATTTTTCATTAATTGCTGAAAGACAGATACATACATCTATAACATGCAAATAGCACCAGTGGTTATGGAAGATAAAGCACCATTTTAAATTACACCTGTTCAGAGGTAGTAATATAGCCATTTTATAAATTATTAATATTGTTATTTTAAAAAAAAAAAAAAAAGCCAATCCAATTAATCATTGTTTATTGTGGTTTTTCTTACTTTTTCAGTATATAAATTAGAAAAAAAAACATATAAAAAGGCAAGGAAAGGTATAAATGTAATCAGTTTGAACAAACTGAAATGAAATAAAGTTCTTAGCAGGTTGAAACATCGTATAGATAGTATTAATACTCAAAATAGTGAGAAGCAGTAAAGTCCTATGTGACATCAGCAATAGTGATGAGCGAATAGTATTCACGTTATTCAATTGCATTTGAATATTCGAACGATAACGCAGTAAAAATTCGATTCGCCCTCCCACATCCCCTGGCGCTTTTTCCAGAAAAAAACATGTATGGGGGGGGGGACAGGCACTAGAAATAGGCAGGACTTTAAAAAAACGTCACTACGTCACCTCCTGAATATACGAATAGTGAATTTCAGATTTGTGTCACTTGCTGGTTGGAGCTAGAAAGGGATGGACTGTATACCAGGGAAAGAGAGCTTTTAGGTGGTGAAGTTAGGTAGGAAGGGACCCCCAAAAGCCCTTGTTAGGGCTAAAAGTATAGAAATCATATATTTAAAAGCTGTTGTGAGACAGGCAGTGTGTTCAGACATCTACTGTATACTGTGATTGCGGAATAATACCTGTTATCTTGCTACTACGGATTTTCACAGTCTGCATCCTGTAAAGGAGTTGAACGGCTCTTTCATTTTATTATTGTAACAAACAATTACCGTATTTTTCGCTTTATAAGACGCACTTTTTTTCCTCCCAAAGTGGGAGGAAAATCTAAGTGCGTCTTATAAAGCGAAGACGGCTCCCAAGCAGTGCAGAGCACCGCATGGAAGCCGTCCCGCCCGCCCCCTGTATTGCCGCTCACTATGCATATGCATAGTGAGCGGCTCTGAGCGATCCCCTCCGCCCGCCCAGCCTGCCCCTCCATCGCCGCTCAGCTGAGCTGATCAGAAACCCGGGAAAGTGCAATGAGCAGCACTTTCCTGGGCTCCTGATCGGCTGTCAGCTGAGCGAGCGGGCGGAGGTGGTCCCGGAACTCACCTGTCCGGTGGCCCCAGCAGCTCCTGTCTCCCGTCGGCCGCGCGCACTTCCGACATCCTCCGGGCACAGGCAGCGGGGTACAGAGACTGCCTGTGTCCTGGATGTGTTCTGCAGCCTCTATCATTCATGATAGAGGTTGCAGGACACTTCCGGCACAGGCAGCGTCTCTGTACCCCGCTGCCTGTGCCCGGAGGATGTCGGAAGTGCGCACGGCCGACGGGAGACAGGAGCTGCTGGGGCCGCCGGACAGGTGAGTTACTGGTTTGTTGTTTTAGGGGGGGAAATGGCTGCTATGGGGGGCACAGGGTACTAAGGGGGTCACTGGCTACTATGGGGGTCACTGTCTACTATGGGGGTCACTGGCTACTATGGGACTTATGAAAGAATTTTATTTACACAAAAATGGTTTGTCACAATCCAACCAGATCAGGAATCAGGATACAAAGTAATAATGCAGGTGAGTAATGCTATAGGCCTATAGCATTACTCACCTGCATTATTACTTTGTATCCTGATTCCTGATCTGGTTGGATTGTGACAAACCATTTTTGTGTAAATAAAATTCTTTCATAAGCATCATAGACTTGGTAGTGCAGTGCCTTTGCTTTCATACATATCTTGGGATTGAGGAATCCTTTTGCACTAGCACCCAATATTTCCACGGGAGTGCGGTTTTGTTGCTGTCATTGGACTGGCTACTATGGGGGCACTGGCTACTATGGGGGGATTGGCTACTATGAGGGGCACTGGCTACTATGAGGGGCACTGGCTACTATGAGGGGCACTGGCTACTATGGGGGGATTGGCTACTATGAGGGGATTGGCTACTATGAGGGGCACTGGCTACTATGGGGGGATTGGCTACTATGGGGGGCACTGGCTACTATGGGGGGCACTGGCTACTATGTGGGGCACTTTATGGGGGATTGGCTACTATGTGGGCACTATATACTATCTCCAAACTGTGACAATGAGCAAAATATTTTTTTTTCTATTTTTCTCCCCTAAAATCAGGGGTGCGTCTTATCAAAAGGTGCGTCCTATAAAGCGAAAAATACTATATCCGGTATACGGCTGTATACTGTGATTGTGGGATAATATCTGTTATCTTGCTACTACTGGTTTGTAGTTATCGTTAATTTTCGTACCGCTAGACCTAAACGTACGTTTCTACTTTACGTTCGTAAAGTAGGATCCGAAAAGAAAATTGGGATGTTCGCTCACTAGTGTTAGATGCAGCCAGGCATGCTTCCCCTGCTGTCCTATATGCATTTCAGAGGTGTTGGCATCATTTCCTGAGGTTTCATCGTGCACTTGGTGACCTCCTAGTGGTCAAATATTGATTTCCAGGTCCCAAGTATTTTTCTCCCATAGACTATATTAGGATTCGATATTCGTTCGAATATACAAATATCGGGAGCTATTCCAAATGAATTTCGAATTATTGATTATTTCACTATTCGCTCATCTCTAATCAGCAATAGAGAGTAGCACTCCTAGAGAAAGCAAGACAGCAAAACCCATGTCAAGAACCTTCGGCATTTGACTCCCGCTGCCTTCCCGTTCCATGGGGAAGGTGGAGACAGCCCGAGTACTGCCTTGAAAACAGGGATACAGCCTGGGTTATAGGCTCTATCAATGGGGGAAGGGGCCAAGGGCGGTTGAGTAGGAAATTGGAATCTTATTCTTGATCCCATTAACAATTAATTGTATGTACTTTTATGCTATATTAATAAAACTGATTGACTTTAGTGTTGTATCATGGCTTTTTCTTTTCCTTTCTTGGTAAACATTTCTGTAATATAAGGTTAATTTTCTATAATTTTCTATTGCTTTTCAAACTGTAGTGGGGTGGTGCTTGTGGTCGGAACTGGTCCCAGCGAATAGTAGAAGGATGATCCCGGCACTCACCAATGCTTTAGTGTTCTTTTATTAAAGGATCCCATAGTACAGGTACAAACAGGAGGACGCAGCGTTTCGGCTCGTGGCCTGATGAAGGAGCTGATGAAGGCCACAAACCGAAACGCTGCATCCTCCTGTTTGTACCTGTACTATGTGATACTTTAAGAAATGAACCATAAAGGCTATAAATGTCCAGCTTCTGCATCCTGGAGCAGGATAATAGGTAAAAGTCTAAAGGATGTTTAGGGTCCCTTCTCAAGTTTGGCCTTAAGTTAGACTGTACCCCATATGGTGAATACATTTCAGGAAACAGGGAGTTTCAGGTTAACAGCTTAACAACCATGGGTGAGATGTGTAGCCATTTCTGTGTTCTCCGGGCTTGTAACAGCTTGACAACATTACTGGTGCAGCTGCTTGGTGGTTTCAACTACTATATACCCAGAAATAGAGTAATGTTAGTTAGGCTGTGCTTCTCCCCTTCTTGCTGTATTTGGACTAAATAACATTATACAGTAGCTTCTCTGAGCTGAAGCATATGGACTGTTCCTCAAGTGTCTTATCTGTGTGGAGCTGTCCCTCTTCCCTCTTAAGCACAGCCTTCTTTTTCAGTATCAACTTGGTCATGAGGAATTCCAGAACACACACATGGACAAGCTGTCACTGAAACCTCATCCACTGTACACTGCATAGCCCCTAACATGACCCTGTAAGATGAGATTTAGGTTCCAAACTCAAAGTTAAGAAAACACATGGTACCACATGGTACCTGTTTGTGCTTCCATAACATAGATAACTATTTTTATTCCCATGTTCAAAGAGTCAGAGAAGCTTTCCTGAGCTCCTGAACTGCTGTAATCTGGAATGCCTCCTCACTCCCCCTTCCATCCCTGACCCTGCTTAATAGTCAACTGTAGGCAGGGTCAGGTATGGGAGGGGGAGCGAGTAGACATTACTGCCCACAGTAATTCACAGGCTTGGGAAAACCTCTTGGATTTTTTTGCACCTGGGAATAAAAAAAAAATGTTCTATGTTTTATACTCACAGATGGATATATGAGGTACCATGTGTCTTCTTGTCCTAACAGTTATCTAACAGTGTCAGCAGCTTGGAATATGAATTGTAGCTGACAGATTCATTAGACTAAGCGAGTACTGGTACATGTGCTTCTCTCTACATTCTGCACAATTCCAATAGAAATAGTCTTTGTATGCCTAGGTGTGAAATTGAAGGCAAATGGAACTATGCTAGGGAATACATGTTTATGGGTGTTTAGTAATCACATAGTAACTGAAGCTGAATAGCTCCCCCCCCAAAAAAAATAAATAAATAATAATAATAAAATTACAAGAAAAAGTAACTCACAAAAGTCATAGAATTGCTGTTTTTCCATTTCTCCCCTCTATACAAAAAGTAATAAAAAATAACAAAACATATTGGCCCACATTTAGCAATGTGTCAGATTTTTGTCTCGGATAGGTAGCAACCAATTACAGCTCAGTTTGAGAACCCAAAACTGAGCTGTGATTGGTTGCTAATGAAGCAAAAATTAGATACACTTTGATAATATTTCAAAATGTGCCACTAAAAAATATACTTGGTCCTGTAAAAGCCATCATATAGTCACATTACCGGAAGCATAAAAAAAACAAAATGTGGCTTTAGAATAAGAAAAGAAAATATAGCTTGTTTCTTTAATTTAATAATATGCTAGATTAAAGTCTATGGTAAACAGCTATCTGCTCTATAGACTTTTATTTAGCACATTAAAAGGTTAGTAAAACAGTCATATTTTTTCCCATTTCACTGGTCAGCATTTGACATCAATATTTGTGAGCCAAAACCAAAAGCAGAACATAAGCAGAGAAAATGTGGAATGGAAACTTTTGCATCTCCTCCGAGTTTTGGACCCTATGTTTACATATAGTAATACCAAATACTGTCCAAAATACAGAAGTGTTAATGAATCACTTCTTCTTATATGGATCTTAACTCACTGATTTGTGATTTCTAGCTCTAGTATAGTAAGTGCCTGAGAATATTCATTGGAACATCTGAAGAGAATCTCTATGTAATATCTATGGAAAAATATATACTGTATACATAATGTTAAAACCCTGAAAACATAGTGAGTTAGGGTCAAGAACGGCCACAAAGAAGGACTGGTCAATAGGATTGGCTCTAAGTTGCAGTGCCTTTACCTGGCACGACTAATGGGCCACATGAACAATCGATACTGCAATGTAAATTTATTGTTACCTGGCCGCACAGAGAGATTTGCGTCCAATAACAATGACTTTACTGACCACACAAAAGATCACATCAGACAATGAGTGGGTTTGCCCGCCTGTTGAATCAGTGTCGGCTCTTTTACACAGGCTCATTATCGGCTAAATGAGTGTTCCTAGGAAAAGGGCCTTTACACAAATACACTGATGCATGACCAATTCCAGTCTGGCTTTCCATTTAACAAACAAATGACCAGACGAGTATTTCTTTGCATATTTGCTAATGTATAATAAACACCAAATAATTATTATAATCATTCTGGGAAAAATAACCAGGGAAGGTCTAATTGATTATGGTGAAGATTTAGCTTTTTAATCAAAAGTTTTTAACATCAATAGTGGCATACAATTGCATGATAAAGGATAACGTAATCCTGTATCATTTACATCCTATACACAATAGTCACAAATAAGTAGATAAATACAATTAGATTAAGAGAAAACATTCTAATATATTCACCATGCAGGCTCAAACTCAGGCTCATGTGACTATCCTACCTATACTCTTTCTTACCTCCAAGCCACAATTTGCCCGTCACTAAGCTGACCCAACACCAAGAAGCTTCACAGTGCCTCTGAGGATACTCCTGCATACAGTAGCTAAGGGGCCTATTTCACGGGAGCAATAATCAGCCATTCGGCCTGATTCGGACGATTATCGCTCGGTGGAAAACGATCAGCCAATGATCGTGTCATCGGCTGATCGTTTATTTAGGGCCAGACCTAAAATCATCGGTCCCCCACAGCGCATCGCTACGGTGGAATAGCAGGCGCGGTGGGCGACCGACGATTTGAGAAGCGCAGCATACATTACCTGTCCGGGCTTCTCCTGCGCTCCGTCTTCCTCCCAGGGTCCCACTCGCAGCATCAACACCTTCGGAGCGCCCTGACTGAGCAGTCAAACCGACCAGTGATTGGCTGAGCGGTCTGACAGCTCAGTCAGGCCGCACCGAAGCTGATGCTATGCTGCGGGACCTGGGGAGGAAGACGGAGCACAGAAGAAGCCCAGACAGGTAATGTTTTGCTGCAAGGACATCAGTAGCGATGTCCCTGCAGCCCTCGCTTAACGATCATCGGGGCCGTGGAATAGGCCCAGTAAACGAGCGCCGATCTAGCAGATCGGCGCTCGTTTACATTGTTGCTCGGAATAGGGCCCTAACTCACGTTCTCCATTGTCTGTTAAGTAGTACTTAATTTTCCTCTTTTAAAGTGTCTCTGTCCTAACGTTCAAAATGTAAATCAACAGCAGGGCCGTTTCTTGCACCGGGCGGGCCGGGCAACGGCACGGGGCGCGGACAGTTAGGGGGCGCTGGTGGCACCCCCGGGACCTCACACAGCCTTGGTTGGATAGCGCACCAGCGCCCCCACACCCAGACCGTCACCCGGGCGCCCGGCAGCCCCCCCCCCAGCCCAGTCTGCCGCTGCCGCGCTCATGTGAGCACTCAAGACTTGCCCCGGCCGCCTCTCCGCATCACCTCCTGCCCGCACGTGTTCATCCAATCAGCGCAATGCAGAGCTGGAGCGTGGGGCCGCTCCACGCACCTGCCCTGCTCTGATTGGAGGAACACGTCGATATGTCGGGCGGGCAGTAGGTGATGCGCCGCTACTATCACTGAAGTACTCACCTCGCAGACGCAGGTGAGAGGTGAGAAGGAAGCCAGTGGGGAAGTGTGTGCGTGTGTGTGTTGGGGTGTTGGGGGGTATGGAGGAGGGGGGGGGGTCAGGGGGGGGATAATGTATGGAGGAGGAGGGGGGTTGGGGGGGATAATGTATGGAGGAGGAGATGGGTCAGGGGGGATAATGTATGGAGGAGGAGGGGGGGCAGGGGGGGATAATGTATGGAGGAGAAGGGGGGGCTGGGGGGGATAATGTATGGAGGAGGAGGGGGGGCAGGGGGGATAATGTATGGAGGAGGAGATGGGTCAGGGGGGATAATGTATGGAGGAGGAGGGGGGGCAGGGGGGATAATGTATGGAGGAGGGGGGGCAGGGGGGATAATGTATGGAGGAGGGGGGGCAGGGGGGATAATGTATGGAGGAGGAGGGGGGGCAGGGGGGGATAATGTATGGAGGAGAAGGGGGGGCTGGGGGGTATAATGTATGGAGGAGGAGGGGGGGCAGGGGGGATAATGTATGGAGGAGGAGGGGCGCAGGGGGGGATAATGTATGGAGGAGGAGGGGGGGTCAGGGGGGGATAATGTATGGAGGAGGAGGGGGGGGCGGGGGGGATAATGTATGGAGGAGGAGGGGGGGCAGGGGGGATAATGTATGGAGGAGGAGGGGGTCAGGGGGGATAATGTATGGAGGAGGAGGGGGGGCAGGGGGGGATAATGTATGGAGGAGGAGAGGGGGATAATGTATGGAGGAGGAGGAGGGGGTCAGGGGGGGATAATGTATGGAGGAGGAGGGGGGGTCAGGGGGGGATAATGTATGGAGGAGGAGGGGGGGTCAGGGGGGGATAATGTATGGAGGAGGGGGGGTCAGGGGGGATAATTTATGGAGGAGGAGGGGGGTCAGGGGGGGTAATGTATGGAGGAGGAGGGAGGGGGGTCAGGGGGGGATATTGTATGGAGGAGGAGGGGAGGGGTCAGGGGGGGATAATGTATGGAGGAGGAGGGGGGGGGTCAGGGGTGATATTGTATGGAGGAGGAGGAGGGGGGATAATGTATGGAGGAGGAGGGGGGTTCAGGGGGGATAATGTATGGAGGAGGAGGAGGGGGTCAGGGGGGATAATGTGTGGAGGAGGGGGGTCAGGGGGGATAGTGTGGAGAAGGGGGGGATCAGGGGGGATAGTGTGTAGAGGAGGAGGGGGATCAGGGGGGATAGTGTGTGGAGGAGGGGGTCAAGTGGGGTAGTGTATTTGGGGATGGCGGTCAGGTTATTTGTAGGCAGGAGGGGAACTTTATTACTATGGTGGGTCCAGTAGGAGGCATTATTTCTATATAGGAGGTACAGCAGAGGAGGCATTATTACTATTTGGAAGCCCCACTGAGGGCATTATTAGTTGTAAAAGTGCGGAGCCTAAGATGTTTGTCTGGCAGGTCCAGAAGAGACGAATTGTAGCTTCAAGAAATCTTCCTGGTGGTCTGGGCCAGATGGAGAGGAAAAGGAAAGTGACGCCTCAGATCAAAGAAGACGTCACCTGTGAGTTACTGACTCTAGAAAGGTTGGGTAACTATGACATAAAACACGCACTGCTTTTTCTAGCAACAACCCAAATAAATCACGTGGGGGGGGGGGGGCGCTTTTATGAAGATTCGCCCTGTAGTCAAAATTACCTAGAAACTGCCCTGATCAACAGTAGATGTAAAATAAAGCAAGTTTGCAATATACACTCATTATTTTTTAGTTATTATGTTGTAAAACAAAGCTGAACTCAAAAAAAAAAAAAAGTCACAGCTCAATGTTTCCAACAATCACATGACTGCCTTCTCTCTGTGAGCGCTCAGATGGCCTGGGATACACAGGACTTCCTGTGTTTAGACTCTTTGGGGGGAAAAAAAGAGTCACAACGTAGAAAGTGCAGTTTTCCATGATAAAAATAATAATAATAATAATAATAATAATAATAACAAATGAAAATTGCAAACTTGCTTTATTCAATCTACTGTTGATGTAGTACTTACTTTCTATAAGAATAGATGTGTTAAGAACACCAGTGACCTCTGGTACATCCTAAAGTTTCTTTTTAAAGGTATGTTTACACTGAGCACATCAGGTGGAATCCTGCCTGTGTCAGTGTGTCATTGTCAGTCTATGGGAGAGCGTACGCTCCTCCGCTTCCTCTCCTCTCCGCTCAAAGAAGTGACATGTCACTTCTTTGAGCGGAGAGGGGAGGAAGCGGACACACGCGTGCCCTCTCATTTACTCACTGCAAGACACTGACAACGGCGGGATTCTGTGGCGGAGAGGTCCATAATTCCATTATTTTTGCTCAGTGTGAATGATGCCTAACAGGGAAAAGAGGACTTTTAGTACTTAACATGTTATCACTGCACTGTATATAACACAAATTAGTTACTACCAAAAAGGCTGTTCACATCATGGCTGTAGGTCATCGGTATATGCCTGGATACTGCCAAAAATGTATACCGTAGCATGTCAACAGCATAACAATAGGATACAATAAGGCCCAACATAGGCTACTGGTGACATTGCTCTCTCTTACACTGGTATACATATAATTTGTGGGATATAACCTTTTTATGATATGCGACATACAGTACAGCGCTGTTACTGGAGACAGCTGAAATGTAATGGGAACAGCCTCTAATACATATAGCCATGTTGACCTTTGAAAGTGAACAGGAATCAGCTAACTTGGTTGAAGTTTTTTTTAAATATCTTTCATCTCATATACCATGATTGAACATCAGCGGTAAAATATACATTTATTTGCTTTTAAAAACATAAAATAGAATTTTTTTGTTTTATTTGATTTGCTGTTAATATATCACAAATGGGAACAATTTGTTAAACCCTAGACTTACACTGTTACCAAGCTTGTAAAGTATGTGAACATACTGTATACTTACACTGTATAAATGGTATTTTTCTGTTGGAGTCATAAATTTGCCATTATGAGGATATTAATGAGTGAACTTTTCCATTGCCTGTGGTGTTAACATAGCTGAAGCCATTAAACCAGCAATAAATATGGGATCTGTAAAAGCAGAGACCCAGCATTTAGCATATAAAGCTGAAAATTTGTCAGATATTCTGCTGTAGGTTCTTATGGTCTCCTATAGTAAGATCATAAATAGCTGCTATTATGACCTTTCTCGAGTGATGTGCTCATAATTTACACTGCGTACACACTCCTATTGAGAAATAGAGCCAACTTGTCGTGAGGTTCTGACTTTATAATATACAGTACAGTACTGTGCAATAGTGTTAAGCAGGGTGCTGCAAAGAAAGGATGAAATAGAAGTGTTTTTGGTCTACTTTTAGCAATTAACAAAATGCAAAGTGATTGAACAGAAGAAAAACCTAAATCTAGTTAATATTTGGGATTCCTTGCCTGTCAGTTTCTATCAGTATCCATACTGGGCCAGACCATAGGTTACCTGCTCCATGCTCAGGCTTGCTTCTGGGGCTCCCGGCGTCTGAATGTCCCGCTTATTGGGCGCAGGTCCAGGGAAAAGTTACAGAGTATAAGTGAAAAAAAAGTTTTATTCTCTAAACACAACGCATTTCGAAGTTGATTTGACCTCTTTCTCAAGTGACACTAACTAAAGATATTAAGACATTATGGATATATTGAAATTTTTTTTTAAAAATTTGTAATTTTTAGACAGTATAAATGTAGGCTAGACAGTCTATGACTGGGTTCACACACAGTATATTTGCTTAGTATTTTGTTCCTCATTAGGGATGAGCAAACTGAACCGTTTCAAACCAGTTTCGTTACAAACTTTGGGAAAAGTTCAGTTCAGGACCGAACCGAACTTTAAGAAAGTTTGTTACGAATCTGGTAAAAATAACAACTGGCGACGCAAAATTGTACTTTTGTCAAATAATAGACCAGTATACAAGGGATTATTACTCCTAGAATCACTTATATCCTGGTTTTCTGTGAATTTCAAGATGTGTGACATCACCCCTGTTAGTGTGAGACCTTAAATTAGTCTCCTCAGATATACCTGGGTGCTGCCTAATCAAAAATGTAAAGTGACAGCTGTCGGTGAGTATCAACCAAGACATATGAAAGCAACTTCAGTGTTCAAGCTTATCGAATTTATTAAGGGAAAATCAGTTCATTTCTTTACAATCAGGTTAAAAAAATAGAAGAACCCAGAAAGTTAGCCCATACTTGCCACTGTCACCTCCCCGTTGCTTTAGGGGGCCAGTTCTGCACAAGTTCTGCCTCCACCAGCTTGCAACCATCCACCACTTTGACTGCAGTCCAACCTGCCCCGGTGTCTTACCAACGATGTCAGGCCCGGCGCTCTCAGGCTGTCCTCCATTTTGTGAGCCTGGGTGAACGAAGCCACAGTGGGCAGGAGCTCCTCCGGACCATCAGGGAGGAGAAGGAGGTATATGAATGGCTGACCCAAGGTCAACTAACAGTGGGAAGTGTTGTAGCCCACAAAGGGAGGAACCTTTTCTCTGCAGTGCAGCAGGGAGGGCTGCGTCATACACTTTGTATGGCACATGTGATAAACCTCATAGTGCACAGGTTTCTTCGAACATGTCGTGCCAATTGTTGATCCCTTTTGAGGACGCAACTCTGTGAGCAGGCATCAAGGACATCATCCCACTCATCCGTGTTCTGGAAAGTGCAGTAACCAACATAATCAGCGAGGAATCCCAGGCCACCATTCCAAGGCTGAACATCCTCCTCCATGAATAGTCTGTTCGCAATCATACTGGCCTGGGTGCAATAAGGTACTGCCTCCTCCTCAAATAGTCTGTTCCCAATCATACTGGCCTGAGTGCAATCAATTGGTGCCGCCTCCTCCAATAGTCTCTTTTCAACCATACTGGGCTGTTTGCAATCAAGTGCCACTGCCTCCTCCTCCCCCTCCTCCACACTGGGTCCAATACAGTACTATTACTGCTGCTGGTTCCACTGTCAAATGTCTGTTTTCCACCCTATTGGGTCCAAGGAACTTTGTGTCCTATGTCCCATGTAATCACTTACACTTTGGCTAATTTTTTTTCACTATTTTTGCACTTAGATTTTTTCCACTTTTTTCATTGTAATAGCAACTGCAACTAAACGAAACTTTACCCTATAACACTCCCACTATTGTAGCTGCAATTATTCAGCCGTTATAGCAAGGTTCGTTTAAGGTTCGGTTCGGTTCGTACGAATCCGAACTTCCCGAAAGTTCGCCGGATCGAACCAAACCGAAGTTCGCTCATCCCTAGTCCTCATATTGCAACCAAAAAGTGAATTGAAAACACTGAAAGGCTCAGTTCAGACACTGTTGAAATTTAGTGAATTGCTGTCATTTTATAAAAATAATGGCTGTTGTTTCACAACAACGGCCGATGTTTTTAAATAACGCCAATTATTTGTCATTAAATGATGGCCATCCACTAAATTTCAACTGTATGTTTTGAATCCACTCCTGGTTTTGGTTGCAACATTAGGACCAAAATACTGAGCAAAAATACTGTGTGTGAACGTATGTTCACATCTGTAAGTACCGCAGTAATCACGGCTATTGTAACAACGGCCACGATTTCTACGGTACTTACGCAGTGCTGCACATGAGGGAATCCCAGCCGGAGTGTATACACATAGGGGGAGATTTATCAAAGGGTGTAAAATTTAGACTGGTGCAAACTGCCCACAGCAACCAATCACAGCTCAGCTTTAGGCAGTGCTGAAAGGAAAGCTGAGCTGTGATTGGTTGCTGTGGGCAGTTTGCACCAGTCTAAATTTTACACCCTTTGATAAATCTCCCCCATAGTATACACTCCGTCTGGAATCCCTAGCGGTGCCGCAAGAAACTGACATGTAAGTTTTCTCCTGCCCCACGCTCCATTGTGTGCAGCAGGGAATTCGGATGCGGGCGTGCACAGATGCGCACATCCAAATTCAGCGACTGTAAAGATCATCTGGCTGGTACTGCAGTACAGCTGGGGTCTTAGGGTGTGTTTACACAGAGAGATTTATCTGACGGATTTTTTAAGCCAAAGCCAGGAAAAGACTATAAACATAAAGGAAAGACTGAGATTTCTCCTGTTTTCAAATCCATTCCTGGCTTTGGCTTAAAAAATCTGTCAGATAAATCTCTCTGTGTAAATGCACCATTACTTTCTGGGGATGCCTTATTTTAAGCTCTGCTGTAAATCCTCCACTATGACTTATTTCCGGAAGATGTCTGGCCTTTCAAGTAATGCACAGGTAAGATGTTTGTAGCAGCAGGGTGGTTTGAGAGGAGGGCACTTAAATGCGTGAATATGTCATATGAATAGCCCCATAGTCCAGGCTAATATAAACAGGGCACAATAGGAAAAGCTATTCTAGAGATGAACTAATGTGTGCTTAATAAATGTAGAATAAATCCTGGTTTTGGGTTTTGTGACAGCAGAGTACATAGCTTCAAGTACCTTCCGTTAAATGTATTCATAATGAGATTTGCTACTGATGCTCTATAAAGAGCAAATACATGACATGTTGTTTTTTATTTTCTTTTAGATTTTATAAAGATGCTCTAACATTGCATCCATTTGTGAATGTAGCATGCATGTCGGACATTTCAGATTAAGAGAATGTAGCAAAATGAGTGTATTTATTATAAAAGATTATTGATAACTCTATGTTTTATTTTGAGGACAGCACATGTCCCTTGTGTTATGCGCTAATTAAAATTATGGATACTTAATTTGAGAATGTCATGTACTGTACACATTATAATTGAATTAACTGAACAAGCGGTCGCCACAAGTGTATTTTCCAAGTAATAATAACAAGCCATAAACTTAACAGACATTTTTAGATATGGAATTATAGCAACAAGTGAATCTTTAATAGGATTAATGTAGAATATAAAAATGAAATTACAGCAGGGCCTATAGTGAGAGCAATGTGCCATATTTATGTTCTAATTAAAAGATAAAGGTTTGTAGTAATTATCTGAAGAAGTAAAGCTGTAATACCTTAATGTATGCTTACAATTTATATTAGAAATTAGGTTTTTATATTTTTGCCAAAAAAAGATCAGTAACTGATTAAACAAATAAAGGATTTCTTGCTTCATTGTACGACAATGATTTGTTGCAACATACCCTGTTCCAGTGACATAAACAGAACTTATAGAGCTCCATAGAAAAGCCAAGAATGGGCCTTCCTCCTTGCAAATACTTGCAGGTACTTTTAGTGCTTATTCCCCCGTTCTGTGAAACACAGACAGGGAAGCCCTGTGTGATTGTGTCATTAGATTGCCGCAAATATTCAAGCACTTTATCTTCTCCCGGCATGATATTGATATATTGTGTTGCACAGGGAAAGACTCCACTACAGGGCTTCCCTATCCATGCTGTCCGTGTTTTATGGGATGTGGGAATAAGCCCTTAATTATAATCCTTGATGGTTAGGGTCATATCAGAATTTTTGCACAAAAGAGAACCCAATGACTATAATTCTACAAACTTTTGGGCCCTATTTAAGGCTTTATGATTTTTATAGATTTTTACCTTTTTTTAAAATTTTTGAAAACACAACATGGATCTCCAGAGGAAACCGTGAGTACAGCGGAACGCATGGATTGTTCCTGCCCCCACCAGACACAAAGTCAGATGTAAGTTCTTACCTTGATCAAAGACGTACTGCCCTTTATTACCTATTCACAGAAACTTATATAAGGCACTTAGTAAAATGAGGCAGCGTCATTTGCCTCAGCAGACCCAGTGTCTCGGGACTGGTTTTCTTCTTACCTTTTTTTCTTCTACCCGGAGACAGTTAAGATCAGACAGGCCGTTGTCGACAGCAAGCGTCATATTCCTCCTTGATTGGTCGGTCCCATATAAGATCATCAAATTCCTCCAGCACTTGTCTTGCATTCCACAGCATAGTCAAGGTTACCAGCGCCATCTTGCCATGTTACAGCTAAGCAATTTTTGTAAGGTTAAATATGTGTTTTCATCAGCCATCTTTCCCTCCACATTCTATAGACATTGTAGTGTGCTTAATTTTTATCAATTATAGTCTAGAGTGGAGGAAGAGTATCTGTAATGCCAACAGATAGTTATAGGCTAATACTTATAACGCTGGAGGTGAAGATTGGTCTAAATGTTAATGCTTAATTTTTCTGTTGGTTTAAGGTTATAATGGAGTTAATAGCATTTATTGCTGTGGTCTAATGGTGCGTTTACATGAAACGATAATTGGCCCGATGGTACAATTAACGATGTCGGAGTAACTATTTTTTTTTCATAACGATCAGCGTTTAGACGGTACGATATATCGTACGGAAAAATCGTTTTGCGATCGCGCGCCCGCAGCCCGGCCCTCCGCTCATCCGCAGCCCTGCCCCACGGTCAACCGCAGCCCCCTGCGCCGCCCCGATCGCCACCCCCGCCGCCGCCGCCCTGCCCGCGAGCATAGGTTACCTGCTCCGCGTAGCAGTCTTTGAAATCCCCGACTACCCTATTCAGTGCATTGATTGGCTGAAGAGGTGAGCCGGGAATTTTAAACGGCTCCTCTTCAGCCAATAAGTGCTCCTCTTCAGCACTGATTGGCTGAAGAGGAGCCGTTTGAAATTCCCGGGTCTCCTCTTCAGCCAATGAATGCACTGATTGGCTGAAGAGGGGAGCCAAGAATTTCAAACGGCTCCTCTTCAGCCAATCAGTCCTGAAGAGGAGCACTCGGAGCGATCAGATCGGCGGGGGGGGGAAGGGGGCGATCGGGGTGGCGGGGGTGGCGATCAGAGTGGCGGCGGTGGCGGGGGTGGCGATCGAGGCGGCGCAGGGGGCTGCGGATGAGCGGGGGCCGGGCTGCGAACGGGGGGCCAGGGGCCCGGACTTTTGTGCGATGACTGTTTACATGGAACGATCGGCGAATTTCTCGTTCGTCGTTTGATCGTTCGCTGCCTTTACACGTACGATTATCATTCGAATTCGATCGTTTTTGCACAAATTCGCATGATAATCGTTACGTGTAAACGCACCTTAAGGCTAGGTTCACACTATGTAACTGTGCGGCTGTATTTTTTATGCGGCTGTAAATGTGCGGATGAAACTCCGGCCGTGGGAAAAAATAGACATGCGGCTCAAAACATACGGTCATTTACTTGGAAATCTGGTTCAACTAAAAATAACAAATAAAATCTTAAGAAAGTGATGCAAACACCTCTGGATGCATCTGGGAAAGCAGGGAACACAGTTTACATGAATTGCTATTACCGGGGTTTGCGATCCTCTGCACTAATGCCGATGTCTCTCATGGTTAATCTATTAAAATAATAAAACACATTTTCGTTGTAATAAAGTGCCTTTCGTTGTTCACTAATTAAATTTAAACTAATCAATCATTTTGCAATTAAATATATTGTTAAAATAAATAGATATATAAATAAATGTATATTTATATATATATTTATTTTTTGACAGTATATTTAATTGCACAATGATGGATTCGTTAGAATTAAATTATTGACCAACGAAACTGAATTTATTTCATCGAAAATGTGTTTTATTAATTAAATATTAATTAGTACAGGAAGCTCCATAAGCCGTTAATTCATAGTGCCGGCAATAGAGCTTTCTGTACTAATCATCACTTTACTTTAATGAAAACATCAAATGTTTCTTCTAATTATGTTATCACAATAGCATTATTAGAAGAAACATTTAGAATTATATGTGCGCTCAGCTGCTGGGCTGATCGGCTGAGCGCACATATAATGAGCCGGTCCGCAGTACAGTCACTTCATTGTGCTGCGGACCAGCGAAGAGGACACATCGGGGTGAGTATAGAGCTCTCCCCACCCCCTCCCCAGCACTGCACCCCTCCCAGCAAGGAAGGGGGGTCAGTTAACCCCTTCCTTGCTGGGATGGGTGCAGTCTGACATGCAGTCTGACATGCAATACATCCTCCCTTAACCCCTTGGGGGCCAGACTGTAAGCAGCAATCTGTAAAGATGCTGCATACTGTAAGGTGCACAACACCGCTCACAATGATGGGTGTTGTGCTCCTGTTTTTGTGTTTTTTGTGTGTTTCTCCCTTTTTGTTTTTCAGATATCGGTATCCTGTGGATTACGTCGGATTCCGTGGACTACGTCGATGACAAGCGTTTTTTTAATGTTTTTTTTTTTAATAAAATGGTCAATGAGGGGTGTGGGGGTGTTTTTATTTGAATAAAAAAAAATTTTAACGTTTGTCTTGTCTTTATTTCTCTACTTTATAGACTTAGTAGTGGAAGCCGTCTAATAGACGGAATCCATTACTAAGTTGGGGCCTAGTGTTAGCCGGTATAAAATGGCTAACACTAACCCCCTATTATTACCCCAGTACCCAATGCCACCAGGGGTACTGGGAAGAGCCGGGTGCCAGTGGTCCCAGAGCGTCAAAATTGGCGCTCCTGGACCGGGCGGCAGCAGGCTGGTAAGATTTAGGCTGGGGAGGGCCTAAACCAATGGCTCTTCCCACCCTGGTCTTACCAGGCTGCTGTCGTTTGGTTTTTAACCCGGCTGGTTATAAAAATAGGGGGGACCCTATGCGTTTTTTTAAATTATTTATTTATTTAAAAAAAAAAACGCATAGGGTCCCCCCTATTTTTATAACCAGCCGGGTTAAAAACCAAACAACAGCAGCCTGGTAAGACCAGGGTGGGAAGAGCCATTGGTTTAGGCCCTCCCCAGCCTAAATCTTACCAGCCTGCTGCCGCCCGGTCCAGGAGCGCCAATTTTGACGCTCCGGGACCACTGGCACCCGGCTCTTCCCAGTACCCCTGGTGGCATTGGGTACTGGGGTAATAATAGGGGGTTAGTGTTAGCCATTTTATACCGGCTAACACTAGGCCCCAACTTAGTAATGGATTCCGTCTATTAGACGGCTTCGGCTTCCACTACTAAGTCTATAAAGTAAAGAAATAAAGACAAGACACAAGTTAAAAAAAAATTTTATTCAAATAAAAACACCCCCACACCCCTCATTGACCATTTTATTAAAAAAAAAAACATTAAAAAAACGCTGGTCATCGACGTAGTCCACGTAATCCGACGTAATCCACAGGATACCGATATCTGAAAAACAAAAAGGGAGAAACACACAAAAAACACACAAACAGGAGCACAACACCCATCATTGTGAGCGGTGTTGTGCACCTTACAGTATGCAGCATCTTTACAGATCGCTGCTTACAGTCTGGCCCCCAAGGGGTTAAGGGAGGATGTATTGCATCCCCCTTAACCCCTTGGGGGCCAGACTGATGTCAGACTGCACCCATCCCAGCAAGGAAGGGGTTAAGTGACCCCCCTTTCTTGCTGGGAGGGGTGCAGTGCTGGGGAGGGGGTGGGGAGAGCTCTATACTCACCCCGATGTGTCCTCTTCGCTGGTCCGCAGCACAATGAAGTCACTGTGCTGCGGACCGGCTCATTATATGTGCGCTGAGCCGATCAGCCAATCAGCTGAGCGCATATATAATTCTAAATATTTCTTCTAATAATGCTATTGTGATAACATAATTAGAAGAAACATTTGATGTTTTCATTAAAGTAAAGTGATGATTAGTACAGAAAGCTCTATTGCCGGCATATGAATTAACGGCTTATGGAGCTTCCTGTACTAATTAATATTTAATTAATAAAACACATTTTCGATTAAATAAATTCAGTTTCGTTGGTCAATAATTTAATTCTAACGAATCCATCATTGTGCAATTAAATATACTGTCAAAAAATAAATATATATATAAATATACATTTATTTATATATCTATTTATTTTAACAGTATATTTAATTGCCAAATGATGGATTCGTTAGAACTAAATTATTGACCAACGAAACTGAATTTATTACAAAGAAAATGTGTTTTATTAATTTAATATATTAACTATTAGAGGCATAGGCATTCGGCATCATTGCCGGCTATTTTTGAAGTACTCCGTACGGACCGCCTGTCAATCCTCGGCCGCATGTCCAGCCGCAAACAATGGTCTTGTTTATTTTTTTACGGGTCCGTTTACGATCGGGCCATAGATTCAGACATAGTGTGCACTGTGCAGCCGTATATCCTATACTTTCCAGCGTACGCATGAACCACCAAAAATACCGCCGCACAATTACAGCCGCAAATACAGCCGCACAGTTACATAGTCTGAACCTGGCCTAAGTTTGGAAAGTTTTATTTTGTAAATCACCATCTGGGAACTGATTCTAGGTCTGGAAATGTCTAAATAATGTACATTTATTTATCATAAATTACAAAATTCTTTGCTGGTCCATTTTATAATTATTGAGCCCTGAGTTCTGTGTCTTTCTTATAGAGCTTCAAATCACATGAAAAAATCCTGACTTCCTTAAGCCATCACTAGTCAGAGCCTACTGCTCCTAGTCTTAACACCCTAGTCTTCAAACCCTACAAGGAGGTTTAGGGTATCTTCAGGTTACTCTCTCAAGAGTAGTCACCTGTTGGCAGCCAAACACTATAGTGACAACAGAGCACAGACAAAGTAACAAAATCAGAACGTGAGGGCAGGACTGAAGCATGGTCAAACATAGCAAGGAGTAAAAGCCAGTAAATAGGAACAGAATTAATACTACACTTCCCAGGTTAAATAAAAGAAAAAAGGTGGAAGTGTATTAAGGAGTAGACAAAGATCAAGATATAAAGCAATAGGTACGAGAAAGATAACCCAAGGGTTAAGGTAAAGAGTAGGTAAAGTAAGTCATACATAATCAATAAATATAAAGTAAAGGAAGGTCACACCACTATGTTACTTTCCAGTGTCTTACACCTGCTCTCCACATACTATCAGAGCCAACACTACACAGGATGTGTCCCAGAGGAACCATAGCCATATACACCCACGGTGCAGCCATGGGGCAGGCACTATACAGGGTGTTCCCTAGCGGAGACATAGACACCTACTGTGCAGCCCTGTCACTGCTGCCCACAAAGGGCAGAACCATATGCATGCAATTGTGAGAGAAATCCAGCCATCCCACAAGTGTCCACTCCTCGGTATCATCTGTGCATCCTATGGAACGCTACTTTCTTACTTATAAGTCAGCACTTATAAATTCCATAGCATCTGTGATATGAAAGTCTTAGCACCAGAAATTATCCAAACGTAGATTTAATCGGAACAATTGTTTATTGACTCACTTGTAGTATATACTTGTAGTATAGCCACATACATCTTTCATCCATGTGCAGAATACAATTTTATTGAGACAGTAGTGGAATAATTATAAACTTCAAACGTAGGTGTTCAGTGTGTGTATCTGAGATTTCAAACCAAGTACAGTGGATTCATAAAAATGTTTCTTTATCTCAAATAACATTAACTTGCAAAATAGGGTATGCATTTCTCAGAATATCCTTTCAGTGTGTAATTCTCAAGTATCCTGCTTCACTGTTTTCTGGTTAGATATTAAACCGAGGAACGTTATCAAGGGCTTTGCGCCTATTTGAAGGTGAATGAATGGATTTTTCACCCATTTTGGTTTAATATCTATTTATGAACCAGTATTTAATGGGTGAATATTTTTTAGATGCGACTTTTTATTAATCTGCCTGTTTTAAATAGTCACCCAAAAGTTTTCATATTCTGGGATTGGCACCCAATTTATCATCTACGACTTTTTAAAAAGTCCCACAAACAGGTGCAGGCTTATGTTTGGTCAGTAGCAGGTGAAAATGCTTGCGATTTTTTTTTTTTTTTTACTTTTTCTACGATTTTTTCAGCAACTTTTTTTTGCAACTTTTGGAACTATGGCAGTGCTACATTTTAATGAATCAGTCACAAGATATTGGAACAAAATATACACCAACAATGATTAGAATAGTTGCACATATTAGACTCCTTAGTAATTTCCCCCCTTTATGTTCTTTTAAAGGGGTTTTCTGGGACTGTAATAGTAATGCCCTATTGTAAGGCTAGGCCATAAATATCTTACTAGTAGGGGCAGGGAACTGTGGTGTGGCCAGATTTAAAGAGGTCATCCAGTTAGGTAAAATACATGTTCAATAATACCCCTCCTGAAGACTAACAATCTGCTCCATACTTAAGTCTTCTTCCCTGACTTCTGCGTCTGCTGCCTTTTTCTCAAGACCCAGAAAACTGTTTCTGAGCTGTTCATTCCACCCTTCCTATGAACTCCCTCCTCCATTCAGAGACACTCATGTAAACAAGCATTCCTGACTGGCTATATCTGCACTCTGTGATGCCAGGAGGGTTAATCACAGTGAAGTCATCAGCAACTTGACCTCAGAGGGAGCTGGACGGCATCACAGAGTGCAGAAGGGAAGGAAGGAGGGAGTTCTGAGGAGGGACCGAGAGAACAGCTCAGCTACAGTTTTATCTGTCTTGAGCAAAAGGCAGCAGACTCAGAAGTCAGGAAAGGAGACTGATAAAGTAATACCAACTATGGAGAAGAGGAGGGGGGATTATTAAACATATATTTTACTTAACCGGATAACCTCTTTAAGTGGCTGGGGCCAGTCACAGTCCATTGCAAAGACTGGTAAGTTGGAGTACTGCTATGAAGTCAAACTCACAGGAAACAAAAGGCATATCCTAGCTATTTACCATTACTTCATGAGATAGGGAAACTCTTTTCACTACACAGAAATATGCTAATAAAAAATATATATTCACTTTCCTCACAACCTGGGTGCTGGACTAGAACCAATTTGAGCTAATAAGGTGTTAAAGATGCTATCTAGGGTTAAAAAAAAAACATGGCCACTTTCTTCCAGAAACAGCACCACTCCTCAGTTTGGGTGTGGTTTTGCAGGATTTGCAATACCACACACAACCTGGGGACTGGGGGTGCTGTGCTGGTGCTGTATTTGCAAGAAATTAGTTGTGCTTTTGTTAATCCTGGATAACCAAGGTCTCCTTCACAAGACCGTCAATTTCTATAGGTTTCCTTGTCTGTAATTATAGATTCATAATTACGGACAGCACTTAGAACTTATTAACTCCTATGCGGCAATGCACAAAACTTTTTTTTTTTTTTTAAGGTTCTGTGTATTTTCAGAGAGATCTAATTGACGGCTCTGATTTGCATAGATACAAATAATTATCAATTAGTATCATTGCAGCTAAAGATGCCATGTTCTTGTTTTTTTTTATGTAAGGATGTTTTAATTGTAATATTCTAAGTAATTAACACGTTGTCAGGGCTGCGGCGGTGTCCTGCGCTCCGGACCGCCGCCGCACACCCTCACCTTGTCCTGCAGCCGCCGGTGTCCACATGCAGGGACCCGGCGCTGCTGCCACTTCGGCCCCTGGGGGCGCCTCACCTCGCCCCGCTCCTGTCCGTCGCTGTGCCGGCCGGCGCGAGCCGGCTGTCTCAGAGTTAAAGGGGCAGTCCGTCCCTAATTGGTTCCTGCTCACACACTCTCCTATAAATTCCAGCCCTGCCCCACCACAGGTGTTGGAGCCTCTACATGCTTCCCATAGCGTTTGGCCCAGCTCCCTGTAGTTCCTGACCTCAGTCCTTGTTCCTGGTTCCTGTCCGCTGTCCCGGTCCCTAGCCCCTGTCCGCTGCTTAACCCATTGTTCCTGAGTACTGCCTGCCACCTGCGGTTACGCCTACAGACCTCTGCCTGCACCATCTTCTGCCTACTGCTCCAGCCACGCCTCGCCTGCTGTCACTAGCAACAAAGCCAGGGGTAGCAACCTGGGGGTCGCCAGCGGCAGCAAGTCACTCCCGCCTTGCTGCGGGCTCTGGTGAAAACCAGCGGCCCCTTAGACTCCACTCCCTGGTGCAGTTAGTGCCATCGCTAGTGACGGTTCAGTGGATCCACGACTCCAGGCGTTACAGTAGGCTCCAACCATGGATCCCGGCGAGGTGCCTGACATCCGTGACGTAGCCAGAGTGGTCGCCCAACAGGCTCAGCAGATCCAGCAGCAATCGCAGCAGATCCAGCAATTGACTGCTGCCTTACAGTAGCGTACTACAGACCAGCGCCACCTCCTGCTGCCTGTTCAAAACTTCGACTGGCTCTCCCGAGCAAATACGGTGGTGACCCCAAGTTGTGCAGAGGATTCCTGACTCAATGCACCATGCACATTGAACTTTTAAGCAGCCAGTTCTCCACTGAACACTCTAAAGTGGCTTTCATCATCAGCCTCTTGGAGGGTAGGGCCCTGGCCTGGGCCACGCCACTGTGGGACTGAGATGACCCGATAACTGCCAATCTCCGAACCTTCCTGGCAGAGTTTCGCTCTGTCTTTGAGGAACCTGCCCGTGCGTCTTCAGCAGAGACTGCTCTACTCAATCTCTCACAAGAGAGTTCCTCCATTGTCGACTATGCCATCCAATTCCGCACGCTGGCAGCAGAGCTAGACTGGAATGAGGCCACTCTAGTAGCCACCTTCAAGAAGGGCCTGTCCAGTCGGGTGAAAGACGTGCTCTCCGCCCGAGACCTTCCTACCTCCCTGAACGAACTCATCCTACTGGCCACCAAGGACGATACCCGTTTTTCTGAGAGAGAGGAGGAGGTCCGGCAAGAACGGCGACTAAGCCTGTCCCGTCGCCATCACCAGCTGGCGCCGGTCTTCCAGAATCCTGTCGTTTCGGTGTCCCAGCCACCTCCTGAGGTTCCTATGCAGGTGGAACGAGCTCGCCTGACGCCTGATGAAAGAACTCGTCGTCTGGAGCTTAATCTCTGCCTCTACTGCGGTGGCCCTGATCACTTCCGGCAGAGATGTCCCCAACGTCCTCAAGCATTAGGGAAACGCTCGCACCTAGGTCCGGTGGGAAAGGCCTCTCTAGGTGTGAATGCCACCTCTCCAAGGTTGTCTATGCCATTCTCCATCCAGACACCCACGGGACAAAATCACCAGACTACTGCCTTTCTCGATTCTGGGTCAGCAGGCAGTTTTATTGCAGCAACATTGGTCCAAAGATGGAGGCTACACGTGACCCAACTAGCCAGACCCCTGACTATCTCCTCGGTCACGGGCGAGATTCTTACCGACCATGTGCACTACCAGACTGCACCTCTAGTCCTCCAGGTGGACACTTTACATCAGGAAAATATCTCCTTCTACGTCCTGCCTCATTCTTCTTCCGCCATCCTCCTGGGACTCCCTTGGCTGCAATTACATGCCCCTAAGCTGGACTGGAGAACCGCAGAGATTCTCAGTTGGGGTCAGGACTGTTCCAACCGGTGTCTGAAGTCACCTCAGCCCAAGTACTCTATGTCATCACCTGACCCCGCCAAGCCTCTATCCAGCCTACCGGTGGAATACCAAGACTTGGCTGATGTCTTCTCTGCCAAGGAGGCGGACTCTCTACCACCTCACCGGGTGTACGATTGTCCCATAGACCTCCTTCCTGGAACTTCTCCTCCACGAGGTCGGGTGTACCCTCTCTCCGTACCCGAGACTGAGGCCATGTCCTCCTGCATCTGGGAGAACTTACAGAAGGGTTTCATCCGCAAATCCACGTCCCCTGCTGGCTCAGGATTCTTCTTTGTGCAGAAGAAGGACGGTTCTCTCCGCCCATGCATAAACTACTGGGGCCTAAATAAGGTGACTGTCAAGAACCGATATCCTCTTCCGCTTATCCCTGAACTATTCGACCGTCTCCGTGGAGCCAGAATCTTCTCCAAGCTGGATCTCAGGGGAGCGTACAATTTAATCCGTATTCGTGAAGGAGACGAATGGAAGACCGCTTTTAACACCAGAGATGGGCACTACGAATACCTGGTCATGCCATTCAATGCCTATGCAATGCCCCAGCGGTCTTCCAGGAATTCGTCAACGACATATTCCGTGACCTCCTCTATGTCTGCGTCATTGTCTACCTTGACAACATTCTGGTCTTCTCCCCTGACCAGCAGACTCACGTGACACAAGTACGTTAGGTCCTACGAAGACTACGGGACATTTGTACACCAAGCTGGAGAAGTGCATTTTCCATCAGTGTAGCCTTCCATTTCTTGGGTATATTGTCTCCGATCGGGGTCAACAGATGGATCCAACCAAACTCTCAGCTGTTCTCCAGTGGCCAGGTCCTGTGGGACTCAGATCTATCCAACACCTCCTAGGATTTGCCAACTACTATCGGCAGTTCATCCCACATTTCTCTACCCTGGTCGCACCCATCGTGGCTCTCACTAAGAAGAAGGCGGATCCCAGGAATTGGCCACCTGAGGCCGAGCAAGCCTTCACTAGCCTAAAGTCTGCCTTTGCTTCTGCTCCTGCTCTAGTCCGCCCGGATTCCACCAAGCCGTTTTCACTTGAGGTCGACGCATCTTCAGTGGGCGCTGGAGCCGTCCTATCGCAAAGGGATGCATCAAGCAAGACCAGAGCCTGTGGGTTCTTCTCAAAGACTTTCTCCCCTGCCAAGAGGAACTATACTATTGGTGACCGAGAACTCTTGGCGATTAAGTTGGCACTGGAGGAGTGGCGTCATCTCCTAGAGGGGGCTAGACATCCGGTCAACATCTACACGGACCACAAGAACCTTCTCTACCTCCAATCGGCCCAACGCCTCAATCCCCGGCAGGCCAGGTGGTCGCTCTTCTTCTCACGATTCAATTTCATCATTCATTTCCGTCCAGCTGAGAAGAACGTGAAAGCCGATGCACTTTTCCGAGCATCTGATGTTATGGGGCAAGAGGAATCCCCTCGCCACATTATACCTCCCGATCGCCTAGTGCCAGTCGCCACCTCTACTCTTCAGAGAGTGCCTCCCGGAAAGACCTATGTGTGCCCTGCACTTCGAAGACGAATTTTGAAGTGGGGTCATTTCTCTTTGGTGGCCGGGCATCCGGGAGCTCAAAAGACCGGGCAATTGATCTCCCGCCACTATTGGTGACCCAATCTCCTCAAGGATGTCAAGGACTTTGTGGCTTCCTGTGCCGTTTGTGCCAAAAACAAGTAATCCCGTCAAAGACCTGTCGGCCTACTTCAGCCCTTGCCAGTTCCAGACCGTCCCTGGCACCACATAGGGATGGACTTCATCACTGATTTGCCTCCATCTGCGGGCAACACAGTTATTTGGGTGGTTATTGATCGCTTCGCAAAAATGTCTCACTTTGTGGCTCTTCCTGGACTTCCATCTGCTCCCCGTCTGGCCCAGTTGTTCTTTCAACACATCTTCCGCCTTCATGGTCTTCCTATTCACATCGTGTCCGACAGAGGCTCACAATTTGTCTCAAAGTTTTGGCGTGCCCTCTGCTCACAGCTCCAAGTGAAGTTGGACTTCTCGTCTGCCTATCACCCCCAGACCAACGGGCAAATGGAGAGGGTCAACCAGATCCTGGGCAACTATCTACGTCATTTTGTCTCAGCTTGCCAAGACAACCTACTTCCATTGGCAGAGTTTTCTTACAATCATCTGGACTCGAGTTCCACAGGCAAGTCACCCTTCTATGTGGTCTATGGGCGTCACCCTTGTCCTCCTCTGCCTCTCTCTCCATCCTCCGAGGTTCCAGCCATGGAGGAATTGTTGTCTGACTTGCAGTCGATCTGGGAACAGACAGTCTTTGCGCAAGGCATCTGACCGCATGAAGGACCAGGCGGATAAGAAAAGGAGACCTGCCACAAATTTTCTTCCTGGTGACAAAGTCTGGCTCTCGATGTCCGACTCAAGATTCCCAGCTACAAGTTGGGTCCTCGATTCCTCGGCCCTTTCTCGGTGCTAAAACGCATCAACCCAGACATCTACAAACTCCGTCTACCCCCTACTATGCGGATCCCGAATGCCTTCCATGTTTCTCTCTTAAAGCCTGGGGTCCTCAACCAATTCTCCAATAAATCTTCGTTCTCTGCTCCACAAGCCGTCTCAGACAACATCTACATTGTTAAAGACATTCTGGCAATGAAAACTGTTAGAGGAAGGCGTTTCTTCCTAGTGGACTAGAGAGGTTTTGGTCCTGAGGAGAGATCCCGGGAACCCGAGTCTAATATCCTGGATCGGGACCTTCTCAAGGGGTTCTTGCAGACTAGAAAGAGGGGGAGGCCAAAGGGGGGTACTGTCAGGGCTGCGGCGGCGTCCCACGCTCCGGACCGCCGCCGCACCCCCTCACCTTGTCCTGCAGCCGCCGGTGTCCACATGCAGGGACCCGGCGCTGCTGCCACTTCGGCCCCTGGGGGCGCCTCACTTCGCCCCTCTCCTTTCTGTCGCTGTGCCGGCCAGCGAGCGCGTCCCCACCTCCTAGGGTGCATGCGCCGGCTGTCTCAGAGTTAAAGGGGCAGTCCGTCCCTAATTGGTTCCTGCTCACACACTCTCCTATAAATTCCAGCCCTGCCCCACCACAGGTGTTGGAGCCTCTACATGCTTCCCATAGCGTTTGGCCCAGCTCCCTGTAGTTCCTGACCTCAGTCCTTGTTCCTGGTTCCTGTCCCGGTCCCTAGCCCCTGTCCGCTGCTTAACCCATTGTTCCTGAGTACTGCCTGCCACCTGCGGTTACGCCTACAGACCTCTGCCTGCACCATCTTCTGCCTACTGCTCCTGCCACGCCTCGCCTGCTGTCACTAGCGACCAAGCCAGGGGTAGCGACCTGGGGGTCGCCTGCCGCAGCAAGTCCTTCATGCTTTGCGGCGGGCTCTGGTGAAAACCAGCGGCCTCTTAGACTCCACTCCCTGGTGCGGTTAGTGCCATTGTTAGTGACGGTTCAGTGGATCCACAACTCCAGGCGTTACACACGTCTTTAAAAGGACAGGGTAACGTAGTGACATCAAGGCCGAGAGGAAGCACACACGCCTCTCAAGCTGTCGCTGTTTACTTATCCTTGTCCTTGTAACCTGTTGTGCACTGAAATAAAGTGCTTGATATTCAAGGACTGTTGAGTACACCTCATCTTTAACTACTTGCTGGAGGCTATTTTTAGAAAGTCATGTCCGCATAAAAATAGGACATACACTTATACGGTGTGAAATTGTGGAACTGAGTTGCCCATAGAAGTCAATAGGTTTTTAAAAAATGTGAATGGCAGATACCATCTGTATGCTGTCCATATTTGCAGACCATTTCCCTGGCAAACCCTTGAATCAGGGTTGAGACAGACTTGGGAAATAATTCCAATTATCCCATTTTTATTTAAGCACACTTCATTTTTTGCGGACGAGCAAATACAGATTCAATAAAGATGTTTTGGGTTTTTTTTGCAGATCAAGAAAGAAAAATGCAGAGCATGGATGGATCCGCATTTGTTCAGTCAACAAAGCACTTATGGTGATGTGAAGGAGGGCCAAGACTTCTGTAAAACATGACGCTTTTTTTCTGGTGTTTTATCACATTTTTTAATAGAATTTATGTCTTTCTTTCATCATGGGATTCCATGATTTCTGTTGAAGAATTGATGGGAAAACCCCAGAAAAATTGCCAATATGCAGATACCCATTTTTCTTCCCCTATCTGTCCATGGGAGGAGGAACAACACTGCTAGAAAAAAAGGGATATTACAGAGAATCAGGGCATAGTTAAATAGAAAAAAACTATATATACTTCCCCCCACAGCCACTATCGCTGTGTCAGCCCCCCACCATGTTGTACTGTGTACTTTATTGTGCCTGTGTCACACAAGGACCTTCTTCTTTGTGCCTGTGTCACACCTCACTGTCTGAGCAGTAGGGACCAACATGGACGTAATGGGAGCACTTAGGGAGCTAAGGGTGTAAGTATAGTCAGCACAGTTAAATAGAAACTAATCTTCAGAATACCCTTAAAAGACAAATAAGCAGAGAACTAATACATACATAGCAAGTCCTATACTTACCTAAAATAGAAATGTGTAATCGACACAAGTAAAGAGCATTTCAGTACATGTTATATTATACTGTTCTGTAGAGAGACGCTACTGGACAACCACTCAGTATTGCTGGAGTTTTACTACTGAAATGCTAATGCTGAATGGCTGAATCATTCAACCAATTGCATGTGTTAAATGTAGTTTCATATTACCATGGCCCAGGAATTAATGTTGTACTGTATGTAGAAAATATTGTATCCTGAGGCCATTGTAACGTGAGTGAGCTCTGTATAGAACAGAACCAGACTTGTGAATTTCACAATACCCAATTTATACACTTCATTTTACCAATTATCTAGATCAATTCAACATTTAGATCTGCTAGAGAACAGGTGACAAAACATTGAGACATTTACCTGTGCTTTGCCTAATCCAGCTACTTCAATCATGTTGAATATCTCTACTTTGTTAGTATATTATTAAGTGCAGATATTTATTTTTGCTATTTTGTCAAGGTGCTTGCCTTTTTGACAGGATGGTTGCTGAATTTTTATGTCTGCTTTTCTAGCTGTAACAGGCCTCTGGAGACCTATGAGAAGGAAAAGCACACATTTTTTATGCCTTTATAGTGCACATGGCTACAGCTGTTAAAAGTACTACTATTTATGTTGGCTATACAGTTTATGTTGGCTCAACTACTTCTTTATGGTTCAGAGTGAGTTATTCACATTTTATTAAACAGCCAGAGCCCAACTATTAAATATATGAGGCATGCTTGAACATTCTGTGAGTCTTGCAGTACTATTGTAGAACTATATAAAGCTTAAGGAGAGTCCAGGAAGAAAATGGGATGATCTTCCAAGTGCTGCCACATTCATTACAGAAAATTGGAAAGATTATATAATAATACCCTTACAATTAAAACATACTTTACCAATGAACATGAGAACAGAAAAGTGAGAATCTAGTGGATGTATCATTTGGGAGTTTATTACATGAAGCTCTCTAATTCCATCCTGACATTGTCCATTATGAGTGCAGTGATCTTCTTCTTCAATCAGCTTATTAATGCAATTTACAATTAATTCATGGTTTCTGGATGTCATTGGCTACCTCCCGAAACCATCCTCTGTGGAAGTGTCCTCACAATAAAATATGAAACATGATAACAATTAGCAATGAATATTATTGCAATGATCATAAATATGAAATCACCTTTCACAAATGGTGAAGGTTCTCCTAAATGGCTGCTAAATACCTATCAAGACATGGAGCCCACATGACTTGACTCACAAAATAGAACAAGCATTCAATTGAAATAATGAAAAAATAACACTTCTGTGCCCAGATAGCACTGTTTGTGTGAACAGTGAGGGCTGAAGGGTGGGACCTAGGAAAGATTTCCTTTGGTGGATCCAAGATACTTCAGTCCAATACTGACTGCATAAGCCCTTTAGGACATAGGCAATTTTTAATTTTACATTATTTTCTAAGCATAAAATGCTTAAAATTGCCCTATTCTGACCCCTGTAACTTTTTGTTTTATTTTTCATCTACCTGGCTTTTTAGGCTTATTTTGCATTTGTGATTTGTAGTTTTCAATGTTTGCTTTTAGGAACAGACAGGGGTCATCATGAGCATATAGACTGACTGCAGCAACGCAGTATAAACTGAAGCAAGCTATGGTGCTCCACTTACGTACCTTCCGTGCTGCTCTATGATCCAGTGTGTTCCTACAAAACATTCTTTACCCCCAGGCTAAGAGTGTCACAGGCTCCGCACAGGCAGTTTCGCTCTCTGGCTGATGCTGTATCTTTAGGTCGGCCTCTGCTGTCAATCATTCTGGAGGAGGTGGGAAGCGGCCTGAAGATACAACATTGGCCAGAGAGCAGGGCGGGCACAGACAGCATAACAGACACACTTTTATGACACTGTCAGCCCAGGGATAAAAAACATTGTGTTGGAACACACCAGATCATAGAGCATGGACTTGTGTGTCCATCACCCTGTTGCCTGTTCACCAGCTGTCCTTCCTTGGAACACATTTGATAGGTACTAACCACTGCATACTGGGAACATCCCAAAAGACCTGCTTATTTGCTCAGATCTTTGTACTTACTTATTTTTCCTGTTTTCACTGCAATAATGAAAATGACTGTTTTCATTTGCTCCCTAATTTATTTCACCTATTGAAAGGTGCTATTATCATATAATGATCAATGTTATGCACTTCATCTGCCAGTGGTTTTAATGTTATGGCTGATTAGTGTATGCGCTTGATCATACACACAAAAATAGCACAAAATGAAAGCCCAAATCTGGTGTAAATGTACAATATTCAAATACTACACATCTCATTAAATGGAGCAAGTTTTAGTTTTATATTTCATATTTAAAATGAAAATGTAAAAAGGTCTTCGCTTTCAGAAGGAAAACTGTAGAAAGTGTGACATATAAAGTATAACTCAGCGTGGCTCAAAATGAGAGTGTACGAAAGCTTTTATTTCAGACAGTTTTTGATCTGCCTCTTGACATCAGCACTTAATAGCAGAAATAAATGTGGAAAACAGCAAGAAGCCTCCAGGCTCAATGGACCAGGTTTACACTGTGGTAGCAGACGCCTGTTTGAATTAATCTTTATGTTCTGTGATCTCTGAGCAACATATGCATGCAGGATCGGCAGAGACACACTGTTCTTTTATTGGAGGCCTGAGCTTTTTGGATGAGAGAATAAATGAAGATATATATATATATATATATATATATATATATATATATATGTAGTTTAGACTGATATACTTAATCCATTTTTACTAAACAGATTAATAAGTTGGTTAAATAAAAACACACTAATGTGAGTATGATAAAAATCACAACTGAGGGAAAAAAAACTTTAAAGGGGAACTAACAGCAGGTTAGAAGCACCTAACCTACAGGCATGTCCCTATAGCACAGGGGGCACTTTGGATTAAGTTAATTTTCTTACCTTTTTCCTCGGCACTATCTTCTTGTACTTTGTAGTTTTATTAAATATGTAAATAAGGTGGTTTGGTGCACTGGGGACGGGGCTACTACCCTCAGTGCACCAACCTACCTTGGCCGGCCCACTCCTCCTAATGATGAGCGCAGTGATGAGTGTTGGAGCAATGTCACTGCGGAGCATAGCCCCAATATTTATTAGAAGGGGCGGGCAGGCTGGCCAGGGGATGATCAGTGCACTGAGGGTGGTAGTCCTGCCCCCAGTGCACCAAGCACCTCATTACCATATGGATTATACTACAAAAATGGCACTGAAGTGAAGGTAAAAAACTTACCTTCATCCTCAGTGCCCTGTGCGCTATAGGGACAGATGTAGGTTAGATGTTTCTCTTTAAGCATTGCGATATCTGAGCATTAGACTTACCCCTTCTGCATTGCTACTTTTTACGATTGCTGTTTCAATTTAACTTGGGTCAGCTCCAATCTCTACCTTTAGGCACAAATATTTGTGAGTAGCAACTGCTACATAGAAATTTTATGCACCCCCACCCCTGCTATGTGGAAGGAGTAATAATAATAATAATAGTAATAATATTTATTTGTATAGGTTAAAAGATTTTGCGGCGCTTTTTTGCACAATATAGGGGTTACATTACATACATTGCAGAATTAAATAATTAAACAAAATAAAAATACAAAAGGAGTGAGGGACCTTGTCACAAGAGCTTACAGATTAGGAGGACTGCGGGCGACACAGGAGGCAGTAAGTGCTTTATTTTCTTATGGTTTAGCTATTGTACAAAGAATCAGAAAGTGCTGGGTGAGCCACTACAGGTATAAAGTGACTGGTACTGTTGGAGTTAGGGCCTGTTCACACTACGGAAATCAGGCACAGTTTCCGCGCAGACATGTCAATTCTTTGAGAAGAGAGGGCACATGGAGGTGCGCAAGGCACCTTATTGAAACAGATAGCAGACGGGATTTCGTGTGGAGTCCGCGGGCAGGGGTTCCGCTTGGAATCTCCGCCTGATTTCCATATTGTGAACGGGCTCATAAAAGGTGAGGGGACAGCAGAAGGGGAGACAAGTTTAGGGAATGTAAGTGTATGTATCATTTTAACCTCTTAATTTTATGTCCTAGAGGGGTCCTCTCAACTTGCAAAGTTATCCTCTATCCTCAGGATTTCAGGATCAAGGTTACTATATAATTCAATGTGAGTTGGGGGGTTCAGATGCTGACACTTCCCAGAATGTGCATGCCGATCATCGTTCCATTCATTCTCTATAAGAGTGGGCATAGATAGCTGATTAAAGTGTTTGACAGGAGACTTGTTACCTGTTCTCAAAAATGGGGGTCACCAGCAGTCAGGTTATGTGTCCTGTTCAGGGCTATGGATGTTATACACTGGATTAACTTACTCAGAAAAACTTTGAGGGTGCGTTTACACGTATAGGATCTGCAGCAGATTTGATAGCACAGATCTGAATCTGCAGCAGATTTGATGACCCAGATTTGATTTGCTTTGAATCTGCAACTTCAAATCTGCGCCATCAAATCTGCTGCAGATCCTGTACGTTTGCATATTTCTATTGCATAATATGACTTTGCCCTAGAATTTTCCTTTAAGTCAGACTTCTAGGAACACCACCAAAGAATAAAGAGCCTGCAGCCATTCATACACCCTTTAGTTTAAGATGTATCCCACTTTGAAAACAAGTTGCTGTACAAATAACAAATAAGTAAATGTTAGTAGCGATGGTCAAGTGAAAAAAATCTATCAAATAGAATATCATGTGATTTGATTGATTTCAGCTCGTGAATAGTCAGTAAAGAGAAGTTTTTCTCAGCCACCACTTGAGAGCCTTTGTGCTTTTTTGTGTGTCCTTCTACTCAGCCACCAGACATGTGCGGCTGAAACTACAGTTGTGGGAAAAATAGACATGGGGCCGGATTCCGAACATGCGGGCGAACCGTGAACATACGCCCGTAGTACAGTTATGCTTCCTAGCTTGTTTCGAAGCGGTCTGAAACAGGTAATTTACCTGGAAATCTTCGCCCAGCCCCGTAAACCACACAGAACCTTTTTAATCTAAAAATCAAGTTCAATTTGGCTGAAATAAGTACTTCGTACGGGACCGCATGGAAATCCACGGCCTTGAGTTGGAACAGTTCCGTCCGCAAACAATGGTCATTTTTCACGGCGCCGTGCACGATCCGGCCTTATACGTAGTGTGCATTGTGCGGCCGGAAATCGTATACTTCCAACCTCAAAACTACGGGCGTATATTTGCGGTTCGCACTACGGCCGGAAATATACGTAGTGTGAACATAGCCTTAAGCTGAAATGCACATTGTGGTCATGATACAATGACAATTTATAGAACCGTATCCCCATTAGTTAATAATGATAATTTCTTCTATTTATTTGTATTATTTTTAAAGCTAGACTATGCCTCTGGGTAAATGTAGATCAAGTGTTGATGACTTTCACATCTCAAACCAAAAGGTGGAAGACACAGCTGGCAGACCAGGTAGTATATTACCAAGGCAACCAAATGAGCTGGAAAGGAGTTTTGCAGGATAGGCTGTGAGCGCAGCACAGTTGCCTTGGAAACTATGCCACCAGATATCTGTGTCTTGCCAGCAACTTGGAGGTACCTATAATTATTAGACTTTTTTGGAGGGGTGTCAAGTAATTAAAGAGTCCATTTTAGTGATTTTACAATGATAAAAAATAGTAAACAAGAAAAAGTAGAAAAATAAAAAATGTAGAAGATGACCATTAGCTTTTTAGACAAAAGACATACAGGTTATCATATTCGGTGTACTTCTTGAATTGCTATGCTTACCATTTGACTCCCTAAACTCTGTGTATCATTTGCTTTTTTGATTTTTTTCTTTGTAGCTTGCACTCTTTTCTAAGCAGGCACGCTAAGTGACAGTATCATGTGTAAGAGACTGGTTAGAAAAACAAAGAAAACAATAGGATAGCCATTTTATGATTCACCATAATTGGTCTGGGACACCTCAATTTTAGCAATATATTATTGGTTCTGGCAGATGCTATCAAAATCACAGCATGAGTAACTTCCACTCATCTCTCCAAATAACAGATAATCTGCCTAAAATGAGGGATCTAATTATAGCCCATGAAGAGAGACAAGATTTTCTATACCTATACTCTTTACCAGTTTTCTCATTCTTGTAGTAGCTGTGCAGTTATGTACTACCAATATAAACCACTCATATTCCTATAGAACACTCTCTGTATTAAACACAGATTGCACTTCCCGATCCAGGGTTGCAATTCATCATACAAGCGTCCATAAAAACAAAGCATATAAATGAAGACACCAGGGACCAGTTTCAGCAGTCACAATATGGTGTTCTCATCAGCAGCTCATCCACAGAATTGCACCTCCACCCCGCTGTGTTTACCCTCATGTATATTTCAGGCTCCCCTCCCTCCAGCTCAGTAAACACATATGAGGGGAATAGATTTTGAGACACCAGGCTTACACCAGTAAAGCACACTTCAGTCTAAAAATAATGTCTTGTTCTAAGTGAGCAATACAACTACATGCTACATCAGCCTTTACCTATAAAACCCCAGAATCCAACTGGTATCCAACTTATCAGAACTATGAAAGCAGACCATGAATTTCAAAAGGCAAACTTCTGTTTGGTCATATGTCACAGTGTCTCCCAGGTGTTATCTTCATATCGGTGATAAAACAAATGTTGCTGTGGATGAGAGGTCCTTTTACACGGACTGGGGCCGTGCATGGATGCAAGCGAGCTGCGTCTTGACTTTTACACAGGAAGATGTGCGGCTGACAGCAATAAACTTTACCGCCTGCACAAGAGATACCATCAGCCGTTGAGTGAGCATTTTCACACTCCTCAGCTGATCGCTGACAACTTTACATAGGCCAATTATAAGCCACAGGAGTGTTCCCAGCTATGTTCATTGCCAATAATCAGCCTGTGTAAAAGGGCCTTAAGGCCTCCTAGTATTAGATTATCTTGACATCATTATTTACATTATTATTGTTGCTATAATTATTATTATTATTAATATTTATTTATAAAGCGCCCTTAATTCCAAAGCGCTATACAAGCGATAGGGGTAACAAACAGGAACAATACAAGATCAAAAATACATTACATGAAAGCAAATGGAAGACTGGTACATGAGCAAAGAGGAACATTGGAGGCCTCCTGACTAGTCTCCAATGATAGATATGCTTGTTGTAGAAATGGATCCAGCCTTCTAGTGCCATGTGGAGCTGGGAACTGGGCTATGACCAAGAGCAACATTTTTAAGTTTTTCTATGCATACTTTGGTGTTCTCCCCCCCTCCAAGAATATACTTAAAGGTTTATAGCTTCCCATGACATTGACCCTAGTATGAGGGTATATTATAGAAAATTAGATGGGGGTATTCTTTGTACAGCACTGCAGAATAAGTTACACTATATAAGGAACTAAAAATCCACAAATAAACTGAGCCTGCTGAATATCAACATTCCAGACAAGAGTTCAGAAATATATATTACAGTATATTACATTGATGTTGCATATATACAGTAAAACCTGTTCTTTATCTCATTAAAGTATTGTATTGCAATTAAACCACATATATGTAAGTAACACAATGGCCCAGATTTATCAATTTGTCAGGTCAAAAACTGTCTGGTTTTCCAAGAGCAACCAAACACAGCGTAGCTTTCATTTTGCCAGAGCTTGTTAGGAAATATAAGCTGGGTTGTGATTAATTGCCCTGGGAAAAGCAGTTGTTGTCCTCAGACAGATTGATAAATCTGGGTCAATATGCACATGCTGCTAATTTTATCCAGGAGATCAGTCCCTTGTATTGGCATTTAAAATATAACTAAAGCTCCAGGCAGCATCTGAGTTTTCAGGTTTCCCCCCATCATTCTGTACTCAGTACCCCATAATAAATGTGAAAACAGAATTTTATTTTTTGTTTGCATATGTATTAGGAAAAACTAGGTTCACATGGGCATAAGTATTCAGACTTTGCCACGACACTTGGAATTTAGCTCTGGGGCCTCCCATTTGTCTTGATCATCTTTGAGATGCTTCTTTTGATTGGAGTTACCTGTGGTAAATTCAGGTCATTGGACATTGAATATGGTAAGACACATCCCTGTCTATATATGGTCTTATAGATGACAATGCATATCAGAGCAAAAAAACAAGCCATGAGGTGGAAAGAACTGCCTGTAGAGTTCACTGCCTGTGGTGCACTGAACCTGGAGGCACTGCAATACCAGGTCAATGCCTGGAGAGGACAGAGCAAGCTTCCCCTCTATCTCCCTATTCTAAAAATCCATTTAATATATGGTCCCCAGATAGGGGACGTATCAGATATTAAACTGATAAGAACAGATAGTACACTTGATCTTAGCCAAAAGGCCGAGAAGAGATGGACTCCATACTACTTAAATGTAAGAAGACTGGAACAAACAAGACTCTTCCTAGAGCAGACCACCCTACCAAGGTAATCGGGCGAGAAGGGCCTTTTTAAGACAGGTGACCAAGAACCCAATGGTCACTCTGCCTGAGCTCCAGAGATCCGTTGAGCAGATAGGAAAAACTTCCAGAAGATCAACCATCACTGCAGGACTCTACTAATCTAGGCTTTATGGCGGACTGACCAGAAACGAGCCTCTCATTAAAGGACACAAGAAAGCCTGTCTGAAGTTTGCATGAAACAAAGATGACATTTTTGCCCTCATCTCTAAGCATTATGTCAGGAGGAATCCTGGCACTGCTCATCACCTGCCAATCCTATGCCAACCATAAAGCATGGTGATGGCTGCATCATGCTGTGGGGTATTTTTCAGCAGCTGGTATAGGGTGACTGGTCAGCTTTGAAGAAAAGCTTAAAGTGACTCTGTACCCACAATCTGCCCACCCTTAAACCACTTGTACCTTCGGATAGCTGCTTTTAATCCAAAATCTGTCCTGGGGTCCGTTTGGCAGGTGATGCAGTTATTGTCCTTAAAAAACAACTTTTAAACTTGAAGCCCCGTGCCCAACAGCCAGGGCTTAGAGTATCTGGGCCCTAACTTTGCATCACTCCTCCGTCCCTCTTCCCCGCCCTCTTCATCATTAGGAATGCCACTGGAACATTTTCTCCTGTCTGAACATTGCACAGGTGCCTTAATGATCCAGCCCATGTTCAGTATTCACACAGCTGATAAATAGGAGACAATCTGCCTGGAGCATTCCTAATGATGAGGAGGGCGGGGAGGAGGGAAAGAGAGATTGTACCAGCCTAATGCATACATAATCTAGGCCACGGCCGTTGGGCACGGGGCTGCCAGTTTAAAAGTTGTTTTTTAGGACAATAACTGCATCTCCTGTCGAACAGACCCCAGGACAGATTTTGGATTAAAAGCAGCTATCCGAAGGTACGCCGTTTGGTGGGGTCAGATTGTGGGTACAGAGTCGCTTTTATTATGCAAAGTACGGATTTATTCCTAATTAAATCCTTAGCTCTAGACCTCAGACTGAACAAACATTTACCTTTCCACAAGTCAATGACCCTAAGCACACTTCCAATGTCCTCGAGTGGCTTAGGGACAACTTTGTAAATGTCCTTAAGTGACCCAGAGCCCTGAACAATCAAACATCTTTAGAGAGACCTGAAAATGGCTGTCCACCTATTATCCCCATTTAACCTGACAGAGCTTTAGAGGATCTGCAGAGAACAATGGCAGAAAAGACCTAAATTTAGATGTGCAAACATTGTGGCATCATACCCAAGTAGACTGGAGGCTGTAATGGCTGCCAAAGGTGCTTCAATTAAGTACTGAGGATAGGGTCTAAATACTTTTATTTTAAACTGCAGAGTTCAGTATAAGGGTATGTTCACACTATGTAATTTGCGCTGATAACTTACAGCAGATTCCGTCGCTCTTTGTCGTCCGTCGCCCACCCAAAGAATTGTCATGTCAATTCTTTGCGTGAATGGCGGAATCGGCCTAATCACAGAATGGAGCCTATGGGATGGGCAGAACTCCAAGCAGGAGCGCGCACAGGATGCGCTGGAAGTCATTGATGTGGATTCCCTAGTGTGCACATGCCCTTATGGGGAAAAACTTGACTTTTTATTTATTTTAGCACAAGGCTACAACATAACAAAATGGGGTAGGATTGTGTAGTGGCCATAGATTATGGTTATGAGACATAGATCTTGATGAAATGCATGTTTACAAATTGGAACGTTAGGAGGCTAATGGTATAGGGTATGGAGTTACACTTAATAGGGGAAGTATCGGAGAAAGCCTGTATGTGACAGTGAGAGGATATAAGCATGAGTAAAGACAAAAGCAGACAGAAATGTCCTCCTACAATCTGACCACAACTTTATTACTATAAAAACACTCACATGATAAACTTTGCAGGCCAAAATTTACTGCAAGATTTCCATCTCTGTGTCTGTGTAATACGTTTATAATATATAAAACCACGTGACTTTTTTCTGACTTGTTATTACATCTTTATCCCAATATCAGGCTGGGAAGCTAAAATCGAATGCTTACCATATTCTTCAGCTTCCTTCTCATCCAGTGTTACTCTGATACGTGTAATTCTCATAATGTATGGTAATGAGATGCAATTATCTTATTATTTTAATAATATTTATATATTTATTTCCTGGGAAACCATCTGAACTTGCAGGATGAGCTGGGGATAATCTGACTACATATACTACATATGGGTTGCCAGGTTACTATATCGCAGTGTACACAATGAGCCATTCATGACTATGTTACCCATCACACCATAACAAACCACTGATGTGCTGAACTCTGGAGCAAAGAAGGAGTTAATCAAATGCCTCAGCTAACACAGTGTGAAGTAAACCATCAAATATGGGCTGAAATAAACAGGCCATTGCTTCCACATTGCTGTGGCATTGTTCATCTGACCTTGCTGGACTCTCATTTGCCAACCATCCCCTTGTCTCCATAGTTACTGGATGTGAAGACCAGCTCCCTTGAGTCTCCTTGTAGAGTAACCATGGTGATTTGGAGAGCCGTGCCAGTGAAAGACATAGGACTTGACTGAAGGAGACGCGAGTCCTGATACAAGAGACTCAAAAAGGGCAGGAGGGTGCATAATATATACAAATAGAGAAACCGAACACCATAAATAAAAAACAATGGTGACAAAGGTGTCTTGGGTATTCAGGAGAAATCTCGGGCTTGTGGGAGTCAATTAATAATATCCAATATTATAAATGTAAAGATCATATTGCCTTGGAGATATCAAATAATAGCTAAGCACTGACAAATCATCAAATCTATCTAACTATCTATCTATCTATCTATCTCCTATCTATCTATCTATCTATCTATCTATCTATCTATCTATCTATCTATCTATCTATCTCCTATTATCTATCTATCTATCTATCTATCTATCTATCTATCTCCTATCTATCTATCTATCTATCTATCTATCTATCTATCTATCATCTATCTATCTATCTCCTATCTATCTATCTCCTATCTATCTATCTATCTATCTATCTATCTATCTATCATCTATCTATCATCTATCTATCTATCTCCTATCTATCTATCATCTATCTATCTATCTCCTATCTATCTATCATCTATCTATCTATCTCCTATCTATCCTATCTATCTATCTATCTATCTATCTATATATCATCTATCTATCTATCTCCTATCTATCCTATCTATCTATCTATATATCTATCTATCATCTATCTATCTATCTATCTAAAAAAAAACAAAATATTGCTGTAGCACTCCAATAAGGTGAAAAAAATATAAGGAGGTTTATTCAATCCATGAACAGGGTATGCTTATCTATCTATCTATCATATTTCTACCATTTCTATCTATTAGGAGAGATTTGAGTGCAGTAACCTGAGCTTGCTAGGTGCTGGATTAGCAGTGGGCTAGGTGTTGGGTGTACCGAGAAGCAGGGCCAGCTCCAGGTTTTTGTGGGCCCTTGGGTGACAGAGCCTGAGCGGGCCCCTCAGCTATCTACTATGCACCCATCATCCACACACATTCATTCGAGACACCACTAACATACACAAACACACATTACTGATACTGACACTGACTGACATTGACTAACTGACACTGACAGACACTGACAGACTGACACTGATAAACTCCGACACTGACACACAGCACTTAAAGCTTAGTCTTCTACCCCTTCCTCTCTGTTCAGCTGCTCTTCACACTGTAAGGTTGAGGACCTTCCAGTCATGTGATCAGGTCCTTCACCCTTTTTTTCTCTCTGTGCAGGTCCTTCTCCTGTGTCCTCTGATGTTCAGCACTCACAACAGTGAGCAGGCAGAACATTAAAACACCAGGCCCCTCTCCCTCTCTGGGCCCCTAGAGGCACTGTGGGCCCCAGCACTTGCCCAGGTAAGTCCAGTGCTGACGCTGGCCCTGCCGAGTAGGCACTTATCATGGTGGGTATGCCCACCCTCGGGTATACTAACACAATTATTTGAATGTAAAACAGGTACAGGTGTGAAGATGAAGTAAACACAGTGTCCAGTTCTTAAAAAGATTCAGATGTCAGAAAGTTTAGGCTGTTCTATCTCAGGGTAGCATAAAATAGTTACAGAAAAGCTGATCAGAATGATCTATCACTTACATTGTTCTGTGCAGCTGATTTTGAGATATCCTCCTGACTCACATGGACAATAAATAGTCCTCTCCATTATGTGCATGAGCCCAGTAGTCCTGGATATTCATGAGAAGCAGAAAACTCTGCCCACCAGCTGCTGATTGGCAGTTATCTATCCATGCTTTAGATAGGCAGTCACCTGTCAATCAGAAGCTGCAGGGTGGGGGGAGGGGTGTGACAAGAATACTATTCTCCTGCATATTAATAGAACGGCTAAACAAAATAAAATAAGTAGAAACCCCAATCTGCTCAGCATTTCTGTCACTAGTTTATACTGGCCTCATTTAAGGCAGCATAAACAAGTGACTGATTCCCTTTAAGCGAGTGAACAGTTTACTGTAAACTTTAGTGCAATGCAAAATTAATACTTGGCAATAAAGGTGCAGTGTAAAAGAATAATAATCCTTCTCTTTGTGGACAACACAAATACCTTAAAGGGGTTGTCCGGGATATTTTAATAAACTAGCATTGCATTGACCTCTGGGTGTTGCATATTCTAGAAACACTTTTATTTTTTATTTAGAGCACTTCAGGCTCAGTCACATGACCACTCTGCCTGTGTTTTCTTTACTTCCTGTGATGTCATGTTCCCTTTCTGTTTTCTGTTCCTGCCAGTGTAGGAACAGTGAGTCATCAGGTGGGTGGGGTTATGCCTCCACATTTCTTTAGCCACACCCCTAACATGTAACATCTGAGCCCAGAAGAAACTGCAGCAGTGAGGACAGCATGACAGACTACAATCTCTGTACAGCACTGCAGCATAGGTTGGAGCTATAAACTGTAAATAAAGGAACTATGGGGGATGATTTATCAACAAGGAAGCAGTTGCCCATAGCAACCAGTCAGATTCTTGGATTCATTTTTCAAGGCCTTTTTAAAAATGAAAGAAGCAATCTGATTGCTATGGGTAACTACTCCCATGCACAGACTGTGATATATCTCCCTCTATAATGTTATTATTTGAACAGCACCCGTCCGTTATAGGAATGGGTGAGGCCTGACTGTATGAGGGGGTCCCTCCATGCGCTCCCTAGCTGGGATCGTATGGGCCACCAGGAAGGGGTTAATAGCTCCCTCAATGTTCCACCTCTGTTCCCCTCCCCCTTTGGGATAACTGGGCTGTTAGGAGGCCAATAACTGTTAGCCCCGGGTTTTTTGGGCCAATCAATGGGTTTGTGGGCAGATCTCCCCTCCCCCCTATATAACACCTAGCTGGCCCGCGCTTTCTCACTGACCTGCCTTCTCTGGAGCGGTTTGAGAAGCGGTCTGCGTCCATGGCATCGGCTGATGAGGATCTGCGTGCTGCGCTTCAGGCGCGTGCCGCCTCGGAGGGTGAGGGCTGGCTCAGCCGCTTTCTGGCTGGGTTCAACCCCCCTCCGGTTAGCTGTGAGCAGAGCGGAATGGAGCGGCGGTCCGCGAGGCGATCCCGTGCTCCTGTGCGCCTGAGTCCCAGCCCCCAGCTTCCGGTTTCCGGCGGGTCACGTGGCAGGCGGAGGAGAGGAGTCTCGGCAGCGTCTTCCCCTGCGGCCCGGTCAGCGTCTCAGCAGCGTGCCGAAACGGATCCCCGGCCGGCGCTTTCCCAAGCCCCTGAGTCACAGCTAGAAGGGGACACCTCCGGAGGTTTGTCACTCACGGCAGTTCACAGCCTGGCGCCGTGTGAGGCCCCAGGTTCTGCCGTAGCCTCAGCCACTATTGTGGAGAGAGGGGCTGCTTCTTTTCTACAGCCCATCAGGCCCGTGTTATTTAGTACCCCAGCTGCGGTGCCAGTTAGACTTCCCTGGTATAGAATGGGGAGCCAGGCCAGTATTTCTTCGGGGGAAGCCCCCCTCCCGTCAGCCCAGCCCACACAAATGGAGGAAGCATCTAGAATGTCCCAGGCGGAGGTAGCACCCCCTCCATCATCTAGTGCAGGGCCTGCACCGCAGGGTATGGGGCAGCCCTTAGGGCAAACCTTCCCTGCTGGCATCGATAATGGGGCAGGACCCTCATGTGCTGTTCCCCCGGCCGGGGTAGCATTGCCGCGCGCTAGCACGTCCCGCCATCGCTCCCGCTCCCGTCGCCCCAGACGCAGCCGCAGTAGATCTGGATCATCGTCTGCATCCCAGGATTATCGGCGCCACTGTCGCCGCAGATCAGCTGGTTCTTACCATCGCCGCTCCAGTCGTCGATCCAGGGTGTCCGGTAGTTCCAGACGTTCTAGATCCTCCCGCTGGCGTTCCCCGTCTTCTTCGGAGGTTTCCAGCGCCTCTGAAACGTCTGCCCGGCCCCAGAGGGATCACCGTGGACGCAGGGCGCCTTCTCCTCCTAGGTTCCCTGCTTTGCCTGCAACGTTTCCGGTGGAAGCCCCGATTCCGGATCCGACTCTCCGGTCGGTACCTCAGCGTTCTCCTCAGGGGGTTCCGAACGCGTCAGGAAGCGGTGAGTTTAATTTCACAGGGGCCTGGGGTAGCGGTGGTTCCAAGGAATCCGATGTGGTGTCAGTTTTACAGTCTATATTGGGTAGGTTGCCAGCGGCAGCAATGGTGCCCCCTTCAGGGTCACCAGTAATTAAGGCCCCCCCTCCCCTGGCGGGCTTACACAAGGATTCCTTTTTCTGTGGAATCAGCCCGCTGGGTACGCACCTTGATGTTGAAACGAGGGAAAAAATTTGGAGCAATCAGTATGTTGATATATGGTCCTTGGTGTCTGTAGATCAACATACTGTTGACAAGGAGAGGCGTCCTTATTCGGACAGCAACGTAAAATTTACTGACAGAAAGCCTCGGGTGGCTAAGACCTTGAACAATTGGGTTCAGGCGTTCTCAGTCCTTGGTTGCGTTATGGGTCAAAAACACCCGGAGCGTTGCTCCGAGCTTTTTGTATATTTTGATAGTATATACAATGCATACAAGTCTCACGGAGGCTCTGCCTGGTGGCGGTATGACGAGGACTTCCGTAGGCGTCTGGCGCTCCAGCCGGACATCGGTTGGGGAGTTAGGGCCACGGATGTCTGGCTGAGGTTAATGATGACCCCCAGAACGGCCCCCTTTCTTGGCCCGGCCACTGCCCAGGGAGCGCCTTCAACTTCAGGCGCAGTGGCCGTGCGGAGACCGGGCGCCTGCTGGCTCTTCAACGAGGGTCACTGCAAATTTGCCGGTATATGCAAGTACAGGCACGAGTGCTCCTCCTGCGGCGGTGCTCATGCGGTCGTACGATGCCCCCGACCCGCAGGTAAGCCTGCCGCAAAAAACCCTGCGGCCGAAGCCAAGGACGCCAGTGAACGTTCTCGCGATGCGCCCTTGGCTAGAAATATACCCCAATGAGAGCGAAGCAGCGATAGTTCTTCAAGGCTTCACTGAAGGTTTTTTCATTCCGTTTCTGTTTTCCAGTTTGCCTCAGTTTTCGAGCAATCTCAGGTCGGCGCGTGAGCACCCTCAGGTTATGAGAGAGAAGATTGCGAAGGAAGTTGCGCTGGGGCGTATTGCTGGCCCCTTCGATGCCATCCCTTTCGATAACCTGCGGGTGTCGCCGCTTGGTGTTGTTCCGAAACGAGAGGAAGGTAAGTTCAGACTCATTCATCATCTTTCGCACCCTAAAGGGACGTCGGTAAACGACGGTATACCGGAAGATGATGTTTCAGTCTCTTACGTTTCGTTTGACAGAGCGGTTATGCTGGTGAGGAAGGCAGGCCCGGGTGCCCTCATGGCCAAATCGGACGTGGAAGCGGCTTTCCGATTGCTCCCCGTTCACCGCGAGTGTCACCATTTGTTAGGTTTTCAGCTGGACGGTTTTTTCTATTATGACATGTGCCTGCCTATGGGCTGTTCCATATCGTGCCGCTACTTTGAGGTTTTCAGCTCCTTCTTGGAGTGGGTGGTGCGATACGAGATAGGATCAAATGCGGTTCTGCACTATTTAGACGATTTTCTGTTTGTGGGTCCTCATGGGGATCATTCTTGTTTGCATTTGTTAACCACTTTTCAGTTTTTCATGGACAAGTTCGGGGTACCGTTGTCCGAGGACAAGACCGAGGGCCCTTCCACTCGGCTAACCTTCCTGGGTATCGAGATAGACACGGTGGAGATGGTTTTCCGCCTTCCTAGCGACAAGCTGGAGAAAATGTGTAGCTTAATTCAAGGTTTTTTGGCTGTGAACAAAGTCACTCTCAGGCAAGTGCAGTCGTTGTTGGGCAACCTAGTTTTCGCTTGCCGAGGCATGCCCATGGGGCGCATTTTTTCCAGACGCCTGGCCATGTCCACTAGAGGGGCAAAGTGCCCGGGGCATAGAATACGCCTTACAGGCGTTATCAAGGCTGACCTCCGGATCTGGCTCCAATTTTTGTCCCACTACAACGGACGTACCTGCCTGATGAGTGAACGCATGACGAACCAGGAGTTAGCTTTCTTTACGGATGCAGCTGGTTCCGTTGGCTTCGGGGCCATATTTGGCAATGAGTGGTGTGCGGCAGAGTGGCCGGCGGCCTGGGGGGCCCGGGGTCTCTGCGGCAACCTTACGCTTCTTGAGCTGTTTCCTATAGTGGTTGCGGTGGAGATCTGGGGTCCTCAGCTTGCCAACCGTCACATTTGTTTCTGGTCCGACAACATGAGCGTTGTAATGTGTATTAATAATTTGTCTTCTTCTTCCACACCCGTGGTTAACCTGTTGAGACATCTGGTTCTTCGTTGTCTTGATTTTAACATTTATTTCAGGTCCAGTCACGTCCCGGGCGTGGATAACAGGGTTGCTGATGCTTTGTCTCGCTTTAATTGGCAGGAGTTCCGGAGTCTTTTGCCTATGGCGGCCGAAACGGGCAGAGAATGCCCAGAGCGTCTATGGAACTTGGTGGACCTGAAATGATGTCTTTGGTTGCAGCGTCGGTCTCTCCGGCCACATGGCAGCTGCATGGTAAGGCGTGGGAGGAGTGGGGTGCCTTGGTGGGCTCGAGGGATGTCGTCCACAACTCGAATAGTCGCCTGGAGGTCACAATGGAATTGTTGTTGCGCTTGCGGCAGAATGGCGCGTCGGGTTCAGTTGCGCAGCGGAGGCTAGCTGGAGTTTCCTTTTATTTCAAACTTCTAGGTTGGGAAGATGTCACGCGGGCGTTCTTAATCAGGCAAGCGTTGAAGGGATGGAAGAAAGAGAGGGTCTCTGCGGATGACCGTAGGCCGGTTTCTTACCAGTTGCTGGCTCGTTTAGTTGCTCATTGCCCTATTGCTTGCAGATCTCCTTATGAGACTGCCCTTCTGGCAGCGGCGTTTGGTCTAGCCTTTTTTGGGGCCCTTAGGGTGGGTGAGCTCCTTCCGCTGTCTAAGAACAAAGCTGGTGGGTTAATGGAGTCGGATGTGGTTATGGGAGATAGGGCGGTCAGGGTTCGGATCAGGAAGTCCAAGACCGACCAGCTTGGTCAGGGGGCCTGGCTGCCGTTATGGTCCATTGATGGTCAGGTGTGCCCGGTCAAGTTGGTGGGTGAATTTTTGCGAGTTAGGGTCCCGGGTACTCAGTTTTTGCTGCATGAGGATGGGACTCCCCTTACAGTTTACCAGTTTAGGTCTCTTTTTCGCACTTTGCTTAGGGGGTTGGGGCTCAGGGCACAGGATTACGGGACCCACTCATTTAGAATCGGGGCGGCCACGGAGGCAGCCAGGGCAGGCTTGTCTGAGGAAACGGTCAAGAGGATTGGCCGGTGGCGCTCCGGCTGCTATGCGCGATACGTTAGACCTGAGTTATTATAAGTACTAACTTTGTTTTCTTTTAGGGATCGTGCCTCCCTCGGTGTTTATAGTGGGCCATTCCTACATATTCCGGGCCGGTCAAAGGGCGGAGGTTCGTCCGGGAGGTCGGAGCCTTGGTTTTAGACACATCCGAGTGTCGTGGAGGGGGATCCGTGGATTGCGGTGGCAGCAGGTGCTCCCGGAAGTCATGGCCTTCGCGGCTGCAGCTACAGGCCCGGTCATTCTCGTAGTTCATGCTGGGGGCAATGACCTGTGTCATTGCAAAATAGGCGAGTTGGGGACGCTTATGCGGGCGGATATAGAGCGCATTGGTTCCTTATTCTCTGAATGCGTACTCGTATGGTCGGAGATTGTCCCTCGCTTGTTGTGGCACTATGCCAGAGATCCAGAGGCAGTGGAGAGATCTAGACAGACGCTTAACGCCCGTATGTCCAGGTTTGTCAGATCTAGGTCTGGAGTGGTCGTACGGCACCGCCAGCTAGAAGGGGGGGGTAGTGGGCTGTTGTCCGACGATGGAGTACACCTGACGGACATCGGGACGGACATATTTTTGTCGGGCCTTCAGGACGGAATTGAGCAGGCACTCTTCCTGTTGGGTGGTGGTCGGAGCCCTGTGTAGGCACAGAGCTCCTTCGTGGCGGGAAAAAAACCTGTTTGGCAGTTCTGGGGAATAGCTGTCGTACGTGTACGGTGGGAGTCCGCCGGTGGCACCCCGAGGCTACCCCTTAGGTTGTTGGGCACTCCAGTGCCCGTGGTTAGTAACGGTTATAAATGGTTAAATAAAAGCTGTGGCCGACCATCACCCAGCAAAGTAAGCACTGTGTCTGTCTTCATTTCTGGTGGCGTTAGAGTAAGTTGAGTTTTGACATGGAACTCTATACATACAAGAGAGTCCAGCAGCATCCACGGTTCAATTTCCAAATCTTTATTGGTGTCCAAGTCACATAGATACGACGTTTCGACCTCTGCTGAGGTCTTTGTCAAGTATATACTTGACAAAGACCTCAGCAGAGGTCGAAACGTCGTATCTATGTGACTTGGACACCAATAAAGATTTGGAAATTGAACCGTGGATGCTGCTGGACTCTCTTGTATGAACTGACTATACCCACTGGGGGTACGTGGGTGATCCAGCGTGCATTCAGCTAAGTATTACTAAAGGCAGCGAAAGGGACGATTGGTGCTGCAGGACTCACAGATATTGTACTGCATGGAACTCTATACAGTCTGAACAGCACCCGTCCGTTATAGGAATGGGTGAGGCCTGACTGTATGAGGGGGTCCCTCCATGCGCTCCCTAGCTGGGATCGTATGGGCCACCAGGAAGGGGTTAATAGCTCCCTCAATGTTCCACCTCTGTTCCCCTCCCCCTTTGGGATAACTGGGCTGTTAGGAGGCCAATAACTGTTAGCCCCGGGTTTTTTGGGCCAATCAATGGGTTTGTGGGCAGATCTCCCCTCCCCCCTATATAACACCTAGCTGGCCCGCGCTTTCTCACTGACCTGCCTTCTCTGGAGCGGTTTCCCACCCTCCCTCCCTGGAAATGTTTGTTACATATACTTTAAAAAAAAAAAAATATATATATACATAAAGGAATTTTGAGTTTACAAGTCACAGCAGCGGGAAAAAACCTGTTTGGCAGTTCTGGGGAATAGCTGTCGTACGTGTACGGTGGGAGTCCGCCGGTGGCACCCCGAGGCTACCCCTTAGGTTGTTGGGCACTCCAGTGCCCGTGGTTAGTAACGGTTATAAATGGTTAAATAAAAGCTGTGGCCGACCATCACCCAGCAAAGTAAGCACTGTGTCTGTCTTCATTTCTGGTGGCGTTAGAGTAAGTTGAGTTTTGACATGGAACTCTATACAGTCGTAGTGTAAAGATGTAGTGTTAGGGCAGTTCTGCTGCTGCTGATGATGATGATGATGATGCTGTGTGTAATATGGAGAGGAGAGATGCTGTTTCACTTCATGTCAGTCACCATTCTATCTCTTGCTGAGGTAAACATGTAACAGAATCCTGCCTAAACCGCACACACCTGTAGGATGGTACTGTAGTGTATGTGTAATCCAGGACTACAACTCCTATCATGTACATGTGTGCTGGGGTTTGTTGTCCTACAACAGATAAAAGTGTGAAAAAACTAGTTGATTTGATAGCATAAGTAATTGGCAGACACTGAGCCACCATGCTGCTCAAAGGACACTTGTAGTAATACAGACATTTCCCTGCCTATGGGTAAAGTGGGTGGAGCTAAATTCAGAAAGGAGGGGGTGAAGCTACAGGCTTGCAGAGCTGTGATGTCACTGCTGACCCCTGTGACCTGGAAGTTCTTTATGTAAACAAACACAAATCCAAAAAGCAGCAACAGAGGAGGAGGCCCTGTGACACAGAGGCGAGAAAAGGTTAGAGGAAACCACTCAGGGAAAGGGACAGATTACAAATTATTCACATTTCCAATAAGAAATAAATGTTGGACAACCCCTTTAAGCTGGGTGTTGAGGTATATAGGACAGTCTCTGTGTACTTGGGTTACTTAGTAAGTTAGTTTTGAGTTCGGTTAGGTTTAGACTTGACTTTTAAGGAAGACTATGGGGCTTCCAAAGGGGAACTTATCTAGGAAATAGCAGAACTTTGTCAGGGTGACTGGACTTGACAGAAGATACCCGTACTCACAGTTTAGAGAATATCACCTCTACACCAAGTGTAGTTAGCCACTCAAGATTTCCCTAGATGACCGAGCAGACATCAATGGAGTACTTTGGCCTAACTGTACTTTGCTCCACTGTACTGGAACGCCCTGACTTGATAAGAATAGATAGTCACCTCAGGCATAGGCGAAGGTTTATCCCTGTAGTGGTAGTTACCCCACCTTTGGCTTTAGCACTACATACTGGAACTTGAAAGTTGCTTTAGAAAAAAACAGCCTCCAGTCCAGTCCCTGGAGTAACTTCAGCAGGGACAGGCTCTTTGCTTTACTCTTTAGAGAAATACACTAACTAGATTAAGGTTATAGGGCTTCTCCTTACAGTTTATAGAACAATATAACTGTGATTGGCTAGGAACTCTCTTGAAGACACCAACTCTAGCCTGTTATAGGTGAGAAGCTTCTAGAAGATACATGGCCTGTGATAGGTGTAGAAGTGTGATGTACCCAGCTAAAGGATTAGACAACAGCGGCATACAGTAAATACACAGAAGAAACCAGAAACACATAGTTAAGCCTTCACATTATTTACATTCAGCTGTGCAAAACAATACAGTGCAACACATATACTTTAGTGACACCTAGTGGCAGAAGTATATAATGCAAGTGCTTCATCCAGAGCACACTTTACAATGGTACCTGATGACAGGTGTTCTAGAACAGTAGGGTCACACCCGCTCCGAGACACTATATGGGTACAAACACACTCGGCATATACGCTGCGTATTTACTGCTGCGATACGCAGCAGATATGAAGCAGATTAGATCTAAATAACAATACAGCATCAAATCTGCTGCGTATCTGCTGCGTATCTGCTGTGTGTGTTTGTACCCTATAAGGGGTTGTTTAGGACAAGAAAAGGATGGCTGCCATACCAGATCACAAGTTGTGTGTGGTACTTAAGCTCAGTCCCATACATTTTAATGGAGTAGATCTGCAATACCAGACACAGCTGTTGCACTGTTTTAGTAGGAATCAGACATATTTTTTTAGTCCTAGACAACTCCTTTAACACCTTCCCAATATATGATGTACTGTATATGCCATATGTTGGGTGGGGAGTTATAGAGTGGGCTCAGGAGCTAAGTCTTCTCTATACCCTTCAGGCGCCATCTGCCGCCAGTTACTATATCAGTGACTGTCATCAGAAAGTTCATTTAACTCCCTAGATGCCACAGTCAATAATTGATTGCTGCCAGTCCTCTCAAGACTCTGATCACAGCTTCAGTTGTCATGGCAGCCAGTCTAAAGGCTTCTGAGGCTTCTGGCCTACTGCAGCCTGTCAAGCTGTCAATAGTATTAGTGTGTAGTGTGTACTGTATTAGTCATTGCAAGATCCCTTATACATGTCCCTAGAACTGACTAAAATAAAGTTGTTGTTTTTTTTTTTTAAATAGCCTCCAATAAAAATCCCACCCCTCCCATTTACCCATACATCTAATTACATATTTTACATCTATGTATTACCACATGTGGAACTACTATGTTTGAACTACTGAATTAAAATATAATGTTATTTATCCTGCATGGTAAAGACCTTAAATGAAGAAAATACTCAATGTCAGGATGGGGTTTGTTTGCTTTTTTGGTCACCTCACAAGCTGGAAAACATGGAATAAAAAGTCACATCTACCCCAAAATGGTATCAATAAAATCTTCAGCCCATCTTTGGAGGTCAGAACATGGTGGACAAGGCAATATTTTTTTATTTCAAAGAAGTGAAACAGTATGTAAATTTCGCATAATTGTAGTCATACTGTTTAAGGAATATTGAGCTAACATGGCATTTTTACAGCTAACCCACAGTGTTGCAGTTCAGATAGTAAAGAAGTCCAGTCTTGGCTAGACAGTATGGGTGAAGGGAGTTTGTGACTCTAGATTTGTGAGTCTGGATATCTGGGGAGAACAGTGGTTGAAATATGGAGTTAAATATGGTTGTTATGAGAAGCATTTTTAGCTGTATTTGTCATGGGGGAAAATATGGCTGGAATTCTTGGTGGAAAATGCGGTTTGAAGTCTGGGAAATTCTTTTGATTTTGAAAGTATCTGTGACTGCCACTGGGGCATACAGTATGTGGTTGGAACTCTGAACAGGGTATATGTGGCTGTATAAGTGGCTGAGACAATGTGTGGATAGACAGGGGAGGATTAAAGAGGTCCTTATGTCGGTCCTAGGCCAAATAAAAAGACTGTATTAGTCACTGATTAGTATTTTATTTACTTTAGATGTATGCTGGTATTTATAATAAAAATATTTATTTGTATAGCGGCAACAGATTCTGCATCACTTTTTTATGCGCAATACAGAGGTTACATTTGCATATTATAGAATGAAATAATTAAAGCGACTCTGTACCCACAATCTGACCCCCCAAACCACTTGTACCTTTGGATAGCTGCTTTTAATCCAAGATCTGTCCTGGGGTCCGTTCGGCAGGTGATGCAGTTATTATCCTAAAAACAACTTTTAAACTTGCAGCTCTGTGACCAACGACCGGGTTCTTAGATTGTGTATGCATTAGGCTGGCACAACCTGTCTGTCCCTCTTTCCCGCCCTCCTCATCATTAGGAATGCTCCAGGCATTTTATCTCCTATTCCTCATCTGTGTAAGCACGGCACATGGGCTGGATCGTTAAGGCACCTGTGCAATGTTCAGACAGGAGAAAATGTTCTAGGGGCATTCCTAATGATAAAAGAAAGAAGCATAGACCTCAAAGCTAGTGTAGGTATGCAGATGGGTAGAAATTGGTATGTGGAATGAAACTGGATAAATGAAAATCCACAAAATGACAAGAGCAGAATAAAAGTAGCTCAGGCAATGGCAACCCTAAGTAAAAAAAAAAAAAAAAAGAGAGAGAGAGAGAGAGAGAGAGAGGAGCCTGGATGTCCAGGCAATATACCTAATGTCTACTTGATAGTCCAAATAAAAAGCAATTTAATATTGGTCATAAAAGTGAAAATCTCAAAGCATGAATCAATGCGTCGGTGTAAAAACCGAGATATAAATATAACTACTAACAAACACACATATTAGAAGAAAAAACAAAACAGTAATACATAGTTTAAAATGTAAAATGTGACATGTAACCATAGGGCCCTTATGGTGTTACGCTAGTCACAGCCGTGGTAAAGAGACACAACAATAGCGCATTGGAATATATTAAGCGCTGTAGAACTATAAGTCTCAGCTGGACTGTGCTGCAAAAAAATAAATAAATAATGGAATCACACTGAATTGGAATTAAACCACACTGGGATCGCAGGAATGGCACTGTACTGTCACAAGTCTCAGCTGGAATACACTGCAGCGAGTGTAGAACCACACTGGACTAGGATTGCTGATATTGCACTGTAGTACCACAAGTCCCAGCTGGACTACACTGCAGTGAGAGTAGAACCACACTGATAAGCACTGATAACCCTGGGATTGCTGGCAGTAAATGGAGTGCTGGTGCTGGACTCCTGGTTAGTCCATGGACTCTCTGCTCATTAGCATAGGGGAGAAAGGAAAGGAGATCTATACATCCACCGCATGTAGCCAGGGGCCCTGCTACCAACGATTAGATTGAGAACCCACTGGCATTAGGACCCAGCGACTTAGCATCTCAGCTTCCTGCATCTATCTGAGAAAAAGGCCATGCTACTGTTCAGCTGGTGGGAGTGCTCCCCATGAACTTAAACTAAGCCTAACCTGAACTGAACCGGCCTAACGACATCTCCAAGCCGAGGAACGGGTGAGAGGTGCCGCTGTGCACTGTACGTCTATTTTAACACCAATATCACAATATTGTCTGGATTTCTCCTTTAAAATCTCTCCCCTATGTTAATGAGCAGAGAGTCCATGGACTAACCAGGAGTCCAGCACCAGCACTCCATTTACTGCCAGCAATCCCAGGGTGGTTTCATTGCTTATCAGTGTGGCTCTACTCTCACTGCAGTGTAGTCCAGCTGGGACTTGTGGTACTACAGTGCAATATCAGCAATCCTAGTCCAGTGTGGTTCTACACTCGCTGCAGTGTATTCCAGCTGAGACTTGTGACAGTACAGTGCCATTCCTGCAATCCCAGTGTGGTTTTATTCCAATTCAGTGTGATTCCATTTTTTTTTTTTTTTTGCAGCACAGTCCAGCTGAGACTTATAGTTCTACAGCGCTTAATATATTCCAATGCGCTATTGTTGTGTCTCTTTACCACGGCTGTGACTAGCGTAACCCCATAAGGGCCCTATGGTTACATGTCACATTTTACATTTTAAACTATGTATTACTGTTAGTTTTTTTTTTTTTTTTTTTATAATATGTGTGTTTGTTAGTAGTTACATTTATATCTTGGTTTTTACACCGATGCATTGATTCATGCTTTGAGATTTTCACTATTTTTACTTTTATGACCAATATTAAATTGCTTTTTATTTGGACTATCAAGTAGACATTCGGTATATTGCCTCTCTCTATTGTCTCTGTTAGGACAATAACTGCATCACCTGCCAAACAGACCCCAGGACAGATCTTGGATTAAAAGCAGCTATCCGAAGGTACAAGTGGTTTGTGGGGGACCGATTGTTGGTACAGAGTCGCTCTAAAATCAAATTGACATCTTTCCCACATAAATGAAAAGGATCAATAGCCTGACCTGTAATTAATGTTTTGTGGCCCTCTTATGCAATCACTATGTGGTGTTAATATCTGGACATGGTGCAGAAGTACAGAGAATATAGAAAGTTTAGATACCCCTGTGAAAATTCTTCAAGGGGTAGTTCAGCCCAAAAAAAAATCTTTCAAATCAACTGATGCCAGAAAGTGCTAGAGATTCATAATTTACTTCTATTAAAAAGTCTTCCAGTACTCAGTACTGGAAGAGTACAGTACTCAGCTGCTGCATGTCTTTCAGGAAGTGGTATTCTTTCATGTCTGGAGAGCAGGGGAGCTTTTCTATGGGGGTTTGCTACTGCTCTGGACAGTTCCTGACATGGACAGGAAGGTATCAGCAGAGAGCACAAATTCTGGAAGATTTTTTTTATAGAAGTAAATTACAAATCTCTGGCACTTTCTGGCACCAGTTGATCTAAAAGTTTTTGATAAAAAAAAAAAAGCTTTTGGTGAGCTACCCTTTCAAAAAGGTTTTTGTCATATGAAAAAATCAAAGACAAAATATTTTAGATTTATTTCCACGTTCATTGGGACTCTCTATAATGAGCAGTTCCATTAGGAAAAAAAATTAAAATCATTTAGAAGGGGAAAAAATAATGGCCACACCAGATGAAGATCAAAGTTTTGGAATGACTGAGCCAGAATTGAATTGAACATCTGTGAATTGACCTGAAGAGGGTTCTGTACAAAAGACATGCCATGCAGTCTTAGGCCATGTTCACACAACATTCAATGAACAGTGGCCGCAAAGAACCTGTCAGTGCACACAATGGAGTGCAGCCGAATTCAGCGACATTGAAGGTCATCCCAGCTGGTTCTGCAGTACTGGGTGGATGATCTTCACTGTCGCTGACACCGGCCGTTCCGTGATCTGGCTGGGTGACGGAACGTCCTTAGGCTATGTTCAGACCTCGTATTAGATCGGCCGGGTCACGGAACGGCCGGTCTATGAAATAATTATCCCGACCGGTACTGCAGTACTGGCCGGATGATCTTTCGGCCAGCAGAGTTCTGATGCGGGCGTATCAATGCGCGCCCGCATCAGAATTCCCCACAGCACACTATGGAGCGAGCCGCCGGAGCCGTTCGCTCTATTGTGGGAACTGACAGGGTCTTCTGCGGCCGCTATTCACTGAATAGTGGCTGCAGAAAACTGACATGTCAGTTGTTTGCGGCACCGCTAGGAATCCCGGCCGGAGCGTATACTATGTGTATACGCTCCAGCCGGGATTCCATAGGCAGTAATGAAACGTATATATTTTCGTATAAATTTATGAAAATATACGTAGTGTGAACATAGTCTTAAAGCAACTCTGTACCCACAATCTGACTCCCCTAACCACTTGTACTTTGAGATAGCTGCTTTTAACCCAAGATCTGTCCTGGGGTCCGTTCAGCAGAGGATGCAGTTATGGTCATAAAAACAACTTTTAATCCTGCAGCGCTGTGTCTAACGACCGGGGCTTACATTTATATATGCATTAGGCTGGCACACCCTCTCTGTCCTTCCTCCCCACCCTCCTCATCATTAGGAATACTCCAGGCAGATTGCTTCCTATTCCCCACCTGTGTGTATAATGAACATGGACTGGATCATTAATACACCTGTGCAAAGCTCAAACAGCAGTAAATGTTCTTGGATCATTCCCAATGATGAGGAGGGTGGGGAAGAAGGACAGAGGTGGTGCCAGCCTAATGCATATACAAATGTAAGCCCCGGCCGTTAGACACAGCGCTGCCGGATTAAAAGTTGTTTTCATGACAATAACTGCATCCCCTGCCGAACGGACCCCAGGACAGATCTTGGATTAAAAGCAGCTATCCGGAGGTACAAGTGATTTGGGGGGGACAGATTGTGGGTACATAGTCGCTTTAATGCAGAATGCATTTTTATGGAAGAATGTTTAAACATTGCGACGTTTCGATGTGCCCTGTTGATAGACTCCTACCCAAAAAAAAATTTCATCGTTAATATTACACTCCTGTGTTTACTGTGAAATGGTAATGACAGAAGTCGGCAGGAAAGAAAGCTAAGGGGGCAATATGCACATGGACCAATCCGGGAGATGCATTGCATGATGAGTAGTTTCCTGGCTGTCCCCATCTTTGATATAGATTAGCTTTTAGAAAAACTTGTAACTTAGGAACAGCATGAGCTAGAAAGGCAGGAGATATCTCAAAATACTCAGGGGGACTTGAGTAAGACCAGCTAGGTTGGGGGGGCATTTAATTTTTTAGCCCTTAGGTGGATAACCTCTTTAAATATTTTCCCACAACAGTATATCAATCTGCTCAGTTCTTTATGCTCTATAACAGGGGTGGGGAACCTTTTTCATGTCGAGGGCCGGGCCGCACTCAATGTTATACCGTGCGCGGCAGTTAGTAGCGGGGGTTTGCAGCACCCGAACAAGGCAAAGTATTGTTCCCCTAATGCCCCTGCTATTGTAGTTAACCCTCTGTGATGCCCCTTGTACCTGATTTGAATCCTTAGTGATGCCCCTGGTAGCCTAGTTAACCCCCCAGCCATGTCCCTGATGGCCTAGTTAACCCCCCCAGTCATGTCCCTGGTAGCCTAGTTAACTCCTCAGTCATGTCCCTGGTGGCCTAGTTAACCCCTCAGTCATGTCCCTGGTAGCCTAGTTAACTCCTCAGTCATGTCCCTGGTGGCCTAGTTAACCCCCCCAGTCATGTCCCTGGTAGCCTAGTTAACTCCTCAGTCATGTCCCTGGTGGCCTAGTTAACTCCTCAGTCATGTCCCTGGTGGCCTAGTTAACTGCTCAGTCATGTCCCTGGTGGCCTAGTTAACTCCTCAGTCATGCCCCTGGTGGCCTAGTTAACTCCTCAGTCATGTCCCTGGTGGCCTAGTTAACTCCTCAGTCATGTCCCTGGTGGCCTAGTTAACTCCTCAGTCATGTCCCTGGTAGCCTAGTTAACTCCTCAGTCATGTCCCTGGTGGCCTAGTTAACCCCTCAGTCATGTCCCTGGTAGCCTAGTTAACTCCTCAGTCATGTCCCTGGTGGCCTAGTTAACTCCTCAGTCATGTCCCTGGTGGCCTAGTTAACCCCCCCAGTCATGTCCCTGGTAGCCTAGTTAACCCCCCAGTCATGTCCCTGGTAGCCTAGTTAACCCCCCAGTCATGTCCCTGGTAGCCTAGTTAACCCCCCCCAGTCATGTCCCTGGTGGCCTAGTTAACCCCCAGTGTCTGCCCCAAATGAAAAAAATAAACATCCCACTCACCTTTCCTCCGCTCCCACGCTGTCCAGGTCCTCTTCTCCCTCCTCTCTTCTGTGCCGGTCTTCTCCTGCAGGCGGTGCGCGCTGAAATGACGTCATCGCGCGCGGCCTGCAGGAGTCAGAAGACGTGCGCCGCTCTGCGCCGCGCTGGTGAGGCAGGAGCCGGCAAACAACACATCTTCCTGTGTCTGTGCCAGCTCCTGCCTCACCAGCGCGGCGCACGTCACAGGAGGGCAGGAGTCAGAAGATGTGCACCGCTCTGAGGGGAAGGAGCCGGCACTCACAGCATCCTCCTGGCAGCTGTCACAGACACAGGAGGATGCCGTGTGTGTCAGCTCCTTCTCCTCCAGAGCGGCGCATGTCACAGGGGAGCCGCGGGCCACATCCGGAGGTGTCAGGGGCCGGATGCGGCCCGCGGGCCGGAGGTTCCCCACCCCTGCTCTATAATATGATGTCTATAGATTAGATAGCATTGTCTTGGTGACAGGTTCCCTTTAAATCCAATAATGTTGTCCACCTAGGGGTGGCAGTAGTGAGAAGAAAATGTGTTTGTGAATGAGCATAATTCCTACTATCTGCCAATACATGATCATGTATGTCAAATAGAAAAGGGGCGAACCTCGAGCATGCTAGAGTCCATCCTAACCCGAGCATTCGGCATAGCGGGGGCTGCTGAAGTTGGATAAAGCTCTTAAGCTGTCTGGAAAACATTAATACATGGATATGTTTTCCACATAGCCTTAGGGCTTTATCCAAGTTCAGCAGCCCCTGCTATGCCGAACGCTCGGGTTCGGATGGACTCGAGCATGCTCGAGGATCACTCATCTCTAATGTCAACATATTTTCAAGAAGAGGCCTAATTAAATCTTACTACAACTTGTACTGGGACACTACATACTGATACTAACAAGTCCAGTGCCAGCTCTTTGGTCATTTTTAGACATTTTCATTATTTGCAACATTATAAAGGTGCATTTTATTTAAATCGGACACTAGGGAAATGGTGGGAACAGTAAGATATAACCAAAATTTAATCCATCAGAGGTGGAAACAGCAAGTCCATAACAGCATTTAAATAGGAAAAGAAAAAAGCGACTATGCTATAACAAAATTACACACTCACAATAAATAAACAAATGTATAGATCTTTATTATGTACAAACATTAGAACAACATTAAAAACAATTAAAATGGGGCAGAAAAACAACCACCAAAAGAAACACAAGTCCCCCCACAATAATTGAAGTAACAAGTAATATATCAGGTGGGACAATAAATAACACTCACAAAGGATCCTGCTCAAATAACTACAATTGTCCACAGAGCACAAAATATACCATGATAAGGGTCCATTTACAGAGAAAGATTATCTGACAGATTATCCGCCAAAGATTTGAAGCCAAAGCCAGAAACAGACTATAAACAGAGATCAGGTCACAAATAAAGATTTCTCCTCTTTTCAAATCCATTCCTGGCTTTGGCTTCAAAACTTTGGCATATAATCTGTCAGATAATCTTTCTGTGTAAATGGACCCTAAGGGCCCTTTTACACAGAAAGATTATCTGCCAAAGAATTGAAGCCAAAGCCAGGACTGGATTTGAAAATAGGAGAAATCTCAGGCTTTCCTTTATGACCTGGTCTCTGTTTATAGTCTGTTCCTGGTTTTGGCTTCAAATCTTTGGCAGATAATCTGTCAGATAATCTTTCTGTGTAAAAGGGCCCTAAATCTGTCTGATCAAGAATACAAAATCAAGAGAAACCTCTATCCTAAGAAAGTGCTAAGTGCTCCATACTATTGGCAATGAGATATAGCAGCAGATCCACACTAATATATAGTCACCTACACCCCACACGTTCCATTAGGTCCCCATAACTTCATTAGGAGTTGACATGAGTAGGTAGAGATGTTGCACATATTTATACATGAATCATAATGTTGCACATATTTATACATGAATCATAATGAGAAAATAATTACCAGTTGTGAGTCCCGGCGACCGCCAAAACGCACGCCATTTTGGAGCGCAGAGTCCCGGAAGTGCCAGTGTAGTGAGAATTAAGTTGTAAGCCCCATTCTATTTAAAGAGGCACTGTCACAATATCACAATTTTTTTTTTTAAGAGATTACCAGGGGGTTGTGGTCACAAGCAGTTTTGCAATATACTCTAATTTTTTTCTATGTTTAGATGTTATATGTATGACCACTAGGTGTCTCCTTTCCTGTCAACTGCGGTCCATGCTCCCTCCTTATTTGGTCTTTTCTCATTTCAAAAAAAGACCAAAACAGTCCCACTCTTTTGCGTGCTTACAGACATGGCTTGGTATTGACTGACAGCCATTCTTGAGCACACACAGAGCAGGACAAGTCTTTACTGTGCATATGTACAGCTGCTCCATGTCCACATTCAGTAGCAGAGAAACCTGGGGGTGGTCGCATTGTATGGTCAGCTCTCCTGTCACACAGATTATATTGCAAAACTGCATGTCATCATAATAACCCCTGCTGATTTCTTTAAAAACATTCATGACAGTGCCTCTTCAAGTAATCTCATCATGCGTTGCACCAAATTCTTCATACATTACAAAAGTCTAAAATTCAGCAAATAGAAAATTCCCACCAGAGTATATCACAAAGTTGCTTTTCATAGTGCTTTATACAACTGAACAGGGCAATTTTTTAGGTCATTTTGGCAACAGGGCGAATCTTGATAAAACTTGCCCCCTCCCCCCATCCCACCCACACACACACACAAACACACACACACCCTGGGGAAGGAAGGGTGGGCTTTTATCAAGATTCAGGTTACTAGGAAGAAGCAGTAGGTGCAATACAGCATAGAGCGGTGTTGCACTTCTACCAAATAATGTTCTTCTGAATGCAAGAACGTCATTCAGTGACTCACATGGGAGGTCTTCTTTGATCTTAGGAGTCACTTTCCTTTTCCTCTTCATCTGCCCCAGACCACCGCAACAATTTCTTGCAGCTACAATTCGTCTCTTCAGAACCTGCTATACAAACATCTTAGGCTCCACACTATTCCAGCAACTCCTCCCCCCCCCCCCCGTTTTCCCACCCATAGGGTTCCAAACTGTAGTAATTCTGGTGTTTTGGTGCAGTAAATTGAGTAGGTATGTGGATTGCCCCCTGTGTGTAGGATCCTCTGCTGTGCCTCCATATAAGAATAATGTTTGCTACTGTGCCCTCATATAGTAAATATGCCCCTGCTGTGCCTCCATATAAGAATAATGTTTCCTGCTGTGCCCTCCATATAGTAATAATGCCCCATGCTGTGCCATCCATATACTAAAAATGCCTCCTGCTGTGCCCTCCATATAGTAATAATGCATCCTGCTGTGCCCTCCATATAGTAATAATGGCCCCTGCTGTGCCCCATATAGTAATAATGTCTCCTGCTGTGCTCCCCATATAGTAATAATGCCCCCTGCTGTGTCCACCATATAGTAATAATGTCTCCTGCTGTGTCCCCCATATAGTAATAATGTCCTCTATTGTGTCCCCCATATAGTAATAATGTCTCCTGCTGTGCTGCCATATAGTAATAATGCCCCCTGCTGTGTCCACCATATAGTAATGAAGTCCTCTGCTGTGTCCCACATATAGTAATAATGTCTCCTGCTGTGTCTCCCATATTGTAATGTCCTCTACTGTGTCCCCCATATAGTAATAAAGTCCTCTGCTGGGTCCCACATATAGTGATATAGCCTCCTGCTGTGCCTCCATATAGTAATAATGCCTTCTGCTGTGTCCCCCATATAGTAATAATGCCATCAGATATTAGATCCATTAGAGATCAGAGAGGGTGATGTGCCAGGTGAGATCCTGGGCGGGGGTTGATGGTCAGGATGGCGATGAGGAACTCAGTGGGGTCTAGAAGAAGGAAGGGTGGTGCTGGCTGGTGCTGACATCAGCTCAGAGTTCTGTGGGGTTTAGCCTCCAGGGGGGGAAGCCTGGCGGGGGGTGCCAGTGAGTGCGGGGTTCCGGGTGCTGCCATGGCAACGGCCCTGCAACTGAAACGATCATCACAAATTTCAAGCCATTTTTTAATGGGGATTTAGGCTATGTTCCCACAACGAATAAAAGATTGCAGTTCTTCTGGTCGGCCAACATATTCGTGCCACGAACTGTCCAACTTTCGATAATGGCAGCTGCAAATAATAGTCCTGAACATTATTTGCAGCTGTCATCAATAGACCATTGATCCAGAAAGACATTATTATCCTTTTTATGTGTTTTCCATCCAGAATTCTACAGGTTATATTGTGATTGGAAGGTATTGTGCCTATAATCATTTTATATAAAATCCTCATAAAAGAAGTATCCTGAAAACCAAAATGTTGAAAATGTTAATGACAATTATTCCTTCAATCACATAATAATAATTGGCAAGAGATTTGTGATCCTGGGATTAAGATTATCCATCACCATTTGTATCCTGCTGTAATCTGAGCATTAGGTCTTGCTGTCAGTCACTATTGGCTTACAAGGACAATATTTCTCCCAAAGTAATTACTTTTGTCAATATGTATTAGAAATATATGTAATTCTTGTGTAAAAGATCCCACACCTGCATCCCACATGCTGTCCTGAGACTTACTATCTTAGTATAATCTTCCTTGGGTAAGAACTCTCATTAAATAGAAAAACAGGAGTAAAATCCAATCACAAGGAGGAAGATTACTGAACATGGAGAAATATTACAGCTTTTGCTGATAAATATACTGAAGGGAAAAAAGAAATTGGTTGGTGTTGGCATAGATTGATGTACGGACACATAATTCAAACACATAAATGCTACTCATATCTCATTATTCCTTATCAACTACAATGTATGATGGATTTATCTTTTCAAGTGCTGTGAATGGCTTGCTGGGTGAGTTTCACTGGGCTAAGATGCCAGTCAGATTAACACTGCCGTATACTACTGCTGAAGTCAATTGAAGTATGCAGAATCATGCTGTGATACCTAGGAATCTAGCTTGAAGAATACACAGCTTTTCTTTCTTAATGACATCATTTTAAAGGGGTATTCCACTCAAACGTCCACATAACTTTTCATATGTTGCTGCCCATGGTGAGACTAACAATTCATTCCATACTTATTATCTATTCAGTCTCCTTCCCCCCAGTTCTAGGCTGCTGCTTTCTGCTGAAGACACAAATATCTGTGTGTGAGCCTTTCTCCCTGTCTCCCCTCCTCCCCCCTCCTTTCTGAGACAGCTGATGTAAACAAGTCCCTGACTGGATTTTTCTGCAACATTGTAGCTTCTTTGTATGAACTCACTAAGATTAATCCTCCTAGCATTACAAAGAAGCTACAAAGTTGCAGATACAGCCTGTCAGGGACTTGTTTACATCAGCTGTCTCAAAAGGGAGGTGGAAGACAGATATAAAAGCTCACACATATTTTTGTGTCTTCATCAGAAAGCAGCAGCTCCGAACTGGGGGAAGGAGACTGAATAGATAATAACAAGTATGGAATTAATTGTTAGTCTCACAATGGGCAGCAGCATATAAAAAATGATGTTTGAGTGGCATACCCCTTTAAGGTGATGGTTATTACAGGAGTTCATTCCAACTGCAAATGGTAGCTCATAATTATTTGTGTAAAATGCAAAGCAGACTTTTATATAAACTTTAGGTGCCATGAAAATCACTGTACAGTGTGCAATACAGTAGATGATACATTTCTTATATACCTGGTCAGTGACAAGTATCACTTTGCCATCTGTATATCCCACGTTGTTCATGCTGATATTACCTGCTGGTTTACATAAAGCACAGTCAATGATCACCATGTACACCTCAGCATGAAGTAACTTTGCAAAAGTTGCTGGTTGAAAATGTTCTACCGTTAAGATTTTTAGCTCCTATGCAGACTTTGCATCTGCGATGTCCATGCATCCCTTGTTTTAAAAGTGTAAAATAATTAACATGTACTTATCTGCCCATGATCTCGTCTCAGAAGTGACAGACTGCTCAGCCAATCACTGGCTGAGACAGGGCAATGCCGCGAACATTGATTGGCCGGTCGGCCTGTCACTTCAGAGATGGGTTCAGAAGTACTGGAGGCGGCTGTGGTGAATAGGGAATCACATAAACAAGCCAGGACACTGGGGGAGCATAGACAGGTAAGTAAATCTCCTTATTATTTTCTTCACCCTTGCATAGGCCACACATCATTATTTCATAGCTAATTATTTTAAAACTAGCTGAAAAACAATGATCAGACAATGATCAGCTTCTCGGCTCCTTGTCTTTGTTAAAAGGGGTGATACCTGCCCGCTCCTGCCTGATTGGGCAGATAATCACCTCTTGTAATAGGGCCCTAAGATGATCATGTTCCACATCCTCCCTTTTAAATGGCCGCAAAAGCACAGCAGGTTCCTTAGCCTTTGTTTTTTGTTTTTCAAAAACTTTTTTATTGAAAATAGACAAATTAGACGCAATTTCCTATATTATAAATGCGATGCCCTGGCCCCTGGGGGCCACTTCCGCAGTGCTGATGTTATGAGCGGGCAATGACCGGGGCAGCTGCAGGGGTTATACTTGTCACGGTATAGGCCTGAGGGCGGCACAGCTGTAGGGCCGGTCTGTGGAATCTGCGGGTGATGATGGGCATGCGATTCTTCGCTGCACCTAGTCAGGGCACCAGTTAGTAGACACCAATGCCAGGGTTCAGTAACAGCGGTTTTATTAAAGTTGAAGTAACTTGTAGTAACGAGTTCCTCCGGTTGCAACCGGGTATATAGCAGGCTTAGACAGTTAGTGCAGGAGTGATGCTGCATAGGCTGCGGAGATACGTGCCGGATGTTGGGAGTAGTAGTATGAGAAGAAACTAGCGTTGCTGGGTGGACGAACTTGGGAGTAATACTTGCTGTGGGTACTTGTAGAGATGAGAGAGATATCCGCACGACACCCAGATGAGAGAGAAGATGACTCCGGACACAGGATAGGATTGTTTCCGTATAGGCAGGCAGCCGTTTACTGGAACGCAGCAGCAGAATCAGTCACTCTTCTTATGGTGAAAAGGCTGCAGAGACGCTTCTGTCCCCTTCTGAGGGAGAGGACAGAGCAACACAACCTCCTTGCTTGAAAGCAGGGGCTGAACTCCCTTGTCAGCAGGAAGTCACATGGTTGCTCCTGGCCAGAGCTAGTCCGCCATTGGAGGAACCATGGTTACAGGGCACTGGCACGTGATCCACAGCCTTGCATACCACTGTACAAGGTAATAATAATACACAGGAGTATATATATATATATATACCAAGATATACATGAGAATACACATAACCAGGGAATATCAGGGGGAAAACTAGCAGCAGTTGCAGTGTGCACAGTTACCAGAACCAGCATGGACTAAATGATAGAAATGAGCATGATAGGAGTAGTAGTCCTTGCGTTCTGGGACACTGCATACCTCCCTAGCAAGTTTGAGCCGACCTCGGCGAATCTAGAAGGTAGCAAACATAAATAGACTGGACAATCAAACAACAGGAATGAATGATGAGAGTGAGTGTGATGAGGTGTGTGTCTCCCACGCCCAAGGCACAGGTGAAAAAGGAGAAAGAATGAGAAACCCTAGTGGCAGGACTTCACCTAGGGGTGCCTAGCGTACTCTGGCGACCAGGTAGCTAGTGCGTGAACCATCTGACGTGTAAGCCAGGACAACTTAACTGCTGGCGGGTGACCCTCCATGTTCCAGCCAGTTAGACAGTAGGTTTTCTGTATAAAGTGTTACCCTACTGGAGGAGAACTGTGAAGACCTGTGTATTCCCTTGGCGTGTTTGTGAAATGTCTTGGATACCTGGAAGAGAGAGAGAGAGAAATAATAAAAGCTACCATACACTTTTGGGATCCCTCACACACACAAGCAATCATGCGACACAAGCAATCTATAGGCCAAACACACGAAAAGGCATCCAAGGTGCAAGGGGTATGGACAAGTGTAAATGTTGGAATATAACTATGTGTGGTTACTAACATGTGGAGACAAAACAGGGCGGCCAACACTAGAGACACAAGGAAGGGAGGTACAAAGGACGACATATACAACAAGGTCTTTGATGAGAACTGGCTCAAGTAAATCTTAAGGAAACCTGAGAGAAATCTGAATACAAACTGGCTCAAGTAAATCTTTCCAGCTATAAAGATAATATAGACAATACTGAGAATATGAGACTGGATGAGAAAATACACTCCTATATAATCTAGACTTTCTCTGAGGTATATATGAACTGACTTCTCTTACTCAGAGGAGGAGCTGTCTGACTTTGACACTAGAAAAATACACTGTTTCTTACAAAAAGAGGCACTCTACTCTGAGGCTACTCAAACATCCCTTTGCCTGCTCAGAGGAGGAAATACAAGAGACTTTGATAATACTGAAATACAATAGCAGAAATAGGTGCAATACTTGAATAAGTGCAATAATAACTTTGGGTATCACACATTCACAGAAAAGTGCATTAGGAAGGAATGGGTTAAGTGTCTCTGTTAGGGAGAGTCTCTTTGAGGCAATAAAGTCTATCGTTCATGGCTAAAGGCTCTGTGACAGGCACTATAGAACAGTTTGGTTATGGTGAGTGTCCATCAGCTCATGGCTGGTTAGTACAGGGAACTTGGTCAGGAGGACCAGGCACGAACCTTGAACGTTACATAACTTTTCACACCAAACAAAAACAGAAATACTGAACAGCAAAACAGTCTAACCCTCTAAGGGCTTAGCTCTCTGTATCGTACAGGTGGAACTCCTCGGGTTGAACGCTCAGACCGTCTCAGCGGAAGGGCCTCTTCAACAGTGAGTGTCTCTGGTGCAGGTTGACGATCTTCTCTGGTAGGTGACGGCAGAGGCGGAGCCGCTGGAGGTAGACTTGGAGGAGTAGGAACAGCGGGGACGTGGACAGGGATACCTGCATAGCCGATGGGTATGAGAAACGGTTCCTTTTGGAACATCTCTTCCAGAGAGAGAGGTTTGGCTGGAGGTGCCGGAGTGGCAAGGGGTGTTGGTGCAGGTGCCGGGCATGGTGCTGCAAGGCCTTGTAAATCTTCCTTGGCACACAGTTTTATCCGGTTCCTATGCACAGTCTGTGGAGCTAGTCCCGGTTTTTTTAATCTCGTAGACATCGGTCTCTGGATAGGGAATCGCAAAGATAACATAAGGCTCAAGCTCCCATAGGCTGTCGAGTTTGTGAGAGCGGTGATACTTCAGCCAGACTCGGTCTCCCACTCGTAGGGGTGTAGCAGTCGCTCTCCGGTTATAGGCCTCTTCCTGACGCTGATGAGCTTCTCCCATCCTTTGGTCCACAATCTTCCGAGCATCCTGAATTCTCCTTTGATGCTCTTGGACCCAGTCAGTCTCGGGCAGGGGATTGAGAGTGTCAGGAGCTTGGATCCCGAGTGCGCGGTCCTGAGGGAGTTGGCCTGGGCGCCCAAACATCAAGAAGAACGGAGAGTAGCCCGTGGAGCAGTGGGTGGTATTATTGTAGATTTCCACCAGCTCGTCCAAGAGATGAGGCCATTCCACTCGTTTGGCCACTGAAGCCGTCCTTAACATGTTGATAAACACTTGATTGATCTTTTCGCACAGGCCATTCCCTTGGGGGTGATAGGCTGTAGTGTGGAGTTTCTAACACTCGTGGTAGGCACACAGCTCCTGGAACAGTTGTGATTCGAAGGCCGGACCCCGGTCCGTCAGCAGAGACTCTGGACAGCCATAATGTTTCACGTACTCCCGGTAGAAGGTGAGGGCTGTAGTTTTAGCGGTTAGATCTCTGACAGGCACCACGACTACCCACTTGGAATAGTGGTCGACCATCGTTAGGGCATAAGTGTATCCACATCTGGTGGGGGCTAACTTTACGTGGTCTAGGGCGACAAGCTGATTCGGCCTGTGGGCGCTGATGGGATGTAAGGGGGCTCTTGGTTCCCTTCCTCCAGCCTTGGAGATATTACAAGCAGGGCACTCAGCACACCAGTTTTCAATATCGGCTCTCATTCCGATCCAACAGAATCGCCGTCGAATGGTGGCCTCCGTTTTGTGGACCCCGAAATGACTGGACTGGTCATGGTAGGCGTCTAGCACCATCTTAGCATCCCACCGGGGAATTAGGATCTGGTGGCACCTCTCCCCAGAGACAGGGTCGAGGGAGTTTCGCAAGATTAGTCCCTTTTGTAGGAAGAGCCTCTTTCTCTGCCTCTAGAGTTGCCTCAGCTCAACATCCGGGTAGGGTCTCTTGATCCGCATGGGAACCCGACCGGTAGAGAGGTAATCATAGATTTCTCCCAGGACTCTGGACTCCTCTTGAACAGTCTGCCACCTGGCCAAGTCCTGCGGAGCCTTTGGTGGAGAAGAGGACATTTCAGGCCTAGCTGCTTCTATGGCGCCCTGGGTGGCGAACCTTTGATAGAAGGGAGGCATTTCGACGTCCACTCAACGGGGAGTCGCCTATTGTAACTTTCCCGAGGGCACCCCCGGAGCAGTTCAGTGAGGGGCTCGGCCACTTGTGCAAAGTGGGGAATGAAGCGGCGGTAATAGCCGGCAAATCCGAGGAAACTTCTCACCTCCTTCACGGTCCTAGGGGTATCCCACTGTTCCACAGCCACAATCTTTTCTGGATCTGGCCGTATCCCCTCGGCGCTAACAACATGCCCCAGATAGTTCACTTGGGGTTTGAGCAGGTGGCACTTGGAGGGTTTGATCTTTAGGCCCTGATCAATGAGGACCTGAAACACCTCAGCCAGGTGTCGGACATGATCCTCATAGGTGCGAGAGTAGACAATCACATCGTCTAGATACAGCAGGACGCTTTGGAAGTTGAGATGGCCGAGACATCGTTCCATTAGTCGCTGGAAGGTAGCAGGAGCGTTACATAGGCCAAAGGGCATGCTGGTGAATTCAAAGAGTCCCATGGGGGTAGTAAAGGCCGTTTTCTCCCGATCTTCGGGCGCCATGGGAACTTGCCAGTACCCACTCGTGAGATCCAAGGTGGAGAAGTAGGCAGCTGACCCCAAAGCGGCAATAGACTCCTCGATCCGAGGCAAGGGATAGGCATCCTTGTGCGTGATTGCGTTCAGTTTTCTATAGTCCACGCAGAACCGGATGTTGCCGTCTTTTTTTCTCACGAGGACAATAGGGGCGGCCCACGGACTCTGGCTTTCCTGTATAACGTTGGAATCTTTCATCTCCTGGAGCAGTTGTTTAACCTGGTGATAGCTGGCGGGAGGAATAGGCCGATGTTTTTCTTTAATAGGCAGGTGGTCCCTAGTGTTGATCCGATGCTGGACCAGCTGGGTCTTCCCAAAATCGAGGGAGTGTTTGCTGAAGGCCTCATGATACCTTTTGGCCACCTTGAGGATGCCGTGGAGATATTCAAGTGGAGTATTGGCATCACCAATATGGAGTTCGTCCCAAGGGGCAGGGGCCCTGTTTGAATCTCTTTGAGTGCCACGGATGGACCTCTGATAGGCAATAGTTTCCTCACAGACAATGTCCTCAGGATCGAGTTGATATAGCATGGCCACGGTGGTGAACTTGGGTAGATCAGCAGGAGAGTCTCCAAGATTCACTAGACGGACAGGGACCTGACCATTGGAGATGGTCACCAGGCTTCTAGCGGCTCTGACAAGAGGTTGTCCCTCAATCTCGATTAGCATCCAGAAGGGCCACATAGTCAGCATTGTTAAGCCCTGCTTAGTCCCCTTCTGAGGGAGAGGACAGAGCAACACAACCTCCTTGCTTGAAAGCAGGGGCTGAACTCCCTTGTCAGCAGGAAGTGGGAAGTCACATGGTTGCTCCTGGCCAGAGCTAGTCCGCCATTGGAGGAACCATGGTTACAGGGCACTGGCACGTGATCCACAGCCTTGCATACCACTGTACAAGGTAATAATAATACACAGGTGTATATATATATATACCAAGATATACATGAGAATACACATAACCAGGGAATATCAGGGGGAAAACTAGCAGCAGTTGCAGTGTGCACAGTTACCAGAACCAGCATGGACTAAATGATAGAAATGAGCACGATAGGAGTAGTAGTCCTTGCGTTCTGGGACACTGCATTAACAACAGTATTTCGATCGATGGCCTTACAGGAGGCCGAAAAGGAAGAGAAAGGATACAGAATACAAATTCAACGACGTTATGACAAATTGCAATAAAGATCATAACTCCATTCTCTGCCAGTACTAGATGCATTGCAACGTCACAATAAAGGAAGGCAATATCAGAAAATGTTACCCCCTATATCCCAACCCCCCCCCCCTCTTCCCTCTTCCTCTCTCATCCAAATGAAGCATTCCTCAATTAGTCCCTTTGTCTAATAACTGCAATTTACCTAAAGAATTCTTTAAGGCCTCCTAATTATATCACTCCATGCATCTGAAAATTGTCATAAGGTCCTCTATCTCTTAAGGTGTGAAATAATATTCAATAAATGCCCTCCATTTACTGAAAAGACTCATTGCTCCTTTTTCTTTGTGTCGTTCTGTCTCAATGCAGCCTAAGTGGAGCATATGAGACATTGTGTCAGTAATCTCCTTCAATGTTGGTGCCGTGATTTGTAGCCAGTGTCTGAGTAAACATTTCTTCACTACCAGGGGATATGTGTGAATAATAAGAACTGGAGTGCGATTAAGGTCTAATTCTATTGTCTCAGACGTAAGGACATGAAAGATCGCAGTTTAAGGAGTGAATGGTAGTGAGACCTTTCACACTCTCTTGCCGTATGCGTATGCCTTGGACCAGACCTTTACTACTTCAGTACATGACCATACACCATGTAAGAGATTAGCTTTTTCAAGTTGACAGGATGGGCAGGCTCGCAGGTAGTGGGCCAGGGCATTTGCATAAGACAAGTCAAAGGCATATGTTGCACTATGTATAATTTTAAAGTACATCTCACGCCATTGCTCATTTACTATTGCCTTCCGCACGCCTTCTAGACCTTTCAGTATCTCTTCAGGGAAGTCATCATCTCCTAGTTCTCTGGCCCATTTCTTGAATACTTCATCCTTTTCTCTACCCAGAATTTGCTTCCTGAGAGTGGGATAAAGAAAGGAAATAGAAGCTGCCAATTGTCCTTTGCCCATGAGGTCATCAAAGTCTCCCTGACTCTCCACCTCAGATTATCCTCTTACTCTATTGTGACAAAAGCTTTTTATTTTTGCTTATGCTAGGAAGTGTTGGGGACCTAGGTTATATTTAGAGCAAAAGGTTTCACATGACTCAAAATGTCCTGTGTCTGTCTTTAGCATGTCCCCTAATACTTTTATTCCTTTTGGTCCCCACTTAGAGAACAGGACATGTCTCCCACCTTGCGGTAGAAGGCTGTTCTTTTCCAAAGGCATATATTTGGACAGACAGTATGGTTACCCATAGAATAGAAGAAGCATACTGGATTTTGTTCCAATGGGAGACTAGAGAAAAACCTAGTCCTACATAACCAATCTCTGCCATGTCGCATCAGGGCAGCTAAATTATATCCCCTAAGGAGAGGCAATTACAATCCTCCTTGAAATTTAGGTAAGGTCAACTAGGTGTATGCAATTCTAGGCCGCTTTTTTTTCCATAGGAAGTGTGCTGTAGCAACTAGGGATAATAGAAGATCGGACCACCGGGTCAACTTGGTAACAATCTTAAATATTAGAGGCTGGCATTTTGCCCAGCTGTAACGACTGGAGTCGTGGATCCTCTGTACCGTCACCAGCGATGGCTTAAACCGCACCAGGGAGCGGAGTCTAAGGGGCCGCTGGTTTTCACCAGAGCCAGCCACAAGACGGGATGGGCTTTCTGCGGCAAGCAGGCAGGATAATGTGCAGACAGTGGTCTTAGGCAAGACCGCAGGTGGCAGAGGCAATGGACAGGAACTACGGACAAGGGCAGCGGACAGGAACAACGGGGAGCTGGGCCAAAATGCTATGGGAAGCATATAGAGGCTCCAACATGAGGGACAGGGCATGCTGGGATTTATAGGGAGTAATTAGGTGCAACTACCAATTAGGGGCGGACTGGCCCTTTAAATTTGTGACAGCCGGCGCGCACGCCCTAGGAAGCGGGGACGCGCACGCCGGCCGGGACAGACGGAGACAGGAGCGGGGCGAGGTAAGACGCCCACGGGGGCTGAACTAGTCGCAGCGCCGGGTCCTTTAACTGGACACCGGCGGCTACTGAATACAAGGAGGGGGTGCGGCGGCGGCCCGGAGCACGGGACGCCGCCGCAGCCCTGACACCAGCTTAATACCTAAATATTTAATTGCTCTTTTTTCTATTTGCACACGGGAGATATAACCTCCAGGGACTCCTCTCAGGAAAAGTAATTGGCTTTTGAATTCGTTAATCTTGTAACCTGTGAATTGGCCTATCTCGGCCAAGCAGGATAGGATTGTTTCCAAGTGATCTTGTGGTGACTCCAGATATAGCAGTAGGTCATCTGCAAAGCAGGAGACCTTGACCTCAATACCTCCCACTGTTATGCCCTTAAATTTTTTAGATTTGAGCAGGTGTATAGCAAGTGGCTCAAACTCCAGGTCAAAGAGTAACGGCGATGAGGGACATTCTTGTCTGGTCCTCTTGGAAAGGGGATAGGAACCACACAAGTGCCCTAGGAAATGGACTTTTGCTTGTGGGGAGCTAGACATGGCAGATAAATAAGTCTGAAAGGAGCCCTGGATGCCCATCTTCTGCAGAACCATGTGTAACCAATTCCAATACAAATTGTCAAAGGCCTTTTCTGCCTGTGTTAGCAGTGCTGGAACACCTGTAATACCTCTTTCTCTGGACTCTATCCAATCCTGGACTGCTAACATTGAATACAGATTGGTTATGGCCGAACGTCCTTGTACAAACCCTACTTGATGTGGGCCTATTAATTTTGGTAGCAGAGGGGCTAACCGATTGGCTAACAAGTTAGACAGTATTTTTACATCCACATTAATCAGTGATATGGGTCTGTATGCATCCGTATGTGTGTCATCTTTTGTGGCCCTAGGCAGGACTCTGATGTAAGCCAAGTTACCCATACATTACCTTTCATGATATGATCAAACACCACCAATAGTGCTATAGCAGTTTCATCTGGTAAGGCTTTATAAAATTCAGCCTATAACCCATCCGGGCCCAACACTTTCTTATTAGCTAAAGATTTAATAATTCCCAATATTTCCTCCTTTGTAGCTGCCACATTCAGAAATTCTAGCTGTTCTCCCAAGAGAGTAGGTAGGAGAGAGAGCCTAGAAATTTCTTCCCCTTGGACATATCTACCGAATCCTGAGTATATAATCCTTTGTAATTGTCCCTAAATGCTACAGGGATTTCTTTGGGGTGGTGCACCAGGACCTTAGCTTTGTTGTGCACTCCTTTAATATAAGGAGGTACATATCTACCTTTGGCCAATTTCGCTAACAATGAGCCAGCTTTATTACCATGTTTGGGGATATCCCCTTTAAATCACTCCACATTATCTGCCCATAGTTCATATTGATTTTTTGCCTCCAGCCACTTAGATTTAGCCTCCGCCCCTGGGTTTGTTAAAAAGGTTGTTTAAGCCAATCTTAACTTTTCCCCTGCTTCTGTGTATTGCTTAATTGATTTAGCTTTCAATGATGCGACATAGCCTATCATCCGACCCCTAAGTAAAGTCTTTACTCTTTCCCAATATAAAAAGGGCTCTCCCATGTGTTGTCGGTTTGTTGCCTGATAATCTAGCCACCAGCCCTTCAAAAGTGCAATAAATGTCTCATCCGTTGCTAAGAAGGCTGGAAATCGCCACATAATATCTGATCCTTTTGGGATCCATGATATTAACCATGAGGGGGGCATGGTCAGAAATGACTAGATCCAATATACAGACCAATACAATTTTCTATAATAGTGATGGGGATGCTAGAAAATAGTCCATTCTAGACCACATGTCATGTACAGTTGAAAAAAAGATGTATTCCCTCTCAGCAGGGTTCCTAAGGTGCCACACATAGCGTCTAAGAAGCCTGGTAAGATGGAATTATGAGTAGGCTTGATCGAACAGTGGAAAAAGCTAGGTTGGATTGAACTCGAACCTAGCCGGACCTTCCACATTTAATTGCTGATGCCTTCCTGGTCCATGCGGAAGGAGGAAACAGCCCTGGGACTGCCTGGAATTCTGGGATACAGCCTATTAGCTAGGCTGAATGCCGGAATTCCAGGACGTTCCCGGGATGTCTCCTCCTTCCGCACGGGCCGGGAAGGCATCAGGAATCAAATGTGGAAGGTCTGGCTAGGTTCGAGTTCGAACCTAGCTTTTTCTGCTGTTCTATCAAGCCTAATCATGAGCAGTGTGAAGGCCCACCCAACTCAACTGTCTTGTGTGATGCTCTTGTGGGTCCAAAACCTTGTTGAGATCTCCTCCAACTAGAGTATCTCGTTCTGGATCTGACATGATGTCCTTTTCTACTGTGCGAAAGAAGGAAGAGTTAGAATCATTAGGTCCATATAAGCAATACAAGCTCAGTCGTTCTATTTGACCCTCGAGCATCACTCTCAGATGCCTGCCCTCTTGATCTGTCGACTCTGAAAGTATTATACAGTTTAATGCTATGTTCACACAATGTGAACAACCGTCCGTTCCGTGACCCCGGCCGGGTCACGGAACGGCCGGTCTCTGCCCGGATCATCCCAGCCGGGTGATCTTTTTGGCCACAGAGCTCTGACATCAGAGCTCCACATTAGAGCTTCCCATAGCGAACAGTGAAGCGAGCGGCCAGAGCTGCTCGCTTCATTGTGTGAACAGACAGGGTTTCCTACGGCCACAATTCATTGAATTGCAGCCGCAGAAAACTGACATGTCAGTTATTTGCAGCCCCGCACAGGATCCCGGCCGGAGCATATATGATGTGTATACGCTCCAGCCAGGATCCCATTGAAAATAAGGCATTGTTCCACCCTGCAAAAAGTACGGCCATTGTTGTCGATGGCAGCAACAGCTGTACTTTTACGTAGTGTGAACATAGCCTAATCTCTTATGTAAGAGGAGTAACACTCCCGTCCTGCCTCCTTTAGCCGGAGACCATAGTACATGGGCCACCCATAGTTTATTTATTCTACAGAAATTACATGCCTCCAAATGCGTTTCTTGCAAAATTGCAAGTCCACATTTAGATGCTTAAAGTGTCACTGTCGTTTCATTTTTTTGCAGAAATCAATAGTCCAGGCGATTTTAAGAAACATTGTAATTAGGTTTATTAGGCAAATTAGGCAAATTATCTGCATTCAAAAAGAATTTCCCCAGGACCCCCCCCCCCTCCCTCCTCTCTCTCATCAACTGCTCATGATTAGGAAATCTCAACTGTTTTACATCAGTTGAGTCCTGTCTGTTCTATGGAGAGGGGAGGGGGGAGTAGGGAGATTAGTCGGCAGCAGAGAGCAGAGAAAAAAGTATTACACAACGGGAGCTGCATGAAAGCCATATTCAGAGGTCAGAGAGGTCAGTGCTGACTGTCAGAGGAGATAGCCAGTGATGTAGCTGTAAATTACCTCTTTTTTGTCCTGTTTTGGTGCCTCATCTCCCTTAACCCCTCCTCTCTCCATAAGAGAACCATGAAGACAGGGGGAACCTTCAAATTGGTTTTTCATTATAAAAATCCATTTTAAATCTAAATACATAGTTTCTTAAAATCACCTGTACTATTGATTTCTGCTAAAAAATTTTAAACGACAGTAGCGGTACGTCATGCGTCTGCAAGAGGTGTTCAGAGCGGGGCCGCGCGGCGACCCCGCTCAGAACCGCCGCGATCCCGGGTGCCGCGTGTAGCCCGGGACCGCGGCTATTAGCGGGCACGGTCTTATTGCCGTGCCCGCTAATTCAGTAATCAAATGCAGCTGTCAAAGTTGACAGCTGCATCCGAATACTGTATGCAGCACTTCCCTGGTGTCTAGTGGGGTGGATCGCTCCTCCCGGACGTTGTCCCAGAGGAGCGATCCCCACATCCTTCACCTGCCGGGGTCTTTGCCAAAATGGCGCTGATCCCGTCTCGGCATTTGGATGCTTTCGGCTGCAGCAGCCGAAAGCATCCGAGTGCCGATCTCATTGATCTTTGCTGTATAAGTATAAAGCAAAGATCTCAATGAGAGATCAGTGCACTCATATTAGAAGTCCCCCACAGGGGCTTCTAGTATAAGTTTAAAAAAAAAAAAAAGCGTTGTTATTAATAAAAAGCCCCCTCCCCTAATAAAAGTTTGAATCACCCCCTTTCCCCATGTTTTAAATAAAAGTAAATAAATAAATAAACGTGTTTGGTATCGCCACATGTGTAATCGCCCGAACTATTAATCACATTCCTGATCTCGCACAGTAAACGGCGTAAGCGAAAAAAATCCCAAAGTGCAAAATTGCGCATTTTTGGTCGCATCAAATCCAGAAAAAATTAAATAAAAAGCGATCAAAAAGTCGTATATGTGCAATCAACGTAGAAAGAACACATCATGGCGCAAAAAATGTTAACAATGGTTTGAATTTTTTTACAGGCCATCTTGTAATATAAAAGTTATACATGTTATATATTGTTGTAATTGTAACGACTTGAGGAACATATATAGTCACTTTTACCCTAGGGTGAATGGCATAAAAACAAATACCCCCCAAATAAAAGAAATGCGTTTTTTTGTTCAATTTCACCACACATTGAATTTTTTCCTGGTTTCGCAGTGTTCTTTATGTAAAAATTCAGCCTGTCATTGCAATGTACAATTAGTGACGCAAAAAATAAGGGCTCATTTGGGTTTCTACATGGAAAAATGCAAGTGCTATGGCCTTTTAAACACAAAGAGGAAAAAACTAAAACGCAAAAACGAAAATTGGCTCCGTCCCTCAGAGGTTAAGATGACGTAGTCCCTTCACGTTCCATGTCACTACATTTATGAACGGAATTTTAACAGAATAATGTAGGCAGGAGATAAGGCACTAAATGGGTTTCAAGACATAAGGAAGGCAAGGCAAGATATGCTTTCTCCCCTGGATGGGAGAGGAAGAAGAGAACCCCTCCAACCCTCCTTCCACCCCTTTCCCCCACCCCAAATCCCAACAAACATCACACTCCTTGCAATGCTACAATCCATTAGGACTTTACTTTTTTTGTGCTCCAATCCAAGGAGCCATTGCATCTCCTCGAAAGGCAGAGGACTTAGGAAACCGCTCACTACTTTCATTCCTCTCCTGGACCCTCCTCCCGGGGTCTAACATAGCATATAATATTCTTACCCATGAACACACATAAAGAAAAACATAAAATAAATATTAGATTCAGATAACCATCGGGCTAAGAAGCGCCCTGCTTAAAAAGATAAAAGCTGCAAAGCGTCCTGGCCATCATATTGAAAGCTTTTTTTTTTCTAGCTTTGCTCACATTAGTGGTCAAAAAGAAAACATATCACTAGTCCATTTCTATCATTTCTGCCGTCTACACAACTTTTCAGTCATAGAGCAGTCATTGTTCTCCGGACCTGATCAGTTCACTGGGACTGGTGATGAGGGCACTTTATCTCTGCGTTTTCTCTTTCTGGAATCCTCCAGTTGCTCCATCAGTTCCTGGTATGATTGCAAAAAAAAACAAGTGCATCCTCTGGGTTATAGAATGTCTCGGTCTTGCCATCACTTAGATATACATGCAGGGTGGCGGGGAATTGTAGAAAAAACTGCAGTTGACGTTGCACCAATGTTGTCCACACCGGAGCAAAAGCTCTTTTTTATGCCACCTCCTCAGAGGAGTCACCAAATATTACTAATAGTCACTAAAATTTTATGACCTTGAACCACCACAGGCGCTGACATTTTTTTGAAGGTTTGCAAAATCAATGTCTTTTCTGCATAATTCAGATAACACATTATGACTTGTCTTGCTTTTTGTGTCACTGCTGTAGATGTAGGAGCAGGCTGTTTAAGGGGGCCTACTCTATGTGCCCATTCTACTGTGCAAACACTTCAGAGGGATATCCTTTGCGCATTTCTGAGCAAACTGGTGTGCAGGTGCAGATTCTGGCAGTCCCACTACTCTGAGATAGTTTCTGCAAGATCTGTTTTCAAAATCATCAATCTTGGTCACCAGTGCTGTTTTACCCCTTTTCTTAGATTTAAAGGAGTTATCCAGCTCTACAAAAACATGGCCACTTTCTTGCCCAGACAACCTCACTGTTCTCTCCAGCTCTGCTGAGTTTTGCTGCTCAGTTCTATTGAAGTCAATGGAGCTTAATTTCAAACCACACCTGAACTGGAGACCAGAGTCGTGTTGTCTCTGAAAGAAAGTAGCCATGTTTTTGTAGCCCTGGACAACCCCTTTAAGCAATGTTTTCACCTGGGTCTGTGTCCCCATTAGTTCATCCTCCAATACACTAACTCATTGTTCAAGGTCACCAATATGAGCCGAATGTATAGATATTTCACCTTGCAAATGTTCCAGTGCCTCGGCCACTGTAGACTGTAGTGTGGGCATGATATTCGGTGATCTTAGCTACCTCCACAGCTATTGTCTTGCAAGACAGTCCCACTTGGGGTAAAATGATCTCCTCTCCACTTCCATCTGTATTCACTTAGGTGGGTTGTGTAGTGCCTTGTTCTTGTGGCTGTGGCGCAACACGCTGTAAACCCGACGCCATCTTGGACAGCTGCTGCTTGTCTTTGTCACAATTCGACTGGGGAGTCTAACCTTGCTGATCCCTGCTGCTGTTAATGAATTTGTCCATGTGTTCCCTAGGTGTAGAACTACCCGATGTGGACACACACCCAAGTACTAGGCAGGTTAGTTGAGCGGAGACCACCGGGTTATGGAGGGTCCGGAGCGGTGCTCACTTACACGTGGCCTCTCATGCATGCGTCGAAACTGGAAGTCTTCCTTAGCCTTTGTAAATAACTGGTACAGTAAGCTTGATGGTTATACTTACTGTAAATAGAGGGTGCAAAGCTTAAAGGGTACCTGTCAAGAGGTTTTCTGCCTTGATTAAAATGCATACGATTCTGCCGTTGGAAGTTTGAATAACTATGGAAACAACAATACCAGGTCCATTCCGTGCATATGCCCTATTCTGATCCAATAGGGCTCACAGAGTTATCCCAGCATGATCATATCCATAGTAACTTCCAGCAACAGGAACGCTGGACAATGATAAGAGCAAAAAACATCATGACAGGTTTCAAAAGCAAGTAATAGCCTATCCACAGGTGGCACCGGGGTACTGCAGCCTTAGCACATATTGAAGTGAATAGGAGCAGAGGAAGCAGTACATCAGCCCACTGTTGCACAGGGAATGGAGTCAACTGCTTCTGACTTTGTTCTCACTGTAGTGCGGGCACCAAACAGTTGATCAGCAACTCACCCTAAAACACTTGCACAGCCCAAATATTACACACAGTGTGCCCCAGGGGAACATAATTATCATTAGTGCAACCTTACTGTCACTGTGTCAACCTACTAAGTGTGAGGAATCCCTTTAGAAAACCTTAAACAATTGTAACTTGAGAGACAGACCATGACAAGCATGAGCTCTGTAGCAGGTGGTCTAGTGGGGGCGATCCCTGCATTTGTACCGGCCGGGTGTCTGCACCATGATGGTGCTGATCCCGACTCGGCAATCTATTGCTGTCGGCTGCAGCAGCCGAGAGCAATAGAACATAGATCTCATTAGACTACAGTATGCAGTATATTTATACTGCATAGATCTCAATGAGAGATCAATGTAGTTATACTAGAAGTCCCCCGGGGGACTTCTAGTTAGTGGGTAAAAAAAAAAAAAAAATGTTTTTTATTAATAAAAAATCCTCTCCCTTAATAAAAGTCTGAATCACCCTCCTTTCCCCATTTTCTAAATAAAAATAAATAAACATATTTTGCATCGCCACACGCGTAATCGCCCGAAATATTAATTTATTTAATTCCTGATCTTGCACGGTAAACAGCGTAAGTGCAAAAAAAATCCAAAGTGCAAAATTAAGCATTTTTGGTTGCATTAAATCTAGAAAAATTGTAATAAAAATTGATCAAAAAGTCGCATATACGCAAACAAAGTACCAATAGAAAGAACAGATCATGGCGCAAAAAATTACACCTCACACAGCCCCATAGACCAAAGCATAAAAGCGTTATAAGCATGGGAATAGAGAGATTTTAGGGAACATTTTTTTTTTAAAGGTTTTAATTGTTTAAAAACCATCAAATAAAATAAAAGTCATGCAAGTTACATATCATTGTAATCGTACTAACTTGAGAAACATGTATAACAAGTCAGTTTTAACCTAGGGCGAACGCCGCAAATACAAAACCACCCCTCCAAATAAAAAATTTTCATTTTATTTTTAATTTCACCACACATATAATTTTTTTCTGGTTTCGCAGCGTATTTTATGCAAAAATTAAGCCTGCCATTGCAAAGTAAAATTAGTGGCCCAAAAAATAAGGGCTCATGTACTCTTTAGGTGAAAAAAATGCAAGTGCTATGGCCTTTTAAGCACAAGGAGGAAAAAATTAAAGCGCAACAATTGAAATTGGCTCCGTCCTTTAGGGGTAAGTCAGTCTTTTGTGGTGGCTTTCTTTGCCTGCCTTTTGGTTGTTTCAATTTCAAAGCCCAATTCTTGCCTTGTAGTTTTGCTTATTGCCAATTGCCTTGGTGTTTATGAACCATGACACCTTATTTTTTCTAAAATACTAAATGTTCTAGGTGTACCATTGTGTTATTTTAAGTTATTCAGATCAAAACTGAATAACCCCCTCCGATTGACTTAAATGGAGGCAATTGTCAAAAATTTAAGCAATAGACTAGCTATAGTCATACAAAGCTATAAAACACCAATATTTCTGCTTTTAGTGTAGGCAGATCAAATGCAACCATGACACAGCAATAATAAGCAATAAACAGCACAGCATTGCAAGTGCTGGCAGCATTGCTACTCTGCTATATGTAGCATACTTCAATGCCATAATGATCCTTATACACCACTGAGTTGTAGTTTGTCAACACAAAGTACCAAGTAGGGGCAAGGTTTAGTGGTGCTGGTTGGTCCAGAAGTGAACAGACCAATATTGTTTTTTGTGTTTTTACATTTTAAGCATAAAAAGAGATATAATATTTATAAATCCTGATGAAGTCCATTAAGGAAAGTTATTCACAAAAAATCAGGAAGGCGAAAAAGCATGATACCCTTGGCCTGGACTCATTACCACATATCAAGGTGCGATGTGTTATGGGACTTCTTAGATATGCTGGAGAAAAGTGAGCTCTCCCTGAAGTAAGGCTAATGAGATACCTACTCAGATGTCCACAGGCTTTCAAGTGCATAGCTTATGTTATTGCATACAAAGCAGGCAGCGGAAATTTTCATGGCGCTCCCAGAAAAAGATTTACAGAGTATTTTCCCAGCACATCTCATGCAGTATGTTCATCACAATTATTTGGTAAAGTACATAGAATATGAAGACCTTAGACTGCCATCTTGTGGTTGACAACAAAAATGACTGTTAGCCCTCTATCAGACAAACATATTGGTAAATGTCCTTAGTAGAGATGAGCGAGTAGTGAAATATTTGACTTTCGAAAATTCAAATCGAATAGTCACCGATATTCGACTATTCCAACGAGCATTCGATCCCAATATAGTCTATGGGAAAAAAATTTGCGGCACTTGGAAATCAAAATTCGACCATTTGGAGGTCACCAAGTCCCCCATGAAACCTCCCTAAACTATGCAAACACCTCCGGAATAGCACTATAATGCCACTCTCTGCAGTTGCGAAGGAAAAATATTTGCGAACACTTTACGAACATTTATGGCAATGTTCAAACATTTTGTTCGTATTTCTTGCGCAGTGTTACATACGTGATTCCAATATGCGTCCGCGGAGCATCGTGTTATTTGCGCGTATCATAGGTAATGCTGTACAAACGTTACTGTAACAGTATGTATGATGTGCCTTTTTCTGGGCTACTGGAACAATATGTATCACGTGCCTTTTACTGGGCTACTGAAACAGTATATATCAGGTGCCCTTAGTGGGCTACTGGAACAATATGTATAACGTGCCATTAGTGGTGTTAAACAGGGACACTATAAGTCACTTGTACACACAGGGTACTGGAATGAATACATCTGCTGATGCTGATGCTGCTGTTATATCATCTATTTCTTAGCACTGAGAAGTGCTTTGGATTCAGAGATGACTTTTTCGCTGGATCTTAGCCCTGAAATGGACTTTTGGGTTCAGTAGAAAGCCTGCCTGATTAAAACGCTACTAAAACCTCTCTCTCCCTGCTCCAAGATCTTTCCCTGTTGAAAGCTCATCTGTGGTCGAGAGGCGGGAGCCAAGTATTTAAGATTCAAGGTCATGTGGTTCAGCTATCCAATGAGGGTAGACGCCATTTTCACGCTGCGTGCGTACTCCCAGGGTCCCTCATGGCCTCCCTGCATGGTCATTGGATTAAAAAAAGCGCCAACTGCGATGGGAGAGCTTTCAAATGTTTCCCGCGTATTTGGTTCACTACTCGATTGAATTCTAATATTTCGAATACCTATTCGATTGAATCGTATTCGCTCATCTCTAGTCCTTAGTCTTCCTCTGTGACTTTTCTAGGCAATTAATAGATTGCTTGTGCAAACCAATGAAATGCTATTACTTTGCATTTATCAGTTGAATCTGTTATCTACTAGCACAGCTTGCTAAAGTCTACACTTGCAAATATATCATGTAATCTACTGAGTACATTTAATAGCACTAGAGCTAATTTCTTGTTGTCTGTTTGCATGACTCTGGAAATAGGGTATATGGGCGATGTTTCCTCATCCTACAGAACTCTCTGCAAACTAGTGTTTCCAAAACTAGTCTTATAGCAAGGTATTGCTATTTATGTAATTCCTTATGATATTATTTGAAGCGTTTACTCCTTACCCGATACAAAAGCTTGTAACTTAGGGTGCCTTTACACAGAGAGATTTATCTGACAGAAGTATATGGAAACTTGAAGAATAACTATGTACAATCCAATACAGGGGCATCTGATGGGGAATATATGTTGGCTTGCTCAGAATCCTTAGCTTTGGGGGGGGGGGTTACCTTGGTTACTATAACTTGGACTTGGTAGATAAATAGGATTACAGGAATAGAGTAGACAGACCTGTTCCAGGGACTTTGCGGTTTCCAGCCTTTATAAGGTAAGTGTGAATAGATACTTATAGTTACTGACTTGAAAGAAATGACGCTGTCAACGCTCACTAGCAAGCAGGAGGAAGCCGCATGAACACACTGACTTGAGAGCCAGGAAGATATGGACGGTGAATGGGTGACCCTCTTACACTTCACCAATCCGACAGCAGGCACTAATAAACACAGAGAATGTCCTACTGAGACTTTGAAGACACGTATTAATCCTTATAGCTGCCTGGAAACAGGTCAGGAGACTGAACCTCAAGTCTGAAAGGATTACTCAGGTGATGCAGGGAGGTTAGATGTGACTCTGGCCAAGACAGACTACCAACTGTCAACTGTCAAGACCTGCACAGCCCTCTGGGTAGAAGGTGGGCGGAGACAGCTTTCCCCTGGCCAATCACTACAGTCTGATAGGTTGCAGGGGAGGAGCACTGATCAAGCTCAACACTTGTTTACAAACATATAAATTGACCAATCAATATTCTTATAGCGTGTTGCTATGGAAACTGTAATAACACTTGTACCTGTACCTGTACCACTAGAGGTCAATACATAACAGCATATCAAACAAATACATGACAGAAAACAATGCCCATTTAATACATTACCAAAAGAGAGGCCAGGAAAAGACACAAACACATAGGCCCCAATACAGACAGTCCGGGGTTGCCAAAGGCAACAATATACCTCCAGACACCTGACAATATATACCGGACTGGGCCATTACAGAGAAATCTCAGTCTTTCCTTTATGACCTGTTTCCTGTTTATAGTCTGTTCCTGGCTTTGGCTTCAATAATCTTTCAGATAAATCTCTCTGTGTAAAGGCACCCTTAGTTAAGTCAAACTAAAATGACAGGGCTGAAGTTGCTGCCCCTTCAGGGTTCCATTAAATCTCACACCTGAGAATCCTCATTCCACCTAACCATAAGTGAATGGGGAAATGTGACTGTTCTCAAGCATTATTTATATGATTCATTAGAATGACACCAGGAAAAAAACCTTATCTTTTTGGCCAACAAAGATTGGCCCCAGTTTGATGCATGCGAACATGCTGACAATTTCTGGTAGCCGCTTACTTTCTTTTACTAATATGTGTATTTTTATTTATTTTTAGTCCTTTTTACAAAAGAGGAACGGAAAGGGAAAATGTATTGTTTATTGTATTGAGGGATGCGGGGATTTATTTTTGTACATTTTATGTACTTTTTTATTTTTAAACTTTTTTTCATGTCCCACAAGGGGACTTTAAGGGTAGCTTCACACGTACCGGATCAGCAGCGGATTTCACGCTGCGAGTTTGCAGCAAAATCCGCTGCCGATCCTGTAGTGTTAAGCTGAATGGGTCCCATACACACTGCCTGTATGGGATCCGGCCCCTTTAACCCCCCACCGCTGGATTGCCCGCAGCCCCAGCCCCGAGCATACATTACCTGCTCGGCACCGTGTGTGACGCTCCCTGCTCCCCTCGCTCCCCATCAGCCAATCAGTGCACGACAGCACTGATTGGCTGATGAGGAGCGAGGGGAACCGGGAGCTTCACACAACCATGGCGCCAAGCAGGTAATGTATGCAAGGGGGCTGCGGGCGGCCGGGCGGCGGCGGGGAGTTAAAGGGGCCGGATCCCATACCGGATCCGCTGCGTGTATGGGACCCATTCAGCTTCACACTACAGGATCCGCAACGGATTTCGGATTTCGCTGCAAACTCGCAGCATGAAAACCGCTGCGGATCCGGTACGTGTGAAGCTACCATTACAGCGATCTTTAGATCACAACTATAATACACTAGACTAGTAACATGAGTCTATTGAGACTGTCAGCAATATGCTGACAGGCATTGTACCCTATTGTGCTGCAGACACGGCCGGGTTCACAGCCATCCATAGCAGCCCTTGGGGCCTTCACAAGGCTTCTCAGCTGCTATGAAGACAACATCAGCAGAAGCAGGTTGTAACTAAACAGCACTGTATACTCTTTACATGTCGCTGTCACAATCTGGCCACATTTAAATAATTAATCTATCAGGAACGGAGGTTTCTTATATTGAAAGCAGAGCTCCCACAATCCCAGTACAATTCCTTATACTAGGCCTGTCGTGAAAAGGCAGCAGCTTACAATAAGGACCTTTGATGATGGCGTGAAAAGGAGTATTTTCGGTCATTAAGAGGTTAATTAGCCCCATCGAACAGCTTGGTAAGGTCTCAAAACACTTTTTCTTTTAACTGTAGAGCTAACTGCCGTTTTTGAGAGTTTTTGTTTGTAAATACAAATTTCAAGATAATTGATTCCAAATTGTATGTGTATATATATATAGAGAGAGAGAGAGAGAGAGAGAGAGAGAGAGAGAGAGAGAGAGAGAGAGAGAGAGAGAGAGAGAGAGAGAGAGAGAGAGAGAGAGATGGAAATTACTGAGATCTTTTGCCACACTCCATGTTGGATTTCTATCTTGTAGGTGTTTTAGGCTATGTTCACACTACGTAAACTAACGGCCGTTATCCGCACTGCAAAACCTACGGCCGTTGTTTTGAGGTTCCCTATAATGACTGCAATGCAATGTAACTACGGCCATTGAATTCACAATACGTAACAGATAACGGCCGTTGTTTATACGGCCCCGTGAAAAATGAACATGTCAATTATTTCCGGACGGTAATACTGCAACAACGGCCATGGATTTCAATGCGGCCACGAACGTAAAACTTATATCTGCCGAATTAAACTTGATTTTGATGTAAAAAATTTTCTGAGGTTTCTTGGGCTGGGCACAGTATTTAAAGTAAATGGCCTGTTTCATCCTGTTTATAATCATGCTAGGAATCAAAACAAAACAACGGCCGTAATTTCACGACTAGCCCGTACAATAGTAATTCTACAGCCTTGGTTTCAACCTCAAAATAACGGCCGTTGAAAATAACGGTCGTTATTTTACGCAGTGTGAACATAGCCTTATCGTCCTTTCCATTGCTGACAACTCTCTTGTTGGTTCCACATTTTCTTTAAATGTACCACAGCTCAGTGGGATCTGAAAGTGTTTTTCCATACTAAACATGCAAATAGTTGACCTACAAATGTATATAGGGCGATTCCATAATTTTTTTTCTACATTATTGGGTGAGTCTATACTTTTTTTCTACCCAATCTGGATGAACCTATGCTATTTTAAAAATAATTTATATAAATTTGTTTAAGATATTTTTCATGAAGCCAGAATGTTTAGCTGACATTTATGTGATTTGTGTATTTGCTATGAAGTAAAAAATCTTAAATCACCACAATAATCTAATTGTGATGATTCCATAATTTTTTCTAGGGGTTTAGTAAGCATTTTCTCAGTATTTTAATAACAGGCGCAGAGTTTATTTGGCCATGCATGCCATATGCAGTTTTGCGGCTATAACAATAAAACTGTTAGCTTCCCCTGAGGGAGAAACCAATTGAGTCTTCTGTGCCCTGAAGTATTTTCATACTTGGATGATTTAATTTCCAGAATGGTTATTAATATGTGACAGAGGCTATAATGGGACTAACCTCTTCTAGCGTGATTAATAACACGATTTCCAGTTTCTAATATTTGTTTCTTTAACTACACAGCATTATATTAATAGAAAAAAAATCAGAAAACACTCATAATGTAATAAAAATACAAATAATTGTCAGACATATATTTTTTTTCTGAGGCAGAGCAGAGTTAGGGCAGCGCTATTACTTCAGACGTACCCTGAACAAACATTAAACATTAAAACCATGGACAGCTAAAGTGAATTGTTACACTATCACACTGCCAAATGGTGGAATATATTAGGAAGCAAGTTCACAATCAGCTGTAGAAATTGATGTCTTGGAAGAAAATAAAGGCAGTTGTAAGGATCTAAGTGACTTTGACAAGGGGCCAAATTGTAATGGCTAGACAACTGGGTCAGAACATCTTCAAAATGGGTCTAATGGGGAGTTCCTAGTGTCCTGGGTTAGTATCTACTAAAAGTGTTCAAAGGAAGCACCACTGATGAACCCTAGCCCATGTGGTCTAGTCTCACAGAAGAGCTGGCTAGAAGAGTATCAGGACACTAAGTATATCACACTTTCTATATATATGGCTGCAAAGTTGCAGTGATAGGGCCCATGCTGACCCCTGAATGGCTTTATATTAACCCTTTAAGGACGGAGCCAGTTTTCATTTTTGCGCTTTTGTTTTTTCCTCCTCATGTTTTAAAGGCCACTGTGCTTGCATATTTCCCCCTACAGACCCACATGAGCCCTGATTTTTTGCAACACCAATTATACTTTACAAATACAGACTTAATTTTTTAATAAAATATGCTGAAAAAAAACTGAATAAAATTATATGTGCAGTGAAATTTGAAAAAAGGGCGCAATTCCTTTTATTTTGAGGGGTTTTCATATTTACGCCGTCCACCCTATGGTAAAAGTAACATTTTAGGTATGTTACTCAAGTCAGTACGATGGTACCCTATGGTAAAAGTAAGATTTTATCTATGTTACTCAAGTCAGTACGATTACAATGATATGTAACATGCATACTTTTATATTATTTGATGGCTTTTAAAAAAATGTAAGCCTTTTTAAGAAAACTAAATGTGTTTAAAATCGCTCTATGCCCATCCTTATAACGCTTTTATTGTTTGGTCTATGGGGCTGTGTGAGGTGTCAATTTTTGCGCTGTGATCTGTTCTTTCGTTCGGTACCTTGTTTGCGTATATGCGACTTTTTGATCACTTTTTACTACATTTTTTTCTGGATTTAATGTAAACAAAAATGCGCAATTTTGCACTTTGGCAGGGTTTTTTTTTCCGCTATTGCTGTTTACCGTGCGAGATCAGAAATGTAATCATTTAATAGTTTGGGCAATTACGCATGCGGCGGTACCAAATATGTTTGTTTATTTATTTTTATTTATAAAATGGAAAAAAGGGGGGTGATTCAAATTTTTATTAGGGGAGGGGTTTTTTTTTTTTTAAATAAATAAAAACACTTTATTTTTTTTCACTAACAGTAATTAGAAGCCCCCCTGGGGAACTTCTATATACACAGCACTGATCTCCCATTGAGATCAATGCTGTGTATATAATAGAGCAATGATCCATCAGATCGGTACTCTATTATAATGGTCTGCTGTGGACCATCTATATGGATTGCCAAGCCAGGATCAGCGTCATTCCGACGCTGAGCCCCGGATGGCTCATTACAACGGATCTCCCCTCCGCGATCGCATTGCGGGGGGAGGGGATCCCCCACTAGACACCAGGGACAGAGAGCACATACACTATTCAAATGCAGCTGTCAAAGCTGACAGCTGCATTTGAATAGTTAATTGGCCGGACCACGGGCTGCAGAGAGGGCTCACGCCGGAAGCCCTCTCTGATCCCCCTTAACGGCCGCATGACGGGTATACCCGTCATGCGTCGTTAAGGGGTTTAAGCGATGCTGTACCCACAATCTGTCCCCCCCCCCCCCCCCCCCCAACCACTTGTACCTTCAGATAGCTGCTTTTAATCCAAGATCTGTCCTGGGGTCCGTTCAACAGGCGATGCAGTTATTGTCCTAAAAAACAACTCTTAAACTTGCAGTCCTGTGTCAAACGGACGTGGCTTGGAGTATCTATGCCTTAACCTTGCACCACCCCTCCGTCCCTCCTCTCCACCCTCTCCACCCTCTTCATCATTAGCACTTCCACTGGCAGGATTTTTCCTATTCCTCTGCAGTGAAAACTGCACAGGTGCCCTAATGATCCAGCCCATGTGCCGTGCTGACACACGTGATGAATAGGAGACAATCTGCCTGGGGCATTCCTAATGAGGAGGAGGGCGGGGAGAAGGGACAGAGAGGTTGTGCCAGCCTAATGCACACACACGCTAGGGTTTGGGTTGGTCTGATTGTGGGTACAGAGTCGCTTTAAAGTATAAAGTATGGGTATTCCCATCTCAAAGTGAAGGTATATGTCATCAATTTATAATTCTTTGGATTTTCACAGAGGCCATTGACTACCAGACTGTGTAGGAAGCTGAAGCTTGACCCAGTACAGATGAATGGAACAGCTGCAGTCACTTGCACAGTTGGGTGGGCAAGAGTGCTGTTGTGCACAATAAAGCTTAGAGAGGAATATACAAGTGATGTGGCGCCTTCATTCTTTTGATCAGAGGGTAGGGGTCCCAGAGGTCAAACCACTGATCAAAAAGTGATGGTATATCCAAGTGGTATGTAATCCCTTAAAGTGTACCTGTCAGTATAACTTTCAAAGTCTAAATCAACAGTAGAGTTTGCAATTTACCTTCTTTTTTTTTTTTTTTTCAAATATGGTAAACACAGGAAGTCCAGTGTTTCCCAGGCCATGTGAGCGCTCACAGAGAGAAGGCAGTCATGTGACTAATGGACACATTGAGCCGTGACTCTCTGTACTGGCCAGGACTTCATGTGTTTAGTCTGTTTTTTTCAACCAGCACAAGACTAAAAATCTGCCTTCAGGAGACTAGACCTAGATTTCTAGTAAGTTCAGCTTTGTTTTACAACATAACAAAAAAAAAAACAACTATGAATGTATATTGTAAAGTTTCTTTATATCACATCTACTGTTGATTTAGACTTTGAAAGTTATAACGACAGGTTTACTTTAACAAGGTGGGAAAACTCCTTAATATATTCCTTAAAATACAACTACAGAAATGGAACTTCTCTTTGACGCCTACCATTTATGAAATATAGGTCTTTCTCTGTGCTTAAACAATATATCACACATTTATGTGGAAATAATTCCTGGTTCAAGCTTTTATATGATGTTCCCCTTTGCAATCCTTAATATATCAGTTCTTAAATTCTTGTCTTGCTGCCTTGTTTATCACAGGGATATTGCAGGCCTTACGTTATTCATATTACATTAAATGATGTGTAAGACAGTGCCATCTAGTGTCAGATTTCTGTGCAAACATAAATGAGAGCCTGCACTGACAACTGAAATTGTGACCATGCCTGTGCTAGGTAAAATGTGCTTTTGGATACAGCCATAGATTTAAAACTCTGGACTGGGAGCAACAGAAAGAGCCTGTCACTAAAGAGACTGGGCCAGAACAGAAGCGTCAGCGGGGAACACAGGTGAAAGGCTGCACCACAACAGGGGAGAATAGTTAAGTAGAAACGTAATCATTTTTCATAACAAGATTTTTTTTTTTTTTGTTTATCTCCTAACATTACTGATCTCATCAGAGCATATTCAGCAACAGTGGAAACACTCCAAATGTTATTGTGCGTTTGGTGTAAGAATGGAAACTGTACAAGAAGTCTTTTCATTTTAACACACATTTTATTCAGTGGAGATGAGGGACTGATGCTTTTAGTGAATCATTGCATAGTAAGCCGACAAATAGCAATATCATTCAGATAACATATATCCAGACTTGGCACATTTGCACATTGACACCATATTGCACAAGTTCTGATGCAGGGTGATCTTGCCTAGATATCTATAAAAATAATAGTGATTTTACCTTGCCTTGTGCTGCAAAAATAAATGCCGCCCTCCAATCTAATGTGACAATGTATCTATTAGAATGACAATAAGGAAGTTCCATCTACGCTCTGGACATTTTGTTGCTTGTCTAGTTTTGCTTATATTTTTAACCAATGATATGTTCAAATGGACAAAAAAGCACAGTCTCACTGCTTAAAAACCCAGCTCTAACTGACAGCAATGGGAATTGGGTAAGTACGGTAATTTCCTTTCAGCGCACAAGCTCTCATTAAGATCAATGGGAGCTTCAGGGCTGGAACCCCCACACTGCCCGGTGGTCTGTGATTGCTGCGGGCACATAACACAGATGATTCTAACTAAACTTACCCTTAGACTACGCATGGGCAGGACGGTTCTAAGGGTACTTCTTGACACCTTTAAAGGGGTTATCCAGCGCTACTTGTCTCCAGTTCAGGTGTGGATTACAATCAAGCTCTATTTACTTCAATGGAACTGAGTTTCAAACCCCACCCAAACTGGAGACAACAGTGGTGCAAAAAAGGCTATGTTTTTGTAGCACTGGATAACCCCTTTAGGGTCTGTTCACACGTACAGTATCGCTGCGGATTACGCACACGGAATCTGCAGCGATGCACATAACACGCTGTGATTACACAATAATATTCAATAATGTACAACTGAGCATCGCAGCGTATTTTCCTGTGAGTTTCTTGCAGCGTATAATCCGCAGCGATACTGTACGTGTGAACGGATACTAAAATTACTGTTAAGACTCTTTTCTAATACAATACAGTTCAGAAACATAACACCAGCAATATTCCAACAATGATGTTCAGAGGTGTACAAAATAGATTCACAGTTTTACCAAGGACTACATAGAAATATGCTTCCCAATGCAGCCACAGCTATTATAGCTGATTCCAATTTATGCACAAAGCAACCCTGATGTACAGATGAGCCCAGCCTCCTCCGTCTTAGTTAAAGAGTTAAAGAGAGGAATTTTTTAATGACATATTTCGCCACAATATCAAAGACGTCAAAAGGATTCATTTAGGTGAAAATCTGTGTCTCTCCTCTCATAGACTTAACACAGTTTACATTTAGGTTGCCCTTTAAAATAATGTCAGCCAAACCTGCTGCCACTGGCAGTATAAGGTGTATGGAGGCCTCCCGACTCTCTGTCGATAGATGATGTGGGTAAAGAGAAGGGTCAAGCATAATCCATTTTCTTTTTCTTAAAGGGATAAGCTGGAACCAGAGCTGACAGGTCAGCATACTTCACTGGGCTTTATGAAGAGCTAAATAGCTAAGGCCTTACAGTAGAATTTCAGTTTCAGCTTTCAGGGTATGTGCACACTGAGGAATTCAGACGAATCTGCGTTGCGGAATTCTCAGCTCGCTCCCGCTCGCAGAGTCTCCGCCCGTGTAATAGACTCCATTCTATGCACGGGCGGATTCCGCCCTCCGTCCAAAGAATGAACTTCATCATTCTTTGGACGGATGAAAGAATCTGCCCGTGCATAGAATGGAGTCTATGACACGGGCGGAGAAGCGTGCCCGCTGCACTCTGTGAGCGGGCGCCCGCTGCACTCTGTGAGCGGGCGCGAGCTGAGAATTCTGCGACAGAGGTTCCGTCTGAATTCCTCAGTGTGCACATACCCTCAAATAAACTGCAGAATAATGCTGAATAAAGTACAAAATTCTGAGCAAAGTAGTCAGATCTACTGTGCCACTTAGACTGAAAAAACACCTAGAAGAAATAAGCTTAAACCTGTGGGGTTTAGAGCAGGTCTGTATGGCTGAACACTGCCCCCAAACTCCAGTACTGTTCATTAGCTTATCTCAATTCATGCCTGGTCCCGGGTTTCCCTAGTCTCCTGGTGTCGGTATTTGAGTGAATCACTTTTTATTCCGGCAGAGCTGTGTCAAAGAAGCAGGGTATGGAGCATCCGTGCCCTAGGCCTGACAAAGATGAGTATCCAGCCCAGGGCATGCTGACGCAAAGATGGGGAGAGTGTGACTGCAGGCCTAGGGCATGGATGCTCTAGGCCCCGTCCCGGAATACCTTGCACCAGGATACCTGGCAACTGGACACAAGGGAAGACCGGGACTTGGCATAGAAAAGGTGATACAGATTTGCTTTAACAACTGATGCAAAATACAACTTTTATTTTTGGAAGGAATTATACAATAAGATTCTGTCAAGTAAATAAGCTGTGCTAATAGCCAACAATAAAGTAAAGCCAAACTTCAGCTATAGTGCATAATATTGTACTATAAAGACCGTAACTGCAGCTGGTTGGAATAATCCCATGTGCACATGTTTTAACAGTAATCTGTTAGCTCCCTTTAAGTAAGATAATCTATTACTCTTTTAAAAAAACCTAGGATATCTTAGATAAAAGTATTCGTTGGTAAAGCTCACATGGTCATGACTGCAGGCACACAGTAATGTAAAACAGCTTACAGATCTTACTTAAAGGGGAACTATTGGTTCAAAAAACTTCACATCATTGTGACATGTCACAAACTTTGATGCCACGACTATTGATGGCTGAAAAAGGGGCTATGCCCTCTTGGCTCTGCTTTTCCGTGGCTCTCCTGGAAGTGGCAGGGTGAGTGGTATACAGTTTATAGACTTTCTGTTATGCAGGAATTTCATTCTTCTATAAGTCTGAGGCAGCTGGTATGCATTGTTCTGGATCAGCCAATTTACTGCTTGCCTTGGTTAGAGGGCAGGGTAGTTTCTGTTGCTTATCTATTCTCTAACTAGTACCTGGGTTGTGCAGTTCTCTGCAGATTGCTTCTTGTATTTCTAGTTCTATGTCCTTGTTTCTTGGACATTTCTTGATTCTTTCTGTTAATCTGATACTTGTATTCGGCAATTGCTGCAGTTTTGCTTAGTTTGTTTTGCTCAACTTTTACAGTTTTTGGTTTTGCACGGTTTTGTTTTCTCAGGGCTGTAGAGTCTATTTGTTGTTTCTGCTTGAGATTATAATATAGGGCTATTAAAGAGATGTTGTAGGGGCAATGAGTAGTGTTAAAATAGCGTTTAGGGAAAGAATATGGAGTTAGTCAGGGCCAATCTTTGTATTGTCTCCGTTTGTCATCATATTTCATTCCTGGCTGCCGTCACTATGATTTATATACATTATCATCCAATCCATTATCTCTAGTTCCATTTATCTAATTGCTAATCTCATTCTTGTAAAGACCCTATTACAATGAACAACTGTCGGCGTTACTTGGCCAATTACTGACCGTTCAGGCCAATAATCATTAAGTGTAATAGTGCATGTTGAAAGCAATGGATTAGCCGACATGTATGACATTGGCTGATCATGGTCTTTCAACATGCTAAAAGATCACTATTTGTGCAGTGACGAACTGCTGCGCATCACACTGTCCAATAGAAGTGGCAGCAGCAGACAACCACTGCTGACTTCAATGGGCCACCTAAATGATCTAAGGATGGTTCAGGCAGCCCCAACCACTGCTCCCGCTTCCTGTCTGTGCATGTAATATCACAGCAGGGAGCGAGGAAAGAGGGGAAGCGAGCGCTGAACTGACAGGTTGGTGCTCACTTCCCCAGTACATCGTGCTATGTAATACAGCCTTTGCGGTTTAGTATGTGCTTATATGTTTTTCTTGTGATTGCTAGTAATTCTATTGGGCTCTATTGTAAATCCAGGGGGTATCTGAATATTGGAAGCAACAGCTAGGACCCAGAAAAGGCAATTTCTATAGATAGGCGAAGCCCAGTTCTACTATTCAGTGACCAGTCTGCATTGTTATATCTACACTGCTCTGCCAGGTCTTTCCAAGTTCATGAAAAAAGCCAGTTGGATGGGGGTGTCAGATCCCTGGACCCCTGGCTATCAGAATTTCTAAACCTGTCACTATAACATATCAGAAGGGTTTGGAAAGAGCATGTACCCTTTTAAGAGATATGTCCTGGAGACAGATATTGTTTAACTGCATTTAATAATTACTTAAAATTCTGTTTGCTTTTGAAAAACAATAAAAAATTATTTTATAAAGTTAGAAAAATCACTGCAACATCATGTAACAGCTGATTGTATAAAATGGGGGAACTGACAATTGTAATTTCTTTTCATCCACCCACATTTTCAAAACAACTCCAAGTTAAGAAATGGTAACATACCCTGGTGTCCTGAATATAAAACACTGATGTCAACTAGTTCAAGAACAAAGAGCTGAATCCTTGGATCCCAGACTATATGCTCCATTTCTTATTTAGCGTTAATGATGCAAGTTGCACCATTCTGTCTCCAGCCTTGGGGCATATTTTCATTATAACTACTAAACATGCTGTACACATGCCATAGCAGCTCATGTAAGGATGAACCGACTGAACTACAACTGTATGGATATGTCAATAGACAGACTGGTAGACAGACAGATGCTGAGGGTACATGTTAATAAGGAGCAGGAACACATGTTGCCAATCATGACAGTGAGTGAATATGTGATTTAATGGATACAAATTTGTATTGCTGACCCTTGACCTTCTGAAATTTAAAGTTCAGATGTTAAAACATTTTGAAAGTAGAAGGGATAAACAAGAACAACACAAAAACATTCTGTATGACACTTAAAGAGGAAAAATACAATTTTCCCAATCAATGACTTCCCCTTTAAATTGGGTTCGTCCACACTTTAGAATAAAATCTCAGTTCCTCCTTATTTAAGGATAAACTAAGCATATAAAGTAGATATATGTGTCTGAGGGTCAAAAGGGATTTTCTGTGTTTTATGTAAATAAAATGTCCAAAGCATACCTTCTGTAAAAACAAAAACTTCACAGTGCTCTTACAGCTTCATGTATAGAATGTTTGCTAAGCCTTTCTGTTCCAAGCTCGGCTGCTTGTACTGTAGACCTCTCCTTCCTACTAATTCAGGAAGTTATCATCATTTTCTGGCATGTTACAGATACACCAAAGCTGAAGACCAGAGGTAAAAGGCTACCGTAATTCAGATCCTGTCTTTTTCTGCCTAATACTGAAATGAACGTGCAGCCTGAAAGTGACTGAAGCTATTCAACAGCATAGGGCACCTATATTTTATTCCAGATTAGACACCTAAATTTACACATAACTGGAGGTACATATAAAGTGAACCAATTACGGCGAAAATGCCCCTAATGATAAGGAAACGTGCCGGTACATCACCCAGCACGCTTCCCAAACATACCCCTGTACCCTTCTTGATTACACCGCAATCGTACTTTTATCAAGTCCCGTGCTGTATGCTAATTGCGGGCAAGTAGTCACGGTGGGCTGATCTAGTCACAATCCTGGGAGGTTGCGAGCGCTGTAATCACGGGAAGAGGGGCGTGATTGAAAGACCTGCATTCCGCTAATGTCACCCGGGGCCTGCTTTCAATGTCGGCAGCGCGCCGACATCTTTAGTGCGCCGCACATGCGCAGTACGTCAGCGTCTTCTCCCGCCATACAGTGCATGCACGGTGTGCTAAGGACGTTGGCGCGTCACCGTCGTGGAACGCAGGTCTTTCAATCACGCCCCTCTGGGGCTTGCAACAGCCCAGGACCCTGCCTAGCTACGCCCAGGACCGTGACTACTTGCCCGCAATAAGTATACAGTGCGGGACTTGATAAAAAGTAAGATTGCGGTGTAATCAAGGAGGGCACAGAGCGTACAGGGGTTTGTTTAGGAAGCGTGCTGGGTGATGTACCAGAACGTTTCCTTATCATTAGGGGCATTTTTGCGGTGACTGGTTCTCTTTAACCATTGTTCAATGAAGACGATATACAGTAATTTACCAAATCTCTGCTTGCTGTCAAAGATTGCTATGATTAAATTCCATAATATAAAAAATCCTCTTTGACCAAAATATATCAGCAGGTGAGATAACAAGTGAAGCTCAAGGATTCATATTTAGTGTCTTCTGTGCTGACATAAAGTTGCATAATTCCCAAAATGTAAAATCCGTTAAGATCTTGTGAACCAGATGCAGAAGAATGTTGACCTCATGTAGCTCTGCAACAATAAAGTTCTAAGAGTTCTTCAACAGTTTATTCAGATGATGTAGTAGAAGTTTAATAATATTAAACCCGAATACAACAATTATGCTGATTAAGGGGGGATTTACCCCCAACACATGTAGCTTTATTGCAGTAGTGTGGGCCTATTTGGGGGCCAACATTCTTCTGCATTTAGTTCAGATATGAAGAGGACTAGGCGCTTATAACCACAGCCACTTCTTGATTTGTATTGTATCCGTCCCAAAATAGTTAATGTTACTCTTCTTATACTCAGCATTTGCCCAAATGCTGCATTTTGTCGTCTTCTCATTCGGAAAGTATTGACTGAAGAATAAAAAGATTATACAAAATGAAATGAAATAAATGTGTGAGGAACTACATTATATATGTCCATATATTTTTCTGTAGAAATAAAACAGTTGTGGAAATTACTTTCAGTCGTATGGTATGTTGACCAGTGAATGAAGCACACCTAAAAGGCATTCAATTTGAGGATACAAGAAAAATCACATCTCTGTGCATGGACAGTTTTGGGTGCAGTACAGTCACAGATATACTACCAACTGGACAACATGATAGGCACTGAGATCCAAAGATGTCATGATATTGATTTACAGTCATTTAAAGTGAAAACCTTAGGAGCCCACTTTAAAGTGAAGATCCACCTTTCATTTATCCGAGTAGGTCCTAAATTCTCTACCCATTAAGATAAAATGGTTATCCAGGGCTGGAAGATTACTGGATATATATTTGAACACATAGGGGGAGATTTATCAAAGGGTGTAAAATTTAGACTGGTGCAAACTTGCCACAGCAACTAATCACAGCTCCTCTTTTCTTTCACCAGAGCTGGAAGCTGAGCTGTGATTGGTTGCTGTGGGCAGTTTGCACTAGTCTAAATTTTACACCCTTTGATAAATCTCCCCCATAGTAATGAAACCAAGCAGAACTATATAAAGTCATGTTCACACACCGTCAAAATGACAGCTTTATTTACTGGACGGCTGTCATTTAACGGTCATAATTATATGAATAACAACTGTTGTTATAAAATAAAATGGGCGTCATTTTGATTGAGTGTAAACACAGACTAAATCTGAATGAACTAAATGCCTATTTGTTGTTCCTGCAGAAGGCGAAAATTGTATTAATTGTTAAAGTAGAAAATTTTGCTGTTTATCTTGAAGGGCTTATCCAGGAAAAAAAAACAGCTACTTTCTTACAGAGCATCACCTGTCCTCAGGTTGAGTGTGGTATTACAATTCAGCTTCATTCAGTTCAGTGGAACAGAGCTAAAAGACCACACCCATGGTGAGGACAAGGGCTGTTTCTGGAAGAAAGTGGACATGTTTTTCAGAGCCTGGACAACCCTTTTAAAATAACAGTGCCAATACCTTTGATGATATTAATCAAATCAGCATATAATTTTGGACCCACCCCAGTAAAACAAAAAAAAAAAGGACCCAGATATATCAAACAAACAGAAACTGGGGTAAACGGCCCTGAGCAACTAATCACAACCAATCTCAGCTTTCATTTTGCCGGAGCTGAAAGCTGAGCTGTGACTGGTTTCTCTGAGCAGTTAACACTACTTTCTATTTTACACATTTTAATAAACCTGGGCCCAGTCAAAGGTGGAACTCGACTTTAAGGAAACTGGAACTCCTGAATAAAAGAGAAATGGACACATCTTGTCTACTCATTCATCAGTAGCACTGCTACAGCTAAAAAACATCTTCTGTGCATATTCATGGGTCATCAGCTTAAAACATCATGTAGTGATCGCTTCATAAAAACTCTACACATGTAAGAAATGTCAGTAGAATCAGTGACAGGCACAAAGAAAACGCAGTAAGTTCTTCCAGACACTTCACATCAGAAGTGTGAATAGGATGCTCTTTGGGAAACATTCATTTTCAAGTATTATTACTCTCCTGATCTCTGTGTTCTACGAGGACACTACCGACAAGTGATATAAAATGGCTTTTCGCTGAGTGGCGATTTCCAGTAACAGCTTGTATATGAACACATTGTTATGAAAACAAATCACTTTCCCTTTTCTTAAACTTTGTCTACAATGACAAGATTTATATAAGCAGAAATTATGGAGGCATTTTCTTTAATATTTCAGATGGTGTTTAGCTGTTCCTTCTTATTAACAGTAACTATAGGCTCCTCCAGCCATAGTGGATCTGTGCCCAGAAAAAGCCCCCACACCCTCAAAGAGGCCATGAAGCATGCACTGTAATGCGCCGTCCTCCTCCAGAGCATGCATCATTTTTGGTTTTGAGGAAACAATGTACGCTGCATGCTGGAGCAGCACTAGCTTTGTCTTTTATTGCTTACTTCCCGCCTTTGTTTTGTTGTTTGGGTTACAGCTAACATCCTTAAGTAAAAGTTCACAGTCTGATAGTACATGGGCTGGCACATATTTCTTCATTTGCTCCACCATCTTTTGATAAGCCGATTTGTCTTGTTCCAAAGATCGGATAACATTTCTCATCTTGTTTTCTCTGGATACAATGTTTTCAATATTGGCTTCCAGACTTTGAATCTTGGTGTGAGCTACCTGTTATTAAGCAGGAAAAAACTGGTTGGTAATGCAATGTAATATAAACCAGCAATAGTTTATTGTATAAACATAAAGTGGCTTTGTGTACTCACATGAGATCTAAAAGGGAATATATTACCTAATTTGCTCTCTATAATAATTAAATTATTTTTACAATTTTTTTCCTATTGTAGATTCTTCTGTACATGATTATAGAGGCAGCCATCCTGTCTGATCGTCTGTTACCAGCTTTCTAAGATATGGGGGGACTTTTGTCAAGACTGGCGTACTTATGCGCCAGTCTTAAATAAAGCCCTGCCCCCTTTTCTCTGCCTGGATTTATTAAGAGGCACACGCAGGTGTACATTTGTATCATGTTTTATGCCTGCGAATGGGGTTATATCATGATAAATCAGACATCAGAGGAGGCCACCCCGCCGCCTTCCCATCAGGTGAGCGGGGGATATGGCTGGCATACGCCATGGAAAAGGGGCAGATCATGGCGTACGGGGACAGAGAGGAAGGGGGCTGTAACTATTACCTACAGAGATTGGTGGATCTAATGTTATCCATATATAGATGTTACCTTTCATTGTTTCACCTTTCACAGTGAGTAATATAGGCGTAATTACTCTAAGGCTACTTTTGCACAGGATAGGCCACAGAAATTCCCTAGTGGCTCATCCCTACAGAAGCTGGACTGAGCTTTACGTCTGTTTCACACATGGCACTTTTTGTGCAAAAAACAGAAGTGGATCCAACAGGAAAGAAAAGTACAAGTCCTCACTTTATATTTTCCATCCCATTTGTATCCACTTCTGGCTTTGGCACAAAAACTACAGTGGTGGTTTTCCAAAAAGCCAGCCTCACTGTTTATCAATTTACCTGCAACTTTTCCAAGAGATCCATGTTCTGTCTCTTCAGCTGGTTGTTTGCCTTCTCAAGCTTCTGGAAAGCCTCTGTGTCATCAGAGGGACTGGATGTTTCTAGCATTTCATCATTGATCACATGATACTCGACCTCATAGGCATGGAGCTGCTTAGAAATATCCATCTCAAATACCTGCAGGAGAAAAGTAGTCAGAAGTGACAGATGTTCTTAGAGAGCTGGAAAACACACAGAAAAACTGTGGAAACTGTGAAATAATCAGCATGTAATGTTAGAGGGCAACAAGGAAAGGGTAAATCTATTAAATGCCTACTTTCCTGCTGCACTTACATAGAGCAATCCATTGGCAGATGGCCTGAGTTTGGATAATATTTCCACATTAAAGCGGTTGGCCTTTAAATACTTTTTTCATCAGAGCACAGTTATGGCTATAAAAAGGCACTCGCCTGTACTGCAGCCTTCACTGCAGGTCTGCTACTTGTAAGTATGCCATTCCACCACCCCTGTCCTAGTGTTATGATTAGACGGTTCTTTTATTGGAGAAGCATGTGACTCACATGTCACTCTGTTTACAAACATCCCGCATTATGTGGATGCACATAGCATGGTCATTAAGGGTGCGTTCACACGTACAGGATCTGCATCAGATTTGATGGCGCAGATTTGATGGCCCAGAGTTACGTTGCATTAAAATCTGCAACTTCAAATCTGCGCCATCAAATCTGCTGCAGATCCTGTACGTGTGAATGCACTCTAAAGGGAACCTGTCAGCACTTTCATTGCGCCAGAACCACCAGTCATCGGGGCCAGTCTCTATTGAATGCTCCCCACCCTGCCAACCTCCCCATGTCTAAACGGTGAGAGATATATCAGTGTTGTTGGGATACAGAGAAGCTGATGGGGACTGCACCAAGCTTTGAAAGTATTAAATGCAAATTAACTTAAGAAATGAAGATAAAATGGGGCCAGTGTTATGGAGCCTTAGAGCAAAGCTACATGTTAAAGTACAAATAATTACCTGGGTTATAATTTTTTCCATAGTGTCTGTTGTCATATCAGGAATATTGACCTTCAGTAAATCTACTATATTCTCAAAGCTGTCACATGCCATAATATGATCTTTATTATTACTGAGAAGACTAAGTGCCACTTTAAAAATGACTTCAGTTCCTTGTACAAAAATAATATCTGTGAAGAGAGAAAGATTCATCAGATACATAACAAAGCATATACCTGAAACACATGAAACAGAGCACATGTAGCACTGAAGAATTCAGAGTGGTGCTGTGAAATCTATAGGAATCATTGCTAATAAGAACAACATCATTGGAGAAAATAATATGTCACCAACTGATGGACAATGTTGCTTTTTGATCGCTACTGGTACAGATAAAATTATACCACTACGGACCCCTTCACACATCTGTGTCAGTTTTTACTGTCAGGAAATCCTGATCAGGAGCCTTCAGGAAAACATCAGTATTTCATGACAGTAATCAGTATTAATGGTCAGGAAACCATTAGGAGTGCCTTTAGGGTTTCAGGGGAACAAAAAGATCGTAATGTCAGTATTTCTGGATGCTTTCCTGATCAGGAAGTGTCAGCAATTCCTTATGCTCCATTAGACTACGATGGGAGCACCCATTCAGGAAATCCTAAAGGCCCTCAAAATCTGTGCGGATTTATTTTCAGGAATTCCTGTCAGGATTTCCTGACCCATAGGGGTTGCACTGGGCACTGACATACTTCAGGATTTTTCCTGTAGGGTGTCCATTTAGCAATATACAGTAGGTCTAGAAATTTTAAAAGCTATCCTATTTTTGTCAGGATTTCCTGAACGGATTCCCCTGTAAAAGTCTATGGGTGCTCAGGAAATTCTGAAGACACTTCCTGAATATAAAAAACGATTACTGTCAGGAAATCCTGATGGTTCCTGAAGCCTTTTGAGGCCTCCTGATCAGGGTTTCCGGACAGTAAAAACTGACGTGACTGTGTGAAGTGTGAGAAAAAGTGTGCAGGACATCACATGTACTGTCCCAGAAATGCTCTTCACAGTTTTAGGGTATGACTTACCAAAAACTCTGGCGACAAATCCTAGAGGGAACTGTGAGGCAAATAATGTTAGGAACCAAGGAGCAGCATAAAGGCTTGGGCTTATCTCATTCTCCTCCAGGTGGTTGTACAGATCTCTGTGATAGTCATGCAAAAGGCGGGAAAGCTGGTACATTTGTATCTAGAGAAGACATAAAACAGATCAACTCTGCAAATAATTTCTTAATCTACAGACAGACCTAAGCTATCCATACCGTTAGATTCAAAATGTCTATTTATTATTTAAATGAAAAAGAGTCCATTTCAACCAAAAGGACTGTTTGTCAAATTAATTATTACCAAGGAAGGATTGTTGTTTTAGCCTTGAGACAACAGACTATTATCATCTAAAATGAAGTCACCCCTATTTAATTTTTCATAGCATAGCCATTAATCAATCCTTGTTCAAAAGAAAGTTCTCAGAGAGATCGTTCATCCCTCTCTCTTAAGGCCCTATTACACAGAATGATTATCGTCCGTATTCGGCCAATAATGGTCCTGTGTAATAGAAGCGATGAACGATGTCGGCTGATTGTTGCTGTCGTCTGTCTTTCAACATGTTGAAAGACAAACGACTTAGATAGCAAAGATCTGCTAGCAGCGCACCGCAAAATAAGAGCGGCAGCAGCAGACCATCACTATCCTCTATGGGCTGCCCAGACAATCTAGCAATCACCCAGGCAGCCCCCTGCAGCTCCCCGCTGCCTCTCCTGCACTTACCCGCTTGTGTAATAGCGGCAGCAGCGAGCGGGGAACGAGGAGCAAACAAGGAGCTTGTTTGCTCCTCTATGTCTTCCCGTGTAAAAGGGGCTTTAGTGACTCACATATATGGCCAGTGTGGATAACTGTACAACTAATTGTGTATGGCTGCATTAGAGAAGCTACTGTTCAACCATCAACCTACTATCATTTGATATGTATGGCCATGTCTACAGTTATGTTTGTACAATGCAGGCTGCCATTAAGATATAACAACATTGCAAACAAGAAATAATACATTCTACGTCCATTAAAGGAAGCTGCATTATTTCCATACAAGCTCCTGTATACAACAGTAGTACATTAATTATGGCTAGATCAGTATTTTAGTCTACAAAAGAATCCCCCCACATAAGCTTATGTCTCTTTTGCTCATAACAAGGACCTAGGACAAGAAGGCACCCATAGAAGACAACCCTAACTAAAGAAATGCACAGTTGGGGTGTCTCTTTTTTTTAAAGGCATGAGTTTAATATGACTTGGGTGTACAAAAACAGTAGAGTTTATTATGCAAATGAAACTAGACATGTATGCTGTGCCTGAATATAATTTCTACTGGGCCCAGTTTGGCATTGCTTATAACCCACAGGTAGGGTTAGAGGACTGATTTAGATTATATGGACAGGAGAATACCTGAAGGGACATCATATCTGGACGATACTGCTTCCGGAATGCAAGATCATACATAAGAAATTTTAGCATCTCGAAAGCTTGTTGTTCACTCATATGTAGTAGAAGTACACCAGCCACAAAACTAATTCCCTGGCAATAGCCAACTTCCTTGTCAAGCAGAGAATATGCTTTAAGAAGATTATACAGAGAAAGTTGTCCTGCTCCAAGCTGGGCAGAGAAGTAAGGGTGTGTTGGAAAAGTCCTACCTGTAAAATAAATATTATTCTTAATATTTAAATTCATACACACTAATGTCATTCATGTATGAATATATAAATGTAATAAAGAAAGAAAAAAGTTATATTGCATAAATGGTACTTAACCCTTCCCTCCACTTTTTGTCTGTGCACTTTTGTTTTTTCCTCATTGTGTTTAAAAGGCCATAGTATTTGTATTTTTTTCACCTACAGACCCATATGAGGCCTTATTCTTTGTGACATCAATTACACTTTGCAAAAACACACTTCATTTTTCCATAAAAAATGCTGCAAAACTGATAAATTGTTTGCACGATGGAATTGAAAACAAAAAATCAATTTCGGGGGGATTTTAGTCTTTACACTATTCGCCCTGTGGTAAAACTGACATGTTATCTATTTTCTTCAAGTCAGTATGATTACAGAGATAGGCATTTTATTCAACTTTAATCTTACTTTACTGCTTTTAAAAAATTCAAACTTAAACAACTAAATAAATGTATTTAAAATTTCTCTATTCTGATCCTTATAATGCTTTTATTTTATTTATGACCAAAAATAGCCAATTTTGCACACTGGCAGCATTTTTTGCGCTTATGCTTACCATGTGAGAACAGGAATGTGATAATTTAATAGTTTGGATGATTCTGTACATGACCATAGCAAATATTTATTTTTTTTCAAGTTATTTTTATTTATAAAATGGGAAAATGGGAATAATTTAAACTTTTATTATAAGATGGTATTTTTTTTTTTACTAATAACCCAGAAGAAGTAATGCGCAAAACCTATGTTGGGTTAGCTGGGGTTCACCTTTTTCACACCTGGATGTGTAGGCCTTTTCAATGTACATGTCACACTTTTCACTTTATTTCCTACTATCTAGCACACAGCTCTAGCCAGGACAAGACGCATTTGGTGTAATAATGTAGTGAGTTCACAACGTGATGCTGCTGTACTATGCAAACTCTGCATTGGACTGCTTTGCCTAATGCCCACATTCAGTCTGAATAAATATATATTTGAAGTATTCATAGTGTATTTATGATGACACTATTTATTTATTTATTTTTCTTATACTCGGGCGGGGGGGGGGGGGGGATCTTGCTTGTTTGCTACTATTCTTTCTTCTGTTTCAGGTTCCCATGCATTCAGTACTTGTTGTTTTCATGAATTTTGTTTTCTGTATTATTTCTCTGCTTAATAAATTTGGGTTTTTATTCTCACACATTTTTTCTTTTTTTGTTTGGTCTGTTGTATCCCAGATGTTGGGTGATACCCTGAGGGCATAATAGGATACAATTTTTATTTAAGAAAAAAAAAGTTTTTTTTTCTTCCACACACTAATTTGTAGTCTACCTAGGAGACTTTTTTGAGCAATGCACTGATTGTTCATAGAGATCAATACAGTATGCATTTATGCATCTATGTAATCTGTGCTTGGTTACTAAGGGCTGCCGAAGCCCCTAGTAATCGACTGCTGAGCTGTGATCAGTGTCATTACAGCGCTGAGGCCTGGCCCAGTAAGTATGATGGATCAGTTTTGACAGTGGCATTTAAATGGTTAAGTAGTTGGCACAAATGATTGTTTTTTTGAAGGGTAATAGCCGATGTCCCTGGCTGCTGTTATCAGCCATGGGCAGCGCCATATACAGAGGGCTCACCTTAGAAGCCCTCTCTGTACCTCCTTAACACCATCATGATGTATACAGACGTCAAAATACATGATGTATACAGACGTCAAAATAAGAAAAAGGATTAATCTGTAAAATGCATAGTGTTCATAGATCAGAGAGGTTACTTTTACTACAATAACATTATTATGGAGGCAAATTAAGGACCTGCTGTAGACAGGACATACCAAGATCAACAAGGATTGCATGCTGTTGGGCTGTGAGTTGCTTCAGAAGGTCACTGTATGTTATTTCTGGTGGCTGCTGTTTGCTTGGAAGTCTGTGCCTTAGACGATACTGTACAGAAAGAAATTGCCATATTTCTCCACGTTTACATTTTGGGACACCTATCAATAAAAAACAAATATAAATAAGATTATACTGGACATAAGAGTTTCTTATATTTATGCCTATAATATTAAACAATACAACAATGTTGTGGATACAGAGAGCTACCTGGACTGAAGTATGTGTATAGCCTATACAATGAAACCTCTGAGAAAGCCGCTTCTGTAGAGAACATTTTCTGAGTGATCATCAAGTACAGGACAATACGCAAAGCATATGACTAAACAAAAAATCTTGTCTGGATAAAGGGGCGGACTTTTGTAAGAGGTTTCCCTGTATATGCATATGTATTCCCAAGCTATATGGTTATTTTTTGTAAATTCTGTCTACCTCTGGCCCTAGAACTTGCTACTATAGTTCATAATGTATGCACAATCATGGTCAAAATTATGAAGAGTAAAGGACATCTTACACAAAAGGGTTATCAGCAGGATAAAAGTTCTCTAGGCAAAGGTAAAAATCCAGCGTGGGCACAGACGACACAGATCCATCTTTGTGTCATTAAAAGATTGTTGTTGTTTTTTTACAAAGACACCGGATCACAGAGCAATGCTTGCTTAGAAGGTAACTGTAAACTGGCAGCTCAGATATCTGCATTCCCCATAACTGGACTGTCTGCAGGGTCATTCCAACGTGTGCTGAACAGATTGTACGAAGTCGATGAGTGCCCATATTGCCCATACAAAAGGACTCTTAGCTAAAGTCCCAAATGAAATAATAGGTAGGTGAGAGCACATCAACACATCCCAACATACCTTAGCTCAAGAGCAGGCATGTCAAACTCTGGCACGCATGCCAAATCTGGCCAGCGGTACCAAAATTTTTGGCCCGCAGAAGAAATATGTTGAAATCCGACAGTTGGCCTGCAGTTGCAGCTTAGTATAATATGGACGTCCAGACCGCCCATATTATAATCTTTTGCTGGATGCACCCAGCACAGGCAGCACATGTGATGTCACCACACTGCTTGTGCCAGGTCACAGAGCCACCTTCTATTACAACTCACTTCTAGGCTGCAGGCCTAATGCTGCCGGTGGCCTAGAAGTGAGTTGTAATAGAAGGCAGCATGGTAACATAATCACACGCTTCCTACGCTGAATGCCTACTGCGGGCGGAGAAACTGCATAGGTAATTGACAACTGTATGGGGCACTACTGGGGGATTTGGGGGGCTGATTACTACATGGGGTACTATTGAGGGGGGCTGAAAACTAAATAGGGCACTATTGAGGGGTCCAATAAAGAAAAGTATTCCAGCATCAAAAATTACAAATTCTAGCTTTAGTTCCAGCTCCATGATATAATACAAAAAGACATGGTGCGATCATGCTCAGTTGCTAGATGCTAGACGTTTCGGCCATAGCAAAGCCTTGTTTTTTGTTTTCTCCTCCCACCACGTTATTTTCTTCACATATATAGAGAAGAGATATTATAGTTTTTAAATATGCTGTGATCAAGGCTATGCAGTGCCCAAAACACACCATGTCTTTTTGTATTTTATAATGGATTTCGTGCCAGTAAAGCTAGAATTTTTAATTGGAATTTGATATTGGAACAGTTTTCTTTTTTTGGACTACTGTGATCCTGGCTTGTCTCTAGGTGATGTTACCTCCACCTCAGATAGGACCCTTAAGCCCAAAGTATTGTAACCACCCAAGGCATAATCACAGCAGTAGCGGCATCATAACTTTTTGTATCTGTGACTATTTAGAGGGGCTGAGTACTATATGGGGAACTATTGAATGGGGACTGTCTACTATATGGGGTACTATTAAGGCATTTTCTGCTGTGTAGGGGAAATAATGAGGTAACTACTTTGTGAGGGCAACTACTTTATTGGGCAGTATTAGGGGGTACTATTAAGGAAGCTAATACTGCACAGTCTACAGAAGGGGGCATTTTTTATATTTTGGGAACTGTGAATAGGGAACTTGTATACAGGTGGGAAGGAAATGTTTAACAGGGCATTGCCTAAGGTGAACTATAGATATAACATGGGGGCAAGTTCTCTGGACAGCCTGGTCTGTGCATTAAGGGCGGTACATGCGGCAGTGATGTGGACACTTTCATGACAGTCAAGTGACAAGAATACCACATGCATGATTCAATAAATATCAAGGTTGGCCCATGACTTTGGTCAATTTTTAAATTTTGGCCTACTATGTATTTCAGTTTAACACCCTTGTCCTACGTCATCTTCGAAACTCAGCTGAGAGATCCCACCTCCACTTCCGAGGCGGACTCGTCTGGGGGTGAAAGCCCACTCAGCCAATTACTGACGGAGATGGGACAGCGCAGCTGGAGACTTATCTCCAGATGAGTCTGTCTCGAAGATGGAGACTGGATTGTAGCAGGATAACAGGGGAGTGGAGAAAGGTCAGAATATGCAGTTTGTTTTTTTAGCCCCATGAGCAGCAACATATTAAAAGTTTACTTTGGGTGGAATGCCTCTTTAAGACCCTAGCAGGGTACTGCAATCGTGCCAAGAAGTTTAAGGGTGCCTTCACACCTACCGACTCGCAGCGTTAATAACGCTGCAAGTCGGCTAGGTCCTGGCAGATCACTGTCAGTACATACACGCAGCGGTCTGAACGACCGCTGCGTGTATGTAAATCTGCCGGCTGCTTAACCCCTTCTGATGCCGGCCGGCCGCCTCCCGCTCAGCTCTGTATACATTACCTCCTCGCTCCACGGGGGTCCCGGCGTCCTGCTCTCCCGCCCGGCCAATCAGTGGCTGCGGCAGGGCAAAACACTGATTGGCCGGACGCGAGAGCAGGACGCCGGGACCCCGTGGAGCGAGGAGGTAATGTATACAGAGCTGAGCGGGAGGCGGGAGGCGGCCGGCATCAGAAGGGGTTAAGCAGCCGGCAGATTTACATACACGCAGCGGTCGTTCAGACCGCTGCGTGTATGTACTGACAGTGATCTGCCAGGACCTAGCCGACTTGCAGCGTTATTAACGCTGCGAGTCGGTAGGTGTGAAGGCACCCTAAAGGTAGAATTAACTAATCAAATTAATCTAACAGAGTTTCTATCTCATAAAATAAGCATGGGCAGATCCTTTCGACAAGGTCACCTTTTAAACTGCATAAGCTTCCAAGTCTTTTTAAGCTTTTTAGTCTAGTAGTGTAGTATATGGCACACATAATTACTGATCCTCTATTAATCAAAGTAACAATGTTCATTAATGGTAATCTCATTACCATGGCTTATTTTACATATACTACTAACATGTACAGTCTCAATAAATTACAATACAAAAAAAAAATCTAAAGTGTCTGTACCTTCTTTCAGTGTTGCATATATCTCTTCCATATCAAATCGAATTTTGGTTCTGCAGCTTAACTTCTTATCCCAGAGATGTATTACTTCTTTTTGACAAGTTCCAACTTCCTCATAGTCTAGTTTAATTTTTCTAGACTGCAGCTCATCTCTGCTTGCTGGAAAAATGTAATAAAATATTTTACTATTTAGCTTAATTTAAAAATATCATCAAACAGTGTTACAAAAATTCCACACATGCATGCATCCTAAAAACAATAGGTTTGCATGAAAACAGAATGCACTCACACCTCTGTTCTCAAAAACAATTTGTTCTAAAAAGCTTTCTGCTCTAGAGTGGGAAACCCCGTTCAGAGCAGGAATTCCCATCATTATGTCATTATCTCCACTCCTGTAAACAGTGGTGCCCATTCTTTAATAGTTGTCAGTTACTGTGTTTCCCTGACAATAATACAGTGTTTTATATTAATTTTAGCTCCCAAAGATGCGCTAGGTCTTATTTTCAGGAGATGTCTTATTTTTCCATGAACAAGAATTCACATGTCACATGCAAAGCAGGTACAGAGTGTATAGTATGGCAGCTTCCGGCCACCTGAGGGGGCTCAACAGAGCACACTTGTACACCACAGCAGGGACAGTGTATGGTATGGCAGTAGGTGATGGGATAACTGCAGACTGTGTGCAGCTCTACATCTGGTGGTAGGGGACAATGGGGATGTGGCAGGCAATGGCCTCTTTATGCCTTGCCTGAACATTTACAAGTGCTGGCCACAAAAGGGAGTATTGGGATTGGTGGCATGCGGTGGTCTTCATGTCCTGCATGCAGCTGCTCTGCAACGGACGGTGAAGGTAGGGGACAATGGCGGCGGGTCTAAATAAATCACAGCTGCATGCCATGGTGTCCCAACCGGTGGGCATGCTTCTAAACAAAAATGTTGCTAGGTCTTACTTTCAGGGGAGGCCTTATATTTAGCAATTTAGCAAAACCTAGGTCTTATTTTCATGGGATTTCTTATTTTCGGGAAAACAAGGTACATCCCTGAGCCTTAATAACATTAATGTGTTCTCTATGCAGTGGGTTTGTTTGACTACTGAGCAAGTGTTTGAGTACTGTTTGAATTTGAAAACAAAACTTCGGGAGAAAATGTTATTTGAACAAAGAATTGTTTAAGAACCGCAGTAATTCCTTTAGGAATGACATATAAGGGGAGCAACCAATTAGATTTCACCTTTTATTTTCCAGAGTCTGTGAGGAATGAAAGGTGGAATCTGATTGGTTGCTAGGGGCAACTGAGCCAGTTTCACTTTACACCATGTTTGATAAATCTCCCCCATAGTTTATATATTTAAACAAATGCCTATTTTGTAAAACTGAAACCACACTGTAAAGATAAGGAATAGGCATTAGCTAAAAGCTAGTGAAATCGATTTAATGTGTTTTGGGAAAAGACTGACTTCCAGTCAGGTTAAAGGGGTACTTCAATTTTTTTGAAATGTTGCTGGAATTGCAGGAAAGTAAATTAACAGCTTATTCTCACCTACCACACTCCCCCAAGGCCCTACCTTCACGATTTTAAGTTTTCCGCTCAATGCTCTGGACACTAATTCTGAGATGGACTCATTTCTGCATCGACAGCCCGCTCAGCCAACCACTGAGTGAAGCAGGACATCGCCACAGTCAGTGTTTGGCTGTGTGGGCTGTCACTCCATCTTGTATGTAGTAACCACAGTGTTTAGCTGGAGACCCGAAGGTATCACAGGAGGACACCGGGGGAGCATGGTTATATGAGAATAGGATGTGTTTTATTTTCTCTGCAACCCGAGGACAAGCAGTCACTTATTAAAGGCTGAATAAACAATACAATGTATATCTATATCATAAAAATCAAAGTCTGTCTGTCTGTCCTTCTGTCTGTCTGTCCTCTATAGACTTCCAAACGCCTGACCCAAATTTGGCACACAGATACATTGGGTGCCCGGGAAGGTTATTGCGAAGGTCCCGTCCCCGCCAGATGTACAGGAGGGGAGGGGGAGGGGGAAGAGCGGCGCCCCATAGAGATGAATGGGAAAATCTCCTCACTGCAAACACAGGTGATATAATTAGCTGCAGCAGACACGGCAGTTGGAGCCTTAGCAACCAATAGGATTACTGCTTTCATTTTCACAGGGAGCAATGGTTGCTAGGGAAGCTGCCTCACAACATCCACAGTAATAACTGGTAGGCCCCCTACTCCATCTATACAGTACATGTATATACAGGACCCCCTACTCCATCTATACAGTACATGTATATACAGGACCCCCTACTCCATCTATACAGTACATGTATATACAGGGCCCCCTACTCCATCTATACAGTACATGTATATACAGGGCCCCCTACTCCATCTATACAGTACATGTATATACAGGGCCCCCTACTCCATCTATACAGTACATGTATATACAGGGCCCCCTACTCCATCTATACAGTACATGTATATACAGGGCCCCCTACTCCATCTATACAGTACATGTATATACAGGACCCCCTACTCCATCTATACAGTACATGTATATACAGGGCCCCCTACTCCATCTATACAGTACATGTATATACAGGGCCCCCTACTCCATCTATACAGTACATGTATATACAGGGCCCCCTACTCCATCTATACAGTACATGTATATACAGGGCCCCCTACTCCATCTATACAGTACATGTATATACAGGACCCCCTACTCCATCTATACAGTACATGTATATACAGGACCCCCTACTCCATCCATACAGTACATGTATACAGGACCCCCTACTCCATCTATACAGTACATGTATATACAGGACCCCCTACTCCATCTATACAGTACATGTATATACAGGGCCCCCTACTCCATCTATACAGTACATGTATATACAGGGCCCCCTACTCCATCTATACAGTACATGTATATACAGGACCCCCTATTCCATCTATACAGTACATGTATATACAGGGCCCCCTACTCCATCTATACAGGTATACAGGGCCCCCTACTCCATCTATACAGTACATGTATATACAGGGCCCCCTACTCCATCTATACAGTACATGTATATACAGGACCTCCTACTCCATCTATACAGTACATGTATATACAGGGCCCCCTACTCCATCTATACATTACATGTATATACAGGGCACTACAGGTATACCAAACTGTGACTGGGTAACACTGCCACACCAGACCTGACCAATACCGCCATACTGTGACTGGATAACACCGCTATACCAGACCTGACCAATACCACCACACCGTGACTGGATAACACCGCCACACCAGACCTGACCAATACCGCCATACTGTGACTGGATAACACCGCCATACCAGACATGAGCAATACCGACACACTGTGACTGAATAACACTGCCATACGGCTAAATACAAACCTGCAGGTATACAGGACACTACAGGTATACAGGACCCCAAAACTATACACTACAGGTGCACGGGACCGCCACAAAACTATATGCTACAGATATACAGGAACCCAAACTTTACACTACAGGTATAAAGGACCCCAAAACTATACACTACAGGTATACAGGACCTCCACCAACCATATACTTCAGGTATACAGGACCTCCACCAACTATATACTACAGGTATACAGGACCCCAAACTATACACTACAGGTATACAGGACCCCAAAACTATACACTACAGGTATACAGGAACTCCACCAACTATATACTACAGGTATATAGGACCCCAAACTATACACTACAGGTATACAGGACCTCAAAACTATACACTACAGGTATACAGGACCTACACCAACTCTATAATACAGGTATACAGCACCTTCACCAACTCTATAGTGAAAGTAGACAGGACCCCAAATATACTACAGGTATACAGGAACTCCACCAGTTATATACTACAGGTATATAGGACTATACACTACAGGTATACAGGACCTCCACCAACTCTATACTATAGTTATACAGGATCCTCAAACTGTTCACTACAGGTATACAGGACCCAACTATACTACAGGTATATAGGATCCCAAACTATACACTACAGGTATACAGGACCTCAAAACTATACACTACAGGTATACAGGACCTACACCAACTCTATAATACAGGCATATAGCACCTTCACCAACTCTATACTACAAGTATGCAGGACCCCAAATATACTACAGGTATACAGGAACTCCACCAGTTATATACTACAGGTATATAGGACCCCAAACTATACACTACAGGTATACAGGACCTCCACCAACTCTATACTATAGTTATACAGGACCCTCAAACTATTCACTACAGGTATACAGGACCCCGAACTATATACTACAGGTATACAAGACCTCCACCAATTATACACTACAGGTATCCAGGACCCTCAAACTATAAACTACAGGTATACAAGACCTCCACCAACTATACATTACAGGTATATAGCACCAACTATATACTACAGGTATACAGGACCCCCGAACTATACCGTACAGGTATACAGGACCTTCACCAACTGTACACTGCAGGTATACAGGACCTCCCTCAACTATACACTACAGGTATACAGCCCCCCCCAACTACACACTACAGGTATACAGGACCCCCCCCAACTACACACTACAGGTATACAGGACCCCCCCAACTATACACTATAGGTATACAGCCCCCCCAACTATGCACTACAGATATGCGAGACCCCTAAAAACTATACATTGTGGGTATACAGAACCCCTCCAACTATGCACTACAGGTATACACTAATTCCACTGATTAACTCAGATGAAACAATACCTTTAGCTTGGCTTCCTGGGCACCTTAGAACAAATCTAATTTACACACTGACACTTTATACCCGTTCATAAAGCTTTCAATTTTCAATGGTGATTCCATCTAATTTCCTCATATTTTTTATAATATTAATGTGCACTGCAAACAATAAAATAATTTAAAATTACAAAATATTTCATGCTTCTACTTACCTTCTGCAAAAAAAAAAACAGAACTGTATCAGATCATATACTCCACGAAAGCACAAAAGAAAAACAATAATTTTATTAACATTTTTATACTACCATTTTTTTACAGTATGTGTTAGCTACATAATGGAAAATGCCTGAAATTCTTGGTACAGTGATGACCCACACCACTATATAATATTTTTCCACAAACATGTTGTGCTGACAAGTGCTCGGGGCAATGTACAGTAGTATGACAACATTACTTCTTGCTGGAAATGTGTAGGGTAAGAACAGGGAGGAGGGGGGGGGGGGTTTATTAAAGGTCCTGCAACTTTTTTGTGGCATCATTTAGTGCAAATGTTTGCACAATTCAACTTTTGTGTAAAAATGTACAACTTTTTAAAAAACAGAGTCACTCATGCCACTTTTAAAAGGCATTTGAAACATGAGCCATCGGTCAGCCGTGGCACCTGTGCTGTAGAGTTTAAAACACAAATGCTGTAATGCAATGTCTAGAAACTTAACACAGAGGTCTAGACCTTTTTCTCTAATGTACTTTCACTTAATGCTAGATTCAGCACTAACCTTCAAGTTTTAGGTTCTCCTTTTCCATTCGCAGTAATAAAATCTGTTGATGTATTGCCTTCCTCCATAGCCTTTGGAGATCTTCAGCAGTCCGTTTCCCATCTGCACTTTCAACAGCAATGTCATCCTGGAGAAGGGATGCAAGAGGGTCCTCTTCCATAGTTGGTGGAAGGGGAGACAATGGCAGCAAATCATTTCCATCTAAATGATCTGAAACATTGGAGACACAACATGTCCATTATGACTTCTCACAAATCGAGGGTCACAGCATTTCCAGCTGACTGCTGTTGAGTTCTTATGAAAAAAACAACACTATGTCACTGAGGAGACTTCCTGTTTTCGCCTGTTTTCTATTCAAACATGCTGGTACTTCTTGTTTCAGAAACAAGTTTAGATCCTTTTTAAGTTTTTTTTTAGGTGTACTTTGGTCTGTAGCCACCCAATCACAAAGTTTATTTATTTTTACTTATAATACATTTATCACAAGAACACAGCAAAAACACAGTGATGCTGAATACATAAATAGGTTAGAGAAGAGATCATTTCTCATACCTTTATGCTGCATATCTGAGGGAGAGTTGACCATTGGTGAAGCTACCCTGAGGAAAATCCGCTGACGCCACGAAATTCGGCGTGGGGTGAGTGTAGTGCCTGGAGCATTTAAGGAGTCATTACTGCATGATGAGAGTGTCCGCCTTCTTCCTTCGCATTCACTGCAAGAAAACACCAGTTTCAAAGTTTTGTGAAAATACATACAAGAAACAGGACACCTCAACCTGACTGTAATTTCCTCTGAATTAGGCACTCACCAGATTATACTATAAATTACACAGTGTCCTTTGGTAAATCAGCAGTTTTCAAGCATCCTGACCACACACTACTTGTACACCAAAAACTGTCGGCAAAGTCCACACTTGCATCTTCTTTTATATTTTTTATGTATTTGTTAAAACAGAAGTCTCATAAAGAAAAGGTGAAAGTTTATATAGTTTTTGAGTAGGTTTTGACATATTTTTGTGTGTAATAAGTATCTACGCTCTGTATTTCACAATGTGGACTGCTGCAAACATTTCATTTCATCACCATTTATTCTATACATATTCAGCAAAGAATAGCCTTGGGTTGCCAGGACATGCATCAGGCCCAGTGAAGCCAGCTAAACCACACCCAAAACAAGGCAAAATGTGTAACAACAGAAAGTGAGGTATGCAACAAAACTTCGGAAATTTCTGAAACCTATTTCACAGCAATCTGTTAAGGAAAAATGCCCCAAATGAACTTAAAAGGTACCTGTCTCTTTAAAGAACAGTTGATCTGTAAGATGTTTTGATCAGTAGGGGACTGGGTGCTGAGAACCCACAGATTGCTAAAATGAATAGTTAGCAGTGTTCAGCTGTGCCTTTTCAGTTCTATTTGACATTGCTTGACTCTACCCAGAGAGTGGCACGAGCAGATAGAGGACGTCAATATTGACTCTCTCTGAATATCTGTACACTGCTTGCTCCACTTTCCAAGCAGTGCCACATAGGAAGGAAAGGATATGAGCATTTTATGCATAGGTGGGGGGTCTCTGCACCCGCACCCCCACTGATAAAACGTTTTGACATGTCACTATGAAATGTTGGGATATTTTTTTTAGGTAAGCTTTAACTTAAGACCTGAGGCCTGAATCTGCCACATAAAGCAATTCCAGGGGTTAATATCTCTGTAATGTGACATGACTTTGTGCATTCTAATCTTTTTTTCTGTTACTTCAGTATGGACAATAACCCTTTTCCATTACTTCCAGTGTCCATTATCCATGTACTGTGACATTATTGTATGTCAGTCATTCCTATTTTATGACATAGGTTTGGGAAATACAAGCTGTACTATAACACATTGTGACTGCTGTGTGTGTTGTCTCACATATCACTGTTTTTATTAACCCTCTGTTTTGTGACATCATGGTGTATCATACCTGTACTGTTACACTACTGTTATCTGTTATCACTGCACTGACAATACTTTGTATATTTACTATCCTTGTACTGCCCAATCACTATGTTTATAATCCATGTACTGATATACATTATCGCATTACTTCAGTTATGTGATATCACTGTAAGGAAAGCCCAGCCTTCCATTTTAGGGAAGGCAAGGGAATAGAATGCAAATTCTGGTCACCATATATTGGCATCAAAAACACAAAATGAGAACTGCAGCACTCAAATAGGTTGTAGGGAAAACAAAAAAATGCTTTTATTTAGCACTAGTGTATGAGTAAGAACACATGCAGCACCTGAAATGCGCTGGTTGAACAGTTATCTATGTGTAAAAGTATTGCTGCTTTTAATTGATCTGCAATAAAAGTGTGTATGAGTATGAGTGTATGAGTGCCCTTCCTTGGCTGTACCTGTGTCTGTGCCACTGCTGGTGGGAACTCCAGTGCAGACTATATAGATCTTTCCTAGTTGTAATGTTCCTATAATACCCCAATGTTTTTCCTGTAGCAGCATTGTGAGGGAGATCTCATCCTTCTGCTCTGCCCACTGTTCTTCATGAGCAACGTAAGAATAATAATCACTTCTGCAGTCTTTACAAAAAAAGCAATTTAGCTGAAACTATTGATTACATTAGTGATATAATCACTGTAGATGGTTTTCCGGCCAAAAGGGTCACACATGGAGACACTCAGTTGTGTTGTTAAAAACAGTTAGATGCTGCTCCTCTGCACATTGTAATTTATTCTGTATTTGTTCTATGGAGCACAGTGTTCCATTTTCAGTGTGACTGGCTGAACATTGCTAAATCTGGCTGAATAATAAAGGCTGGTAGAGGTGGTAATAAATAAAGAGCCATTTGGGAGCAGATTCCTAGTGCTGAGCTACACTAAATGATTGGGCTTACTAAAAAGAGACAGAATTCCCATCACAACAGAGGCGAGAACTTTATTCTAGGCGCCCATTGCCAGACTATGAACAATAACACCATGCAAAATAAATTTGTCACATCTCCAGACACACAATGGTTTCTGAAACCCCTTTTACATAATATTAAATTGAATGAAGAAATGTCATTAATGTTATACTGTTTAAGCCATTTTCACTCCTTGTGCCTCAGAGATGTCTCTTCCATTAAAAAAAAGAAAAGAAAAAGGAAATAAGAAAAAAAAAATCCCCTGCTAGGGTAATTTTCAGGGGAGTACAGTATGTCTAGACTGAGAAAACAGACCAGGTATACAAAAATACTCCATATGCTTTGGTATACATTATGTACATCATGCTACACTTCTTGTACAACAACATCCAGTAAAAGGGAATCCTGTGAACATAAGTAAATTATCAGCATAAAATATTCAGAGGAGGATGTCAAGATTCATTCTGATGAACAGGTAGTCCAAAGTCAAATCCAACGTAGAAAGAGATTTTCCACAGCTCCTTAGGATAGTGCAAATTCTTTATTGGTACATATACGGTGAAATTAAAAACTGGTTAAAATCACGCCGACGCGTTGCGGAGGCAGCCCTCCTTAATCATGGCAATGTAACTACTATACAAATAAGCCTTATATAATGTGTAGGATGTACCAAATACCACTGACTCCACCCCCACAAAGGTGGGAGGGAGAGGGAAAGGGAGGGGGAAGGGGAAAGGAAGGAGAAAGGGGGGGGGGGGGGAGGGGAAGGGGGAGGAAGGGGGAGGGGGAGGGGGGGGGAGGGAAAGGAGAGGGGAGGGGAAGAAAGGAGTGGAAGGGGGGGGGGGGGGGGGAGGAACGTCCCACAGATCAACAACGGAAAAGTAGCTGCATAATAATTGATCAATATTCAGTGATATATATATGGTATACTGTGTGATAACAAAAGCAGATATATGGTAATCCGTTGTGATACATTGTTGGAAGATAACCGAAATGACAGAGAATGAAAATGGCAAAAAAAAAAAAAAATAATAATTTTTCAAAAAAAAAGTCAAGCTGAATACAATCCAGTCCAGTTGAATACAATGCCAATGCTCCAAATATCACATCTGAAGGAACAGCTTGTTGTTCCTTACTATAGATAGGCTATACGGTAACAGTAGACAACGAATTTGACGGCCATTGCTTTATAACAGGACCAGAAAGGCAAGACAGTGGTCAATGGGTCCACTGAGCAGTGGAAAAACATTGTCTGGTTGGGTGAAATGTTTTTGGGCCTACGCTGAGTCCTACATACTTGTGGATGGATGTTTGGATAAAAGGATTTATCTAAGCATCATTGCCTGAAGCCAGCTATTTACCCTATGGCAGAGGGACACTTTAAGGACGACAATGTACCAGGTCACTAGGGTCATATGGTCATGGATTATTTCCAAGAACTGAGGCTCCCATCTTCAGTGCTGTTTTTGTGCATTTTTTGTGTCTTTCACAATCCCCAGATCGTACTCCTCAGATATCTGGGACAAGGTGTTCAGAGCATGTCAGTACCTTCATCTAATCCTAAGCCAAAACATATTAAGCAGTAGCAATTCATAGTTTTGCTTTTCAAGCGCACCTATTAACCTTGCTGGTCCACTGGTTCTGCTTCCTTTTTACCACTGTTGGTGTCTACTAATCACTACATATGGTTGGCATACCACAAGACCTGCCATTTTGGAGATGCTCTGACCCAGTCCTCTAGCAATCACTATTTGGTCCTTGCCAAGGTCGCTAAGATGCTTACACTTGCCCATTTTTCCAACTTCATGTACTCACTGCATGGTTGTCGCCCAATATATCTTACCATTTGATAAAAAGCTTTGTAAAGAGAAGCTGTACATTTCACTGTCAGAACTTTTAATATTGTGGTTAATCTGTGTAGTCAGGTAGAAACACACATTTCAGCTGTTCAATTCACCAATTGATCTGCTGATCTGACTCCTAGTTAGTTCCTCTATTCTCCACCCCTCAGGGTTTTTCCAGTAGTTCCATAAGAAAGTGTCCATAAGCGTCTGGTACTGTAATCCACTACGTATTGTACCTAAACAAAGCTGAAGTATATCCCCCATGTGTACATTTACCCTTATAGAACAATCCCTTGTTTATCATCATTTCAGGACACGTTCATATACATTGGATAAAGCTGAAAAACAATGCTGTCAAACAATGAAGATTCTGTTAAAGTAAACCACACAAATCCATATAAATATTATTGAATGTGAATTTCTATTCACTGAAAGATTATTATCTGAACACAGATGGGAATCACTTTTCATTATAAGCTGATAAAGTGGGCAGCTTACAGCAGTAGATATTGATAACCTTTTTATTTTCCTGTCTATGGGGCTGCATTAGAGTCCACTTTTTGTGCCCTTTTTTTTTTAAGTACCATTTTGGTGTAGTTAGGACTGTTTGATCACTTATTGTTCATTTTTTTCTAGTATATGAGGTGACCAAAATACGCAATTTGTTTTTTTCTTTTCTTTTTACAACATTAATAACATTATGTTTTAATAGCTTGGACGATTCCACTTTCAACAATACCAAATATGTTTCCTTTTTTATTTTTAGGGCACTTTTTAAGTCCCCTAGCAGACTATTACAAGCAATCATCAGATTGCTAATACTGATCAACACAATGCTATGGCATTGCACTTAGCAGCCTCATCAGTGTTCTTCTAGCAAAGCCTGCCTAAGACCGACTTTATTAGCAGAGCCAATATGGCTGGTGAGGATTAAATGCCTGATCACTATTTGATTGCTTTATATAAAAAGGTAAGTGACCAAAGTCAGCATAATTACTTATATCTGTCATTAGCAGTGGGTGTTTTCTGCAGATAGCAGCCAACACTCATGGGGTATGGGATAAGACTCCTTTTCATGTCCACTGTCATAAATAGGAAGATCGGGGACTTAAATGGAACTGGTCACTATGAAAATGCTATCTAAATGGTGCTTTTTCTCCTTGATTGGCCAATACATTGGTGGCTTAAATCTATACAGTCAGCAATTCAAAAGTGGCTATAAATACTGCTGTTCTCATACGAGAGAAGCTATAAATCTGGATACTAATATGAAGCATATGCCTGGAATCAAAATATGCTCCTCCAAATGACTCTAAATTCTTGTCTGGTGTTTAGTAGAGGTCCACTGCTATACTTATACTATATACAAGTACGAAAACATACATGGAAAATAAAAAATATGTTTATCAAACTTCCTTGTCCCAGCATGTAACATAATGTACAATACTTGAAGGAATAAAACACCTAGGGTTCCTTCCTACAGCTGTGTTTCCTGCAGTAATACCAGGAAATCCTTATTGACTATGCAATCATTTTCCTATAGTCAGCAATTGTGTCTGGCTGCATTGATGGCTATTTCAGACATAAAACACACCAGTGGATCTATACAGTACACACAAAAGGGTATGTACTTAAAAAAAACATCAGTTTTTTTGTATAGATAGGGGATGGAAAATGGTGCAAGTAAATAAAGAGGCATCCAACATGAGAAATTGATGGCATATTCACCTTTGGGATCAGCACATATGAAGCCTGAGGTGGTCAGGAAGCTGAAAACAGCCAAAAAGGCGGGTTTACACAGTTTGTCTAACTCCCACTGACAAGAGCTTAGACGCACTCATTGTTGAGATGGACTAGCCATTACCAGACTAAGATGGCATATGCTGTACCTGAAATTTGTACAAGTGCACCTTATCAATGCCGTCACTTGCAGCAAGCAACAATCGCAACTGATTTTTCTCCACTTAACTTAAAAATGAAGTTTCCTACTGAATGACTGCAAGCAGAGATCCCATGAATTCACATAGATTCCATGGTAAAACTGCAGGGAGCAGTCACATTGGCCTAATTTGTGTGTGAATTAGTGACATTTTACCAAATCATCCCTTTTGAATGATTGTTTGTTCACCCTCTTTGCCCTCTTTTTCTTAGTCCCTCTTTTAAAGTGAACCATGCCCCCAATGGGGGCAGGCAGGAACTGCTGGGGAGTGATCCGATGACTTGTTGTTTAGTCAGCATGAAAGTAATGACAGGTTCCCTTTAATAAAAAAATAAGTTGCTCTATTAACATTGCCCATCACGCTCCATGTCATAATGATTGTTGCTGCTTTTTAAATGTTACTTGATTTTCATAGCTGCAAGCCCTTGTATCTCTGACATGAATACTACTATACTGGTGTGTTTACCATCATATCATTTGCATATTGTTTATGGTAGGCCGGGTTCACACTGCATTTTTGTCTCTGCTTCCTTGTTTCTGTTAAAGTTATAAAATTTTGCTGCGTATGTTGAAATTCATGTTTTTTACAATGTAAATCTTCAGGGAATGGATTCTGCTGTAAATGTTTTTAATACACATACTGTACAGTTTTCTCTTCTACGTAACCATTAAACAGAAACAAAAGTGCAGTGTGAATATAGCCTTAAGGCCAGTTCACAAAGAGTAAAACTGGCGGAATTCTCAGCCACAGAATCCTGCCAGCCTCTGTGTCATACTGGCAGTCCATGGGAGGCTGGCGCTAAAGCCTCCCATAGACTGCCAGTATGACACAGAGGCTGGCAGAATTCCACCAGTTTTACTCAGCCTTATAATTCAGTGAATAAAAACTAAACTAAACACCAAAAACTGAAAAATGTCACAATGACCTTAATCCTTATTTCAGTGAATGAGATGATGAATTTCATACTCTAGGCTTGGCCAAAAACATCTTGCAGCTTTTATAAACATGTACAATAAAGAGAGTGAAAGTACTTAGCAGTAGGTGGGTTTTATAAGAAAATACAGCTCTTTAGCTAAAGCCGGTGTCTATAATTGTGCTATACAAGAAGTCACTACATTCCTACTAAGCTACAACAATACAAGGAAACCAAGTTTTGGTGGTCAGTGAATTTTTGACCTGTACACCACAACCGTCTCAGGGTTTTAAGGCACATTCTGCACAATACTCTGCTTCACACACCCACATGTCCACTTTTGATGCTTGAAAACTTGTAAAGGAATATTAACAAGTAAGATACAAACAATACAAGACAGATCCAAGAGACAATGATGTAACACTGTGAAACCAACATCCAAGGCACAGATTTTTATTCATCCAGCCAAATACAGGTATTTACATTGAAGGACAAGCATTCCAATTACGAAGAGAAATTGATTCATGCAGAATTAGTCCTTTTTATTAGTGATGTTATACTGGTAGACGACTATAATGGTGAAATGTTCATGACACGCTGAAGGCTGTGCACTAACTAGCTTGTATAGTGCTGCAACACATTCAACAGGAAACATTGGTGTGTTTCATAGAGCCTTAGCTCTTAAAATGCAGCTCATATATGTAGCAGAGCTGAGTCTGTCATGTGTCTGAACCTGCAGCACATGTCAAAGACACAGCTCTGCTCTACCTGTATGATTTTTTGGAAACTACACAGTGAACTCATACTAACTGTATTTGCCACTGGTTATACACATTATCACTAGCATAGCTGAACATTTCACCATTTTAAGAGACAAATTAAGGTAATTACAGGAAGATACTGAAGCTGACTGCCCCTGTAGCAGTCCACAATTGGGTTAATTCCCCAAGGTAAGCTGCTTTAACCAGGCATACACAGAGTGCAGGCGATGAATGGGAAGCAGCCTGCTGTGTCTCACCTCTTAAGAACATCACTTTCAGACTGTGTTGGACGTCTCCCTGAACCCTGGTAAAAATTTTTCAGGAAAGAAGGGGTAGAAAAGGATGAGGGGAGACTGGAGGACGCAGGCTCTGTCTCAGTGCGGATACGTCGGACAATGGGAACAGGGCTAGGTGTCAGAAAACAATATTAGCAGGGAATCTATAAATGGCTACACACTATAAAAGTATAAGACTTAAGAGTACCTCTCATTAGAAAAAACTGTTGACATGTCACAGAGACATAGGAGTGTTCAGACCATGACCGATCAGGAGAACGCGTCTGGAGAAGTCTGCATGCAGTAAGTTCTCTCCCAGATCTGTTATGTGGCCTGGGTGTACACATAATTTTATTCTGTATAGCCCTCCAGGTCGGGCAGACACAACAGGGAGAGAAACAGACTTCTCCCGCTCATTCTCCAGATCGTTCACTCAGACCTCGACCGATCAAAACTTGCCCCTGTGAGGCTGGGTTCACACTGCGTTTTTGCAATCCATTTTTTTTCATCCGTTTTTGCAAAAAAACACATGGAAAAAAAAAACCGGATGCATTTGTGTGCATCTGTTTTGATCCGTTTTTCCATTGACTTCCATTGTAAAAAAAAACGGATCAAAATGGAAGTACAATGGAAGTAAATGGAAAAGCGGATCAAAACAAATGCACACAAATGCATCTGTTTTTCATCCGTTTTTTGCAAAAAACGGATGAAAAAAAACGGATTGCAAAAACGCAGTGTGAACCTAGCCTGACTTGTCAAAAGTTTCTTGTAATAACAGGTACACTAAATAAAACATGCCATGTGAAAGTCATTAGGAGGTATGCACTTTAGTTTTAAAAAGCCATCATTCTGGTAATGCAGTCATGTGCTCTAGAATCCAGGACACTGCTAATATTACAGGGTAAATGATTACTACTAATATATAAGCAGTAACACACTATAATCTATGACAATTACTGCACATGGCATAGTAAATAAAGGGAGTATCTGCTACAGATATGAGATGTGTTCCCTGACTTGGAACTTTCCATACGGTCTGTCTGTCTCTTGCATTTCAGCAGCATGTCTATTACAGGAACTTCTTTAAGCTCCCATATATAGAATAGTACACCCTGAATATATATTACAGCAGGAAGCAAATAGTTAAAATGTATCTATTTTTAAATAGCAAAACGAGCATAACTACAGGGAGGTACACAGGAATCAGTTGCTCCAGGGCTATGGGGCCTAAGGCGGCCCAAAAAGGCCCTCCTATTCACTACATATGTAGTGTCTGTGTATTGTGTTGTAAAATGTTTAATGGGGAAAATGGACTGACAATATAAATACAAGTAAGTAAATAAACTATTACATAGTAAAAGCATTACAAAAAAAATCAGGTAAGTAAATGCTCATATACCAACATGTAACTGACCTGCTCTGCCCCCCATCACAGGCTACAGAGTGCTGCCTCTGGAGGGGTGACTTGCTGTTTGGTGACTTTGCATCAGGAAATGTTATCCTTTTCTTGGCACTGGATGTAGAGTGACTAAAAGTGTGAGCCCGTCTGCGAAACTGAGGCGAGTCTGGATCTTCTTCTGGAAACGCCTGCCAAGATGATGATACGGGAGAAGATGGTGGTGTGGCAGGTGGAGAATCTCCTGGTGAGCCGTCCTAAGGTAAGACAATTCCTTCTGAATACAGATGGCTGCTTAGACATTATCTCATCCACAACCTCACAGCCATAAATGTGAACGAGGCTAGGTTAATTGTGCCGTACACCAGAAACAAGGGCGGGAGCCGTGGCATCAAATATAAGATGTTTGGAGATCTTACTGCTGAGCAACAAACGACTCGCTTATCATGGGGCAAGCGCTCCTGGCTTTGTGGTGAATAAAAAAGCCCTTCTGGCTTTTTTCTAGTCTCATGCTAGCTTCCTGGACACAAGTTTCCTGTGCTGTCAGTATAATATCCTGGAAAACATTCTATTATTATGATGGAGGCTGGTAGCTCAGCCCTAGAAGAAAAACACAATCCTGCTGCTGCTGTTGTGTCTATCACATGGGGTGATGTAGGCAAGAAGGGGCTGTTCTGTGAATCACTAGGTACATAAAAGAGGAAGTTAAAACTACTGTAAAGATGTGCCAGGAAAGTGTTACAGAAGGACCGCAAAGTCGCTTTACATTCTGCACATAAGACTTAACTTTTCTTTTTCATTTCTGCTAGAATATAAAAAAGCTACTATGGTGACAACTACATCCTGTGAGCACAAAGTGCAAAAAGTCAGGGTAGGCTTTTATTACCACAGTTCTCTCCATTACTGTATACATGTCTAGTAAACAGGATCATGTACCTTGTCAGAAGCAAAGCTGTTGCAGCGATCAAAGCTGTCCATACTGCCCAGTCGTCCTCTCATTCGATTTGCCCCCTGTGAAAAGATGCCACAGTTTATTACAATGTATTTTTAATCTAGTCAAAAGGATAGTATGTTGGTAGCTGTTGACCACCTACTACTATTAGAAATCTATTGATTAAAGTGGTTTTCTACTATAAGAAAATTTGTTTATTTTAAGTTGGAGATGAGGAACAAAAAAGATGGATGGACAAGGCCCCCTTTAACCTCATCCCCACTTTGCTCTCTTCTTTTTTGTCGTTTGTCAATGCCAATGCCATTTATACTGGCTGTTATACTTCTCTCATAAACCATAAATACCTAAACAAAAAAAATATGCAAGAAATATATAAGCAACGTTCTTACTCAGGGCTAGTGCTAGGAAAGCCAAAAACAGCCAAGCTTGCTGTTTTACACAATTTGGGTAAAAGCTGCATTACACGGCCCAACAGGTTTAATTGGCACTTGCTTACCAAATCTAGTACATGGTAGGATAATTCGATAATTGTGCAGCCATGACTTGCTAGTGATGTCTGTGCAGCCCCTTCATTAATTTAGCTACGAGCTGCATATCTCTTATTGGACAGAGATTATTTTATTTTTTGAAAGACAGCTATTTGGCAGATAATCTCTCTGTGTAGTAGGGCCTTAACTTCCATGGTCTTTAATTAAATAATACAACATAACTGCAGGAATTGTCTACAATATTGTTATCAAAAGTTTTATTTTGCATTTGTATATAAAGTCAATATAAAGCAAAGAGAACACCTTTCATGATGCTGCCACGGAACCCATTAGCTGATGATAACTGGACACCCAACAAATAGCTTGTTTTAATGGGGAAAGCCACAGTCAGTCAGCCACACATTTCTGCTGCTGCATGGGAAATGTGGAATTACATTCGATGGAGTGTACAGTTATACAAGGACAGAGCGAGTCCACTACAGCAGGAACTACTGCCACAGAGCAGACAACCCCTCAACATAAATATCACCAGTAACCTGCACATCAGGATTATTAAGATCATTATATACTGTATGTCTTGGTGTTAACATGATCTCTGTGAAAACACATACACAAATTCCTAAAGAAAATCTGTGCCAAACATTACATAAAACACAAGTCTGGTTCTGGTCTGGTTCACCCATACCCTTGAGAAGATGTTTTCCAAAGAGTTGGTCAAGGATTTCTTTGCTTTGTTCTTCAAAATATCTAGCTTGAAGCGACCACTAGGGGCAGCGCTCTCGGGGATTGAGCTGCTTGACATGCTCTACATACAAGTAGAAAAAAGCTATTATAATCTAAACATCATTTAATAGCAACAAATGTGACTGATTTACAGAGAAACCACAAAAATAAAAGAAGTCCAACAGCACCTTGGAGATTCTCCGATATTGGCCAGCAGTAGAATAAAGGATGCACGCAGGTATGCTCACAATCCTAGGTATGAGCACAACGAACTCCAAAAGAAAAGGTTTCCACAGGACTCCCCCTTCCCCTCCTGTGGAGTCTCTCTCTGGGTGGATTTGAGCTAATTGATACACTTGTATATATACCCTGTGGTTACACTGTATTTGTATGCTTGACAAAGGCCAGTAGGCCGAAACGTTGCATTTTTTTTGTGTACCCTGATGTGTGAATAAACACACTATTTTCATCCTGGATGCTGTGAGAAACCTTTTCTTTTTGATTTACAGAGAAAGTCTTTATACGGCGCCTCAGCTATACCAGGTACCATTCATCTTAGTTGAAGAGGTAGATACATTTTATGCACATTGTTGTAAGAAAATAAGCAGATAAACCTTATAAGCATTCACATACAAATGTGCTGACAAAACATATTGAAAGCACACAAAGATACATGTGTTTTGGAACAATCCAAGACTCGTTCCAGAAATACAGGTAACTGAAAATCCATTCCATAGACCTAAATGAGGTTGCTTCAGCAGCATATCATAGCAGGATAGATTTCTGCAAGTCCCATTTAGGACAGTTACAGAAATCTGCCACATGTGCACATACCCTGAGTCACCGGACTGTAATGAACTAACTGTATGAATACTGGGGAAGATTTATCAAACATGGTGTAAAGTGAAACTGGCTCAGTTGCCCCTAGCAACCAATCAGATTCCCCTTTTCATTCCTCACAGACTTTTTGGAAAATGAAAAGTGGAATCTGATTGGTTGCTATGGGCAACTGAGCCAGTTTCACTTTACACCATGTTTGATAAATCTCCCCCACTGTCTGCAAATCAGAATTAAGACAATGTTAAAAATATTCTTCTTGTGTATTCTGTGTTCAAGCAGAACAATGCAGTAGCCTCTGATAATCTTAAACTTTGGCCTTTCAGACCAGAAAGGGCTGCAAATATATGCTGGAGGCAAAACTAAGAATCTAATTTAATGTGATCTCATAATGAATATGTTTAAATCATTTAATGCTTCTTAAAACATTCACAAATCCAGGAGACAGACCTGACCCTTCTTCTTCACGGATGATGTCCTGAACTCAGATTTAATGAAGTGTGATATCAGCCAGGCTGTGAAGCCATAGGCAAAATTATCGCAGTACATTTCAAGAAGGCACAGATGGGAAACTTACCATAAAAAACATGTGAATATAAGCTGTTTTATCAAGCAGCAGCCATCATACACAACAGGCTGCAATAGGCCTAAGAAATAAACGCAATCGCCTCATTTATTAAAGGGAACCTGACAGCTGTTTCATGCTGCCTGAACCACACCGAATACACCAAACAATGATTTACACTGAAACATTCCGGAGTTTCAGAGAAATCATAGTTTTAAAGGCCACTGGGAACACGTTCACTAGTGACAGCTGGTGGTCCCCACTGCTGCCCTCCATCCCACTGGCCTTGAGTGATGAGTCTTTCATTAAATATTCATAGGAAGAAATGTGTTACTCAAAGCTGGTGGGGTGGACAGTAACCATAGTTACTGGTCACTTTCAAAACCATGATTTCTTAGTAAATCATAGAAAGAAATTTCTATATTTCATAGTAAATCATACATTTTGTTGTTTTGCCGAGCCCTGACTCTGTACCAAACCCTGAACGTTTTGTAACTAATAAGAGAAGAACGAATATACCGTAAAAACAAAAGTGCTTTGTTATCTCTGCAATCCGCACATAAGCCGGCTGCCTTCTACCTCATTGCTGCTCTGTACCGCTCCTCCCCGGGTGCTGGGAAAAGCTAAATCCAGTCCTGGGAAAGTTTCTCAATAAAGATGTAAAAAAACTTTTTTCCCAATTGAATTCAATAAGTAAAAACAGAAGTATTTTGAGGCATTACATGGTGTGTAAGAATGTATACATGCACCTTCTAATAAATGACACAAATCACTGCAGCGCTGTGTGCTTGGATAAGATGCTGTGTATAAGCGCAGGAAGATTAGAAAGTTATTGCATGGTGAAATGATTTCCTGTACATTATGTATAGACTACAGACTACAAGGAACAAAACAACCAGTAGGAACAGAGATTATCTGGTAATTGATACACAACTGAGCCAAATGTGCCACAGGAAGCGGAAAAGTAGAGTTCCTTTTTGGGAATTCAAAGACAAAAAAACAAACAAAAACAAACTAAACACTATCTAGCATCTTCCCAGTTATGTATGTTTCAGCCAATATGGCTCCTTTTACCACATGCAACGGGCTTGTTAGCTAATTTGCTGGCATTGTAAATAGCAGACCTGCTAACTTGAAGTGCTTGAGAGTTTTGCATAAATAAGCTGCATTTACCGTCTGCATTTCTCCAATATGAATGTGAGTTTTCTGCTTGGTTTCACACAGCTGTCTTAGGTGAAGTATGACAAGTTCATTCTCCTCCTGGTCACTGGTCGCTTTCATTTTCTGACAAAAGAAGACATATAGTTTTGGTAAAGCACAAGCCTGCTGATATGCAACTGTGGGCAGAGATGGCGATTCCAGTACTGCTCTTCTTACTTTCCTCCGTTGCAGTTTTTAGTTATAATTAGCCAAAGCAGGCGGGCGGAATGGTGCACTGAGGGGTTGGGGAACAACCCCAGTGCATCAATTGGCACCAAAACTAAATTATACCAACCTGGACTTTTTCAAAAATGTCAGCTTGTTCATTATCAGAGAGCAGAGACAGTTGTCGCTGTATTATCAGCTTGGCTCTTGGTGGGTACAGCCCTAGAAAAGAAGGACACGGTTCTCAAGAAGTGAGCTGAAAGCTAAAACACAGGTGACCTACTATAACACGTATTACTGTCCATTTCCTCATGAATAAAAAAACGTCAAACATTCTCCTACTCCCTACCAATTAACCAACCTAATGCAAAAATGTGGAAATCATACCAGCTGTCTTTTTAATTTCTCTATCCTCTGAGCAAAATAATATCCATCACTTATTGTTACCATTTATCCTTTGAAGTAAATCTTTCCTCATACTAATTCTAATTTACGCACCACGATGGGAGCGTGGGAGCCAGGAAGGCGAGTGCAGGTTATTGTTTTCCGTCTCCCCCTTTCTGGGCATATAGCTAAATGCTCCCCTGTCTGGACAACCTCTTTAATTTTACTGGGAACCAAACTGATGCAGAATAACAAAGCCAGTATAAAAAATATACAAAACTACATGGCAAAAACACTAGTACAGTATATGGATAAGCAACTTGATACCACAACAGACAGTTCTCCAAAGGAAGCTGTCAAGTTCACAATGAGCTGACATTTCTAAGGCTGTGTCACTCTAAGAACTGAAAAACAATCAATTGTGTGAACAGATTTCCAGCTGTATTTCTATTTCTATTCTATTGCTATACTGTTTATTTCAGTGCATGGTAGACTATCATTCATACCTTCAATTCGCTCGCACAGTTTGTGTAGAGCATGCATAGGACAGGCTTCACACAGCTTGACCTGTGTCTTGGCATTTTGCAGAGCAGCAGCAGTGCTGAAAGCTTGCTTCAATGTCAGCATGACTTCATCCACCTGAAATAAAGCAAAATATAAAAAAAACTATAAAAAAAACCCCAAAACTTAGCAAACTAAACATCCTACCAAAGCTCAGATATTGTCCCTCCTTGAATGTCTTACCGTATTCGGGAGAGATATACACTTGCTGCCTCCTAGATATGTGTGACTATGTACTTTATTTATGTCACTCAACAATGGCTGCAGCCTAAAATGATACACTCATTTTGAATAATTTTCACAATATAAAATAGTATGACCACTAGAAGCAACAACTACTGCCATGTCAGATGTTGTGAGGCTTGTGTATAATAAGGGCACCACTGAAAGCACTATGTTTGTTACCCACCAAAGCTTCAGTGGCACACTGGAAGACGTAGCAAACATACTGGTTTATGCCAGGCTCCACACTTTCACGGCAGACAAAACCAAAGTGATCGATTTGTTTAATACCCTGAAGAAAAAAAAACAAGAAAAAATGAATTATTATTGAATGTACACTTACTGATACAAATAGTTACTAGGATCAAATATAGCTTAATATGTAATGATATAAGTGATTACAATAAAAGAAAGAATGGGCTAGTTTTTTAGAGAAATGGTAGAATTGAAGGGAGACTCTTATAACCTGTTGGGCCACATCAAGCCTGGATACAAGATGAGATATGGTTGGACAAGGAGACATACAGGTTTTGGCACATTTGCACAGATGTTACAGCTGGGCCAGTAGATCCTGTACACTGCTATGCCCCGCTGGTTCCACAAATACTCAAATGGTGATAAATCTGGTGACCAGGCAGGCCAAGGGAGTGTTGCAATATGGCAGAGATTGCTGTGTGTGGTGAGCATTATCCTACTGAAAACTGCAAATTGAAAGCCCTGCCATATGAGGTAAAATATATTGCGGCAGGAAGTCCTGCACATATCACTGAGCTGAGTCCCTTATATCACTACTAGGGGTGACCGACTGTACCCAGACCACCACACCAGCAGTTGGAGCAGTTTGTCACTCCACAACAAAGGTAGAATTGAACCATCAACCCAAGGCCTCCATACAAAACAATATGGAGACAATCCAGTCTGTAACAATGCAAGTTTCTCATACACACCACTATGGCAAATGAAGGTGACGATGGCTGGCTATCAAGGGCAAGACAAGTAATGGGCACTGTGACACCAAATTTCCTTCTGCTAAACGCCTACAAATTGTCCAGGCAGAGGGGCATCTGAGTATGTGCGCTGTGCACTTTGTGTACAAAAAGCATAGCAGAGTAGGTCCCCTCTGGTCCTATTCACTCCCCTAATGCCCAGTACAAGTACAAAAATTATTGGATAGTAGAATTGAGTCGCCAAGTCCAAGATGAAAGAAAAGAAGGGGGGAGGAGATGTGCATTCTATGCTATAGGTTAGTGCCTCACCCTACCTTTTGAGGCGCCCACCTCCTTAACAGGGTGTCCCCAACCATGGTGATGGTCACTAGTTTCCACTAGGTACAAGGACAAAAGTAACAAATCGTAAAGATAAATGGCACACATTTAAAAAACAGATCCCTGTAGTGAGATTAGGGCTGGGAGATATTGGCCTAAGCCATTATCACGGTAAATCGTAAATGTAGCTGCCGTAATGATAATCGAGTGATAATTATGACCCGCCCCATTTATAAGCCCCACCCGTTTTGAAAGCCGCACCCATTTGAGCAGGCTAAACTGCTGAATTTTTTTTTGTTTAATTTCTTTTTCTTGTTTAAAGGGTCCCTATCACTTGTAGCAGTCGGCAGGATATGCCAAAAAAATCCTGCTGGTGGGCTGTCTATTCGGGCTTGAGACAGAGATCTTCTCACTTGGCCTTTGATTGCATACACTTATAAGGAAGTCAAAGGCAGAGCCAAGGATTCCTGTGCTGGGAGAGAGTGGTGCCTGGGGAGCAGCAGCAGCAGCAGCACAGCTCTGAGCACACTGGAGGGGATGGATGCAGCCTGCACGACTCCTGAGATCCCCACTCCGAGGTCTGCACGGGCGGGAGGATGGGTGCCCTCTGAGACTCCGTGCTGTGCCGGGTGGGGAGAGGGGGTGCGCTCTCACACTCAGTGTTCTGGGTGGGTGTGGTTGCGCTCGGACACTACATGCTGGGCGGGAGGGGGAGAGACCTCCTTCAACCTGTGCAGCACTCAGGGTTTAGATGGGGAAATGCTGCAGATACCGTCCTGGCAGAGTGGAGGTCGGTTAACTGACACATACTGGGCAATGTAAGCTGTCTGGGCATTAGGGGAGTGGACAGGACCACCCTATTATGCTTCTATATATTAACCCTTTTAATTGTGATAAAACAACTGCTGCAGAACTTATGCCCCCAATAAAGTAGCAATTTGTCTATTACAAGTGCCATGTTGCTTTTCATAACCAGTGATCCCAAAGCCTCTTACTATAATCTATTAATTCAACAGAGAAACTAAATCCTTAATCCAGTCACCTTCACCTTAGTGGTTGCCATGACTTGGCTTTATACAACACTGTCAATGTTCACTTTCCCAGGTTTACTTTCTATGTGTTAGCAGCCCTCTGGGGCACGTCACAGACGGCCACACTGGAAGACCTGGAACATTTTACAATTTATTACAGGTCACAAAGTAGTTACAATTCTGAGCTAGAGAAGGATTAAAGGAGTAAAGATACTATGCACACTGCTTTGGTACTAGTCCATGTCATTTACTTAGCTTGGCATACATCTTACTTGGATGAACACCCTGGCATTTGTCTAATATAACATAATAGGTGTACATTAAGGCATATAAATAGCTTCTCCAGATACATTACTTTTCTTTGTACACAGTTTAATATAAAAGTAAGCCCTCCCTATATATGGTGTCTAAAGCGCTACCAGGAAATAGGTATTTTCCACTATTTTGCAGTTGGAACATATCATTGTATTTACCAAACTAAAGCTGTCCCAGCATCTTGTCAGTGTGCCAAGATGCTCCATTGCCCAGGAAGAGAAAGGTCGGGAATGTTGAATTTCAACTTCAAGGCTTTTTGTGGAGATAAGATGCCACCAGTTGCCTCCCCCCACTGAGTATGTAAGACAGAACGGCTCGATCCAGACCTATCGTGCCACTTGATCCTCTATGAAATCCCAAGTGCAGGTGAGCGGTTACCATAATAGACGCAGTAGAGATGGACCATCAATTCAGGAGCACAAATAACTTATTAATAAGTGCAACGCGTTTCGGCACCTACATATAACAGTCTTTCTCAAGCATGTCATAATAAACCTGGACTGGTTGATAGGCTACATTTTATGTGGGTGCCGAAACACGTTGCGCTTATTAATAGGTTATTTGTACTACTGAATTGATGGTCCATCTCTACTGCATCTTTTATGGTAACCGCTCACCTGCGCTTGGGAATTCATAGAGGATCAAGTGGCACTATAGGTCTGGATTGAGCCGTTCTGTCTTACATATTCCTGAGGACACAGGTGGTGATTCCTCTTCCTTTGAGCTGCGGCGACTTATGTATACCACAACACGCTTCTATAGAGTTTTGCCTATTTTCGCACACCTCGACTAGGTGAGTTCATTTCAATATAATTTTGTGTGTGCTCACCTTTGGTGATTGTATTGTACTAGGAAGCGCCCTCTTGTTTGTTTCTATAGCCCCGCCACTGAGAGCACATGAACACTCAGCCTAGCTGAGCATTCATGTATATGGGTTCATTGGATGATTGGAGATCATTGGAAAAGCTAGCTGTTAGCCAAATAAACATTTCTTATAGGTCTTCTGTGTACTATATGTAGATAAGGGGAGATCCCTCCTGGGAGAGGCTTACCTGCTATTTGATTGTGTTCAGTGCAGGCTCTATTCATATTCTGCTATTAGGACTGCTACATAGTAAGGCTACTAGGCTGACCAATACACATTAGATTAATGTCTACTGAACCTGTGTATAGGGAGTCTCATAACATTTCCCTGATGGCAGATGTCAAGGAAAAGAATGGTTAGGAAGGGTGGATTTCTAGAACCCAGGGCAAGGACAAAGGGTAGGCCAGGGTAGGCGATGGCCTAGACGCCCCCACCTGACCTCACACGCAGCAGCATCCCAGCATGCTCCTGTATGACAGAGGTAGAACTACAGCTCCCAGCATGCTCCTGTGTGGCAGAGGTAGAACTACAGCTCCCAGCATGCTCCTGTGCGACAGAGGTAGAACTACAGCTCCCAGCATGCTCCTGTGCGACAGAGGTAAAACTACAGCTCCCAGCATGCTCCTGTGTAAAAGAGGTAAAACTACAGCTCCCAGCATGCTCCGGTGTGGCTGTGGTAGAACCACAGCTCCCAGCATGCTCCTGTGTGGCTCTGGTAGAACTACAGCTCCCAGCATGCTCCCGTGTGACAGAGGTAGAACTATAGCTCCCAGCATGATCCTGTGTGGCTGTAGTAGATAGTAGAACAACAAGTCTCAGCATGCTCCTGTGTGGCTGTGGTAGAACTAAAACTCCACCATCCCAACCCCCCCCCCCCCCCAAAAAAAAAAAAAATGCTCCTCTCCTGGACTAGAGACAGATGAGCAGTATGTGTCTCCGCTCCACCTCCTCCTCAACAGCTCCCTGCGGACCGGAAATAGCAGCAGCATATAGTCTGGCCCTCCACAGTCCTGAGGTACAGTGAACTGGCCACCTGTATAAAAAGTTTAGAGACCCCTGCTATACACTATGTGGGGGCAGCCAGGAGGCTATACTATATGTGGGGGCTATACACTGGGGGGGGGGGGAGGCTTTTGCCTTCTCTGCCTAGGGCACCAAAACTCCTTGTCCCAGCCCTGCAAGAACCTCTAGGTTATAGCTGTTGAACCAGATGTATCTATGGTATGTTAGCCACCTAAAGGCTATAGACACCATTGCACTGCAATATTAGGAAACTTTCCAATTAGTCTTTATTAGAAATTTCGTAAAATTAGCTTTCTGCTTTCTCTGTGTCAGAGGGAGAAAGGGTTGGGGGATTACACACCAGCCCAAAGTGTTGACAGAAAGAGATCATTAAAGGCTTAAAGTACTGTATACACAGTTTCCCAGCTACACAGCCACCACAATGATAATCAGGGACTGGCTTTTTAGGGTGTGTTTACACAGAAAGATTTAGCTGACAGATTTTGGAAGCCAAAGTCAGGAACGGATTTAAAAAGAGGATAGATCCCAGTATTTCCTTTATGACCTGTTCCCTGTTTATAGTCTGCTCCTGGTTTTGGCTTCAAAGATCTGTCAGATAAATCTGTCTGTGTAAACGCACCATTATTCTATTAAGTAACAGGGTTTGGCAGAGAAAAGAGCTCACAGCAGCTGACCATGGTGTCAGGAAAGACCCTCACACAGGCAAGGAGGGGCAGGAAACAGAAGCTTACCTGAGAACATGAGGATATATCTTTGAAGTTCTTTTCCAGCACTACAGATTTGGTATCAGGACTTATGAGATTAATTTCAAACCTTCCAACCTGTAAAATAAAGGGTGCACGTATTGTTATTACAATGTAAAACATAGCAACAAATGTGTTACAATACAAAAGGCATGTAATACATGTAGGAGAGTGGAATATGTTGATGTCGTTTTGCTTATTTGTTATGGTTCATTGCCATAAGTTACAGTTACATACTATCTATACAGTTCATTGCATCTTTTTTACTGTCTGTGCAGTACAGCAGGTATGTACTAATGGTAGTTTATGTCTACAAAGCCTAGGAAGCCATACCAAGCATTAGGACATGACAGCGGTAAGGACTTGTGCTACCTGTGCACATAGAGAACCCCAGTGATCACATCAGAGGAACGCCCATAGGAACACTAAAAGACCAACCCTTCTCTGTCAACTCTGTGATGAGTATTGATAGAGGTGTTAGGAGTATTAACAAAATGAATTAGGACCTCCAAAAACGCATTACTGTATAAGCATGTGACTAAAAGCTGCAGGAGTTATGTTTATTGTCATCAATGTCTGTACCTACTGTATGTCTATCCTATAAAGCACTGCTCACTGCATGAAGATTTCTGCACAAATGAACAGATCTGGATATACATCTTGCAGGTACTTGTTTCATTTTAGTATAATAAATATCATACACCTAATGTGAGGAAACCATTATAATTACATAGTCCATCAAGTTCAACCTATAATTGTACAGTGTTGATCCAGAGGAAGGCAAAAACCCTTGTGAAGCAGATGCCAACTGTCCCATCACAGACAGAAAAAATCCTTTCTGACTCCAAAATGGCAATCAGAATAAATCCTTGGATCAACATCCTATCACATGTAATCTAGTGCCCATAACTTATACTATATAGGCTTGGCATCCAGGCCTCCCTTGAATTTATTTAAAAGGGAAGTCTGGGCTTCTTCCCTGCAGAACTGTCCACAGCAAATGCAGATGTCTCTTATATCTGCAAGTCAGATAAAGTAAAATGAATGTGTAGCAGTCAATCGGGAAGATTTATCAAACATGGTGTAAAGTGAAACTGGCTCAGTTTCCCCTAGCAACCAATCAGATTCCACCTTTTCATTCCTCACAGACTCTTTGGAAAATGAAAGGTGGAATCTGATAGGTTGCTAGGGGCAATTGAGCCAGTTTCACTTTAGACCAAGTTTGATAAATCTCCCCCAATGTGTCTATGATTTTATACAGATAACAATGATCTATATATCCTGCTACAGTGCAGCAATGTATAGGGCAGTGATTGTAGACAACATACAAGACAGTACAGGCCAGGCAGGCAACCTAGTGTTTATCACTTGAAGCCATAATTCCAATCAGTTTGGTGCCATAGTAGTTGAAGGCGATCTCTTGAAGAGAAGTATCCATGTCACCCGTAGCCACCAGAGCTCAGGTTTCTTTTTGTAGGCTGAACTAGAAGCATGAAACCTGAGCTCTGCTTGTTGTGAGCCTAAAGGACTCAGACATCTCATATATTCATAGATAAGACCCGATGTTCCCAATGTCTGTATAACTTGGGTTATTTATAATCATTGTTCTGTTCCTGTAATGCAGCTCATACATCAAGCTAACAGGGTCACTTTAAAAGGCTTTTCTAGTATCCTGAAAAATATGCAGCGTGGCGGGGGTTGTTAGAGGAAATACATCACCCTACACTGAGCATAGGACGCTGCAGGGCTCACATTCTACCAGCCATCCCCTAACCCTTCTTACTGCTAGTCTTATTATACAACAGTTACACAAGTTAAAAATCAATACATTTTAGGGAATTATACCGTTCTGAGAATAGTGAGAATAATTCTGAGACAGTTTGCAGGGGTGTAACTAGAAATGGCTGGGCAAAAAATATATATTTAGCAGCACAGCAAATAAGTAGTATAGGAGGGTGCCCATCTCACCAAACCGGCCCAGGTAGGTATAATATCCAAAATAGACGAAAAGACAGCACTTCCAGTGCATCCAAGTGGTTTTATTTCCACACCAATACGCGACGTTTCGGCAATATGAAGCCTTTCTCAAGAGGTGGTGAGAAGCTTCATATAGCCGAAACGTTGCATATTGGTGTGCAAATATGACCACTTACATTCACTGGAAGTGCTGTCTCTTCTTCTATTTTAGATATGGCTGGGCCCCATAGCAAACTTTTGATTGGGAAAAGCGCCCCTCACCCCCGACTAACCACAAACCTGTCAAGTGTAGTCATGACCTTTAACATTTAACTGCAAGGGCTCTTCAGGAGCTCTTGCAATTAAAGGGACATTTGCAGCACCCAGGAGGATAGCTCGGCCACTGGGTGCTGCAAATGATGACAGCTCAGGGGGCCCAGTGTATTGCAGGAGTTGGCCAACCGGCCCCCTGATGCGGCAGGCCCCGTAGCAACTGCTATGGCGGTAGTTAAAGGACAACACTACAAAATTATATAACTGTGTAATATGCTTCAATCACCTATCTGCCCCCCTTTCCCCCCTCAACCCCCCAGGAAGTGAAGTAAACTCATTCTTACCTAATGACTGTTGACCTCAGGCTGCTCTGTGGCAGACATTTTGTGACAATGACATCATCAAGAGGAAGGCGGGTCTAAGCCCTGTTTGGCCAGCCTACCTTTGTCAGGTGACTCAGGTTGCTCAGCTCTGATTGGCTGAACAAGATGTAAGCTATCTAACAGTTCTACAGAGTCAGTTAGACATGACAGGACACAAAGTGCATCATGGGAAAGCCCAAACCAGGAAGTGAAGAAAAAATTAAGACACCAACTTAAACTTCAGTTAAGTTTTTTGTTTTTACCAGGGCCGGAGTTGTCCTTTAAAGCGACTCTGTACCCACAATCTGACCCCCCCCCCCCCCCCAAACCACTTGTACCTTCGGATAGCTGCTTTTAATCCAAGATCTGTCCTGGGGTCCGTTCGGCAGGTGATGCAGTTATTGTCCAACAAAACAACTTTTAAACTTACAACCCTGTGCCCTTACGGGAGTATCTGTGCCCTGACTTTGCACAACCCCTCCGTCCCTCCTCCCCACCCTCTTCATCATTAGGAATGCCACTGGAACATTTTCTCCATGCTGAACATTGCACAGGTGTCTTAACGATCCAGCCCATGTGCTCTTACAGCTGATGAATAGGAGGCAATCTGCCTGGAGCATTCCTAATGATGAGGAGGGTGGGGAGGAGGGACAGAGAGGTTGGGCCAGCATAATGCATACACAACCCGGGCCACTCCTGTAGGGCACAGGGCTGCCAGTTTAAAAGTTATTTTTTAGCACAATAACTGCATCACCTGCCGAACAGACCCCAGGACAGATCCTGGATTAAAAGCAGCTATCTGAAGGTACAAGTGGTTTGGGAGGGTGTCAGATTGTGGGTACAGAGTTGCTTTAAGCCCCTGACTGTTTGTAATGAGATGTTCTGTTCAGTGCACCAGAAGACTGCATTATTTGAGGAATAATAATAAAACTTGGAATACCCCTTTAAGTAGGAAATAAAAAAAAGTGTTAAATGGTGGTTGTGTTTTATGTTTTAGATTATGCGAATGGGATAAATACCATTAGAACTTCTGTGTCAGCTTCATCCCCAGCCCGCTCTGATGACGGAGCTTGTAAGCAGCGTGAGATGATGCGCAGAGTTGGGCTAGGGCCAGAGCTGACACAGAAGCCAAGGCTGGGGATATACCAGTACACTGGAGGCTCTAGCTAGGCCTGTATAAAATAGTGACACTATTGGGAACCAGCCCATGAATGAAAAAAAAACTGATTTAGCATCTCTGGGACGTGCTGGAAAAAAACAAGTCTGATCCATGGAGACCACACCTCTCAACTTACAGGACTTAAAAGGTAACCATCACTTGAAAATGGCACCCAGCTTCAAGCACCAAGACCTCTGACTTTCATTCTGCTCTGTTCAAGCAAGCAGTATATGTAATTGAGTTCTATAAACTTGCACTGCAATGCAAGTCTATGGGACTAGGGCCTTATTCCACAGGACACAGTAAGAGGTCTTGTGGAGTCCGTGCCTCAATGAGTCAAAGCTGCTTTGGCAGCATAAAGGGCTTCACAACATTAGGCAGGTGGTTTAATGTTATGGTTCAGCAGTATGTATATATACACATCCATACTACCCGGCTTAGCATCTTATGAGCAGCAGAGGTATCTAGAGATCTTCATATTCTGACAATACAGCAATATTGCTATGGGATGAAGTGAGCATACAATTAGCAGGTAATAGCACATAAAAAGCACAGTTAAGTAGCAGCAGAGCTGAAACTGCGAAGGACCCGAAATAAACAAGAAAATTGAACTAATGGAAAACAATTTAAAGAGAAAAGCAAGTGATATAAACTATAAGATGACTCAGGTCTTGGCAGGAGATATACAATAAAACTTTTTAACCCGGAATGAGCTGGAAGTCTTTAGGTGTTAATAGAAGAAATGATGTATTTTCTTGGTAATTATAAAAGCAATAAACCAGACTAATGAAGTAAAGACAGGTAGTCTATGTGTCTCATTTTCTTGTGGTGAACATGCCCGATATTTAAGCTTTCTGGCTTCCCAGCTGAGTTATATGAACAGACTTTAGCTCTTCTTTAAACCCTATAGGGAATCTGTCAGCTGGAGTACAGGTAAGAGCTACAGGCCCTGTTTTAGAGCTGTAAAAGCAAAAAGAACCAAGGTACCTTTATAGAGCAGTCCATGCTTCCAAAACTTACAAAAATGTCTTTTGTTGTCTGGAACCAATTATCAATGACGTCACGGTTTTGGCATCCCTGCAGGCCGCTCTCCAATCTCTTCACACCTCGGCTGACAATCAGGACCGGCTTCTTATGTATGTCATGGATACAAATACTATGTGCATGCCCATATTTGCATATCACACACAAGATTTAGAAACAGGTCTGGATGCTGGAAGTTGAGTCTTGACAGTCAAAGAATGGACAGAGAGAGGAGAGCGGGGAGGCCTAGCAGCCCAAGGCACTTAAGAAACTTGGGTCTACCTTTTTGACACTTGGCATTTTTATAACTTTTGGCCGCATGAACTGCTCTATGAAAGGTACCATTTGTCTTATTTTGACTACAGCTGTACTAATGTCTGTAGTTCCTAACCTGACCTCAGATGACAGATTCCCTTTAAGAAGGTTGTGCTATAATGACAAATCACCACCTACCCTAAGTGTCTGATGGGTGTGGGTCAAACTGCAACCCCCAACAAAGCACAAGAACAGGGATACCAAGAGCCTCTATTTAGATGCTGTGTCCATAGTGCCCTTATCTGGATGCAGCAGTGATCACGCATGCACATTGCTGCTCCACTTACACTGTATGGTACAAGTAAAGTTGGTAAAGTACAGCACTCCGCTATCAACAATAGTTCCATAGAATTTGAACAGAGCAGCAATGCATATACTGTGCTGCACGCAGTGCTGGGACAAGAACAGAAAGCTGGAGGAGACCGGGAGCATGGACAGGTAATGTATGAACAGTTTAGGGCAAGGGCTGCACGGACATTGTTAACAATGTCCGTGCAGCCCTTGCCAAACGATAATCGAGCCATGTAAAAGGACCACTAAACAAGTGCCAATATTGGCGCTCTTTTACACTACTGACCGGGCAGCCATTGGCCCATGTAAGAGGGCCCTTACACTTTTACCCTTTGTGCAATGCTTACAGCCAGAAGATGGGCTCAGTTCAGCAACAGCACATGTAAATGTACAGTTGAGCCTATGGTTTTACATACCTGAAAGAGCATTGTTCTGTTCTTTTCAGAGTCTGATGGTTGTACATGGCTTGGTGCACTTGCATGTCTTCTTCTAGACTGTATCTTTCCATCATAAACCTTCTTTTGAATAGTAACACTACTACATCGGGACCTAAACTCCTGCTGGTCCTCAAAGCCTGAGTCTTCAAGAATCCTCTCAGGAAAAGAAACCCGCATACCAGCAAGATTGCTCTGACTACCTACTGTAAATATCCCTGAATGGTTCCTAGAGGCCGGATTGGCATTAGAGTCAGTGTCCAGTTCTTGAAATGTACAATCAGATGGAGAAATTGGGTCATAGATCTCAGCCAATGTGAGGTCACCGCTGGAGTCCACACTGCGTTGCTCACTCAGCAGTTTCAGGCGCTGGCGTTCATGCAGAGAAAATTTCTCAATACAGTCATCAATAAGAGTTGAAGGAGCATTTTTATGAGCAATAACAACCTTCCCACAATATAAAACCTCAAACTTCTGTGAGTTATAAAAGGCATCTTCGCTGTCTTTGCTTGGCTTTGAATCCTCCTTCAGGGCAACTTTGGAAACCTGCCGAATGCTGCTGATGACTGTGGAGACCTGAACAGAAACAAGGCACAGAAATTAGGCACACATATAGAAATAGGCGAAAAACAGTCATTATTTACTGCTCAGACTGAGCTCACACAGTATTGTGGTGAGTATTTGGCTATAGTCAAATATGGACCAAATACTGAAAGTGCTGTGCTCCATCATTTACTTACACTGATATCTGCAGCATAAAATCTGCTGCAGAGAAAAATTAAATGTTTTTTTTTTCACAAACCCGCCCCCAGGTTGTGTGTGCTATTACAACTCTATTTACACAGAGAGATGTGCAGCCAATAAGCGAGGAGTTTTACCGCCGCACAAAAGATCAAATGAGCCAACGAGTGGGCCTAAATCTGAGAATAAATGTAATACATCATGACTTAAGACCTTTTTAGGGTGCATTTACACAGAGAGAGATTTATCTGAAGATTTTTGAAGCCAAAGCCAGGAACAGACTATAAACAGAGAACAGGTCATAAGGAAAGACTGGATTTCTCCTCTTTTCAAATCCATTTGGCTTTGGCTTTAAAAATCTGATAAATCGCTGTGTAAATGCACCATTACATAGGCTGATTATTGGCTATAAAGCGTTCCTTGGAACACTTGTGAGCGATAATCGACTTGTTTAAGGGCCCTTTTACACAGAAAGATTATCTGACAAGATTATCTGCCAAAGATTTGAAGCCAAAACCAGGAACAGACTATAAACAGAGATCAGGTCATACATGAAAGCCTGAGATTTCTCCCCTTTTCAAATCCAGTCCTGGCTTTGGCTTCAAATCTTTGGCAGATAATGTCAGATAATCTTTCTGTGTAAAAGGGCCCTAAAAGGCCTTTAAGTCATAATGTATTACAGAATTAGGCCCAATTCACACATCCATATATTCTGCCCACAATTGTCAGTAATTGTGGACAGATTGCTAACCCAAAGATTTCTATGGCCCTATTCACACATCTGTAGTTGTTACAGATCCATGATAGGGGCCATGATCAGTATCACCCATTAATATCATTGGTTACATGCAAACTACAGTTGTTATTCTGTAATTTAGTATCCAGAATTGCGGACAGGACTACGAATGTGCAAATGTACAGTAATCTGTATCTTAAAAGCAGAAATTAACCTACAATGGCTGAATCTTGTCTATGGTTAGCTATAATTTTTCTGCCGTTCTGAAAGGTCACATGCCAAGTCCATAACTACTAACAACAAACTCAGATCCTCCTAGTGGTAATTCCTCCTAAGGGTATGTTCACACTGAGTAAATTGGGTGGGATTCCGCGACTGTTCCTCACTCATCTGTCTGGCTACCTGATCATTTGTTTTGGATTTTATTTGGATTTGGATGGTAAAGTGCTGTGGGAATTATTATCATTCCTATTATTAAATAGTGTGCAACACTACAGCCTGCAGATGGCGCTAAGTACATATGTCTTTATTACATATTACATTTTACAAGTTAACATGATTCTCCAGGGTCCACTTACTAATGATTCCCTAATAATCTTTCACAGATTCCGAGAATAAAGGGGTGCAGTGCTGATTTAGTGCCATGAGCTGTGTACACTCATTCATTCATTTGTATGGTTCTTAATGTCATCACTATATGATCCTTTAAAGGGATATTCCATTCAAACATAACTTTTGATATGTTGCTGCCCATGAAGAGACTAAGAATTTATTCCATTTGTGTCATTATCTATTCAGTCTCCTTCCCCCAGTTCTGAGCTGCTGCTTTCTGCTGAAGACAAAAAAAGAGTGTGAGCCTTTCTCTCTGTCTCCCCTCCTCTCTGGGAGCTCTGGGAGTCGGGTCATGACATCACCATTTTATCCAGGAAGTGAAGCCTTGATGCAGTAGTAAGTGCTATACGAAATACAATACTTTAATAAACATTTTTCCTGGACTTCTTCTTAATTAAACTACTTTACAAATGAAGAAAGTCTTTGTAAGGAAGAAAAATAAAGTGTAAGTGAATAATCTGTTGTGTACTAATCCAATGGTTTCCTTCAGTTAGGCTACATTGCATCTGTTGTCATTGATAAGGAGGGAGGGGGCAGTATGTTAAACATGCTACTAGGAACCATGACACTGCTGCTGCAGACATGGATACAGGTAGTGTCAGGGTACGGTCACACAGGATGGATAATAGTTGTGGATATCCTTTAGGTAAGCTTATGCAATAATTGTTACATTATAAGAAATGAAAAAATAAAATGACTGTAATGCTAGGTCTGCCACATATGTATGACTGTAATGCTAGGTCTGCCACATATGTATGACTGTAATGCTAGGCCTGCCACATATGTATGACTGTAATGCTAGGCCTGCCACATATGTATGACTGTAATGCTAGGCCAGCCACATATGTATGACTGTAATGCTAGGTCTGCCACATATGTATGACTGTAATGCTAGGGCTGCCACATATGTATGACTGTAATGCTAGGCCTGCCACATATGTATGACTGTAATGCTAGGTCTGCCACATATGTATGACTGTAATGCTAGGTCTGCCACATATGTATGACTGTAATGCTAGGTCTGCCACATACAGTATGTATATACTGACTGTAATGCTAGGTCTGCCACATATGTATGACTGTAATGCTAGGTCTGCCACATACGTATGACTGTAATGCTAGGTCTGCCACATATGTATGACTGTAATGCTAGACCTGCCACATATATTTCTCCTAACCTTAAGGCCCTATTCCACAGAACGATTATCGGCTGTATTTGCCCGATATCGGCTGTTACGGCCTATAATCATCCCATGGAATAGGAGGAAACGATCAGCTGACATCGTTCATGTCAGCTGATCGTTGAAGTCATTTGTCTTTCAACATGTGAAAGACAAACGACTTATATAGCAGCGATCTGCTGCCGCCGCTCCGTGGCTTAGGAGCGGCGGAAGCAGACTGCCGATATATTCTATGGGCTGCCTGGACGATCAGTGATCACCCGGGCGATTGAATGCTTTTTGAATGCAGATAATGACATATTTGCCTAATAACACCAATTACAAAGTTAATTAAAATCTTAAAATCGCCTGTACTATTGATTTCTGCAAAAAAAATAAAAAAATATGACAGTGACATTTTAACAAGCATACTCAACTTAGAATAGTGTCTGTCATAGGGTCAGGCTCTGAGAACAGGTGTCTACTGGATGTGCAGCGTGTCCATCAGACAGCTAGGAGTGGGGCACAGGATAGTCCACAGTGGAAGCAATCACTGTCTCCGGATCTGCTTGTGCATTGTGTCCCCAAAAATACCCCTTATGACCTAGAGGCATACACACTGTGCAGTATATGCTTTGATATGTAGGGCAGGATATAGGAAGAACATTTACAGTATTTATGTACTGTAGCTACAAAAAGTAGCGAATGAAGAACGTGGCATAACCTGACAGGGTTTTCCAGCTTTCCAGCACTCAGCATGCCACTTCATGCCATGAAACAGCTGTTCTTTCCTGTAATACAGGCAGACAGGCCCCTGGCAACATTCAATAGAGGAGCAAGTCTAGTTAGGATCAAATCTAGAAGGATGATACAATAAGACATTCAGTACTGTCTAAGAAGCCCTATATCTCAGACTAAACCAGACACAATACTAGGTCAAGTAATAAGGACAGAAACGCAGCATGTTACATCTGAACATAACCTCTGAGACAGAGGAGTAGCCATAAAATCATATTCATTCCAAATCTAAAAACATAAAACAGATCACTTAAACATGAAAGCAGATAAGTCTCTAAAAAATGTCGAAATAAACTGAAATAGGTTGAGTATCTATTCTCTGGGCATAGTAGGGAAATGTAGTGAAGGTTAAAGGGGTAGTGCGGTCTTAAAAATTTTTCACTAAATAACAAACATTACAAAGTTATACAACTTTGTATTGTATGTTATGTAAGTGAATGCCCCCCTTCCCTGTATCCCCCCACCCCTGGAAATGTGGTGCAGTAAACTCACCAGATTACTGTCGACCCCGGCCGCCATCTTGGGTCGAACAATGTCATCTTCGGGAGGCCGGCCGAACCACTAAAGCCGTCCCTCATGCTGGCCCACTTCTGCCGTGTCACCAGCTGCTCAGCCGCGATTGGCTGAGCACAGTTATGCTCAGCCAATCGCACTTCCACCCTTTAATGTCTATTGTTAAAAACATCTCCTCATTGGACAATCCCTACGTGTTAGCAGGATCTTATTTGCTGGGACCCCAGTGATCAGCTGTGAACATGAGGAACCTGGCAGTGAGCACTGAATGTCTCCAAATGGCTGCTTGGTGTCAACACAGCAAACAATTTAGCTATGTTCACACTATGTATAAACAGTGACTGTCGTTTGACACGGTATTTGTTTGCGGTGTCAAACAACTGCGCTGTTTGACATGTTCCTTAGGCAGTTATTACCACATCCGCCGCAGGAACATCTTTTTATTTTATTTGGATTGTGGGCACATTTGGGTCTGCCTGCAATCCAATTAACCATTCAAGTCCATGCAATGTACAGCTGTAAAAAGTACCAAACATTATGTCAACCGAGATGGAACAATGGCCGCTGATCCTGCATTAGCAGCTGCAAATAATTGACTAGTCAGCCCCTAGTGCTTCAGGCTGGACCGGTGCCCAGGAATAGACCAGTGCCGTGCGTAGGAAACAGGTAGTGGTTGAAAAGGGGACCACGCCGTGCTGGTCTATTCATGTAAAAAAGCTATGTACCTGATGGTATATTCACTTTGAGGTAAGAACGGTTGTTGTTTAAAACGCCAACAATGCCCATTCTTGCCTTAAAAAATAGCCTAAAAACACAAAAAATAAATAATATAAATACAGCAAACAATGAAAAGATAGTTTTGGCAGCATATCGGGACACATGTACAGCAGAAATACTGTACATTAATAAATAGAAATGTAGATTTAACAAGCTCCAACATTCTGTGTTCCTGTAAAACAATGAAGCATGTAACTAATGAGGGAAATGTATTCACCTTCCTATTGACTTTAGCTGTATAAACAAGGCTGCTAATATCACATGACCAAAGGATATATGCCAGGACCTCGTGTACCTATAAGCCACAGTGTTATGCCAAATGTCCTTCATTTAACATCAGCAAACACAAGCACGGCCTAATAGATTAGACTGAGTATTCTGCACAGCTACAAAACAGCACAAAAATCCCTAATACAGAATGTGTACAGGAGACATAACTACACTGCGTACTGTCTTCCACATAGGTGGCTGAGGTGCACAGACATAGAATACCATCATTACTGGAATATAGATAAAGGGCTGCTAGGTGTAATGCGGCTATACGTCACTGCCAGCATGTATAAACCCATTAAAAACTACAGTATTGTGGTATCATGCACGTGGAAAAGCCTTATATATGGGGGCGATGCATTGGCACATAAAGTCTTTATGCCTCTGTGTTACAGAACTGTAGGTACTTCATGGGCTGAAACCATATTGTCCACTATAAGCATTTCTTTCTGCAGGCTGCTGACATTTTTTTTTATAAATTGTTTATTTTTGAAAGATTTTTTCCAATAAAACATACAATCGAACAACCAGAAAAAGGTATCTCTGAACACCAAAAAAAGAATTAGACATACGAGCAATAGTGTGAGGGTGCTGCATCAAACCACAACCGGAGACAGCCAGTATACATGACATTAAACCATAAATCACTCATATAGCAATGAAATAACGTTCCAATAGGGGTGAAAAAACCCCAACAGCAAAACTATAGCAAACACATTAAAACACGAAGACAGGGGAAGACAGGACATCGACAAACCATAAACCTGGGGAGGGGAAGGGGGGGGGAGCATAATAGGAAAACCAACAAGAAGAAAGAGGAGTAGAGCAAACTATTTCTCACTAGGAGGGAAGTCAGGTGGTCGGAACATTAAAGGATCTATCATAGTACTCATCCCATAGGGACCATATTTTTTGACATTTCTCCATCCGGAGATCTTGCGCTGCCGTCATCATTTCCATCCTTTTAATTTCCAGTATACGAGCAATGAGTTCAGCCGCAGTGGGTATGGAAGTCTGTTTCCAATATTTGGCCAGCAGACATTTCGCGGCCGTCAGTACATGGAGGAGCAGTCTGGCTGTATCTTTAGACATAGTACATTCAGAAGAAATATCATGGGATCCAGTGGAAGAACTGCACCAAGGACTGCAGCCAGTAGGCCCTGTACACCCCCCCAGAAGGGGCCTAGCCTCGGACAATCCCAAAAAATATGTTGAAGTGAGCCAACTGCAGAAAGGCATCTCCAACAAGTGGAGGGGGTCTCTGGGTATAGACGATGGAGCAGTTCTGGGGTATGATACCAATCAAATAAAATTTTATATTGATTTTCCCTAAAGGAGACACAGGAAGAGGATTTTGCCGCTTGTGACCAAATGACCTGCCACATAGGGGGAGGTATCCGTCTCCCAAGGTATGTCTCCCACTTGGCCATGTAGGCATGCGACACCTCTTGACCTTCCGGGGAAGTTGTGAGCAAAGCATAAATAGAGGAAATCAGGCCACTGTTAGAAGGGTTATACTTGCAAAGCCTTTCGAAGGCCGTGCTGACATTTAGCTGTGCCTTACGCAAATAAGATATTTTTTACCTCAAAACAGCCATACAAACATGACAATGGCTCCTCTCATGTACAATAACCATTACATGGCAAATCAATAAAATAAGGCTAAGCTCTGCCTGGTAAGTCTGTATTTAAGTGGCCCACTTCATTATGGAGATTGTGCCTAACCTGGTAATACAGTGGTACCTTGGTTTAAGAGTAACTTGGTTTAAGAGCATTTTGGTTAAGAGCTCACAATTTTTCAAAATTGTGACTTGGATTAAGAGCATTGCTTTGGTTTAAGAGCTCCCTGTACTGGGTGAGAGTGCAAGTGGGGGAGTGGCATGGTCTGCATAGCGGGGTCTACAGCACTTTACTCTGACCCAGGAAGTATCCCTCACCTTCCAAATCATAGCAGATCCACTTCAGGCTGAGGCTTGCATAAGGGGACAGGACTGTGGAGGTAATCTCACCATAGCTGTAACCCCTCTCTCCCTAGATTTATGTGCCAACATATGTCCTGCTCATTCCTTCATGCTCCCTGCAGTCTGTCAGTCCTGATTGGTCCATACTGAACATACACCCCTTCCCTATTGCTGTCATGTGACCACACAGACCTCTGACAGCAGCCCTGCTTCTCTATTCTAGCCTGTTGTACTTCGCTACTGCATTATGGTGATCTGCATCTCCATCCTGTATCTACAACCTGCTGCTGTGTTTTCAGTATATTCCACATTCTGATTGCTATAATGTACAGTAACTTATAACATATTCAGCTGTTTCTAAATGTTTGTTTCATTTGTCTTACATGGTATTCAGAATAAAAAATCATTATTTTTGGGGTGTGGAACCAATTGTCTACATTTCAATGACTCCTTATGGGAAAATGGGAAAATTTGCTTTGGTTTAAGAGTGGATTTGGATTACAAGCATGGCCCTGGAACGAATTATGCTCGTAATCCATGGCACCACTGTATCTCCCTATAGTGCACAGGGCACTGGGGACAAAGGGGCATTTCTTACCTTTATCCTTGCCGCCATTTTTGGGCAGTTTGACTTTAAAATGTAATGCTAATAAGATGGTTTAGTGCACTGGAAGCAGAACTACCACCCCCAGTGCACCGATTCACCCCCTACGGAGTGAACCTTCTCACATTACCCCGGAGATTCTGCACAATTCAGATAAGAGAGACAGACTGTGTCAATCAAAAGGACTTTTACAATTCTGCAGTTAAAAGAGAAGTCTGTTGAAAATTTTAATTAAAGTATTATATTTTCCTCCAAATGCAAATCACCAACTTATTACGGGAAATGCTTATAAAGTGCTTTTTTTCCTGCACTTACTACTGCATCAAGGCTTCACTTCCTGGATAAAATGGTGATGTCACGACCCGACTCGCAGAGCTGTGCGGGCTGTGGCTGCTGGAGACGATGATGGCAGAGGGATGCTCAGTGTCCCTCCAGTGCCCTGTGTGCCTCAGTGTTCCCCTGCCATCATCCTCTCCAGCAGCCACAGCCCACACAGCTCTGGGAGTCGGGTCGTGACATCACCATGTTATCCAGGAAGTGAAGCCTTGAAGCAGTACTAAGTGCAGGGAAAAAAAAGCTGTTTATAAGCATTTCCCGTAATAAGTGTATATTGGTGATTTGTATTTTGGGGGGCAATACAATAGATTAATAAAAAATTTCACTAGACTTCACCTTTAAAGGGTGCGGCGCTAAGAAATTATTCACAAAATAACACACATCACAAAGTTATACAAGTTATATGTGAATCCCCCACCCCCGCACGTGGACCCAGAAGTGTAGTGTACCATACAATGCATACCCGACGCGCGTCGTCCCCGACCCCGATCTTCTGTCAACTACGTAATCTTCAGGAGGCCGGCCGAATCGCTGCAGCCGTCCCTGATGCCGCCCCCCCTCTGCCGCGTCATCGGCTGCTCAGCCACGATTGTCTGAGAATAACTGTGCTCAGCCAATCACGGCTGAGCAGCTGATGACGCGTCCTTGCTTTGTCTGTTCTTAATAGGAATCTGTCAGCACCTGAGGTGCTGACACTGTGCATTGACAGTTTCGTAGTTAGCAGGTTACCTTTGTCTTAGCTCTCGGGGGAGGGGACGCTGCACAATTTCATATCTTATGGTGCATACACACAATCTGTGTCACATGTGTCACACCATCACCAACTTTCAAATAGTATGGGAGCTCCCGGTATCATATTATTCCTGATGCGGGGAGCTCAGAGATACACTCTGCAGGACACAGTCTGTACTAAGGACAGTTTGTGGAGAGTGATTGAACGCACCCTAAGGCTGGGTTCACACACAGTATATTTCAGGCAGTACTTGGTCCTCATGTCAGGTCCTCATGGCAACCAAAACCAGGAGTGGATTGATAACACAGAAAGGCTATGTCCACAAAATAATGTAATTGAGTGGATGGTCGTCATTTAATGGCAAATATTTGCTGTTATTTTATAACAACGGATGTTATATTGAAATATTGGCCGTTATTTACCGTTATATGGCGGCCATCCACTCAATTTCAACATTATGTGAACATAGCCTTTCTGTGTTTTCAATCCACTCCTGGTTTTGGTTGCCATGAGGACCTGACATGAGGACCAAATACTGCCTGAAATATACTGTGTGTGAACCCAGCCCTAGACTGTAATCAAGTGTGTAATCACGTGTCAAAGGGTTTTACCACTTTTTCTCCATAAATATGCTGCGCCATGGCCTCTTGCACACTCGTGCCAGCCTCCATGTTCAAGCATGTGCCAAAGCTCTTCTCTTCATTGTTCGTACAGGCACCACAGACCAGGGAAGTGGCGCAGGGGCCCACAGTCAGGACACTCAGTGTGCATGCACCCCTCCCACTGTCTATGGTGCCTGTGGGAACAACAAAGAGAAGAGGCGCTCAGCCTCACCACAACTCCTCTTTGATACTTGAGCAACCCCTAACCTCGAGAGCTAAGGCAAAGGTACCCTACTAACCAGTAAACGGTCACTTAATGCACACTGTCAGCAGCTCGGGTCAGCTCCAGGTGCTGACAGATTCCCTTTAAGAGTCCAGTGCACAGTGCCCTCACTGAGCACTAAGAGTTGACTGATCTGTTAACATGACAGGTTCTCTATAACACTCTGCAAGTTATAGACACTCTACACCCAGCATCATCTCCAATCAGTCCCCTCTTCTGGCCAAACAGTGAAACACAAGTGCCCTGTATATGCCAATGCTCCTGTCACAGGTAATCTTGGTACATGCCGCAAGCATGTTTCCTAAGCAGTGCTACAGGTGTGGAGAGAAAACTACATGTCAGCAGATTTTTCCATAACAAGTTTATGCTTGAAACCTGTAGCTTTAGTACTGAATAGTCCTCCAGTTCCAGTGTGGCATTGCTCCCCTGCTACATCCGTTCTGCTTCACTCTTCACCCAACAACAGAAGTGATCCTATTCTTCAGTCTGTCTCCCCGGCTGCCATTACTCTGCTTACTAAAATACGTCACCTCTCTCTATCCTACGGTATCTTTCCCTTCTCTTGTAACCTTGCTGCCATACTACTGAAAAAAACCATCATCTGTCCTGCACTGCTAACTACTGCCCCATTTATAATCCATTCACCTTTAAACTCCCTACTCCCCCCTAATCCATTCCATATCTCTATATAACTCTCTATATGACACCTTACAGTCTGAGCTCCACACGGTGCACAGAGGCAAATGCAGAATAATTAAAGGTCCTTTAAAAATAACAGACCTCAGCAGTCACCTGCCGTGCATACTGGTATACGGGACATCACTCTTGGTAAATAGACAAAGGCTGGCACAGAACCACCGGAAGTGTATGGCCACTTTCTCAGCTTTGGAAGCATAAAGAAGTCAATGGGGGGAAGGGAGGAGATGTGAGTATTTGTAATACAACACCAGAAATACACAGAAAAGAGGGGATGTGGTCTCTCACAGGGGGTGGCAGAATGGAAATATGTGATGTATCACACTACATCCCCACAGTAAGCTTACAACCTAACAGCAAGGTCCACTCAGCCTACACCAAATTATGTAAAAAAACAAACCAATTAATATACAGTATCTGTTGTTTCATGGACCAGGCACTGCCACCATGGTTTCCATTGTAAGGGAAACCAATGTCACACCAAGTGGTATGACCAGAGCCCACTTTCACATGTCAGTGTTACACTGCCCATAATTACAGATCAATATTTACGAAAAGTATAGTACCCATTGATTTGAATGGACCCTTACATATCTGTAGCTGCTACAGATCCATACAAGGATTACAATCAATGATTACATCCGAATGCCGTCCATAGTTGCGGCTCTGCAATTATGGACTGGATTACTGATTTGTGAATAGGGCCTCATCTTGTTGTCGTTATGCAGTTCATGTCATGTATGTCTAGCGAGTCCAACTCTAAAATACTTCACCTTGAAATCATTTTATTGATAAAATCTACCATAAGGCTACATTAATATATTTGACATGTGAAATTAGCCTTCGAAAAAAGACATTGGATAGGTTAATAGCTAAGTGTATCATTTACACCAGCCTCTGCTGTCAGTCCTGTTGGCATCTTTACAGAATGTCCATTACTGTGCCCTATGTTAGCAACAATGTCACTTAGCTGATAACAGGCCCAGCAAAGAGTGAAATCAGCAACAAGCTCTTCCCATATAACCACCTGAACATTACATCTCAGCCAATTGTTCCTATATGAAAACATAGAGCATCTAATGGACAAGAAGTAATTGAATTTATTTCATCCTCAGACTGACACAATGACATCAGCGCCAGCAATTAGGACAGTGAACATCTGCCGGCAAACAAGAGCTATGTCTTGGAGGTAATGGCTCTGACAGCCAATCTGTGAAGGCTTTAACCTTTTACATGCTTATTGGATACAACATTGTGGCTTGGCATAGGAGAAAAAGCATTAAGGGTACAAACACATACACTGTATATGCAGCAGGTCTGCAGCAGATTTGATGGTGAAGACTTGATGCTGTGTTCAGTTATTTAGATCTAATCTGCTGCGTATTTGCTGCGTATCGGAGCAGTAAATACGCTGCGTATATGGTGTGTGTGTTTGTACCCTTAGTGTTTGCTTTCTTCCATTACATACAGCTTATATTGTGTCAGAATACTAGGAGTAAAGCTAGGTCATATACATATTAGCAAGCTTAGTGCAGACAATTCTGTTGGAGGTCAGTAAAATAAATACAAATACATCCTGCCACTTGTCTGGAGAACATGTCACATCCAATTGCTTCGGTAAAGACATTAGGGAATATAATGCGCTTGGAAATGTCCAGTCATAGAAAACCCTGCGAGATCAAATTATAACCAAGTTCCCATAAGAAAGCAGGTAATTCCCTTTTCCATTAAAAGGGGTTGATCAAGCAGGGTAATCCCTGTCCATATGTCTTACTAGAGCTAGCAGATGTCGTCCCATAGAGCCTCCCCCCCCCCATGAGTCAGAATGCATTATGTATACATATCCTCGCATTACATGGTTGGTCATTACAGGTTATTGAAGACTTGCAGCAATCTCCTCAATGTGGTTAACTTTGAGGCAGCCAAAGACTGGATCCCTGCTAAATATATTTTTTTTTCTGAAGAGAGAGAAAGTGTTGTGTGCTAAGGTCATATGTGTAGTGTGCTAAGCTTATGAGTCTGATAAAAAAAAAACTCACAAGTGTGGGAAATTGGCTTAACACTCACTAGTTTATGCTTAAAGGGAATCTGTAAGCACCCCGGCCCCACCCGAGGCGGTGACAGTGTGCTGTAGCTGGAAGTCCCCTTGTGAGCATGGTGCCTTTTGGTGTCTCCTACTATGGTGTCTCCTACTATAATGAAGAGTGAAAGAGGAGTTGTGGCTCAGCGTTTGTCCTCCCTCTCCTTCATGAATAATCAACGCTACCCATCCTCCTGCTTGCTCAGCTGTCAGTCAGTATTTGCCAACGGAGGACTGACCTGCAATCAGATATAGTTGTAACTCCTAAGGGTCCTATTCCACGGGCCGAGAAGGGCCCGATCAACAATGTAAACGAGTGGCGATCTGCTAGATCGCCGCTCGTTTACTGGGCCTATTCCACGGCTCGATGATTGTTGAGCGAGGGCTGCAAGGACATCGTTACCGATGTCCTTGCAGCCCTTGCAGCAGCAGTAATACATTACCTGCAGGTCTTCTCTGCGCTGTCTTCATCCCAGGGTCCCGCGCACTCTATCTTCTGAATGGCTGGTCAGCTGACAGGCCACACTCAGCCAATCACAGGCCGCGGCGGTTCCAGCCTGTGATTGGCTGAGCGCTCCATCAGCTGACCGGCTAATCAGAAGATAGAGCGTGCGGGACCCTGGGATGAAGACAGCGCAGAGAAGCCTGGACAGGTAATGTATGATGATGCTGCTGCTGTCAAATCGTCGGTCGCCCGCCGCGCACCGCTATTCAACCGTAGCGATGAGCGGTGGGGGAACGATGATTTTAGGTATGGCCCTAAATGAACGATCAGCCGATGACACGATCATCGGCTGATCGTTCTCTCTATTTCACCGAACGATAATCGGCCCAAATGGGGCCGACCCGGCCGATTATCGTTACTGTGGAATAGGGCCAAACTGCAGGGCTCTAATCTCCTGTTCTGTTCTAGCACTGGCAAATGTAGTCTGTCCTTTCCTTTAAAAACTGTATTTTCACTGTATTCTTATACACATCAATGTCTATAGCATATTCCACTCATAAGGTCCAACAGACTGCTCTCTATTTGTGCTAGATGCATTTTTCTTTACTCCACAGCACATAAACCTCAGTGCCGTGTGGGAGGTAAGAAGTAAACACAAGACAAACATACTTTAGGTCTGCCTACGCTTCACGGCCCTTACAACCTGTTATTGTAAAAATCAGCACAAGCAATTGAATAGACTAATGCTGCATTTACACAGAACAATTATCGTGCGAATTTGCACGATAACGATTAAATTCGAACGATAATTGTACGTGTAAACGCTGCGAACGATCAAGCGACGAGCGGTAAATCATTCATTTTGATTTTTCAACAAGTTCTCAAATCGTCGTTGTTCGCAAAAAAAAAATCGCAAATCGTTTCCTGTAAACAGTCGTTCACTGATTTACCCTATGTGTGAGATGGGCTTAAGCGATCACAAAACGAATTTTCCGTAAGATATATCGTACCGTCTTAACGTTGATCGTTATGAAAAACACAGTTACTTCGATATCGTTAATTGTACGATCGGGCGAATTATCGCTCCGTGTAAACGTAGCATAACATTGGTCTCTACAGAGGAGAGAACAGAGCTCTGCATCTGGCCTGGAGAAAACACATTATAAAAGGGCAATGCGACCTTGAGGACTGAATTGGTCAGACAACACATTGGAACAAAACAGCCAAAAGATATTTATAACAGAGGTCACACTCTGGAAGGAAAAAACAAGGAAATACTACATGTTAGACTGAGTGAGAATCCCAGACACTTGAGTCTGCAACAGAAGTCACACGTGAATTATTTATATAGCCATGATCGCAGCCAAAATGGCAAATTTTTTTTGTTGGCTTCATTCACCCGGAAACCGAATTATATGTATAGACAAGGCGTATTTGTAAGAATACACTGTCATTTTACATTGGGCTATAACACTGGTGTAAAGAAGGGACAATCTATCAGATCCCTTAGTAAAGATTACAATGATAAAAAAATACAAAAAAAGAGTACTATTCACTGTATGTTCATTGTAGTGAACAGTGGATGAATGGGATGGAGTAAATGAACAATGCACAAATACAGCAGACTAGCCCCTGACAAGACCATGAAGCTGGCTGCACTGCAGCATCAGAGTAGGACTGGGTGATATGGTGAACAGTAAAATCTAACATTTAACATTATGGATGATTGTTCATTTAAAGGGGTTGTCCGGCGATAAAAAATTATTCACAGAATAACACACATTACAAAGTTATACAACTTTGTAATGTATGTTATGTCTGTGAATGGCCCCCTTCCCCGTGTTTCCCCCCACCCACGCTAGACCCGGAAGTGTGGTGCATTATACTCACCGCATCTCGTGTCGTCCACGGTCTCCGATCCTCAGCAGTGACGTCTTCTTCGGGAGGCCGTGGCCGCGTCATCAGCCGCTCAGCCGCGATTGGCTGAGCACAGTTATGCTCAGCCAATCGCGGCTGAGCTTCGGATGACGCTGCAGAGGGCGGCCGGCACTCGGGAAGATCCGCCGGCCTCCCGAAGAAGACGTCACTGCTGAGGATCGGAGACAGTGGTCGGCACGTGACAGGTAATGTATAGCGCACCACACTTCCGGGTACACGGGTGGGGGTGGTGGGACACGGGGAAGGGGGCCATTCACAGACATAACATACATTACAAAGTTGTATAACTTTGTAATGTGTGTTATTCTGTGAATAATTTTTTATCGCCGGACAACCCCTTTAAATCTTGATTTATTTTTTTTCTAAATAAACAGAAAATGTTTCTATTTGCAGACAGCCTCAGATGCCATTTTATTGGTGTTTAATGCAGCAACTGTGCTGCTTCACACTTCCATGTATGGTGTTTTAGTGCTGTTATTGTTATATACATTTAAAAAAATATATATATATTTTATAGTCTCTGTAGGTATAGGAGACATCAGGGCTGTAAGCCACGGTTCTGACTCCTCCATAAATAGCCAATTAGTCTCCACCCATTACATCCTTAACTCCTTAAAGACAGAGCCCTTTGATGCACGGATGTCCGGGTCAAATTAATGCAATGCAAACTAATGTCCCCCCCCCGCCTTCTAAGAGCCATAGCGCTTTTATTTTTCCACCTGCAGGGCTGGTTGAGGTGTAATTTCTTGCGCCATTATGCCTAGTTTTTATTAATATCATATAGGTGTAACAGAAAAATTGATTGCTTTTTCTTAATTTTTTTCTCATAAATAATTTAATACAATCAGCAATCCTGGTGTCCCCCCCCCCCCTTCCCCGTTTACCATGCGGGAACAATAATGTTATATTTTAATAGATCGGAAAATTCCGCACACATCAGAAGCCCCATCAGTGCAGGAACGTATATATGCATTCCTTCTGCACGGGGTATGTGCAGTAGGAACGTATATATACATATTACTGACGGGGTTAAAAACTCAGTACAAACTAAATATTCGGCGGCACACACAAAGAAAGCTGCTAACAAGGCCAGGTACAAGTGATACTCAGGTCAGACAGTTTTTTTTTTCCTTTTTTTCCTCACACTGTATTGAGTAATGTAAAGTTTGTTTAAACGTTACAGCAAGCTGGAGGATTTTCCTCAATATTAGAGCATGTGCACACTACAGAATTTCCATGGAGACTTCAAGCGGATTCTGCCGCCCAGCCTCCGCTTGAGGCTCCGCTTGGTCCATAGACTCAATGATATTTGCCGGCGAATTCCTCCATCCACCCAAAGAACTGGCATAAAAGAGAGCGAGAGAGAGAGAGAGAGAGACAGAGACAGAGAGTTTTCATTAGCTTTAGCAGAGGGAGATGACAATCTGCTGAGGTTCTCCTGTACTGGGAGATACCAAGTGTGAAGGGCGAACAACTTTGTAGAGACTAGGAGGCTAAGGGCCCTATTCCACCAGACGATTATCGTTCAGATTATCGCTAAATCGTTCGACTCTAAACGATAATCGTTCGGTTGAAATGCAGTTAACGATTAACGACCGAACGAGAAATTGTTGATCGCTTTATAAGACCTGGACCTATTTTTATCGTTGCTCGTTCGCAAAACGTTCGCATTGAATAAGACATCGTTCAGTCGTTCGCAATAGATACAAACGCAATTGTGAATAAATAGTGAAGAAAAAACTATTGCAATTACGATCATAAGTAACGATTATCGTTCCATGGAAATGAGTGAATGTATTTAGGTCTTTCGCAATAGCGGTCGTTTGAGATCGGTAATCGTTAACGATTATGCAAACAATAATCGTCCGGTGGAATAGGGCCCTAAGACTAAGGCTGCGTTCACACCTACAGGATCCACAGCAGATCTGCAGCAGATTTGATACTGTGTTCAGTTATTTAAATGAAATCTGCTGTGGATCTGCTGCGGATCCGCAGCATCCGGTAAGTGTGAACGTACCCTAAAGCTACATTCACACATTACATAAATACAGTCTGTGCACAGACTGTGTTCTACGGACTGGACCTTGGAACTTCCAGCATCATTGTGATGCTATGAGCTCCAAAACTGTTAAGAGCAGTTAACAGTGGTATCAGTACAGTAGCGCAGAGATTAAACAGTTTTGAAGCTCAGTGCATCATAATGACCATTGATGTTGGGAGTTCCGAGATCCAGTCCGTAGCAAACAATCCCTGCGCAGACCATATTTACTGAAGGTATGAATGCGACCTCAGCTGTAAATGCTTATTCTGTTACATAAGAACATCTGCTGCTTGTAAGGCTTAATTTCTGCCTGTATCTCTCTCACACACCGCCTACTGCAGCCATTGCACACTAAATAACAATACTCCATTCTTCTCCCAGAGAGAAAATTCCACATTGAGGATAGTTTACATATTACGACTACACTACTTAGACTTCTTCTCCATATTACAGAAGATATCTTCACATTACACTGCTACTCATATACAGTCATCCAGCATCCAGGAAGAGAACAGCACAGATCTGGGCCTTAGATCAGCCCCTCCAGCCTACATCACCATCTCCCTGTCATATACATATACACTACAGTTCAAAAGTTTGGGGTCACATTAAAATGTCCTTATTTTTGAAGGAAAAGCACTGTACTTTTCAATGAAGATAACTTTAAACTAGTCCTAACTTTAAACAAATACACTCTATACATTGCTAATGTGGTAAATGACTATTCTAGCTGCAAATGTCTGGTTTTTGGTGCAATATCTACATAGGTGTATAGTGGCCCATTTCCAGCAACTATCACTCCAGTGTTTTAATGGTACAATGTGTTTGCTCATTGGCTCCGAAGGCTAATTGATGATTAGAAAACCCTTGTGCAATCATGTTCACACATCTGAAAACAGTCTAGCTCGTTACAGAAGCTACAAAACTGACCTTCCTTTGAGCAGATTGTGTTTCTGGAGCATCACATTTGTGGGGTCAATTAAACCCTCAAAATGGCCAGAATAAGAGAACTTTCATCTGAAACTCGACAGTCTATTCTTGTTCTTAGAAACGAAGGCTATTCCATGCGAGAAATTGCTAAGAAATTGAAGATTTCCTACAACGGTGTGTACTACTCCCTTCAGAGGACAGCACAAACAGGCTCTAACCAGAGTAGAAAAAGAAGTGGGAGGCTGCATTGCACAACTAAGCAAGAAGATAAGCACATTAGAGTCTCTAGTTTGAGAAACAGACGCCTCACAGGTCCCCAACTGGCATCTTCATTAAATAGTACCCGTAAAACACCAGTGTCAACATGTACAGTGAAGAGGCGGCTGCGGGATTTTGGGCTTCAGGGCAGAGTGGCAAAGAAAAAGCCATATCTGAGACTGGCCAATAAAAGAAAAAGATTAAGATGGGCAAAAGAACACAGACATTGGACAGAGGAAGACTGGGAAAAAGTGTTGTGGACTGATGAATCCAAGTTTGAGGTGTTTGGATCACAAAGAAGAACATTTGTGAGATGCAGAACAAATGAAAAGATGCTGGAAGAATGCCTGACGCCATCTGTTAAGCATGGTGGAGGTAATGTTATGGTTAGGGGTTGCTTTGGTGCTGGTAAGGTGGGAGATTTGTATAGGGTAAAAGGGATTCTGAATAAGGAAGGCTATCACTCAATTTTGCAACGCCATGCCATACCCAATGGACAGCGCTTGATTGGAGCCAATTTCATCCTACAACAGGACAATTACCCTAAACACACCTCCAAATTGTGCAAGAACTATTTACAGCAGAAGCAGCAGCTGGTATTCTATCGGTAATGGAGTGGCCAGCGCAATCACCAGATCTGAACCCCATTGAGCTGTTGTGGATACAGCTTGACCGTATGGTACGCCAGAAGTGCCCATCCAACCAATCCAACTTGTGGGAGCTGCTTCTAGAAGCGTGGGGTGCAATTTCTCCAGCTTACCTCAACAGATTAATAGCTAGAATGCCAAAGGTGTGCAATGCTGTAATTGCTGCAAAAGGAGGATTCTTTGACGAAAGCAAAGTTTGATGTAAAAACAATGTTATTTCAAATACAAATCATTATTTCTAACCTTGTCAATGTCTTCACTCTATTTTCTATTCATTTCACAACGTATGGTGGTGAATAAGTGTGACTTTTCATGGAAAACACAAAATTGTTTGGGTGACCCCAAACTTTTGAACGGTAGTGTATATATATATATATATATATATATATATATATATATATATATATATATTTACATAAAAAGACATTTAGGGAGAGAGTTGTGATTACAACATGCTGCCCTATGCTGAACAATACAGCAGGAGCTGCAACCTCGCTGAGCAGGCAGGCTGGGACGAACGGCTGAAGAATAACAATGCATTCTTGAACTTGTACTACTGAACAACTGTTCAACCAGGAAGTACAACCATGAACTACAGAACTAAGACCCCCAAAACAAATGTTGGAATAGCCCCTTAAATCCACTTTTATTGTGCTGGATTAGTGTGTTCCATCAATGCTTCAAGTACTGTTCACACTACCGTCATAAGATTAGGTTTTTAGTTATGATTGATTTTAATTCATTTTCTACAGGTGGTTGGCACAGAGATAAATCTGCCACATCCTCAGGCTGTCTGCTTTCAGCTTACACCATCTAGAGAAAGACAGCACTTATAAATCTGAGCTTGCTCACAGAATTAATAATGCTGGAGCATGGCACAGCCCAACACCTGATCAGAACTGATGACAGTGGTATGTTTCCACCTGGATGGCAGCTGTCAGGACCTGCTTCAGCCTATCATGAGGGAGTTAATAAGAACAATATTTTCTCACTGACATATGATGGATCTGAGCACTGGAACAGTTCTATTTCAGATAAAACATCACGGATGTAAACACAAGATGTGTTTGTGATAAATGTAGGAAATGTGTCCAATAGATCCTCAGTGAAGAGCACAGTGTGGCACAGTATTAACTAAAATAACATGCGGTGAAAGACACATAAACAACCTGTTCCCTGCCGCTGGTAAATAGAGATTAATATTGCTAAATGGAATGAGATTACAAATATATTCATAATTACAGTTACTTCTTACCCATCCCTCCGGGCTCAGGACGGAAGACGACATAACCGTAGCTTTGGCCTTTTGACACTGCATACTATACAATAAAATATTATAGAAAATCTGATTCTATATAGACACTTAAAATTAAGAGATCAACCACGTATTTCACAATGATGCACTAAGAGTTTGTGCTATTTCAGAAAGAGAAGAATATTCAGGGGTGTCTGGTTACAGGAGAGAAGGCAAGGACAGTGTTAAGCACTATTATTGCTGGTGCCAGTTCTCAGAAACTTATTCCAAACCATGCGCTGTACTAGTTTCATGGGTTTATGTGACATGAAGTACAAGCGTGAACAGATGGACAAACAGCCAAATGGCAGTAGTGAAGAGTATGTAGAAGAGCAGCTACAGACCACCTTAAATAACCTTGGTGCTATGGACAAATGGAGCTGGCTACAAAGACCTCTTACAGTTTATAGCCAAACAATTGTCCAGGAAAGATTGTTAATTACAGTGGAACGTTATAAAGATGACCAGTCCACATGTCCTATGAGGTTATATGGATGTCACAGAGAGGGCCCCTTGCTCAGATTCCTCTACCATGGGCCTGCTACCTCCAGTTTTCGTGAAGACCAATTTAATCCACCAATTGTTCATACTTTTGCCGTCTTTTTGTGGCAAGAACCCCATTTGAAGGGAAAAAAAAGAGGTTAAAGAACAAGAAACTTGTTAAAATTGCTGATCGTCAGAAGATCAGCAGAACAAAAGAATTATGGATAATAAGATAAGATCTGAGTTGAAGGGACCCCTCCCCAGCATACCCAATATCTGCTCCTCCACCCCAACCCTTCACCAGAACACTGAAAACATTGGGCAATAAGAAATATTAGTCCATATATAGGCACATTAATAACTTAAGTTTAGATTAGTGTTTTTATTGAAGGAATAAAGAAGTGTTACTTTGTAAGCCATTTGTTTGATTAGGGTGCCCCCACACACACCAGATCCCAGCAGATTTCACACTGTGAATTCACAGCGGATCCAGTCCCAGTTCATTCCAATGATAATGAAAAGCTGATTATGATCAGTCTGTGAGCCATGGGGATGGGATCCTCCAGCAAGCGCAATGACATCACTGCGCCTGCTGGCACAATAAGGTTCCGGAATCTTATAAGCGGAGGGCATAAAGTGCCTGCAGCCCATGAGAATGAATGTCAAAGCACCTCCATCCAGCCTACTCACAATTCACTATATTGGTGCTACAGTGAGCAGCCTGAACATTACAGCGGCAGGGCATCCCTAGAAGCTGCATGGCTGCAGCTCCTGGCGAGGTTTAAAGGGAACATGTTCACTGCAATGCCATGGCACACCAGGTGGGTTCTCATGGCAACCCTAGTTGGGAACCACTGCAGTAGGCTAATCCCACCAAAACTGCAAGGCCAGTGACATTCTTCAATCACCTTCATAAAGGTTTCTAACATAAAGCTCACCGTTAATCTATGGAGCTGACCAGGTTGAAAAAGGACACAGAGATGAGAATGAATGCGCGGCAGAGTGAACTTATCCAAGCTCAGTCTCCTGATCAGGCGTGGTCTCAATGTAAGGGTGCTATTACATGGAACGATAATCGGCCGAATCAGCCCTATCCACCCGATTAATGTTCCGAGTAAACATAACGATCAGTCGATGATCGCTGCCATCGGCTGATTGTTGATATAGGTTCGGACCTATAATTGTCGGGCACCAACCGTGCACCGCTAGGTGCAATAGTGGTGTGCGGCTGGTGGCTGACGATTTGCAAAGTAAATACATTACCTATCCATGGTCCAGGGCTCCTCCTGCGCTCTGCTTCTTCCTGGGTCCCGCACGCTGCAGCTTGTCTTAACTGACAGGTTGTTAAGCCAATCACTGGCCAGGACCCCCACAGCCAGTCATTGGCTGAGCAGCCTGTCAGCTAAGACAGGCTGCTCTGAAGCTGCAGCATGTGGGACCTGGGGAAAAGTGGACCGCAAGAGGAGCCCTGGATCGTGGATAGGTAATGTATGCCAGTTTAGCAAGGGCTGCAAGAACATCTGTAACGATGTCCATGCAGCCCTTGTCAAACGATTATTGGGCCGTGTAATAGGCCCAGTAAACGAGAGCAGATCTAGCGGATTGGCGCTCGTTTACAGTTATCGGGCCCCCATCGGGCCATGTAATAGTACCCTAAGACCACAACCAATCAAGACTTTTGACATGTCTCTCTGACATATCAAAAGTTTTTTTCCTTGACAGTGCCCATCTAAATCACTATGTAATGATATACCTCAAACTTGTTAGCTGAAATAGCATTAGAAACAGGGAAAGAATTGTGATGCATAGTACTACACTTATGCAAATCAGCTCTCCTCCAGAGAGAAGAAAACTCTCTCTCTAGTGCCACCTATAGCTTGCTAACCTGTAAGCCACTGCCAGGCCCCTAAAAAAAACTTTAAATATGAATGGGAATAAGCTAACAAAGTCTTCTGCTTACAGAACATATGTTTAATTGCAGTTAGCTGTATTTGGATTCAGTACAGAATGAGGGGGGGCCTTAGATTCAAAATTGGGAGGGGTTGTTGGCTCCCATTAAAGAAACTCAACTAGGAACTAGAGAAAGATTTTTTCCTTAGGGTATGCGCACACTATGGAACCTGGGCAGATCACCCGCCACGGATTCCACAGCTTGCCCCTGCTCGTGGCCGTGTGCCATAGACTCCATTCTATGGTCAGGCAGATTCTGCCGTCCCCCGGAGAATTAACCGTTTCTTCTTTGGACGGACGGTGGAATCTGCCTGACCATAGAATGGAGTCTATGGCACAGGCAGAGATGCGCTCGGCCATGAAATCTGCGGCAGGTGATCCACCCAGGTTCCATAGTGTGCACATACCCTAACTGAGGAGAGTTTATCTGCACACTTTTCCCAAGGAGCATTGCTTGTAAATTACCATACAGCAACTGGGTCTCCTAAATTATATACAGTATCACTCAGAGTATACTTCAGTTACTTATCACTTTCTCTAAATTCATGCTAAAATCTATCTCCAGAGGCATGAGAGATTATAATCTCACTGAGAGATCAGGTTACCTGCTGGTCACTGAAGTCCATAGACAAAGGAATATGTGTGGAGGGAGAAAAACACCAATGTGACTGCAGCTTGGACTACGTGTAATGTTTCAGCTTCGCAGGGTGTTCTATAGAGGGAGCAAGGCCATGTCTCTGTGTGTCTAGTCCATAGCAGCTAGTCTCAACAAAAATAGAAATTATATATATATATATATATATATATATATATATATATATATATATATATATATACACACACACACACACACACACATATATATATTACACACACACACAATAGAATGTGCAGAAATAGAGCTACTCCCTAGGTACACAAACATGGCGGCTCATCCTGGAAAGTTACCAGAAAGTGCAGGTACAGTTTAATTTTTAACTATGAGTTTATAAATTGAGTTATTTAACATGTTTCTTCAATTCTCTCATTCTATCAGCTATGATGTTGCAATCCTGCTCTCATAAGGAAAAACCTGCATGAACTTGTGGGACTGAACACATTAAACCACTCATTTTAATACTTTGGCAATTCTACAGAATTTCTTTTATGAAGACTGATTAGACCTCTATTTGGCAAGGCCGCTTTCTTTCTGCAGCATCATTTTAAGGCTCCATTGTATTCTAAGAGGAGACTATAGTTCGTACAACTCTCACACATAAACAGTAAACTCATGTAAATAAGTCCTCAGCAATAGCCATAGCCATATACTCACAATAAATGTCTAGCCCACAACTATAGTCCATGTTCACATATAGAAACCTTCCTTATGGCCTGACCAGACTCCCACAAAGTCTCGGCATCCCTAGGAGTCTGGCTATAAACTGGACGGTGCATCAGTTAGAGAAGCACAGCTCCAGATCATTACAGTATGACAGCAATAGGGAGAACTCAACGAAACGGCTTTTTATCCACATTACTAAGAAATATTACAATTAGTAATGGTAGTAATTATTATTAGCAGGGCTCCAGACTAAAAAATTTACCTAGGAGCCATTGGCTCCTAACCTGAAAAATGTAGGCGCCAAATAGAATATTTAGTCGCCAACATTTTAAAACATGTAAAATTAATGTTATGTAAAATTTCTTTTCTTAGTTTGAAAACGTTCAACATGGAAACTTGCAACTTGACAACCATATACCCCCCTGCTGCCGGTGTGTTCCCTCAGCCAGCTGCCATCTTACCGGCAATGATCTACTATATATATATATATATATATATATATATATATATATATATATATATATATATATAGCCCCCGGCAGCCGATGACATATAGCCCCTGTGGCAATGTGTATGGGAAGTGGTACTGTGCAGTGTATACATACACACACACTGAGGGAAGTGGTACTGTGCAGTGTATATACATACAGACACTGAGGGAAGTGGTACTGTGCAGTGTATATACATACACACACACTGAGGGAAGTGGTACTGTGCAGTGTATATACATACAGACACTGAGGGAAGTGGTACTGTGCAGTGTATATACATACAGACACTGAGGGAAGTGGTACTGTGCAGTGTATATACATACAGACACTGAGGGAAGTGGTACTGTGCAGTGTATATACATACAGACACTGAGGGAAGTGGTACTGTGCAGTGTATATACATACAGACACTGAGGGAAGTGGTACTGTGCAGTCTATACATACAGACACTGAGGGAAGTGGTACTGTGCAGTCTATACATACACACTGAGGGAAGTGGTACTGTGCAGTCTATACATACAGACACTGAGGGAAGTGGTACTGTGCAGTCTATACATACAGACACTGAGGGAAGTGGTACTGTGCAGTCTATACATACACACTGAGGGAAGTGATACTGTGCAGTCTATATATACAGACACTGAGGGAAGTGGTACTGTGCAGTCTATACATACCCCCCCCTCGCACCCCACACGCACTGACTACAGCACCTGGCCGCCATCACAACAGACACACTACCAATCCCCCGCCCAGGCCGCGGTCCCCCCACACACATTACTGGCCGGCCGCCACCCCTGCCGTCCCTCCGGTTGTACTCACCCACTATCTAAGCTTGGTGCCGCTGGGGTGAACTTGAAGAACCGCCGGGTGAGGAGAGGCGGGAGAGAGGCGCTGGAGGAGTGTGGCGCCTCTGCGGCCGTCCGTCCAATGAATGACGGACGTGCAGGATGACGTCACTGGAGAAGCGTGTCCCCGCACACGTCATCCAGCACGTCCGTCATTCATTGGACGGACGGCCGCAGAGGCGCCACGTGATTCGACGCAGCGTGCGGAAGTTCTTAAAGAGACAGCGCACCGCCGGGGCCAGTCGCAAATGGAACCCAGATTAATAAATCTGGGCGCCATTTGCAAGATGTCAGTCGCATTGGCGACCATTTTGGTCGCCATCTGGAGCCCTGATTAGGCTAGGTTCTCACATTTTTTTATCCCCTCGATAAGGATTTTTTATCCCCACTGAAAACTCAAGAATCCATTTAAGAAAAAAAACAAAACAATTTTAATCCCTAGATGACCTAGGACGTACTGGTATGTCCTGGAAGTCTGTGCCCAGACAAACAAAGGAGGCACCTCCCTGTTAATGACAGACTGCAGCGATCGCGCGGCCGCGGCGTTTAGGTGTAAGTGACAGGGGGAGTCCCCTGTCACTTACCGATCGGCACCCCTGCAGTGTGACTGCAGGGGTCCAGATCGTTAAAACGGACCGCCGGAGGTCTCTCACCTGCCTCCGTGCGGTCCGATCGGCGATCTGTTCACCGAGCCTGCACAGGCAGGCTCAATGAGCAGATCGCCTATCACACTGATCAATGCTATGCCTATTGGTGCATTTACACAGAGAGATTTATCTGACAGATCTTTGAAGCCAAAGTCAGGAACAGACTATAAACAGGGAACAGGTCATAAGGAAAGACTGGGGTCTGTCCTTTATTCAAATCCATTCCTGGCTTTGGCTTAAAAAAATCTGTCAGATAAATCTGTCTGTGTAAATGCACCATAAGGCATAGCAATGATCAGTGTGTGTAATCAATCTAATGTATGTACAAGTTCCCCCAAAATGACTTAAAATGTGTAAAAAAGAAAAGTTAATATCACTATTACACTACCCCAAAGCCCCTCCCCCAATAAAAGTTGAAATCACCCCCCTTTCCCATTATATAAATAAAACATATAAAAATAAATAAATAAACATATAATATACCATAGCGTGCGTAATTGTCCAATCTATTAAAATATAACAAGAGTCATTGCGAACGGCGTACACAAAAAGAGGGAAAAAAGTGCCCGGATTACCGATTTTGTTACATTATATATAAATAAAAATTAATAAAAAGTGATCAAAACGTCCGATCTTCACAAATCTGGTATTAATAAAAACTATAGATCATGGCAGAAAAAATGACACCCCATACAGCCCCATAGGTGAAAAGCTAAAACCGTTATAAGTGTCACAATAGGCACATTTTATTAATAAATTAATTGCCAAATAAAAAGGATTTCATAAAAAAAATATTAGAGAATCTGTGTAAACCTGCATAAGGTTATGTTCGGACTGACCTACAGAATAATGTCGCTTTTACCATATAGTGCATTAGGTAGACACAGGAACCCCCCAAACGTTACCATATTGCATTCTTTTTTTATAATTTCACTTATTTATATCTTCATAAATAATAACTTTGGGATTCCGTCATACATGTTATGGTAGAACGAAATACGCCATTAGAAAGTACAACTATTCCTGTAAAAAACAAGCACTTACATGGCCCTGTAGATAGAAAACTGGAAGTGCTAGAGCTCTAAGAAGGGGAGGAGGGAAAAACGAAAGTGCAAAGATCAAAATATGCGCGGTCCACTGGGTCATATTGGGCCTGGTCCTCAAAGGGTTAAATGGAAAGGCAAACACATTGTGAACCTAATCCCATAATATACAATGCATTTGTGGTTGGTGAAAACTAAAACACAAGGTAGAATTCTAACTGTTCCATATTGGTTAGATGTACTTCAATGTGCAGTCTACATATACACCATATTTATCTATAAGACACAGGCTGTATGATGAGTGTGTCATCTGAAGACTGTCTGCTCTAATGGTCCTTTTAAACGGAGCGATAATTCGGCCAATCCAACGATTAACAATTTCGTAGTAACAATGTGTTTTTTATAACGATCAGTGTTTAGACAGAACGAAATATCCTTTGAAAAAATCTTTATTGCGATCGTTTTAAGATCGCTTAAGCCCATCTCACACACAGGGTAAATCGTTGAAAGACTGTTTAGACGAAGCAATCTGCAAATTTTTTAGTGAACGACCAACAATGATTTGAGAACTTGTTGAAAGATCACAATAAACAATTTATCGTTCGTCGCTTCATTGTTCGCTGTGTTTACACGAGCCGATTATTGCTCAAATGCGATCGTTATCGTGAAAATTCTAACGATAATCGTTCCAGGTAAAAGGCCCATTAAAACCATTACACGGTACAATTAAGAGAAGGAAGCACGCGCCAACCTGTCAAAACAGTGCTCCCTTCCTCCTCTTTCCCCGCTCGCTGCCTGTGCTATTACATGCACAGACAGCGAGCGGGAGGACCAGGGGGTTGCTTGGGGAGTTTTCGTGGGAAGCTGCAGGAGGGGCTGCTTAGATTAGGTGGCCCATTAAAGAAAACAGCAGACTATTGCACGGGGCAACGCACAGCAGACCGTTGTTATCCGAAAGACCACAATCAGCCAACAATGTGCATGTCAGCTGATCTTTTAACAGCCGCTATTACACTACAAAATTATCATCCGGAACGGTGAGTAATCGGACAAGTACGATCAATAATCATTTGGTGTTACAGGACCATAAGTTTAGACCAACGACTAATACTACTAAATAAGATTGAGGTCTGCACTATACCATCCAGGAAGTAAAGCGACACTGTACCCACAATCTGACCCCCCCCCCCCCCCCCCCCAAACCACTTGTACCTTCGGATAGCTGCTTTTAATCCAAGATCTGTCCTGTGGTCCGTTCGGCAGGTGATGCAGTTATTGTCCTAAAAAAATACTTTTAAACTTGCAGCCCGTGCAAGTATCTGTGCCCTAACTTTGCACCACCCCTCCGTCCCTCCTCCCCACCCTCTTCATCATTAGGAAAGCCACTGAAACATTTGCTCCTGTCTGAACATTGCACAGCTGCTTAACGATCCAGCCCATGTGCTGTGCTGACACAGCTGAGGAATAAAAGACAATCTGCCTGAAGCATCCCTAATGATGAGGAGGGCGGGGAGGAGGGACAGAGAGGTTGTGCCAGCCTAATGCATACACAATCTAGGCCATGCCCATTGGGCACAGGGCTGCCAGTTTAAAAGTTGTTTTTTAGGACAATAACTGCATCACCTGCGAAACGGCCCACAGGACAGATCTTCGATTAAAAGCAGCTATCTGACGGTACAAGCGGTTTTGGGGGGGGGGGGCAATTGTGGTAACAGTCACTTTAAATGAAAACTCTAAAAGAAAACATCTCATTAAAGAAAAAAAAGTTGGGTAACAGAGGTCTATGCATATTGTGTTTGAAGATTTCCCAGCTAATACAGCATGCATGCATTACTAATCTGGTGTAAAACCTGCCTAAATTGTAAATCCTGCAATGCTGGGAGACAGCAAGTGTCTGATTTTCCATCTCTTTCACTGTAATTCCTTCCTCATTGCCCCTTCATGCCTTATAACCCCTTCATAGACTTCTATGGGCAGCTTTAGCCTGATTTCTCAGTGAAGCCTAACGTCCTCTGTGCTGAATTATGATAAAAAAGTGGTGGATAAAGGTGGTGTTGTGGATATCGCCTATCTGGACTTCAGCAAAGCCTTTGATACAGCTTCTCATAAAGAGCTAATAGAGAAGTTAGAGAAAATTGGACTTAATCCCTGGATAGTTCAGTGGATTTGTGGATGTATAATGTCCCTTTGGTGTTGTGCTGTGATATGCTGAGGAGTTGTGTTGCTGGGTGGTGTAGTGCAACCTTAGGGCTCACCTTCTAAAACCTTCCTGTCACTGTGGGGTTCGGGGGTGCTGGGGCCCTTGTCTTCTTCTGCATACACACAGGGACATATAATTTTTAATAAAAGTCTTCACACAATAGCGGTGAAAGTATATTCAGACTTTACTTGAAGGATAACTATATACAATCCAATACAGGGGCATCTGATGAGGGTAAACTGTTGGCTTGATCAGACTCCTTAGCTTCAGGGGGAGGGTCACCTTGGTTACTATAGATTAGACTTGGTGGATAAATAGGGTTTCAAGTAGACAGACCTTTTCCAGGGACTTTGCGGTTTTCCAGCCTTTATAAGGTACGTGTGAATAGGTACTAGAAGTTACTGAAGAGACTTGACACTGTCAACGCTTATTATCATGTAGGAGGAAAACGCATGGACACACCGACTTGGAAGCCAGGAAGATGTGAACGGTAAATGGGAGACCCTCTATCACTTAACCACTCCGACAGCAGGCACTAATAAATAGAGGATGTCCTGCTGACTTTGAAGACACGTATTAGTCCTCATGGCTGACTGGAAACAGGTTAGGGGGTTAAAGATGGAGTCTGACAGGATTACTGAGGTGACGTAGGGAGGTTAGATGTGACTCTAGTAATGCCAGACTACCAACTGTCACTGAGGAGACCACACAGCCCTTCTGGGTAAAAGGTGGGCGGAGCTAGCTTCCCCTGGCCAATCACTACAATGTGATAGGTTGCAGGGGAGGAGCACTGATCAAGCTCAACACTTGTCTCATTAGAGATTAATACATAACGACATATTGAATAAATATATAACAGAAAACACTATCTCCATAAGAGAGTTAGGAAAAAGCAGCAAATACATAGGTCCCAGTACAAGACTGTCTAAGATTGCCAATAGCAACAATACATCTCCAGACGCCTGACTATAAACACCTTTCTGGGCCATTACAGATAGCTGAAGGCTAGATAACACAGGGTTGTTGTTAATGGTGTATATTCCCAGCAGAGACTGGTTACAAGTGGTGTGCCACAAGGGTCTGTTCTGGGTCCTAATCTTTTTAATATGTTTGTAAGTAACATAGGAGAAGGTATGATAGGTAAGGTTTGTCTATTTGCTGATGACACAAAAGTGTGCAATAGGGTTGATATTCCTGGAGGTGTCAGTAATATGGAAAATGATTTAGCTTTGCTAGATAAGTGGTTCAAACAATGGAAACTGCAGTTTAATGTTTCCAAATGTAAAATAATGCACTTGGGGAGGAGGAATCCTCTATCCCAGTATCATATAGGCAGTTCTGTGTTGGCAAAGACTGCAGAGGAGAAGGATGTAGGGGTAGTGATTTCTGCCAGCCTTAAAATGAGTGGGTAGATAGAAGAGCCAGTGACTCACCAATCGATTTGCTTATTGATTTGCATCAATGTTAGACAGGACGCTTTTCGGCCAAGCATGGCCTTCATCAGCTTAGTCTGCAAATCGATTGGTGAGTGCTGGGCTCTTCTACCCCACTACTTCACCCCACCTCAGGAGTGCTGTCCTTCCCACCTACTCTACGAGCCTTAAAGCGATTCTGTACCCACAATCTGCCCACCCCAAACCACTTGTACCTTCGGATAGCTGCTTTTCATCCAAGATCTGTCCTGGGGTCCGTTCAGCAGGTGATGCAGTTATTATGCTAAAAAACAACTTTTAAACTGGCAGCCCTGTGTCCTATGGGAGTATCTGTGCCCTAACTTTGCACCAGCCCTCCGTCCCTCCTCCCCACCCTCTTCACTGGAACATTTTCTCCATGCTGAACATTGCACAGCTGCTTAACGATCCAGCCCATGTGCCGTGTTCTCACAGCTGATGAATGAGACAATCTGCCTGGAGCATTCCTAATGATGAGAAGGGCGGGAAGGAGGGACTGAGGTTGTGCCAGCCTAATGCATACACAATCTAGGCCACTCCCGTTGGGCACAGGGCTGCCAGTTTAAAAGTTGTTTTTTACCACAATAAACTGCATCACCTGCCGAACGGACCGCAGGACAGATCTTGGATTAAAAGCAGCTATCCGAAGGTACAAGTGGTTTGGGTGGTCAGATTGTGGGTACAGAGTCGCTTTAAAATGAGTGACCAGTAAAACCAGGCGGTAGGGAAATCAAAATGTATGCTGGGCTGTATAGCTAGAGGTATAACCAGTAGGAAGATGGAGACTGTGATCCTGCTGTATAGAGGGGGAACAATCAAAAGCAATGTGAGAAAATATTACTTTACTGAAAGAGTGGTATATGCTTGGAACAAACTTCCAGGAGATGTGGTTGGTAAATCTGAAATAACAGAATTTAAACATGCCTGGAATAAACATATATCTATCCTAAGGGTATGTTCACACTAAGTAAAACAGGCGGAATTCCGCTGTGGAACTTTCTACCGCAGAATCCTGTCCGTCTCAATTTTTCTTTAGGGTGCGTTCACACATACAGGATCCACAGCAGATCTGCAGCAGATCCGCAGCAGATTTGATGGTGCAGATTTGATGCTGTGTTCAGTTATTTAAATGAAATCTGCTGCGGATCTGCTGCAGATCCGGTAAGTGTGAACGTACCCAGAAAAGGGTATACAAGATTTCTTATATTTTCTCATACTGTTGATTCATGCCAAATTGTTTATAAATCAAAGGTGCACTTTAAAAAGCTTTGGTTAGGCGACTGGAACATTCATAAACAATCATTAAAGTCCTGCTCTTTCCAGAATTCAGCATACCTACCAATGATGTTCAGCCAACACATAATGAACACATAATACTTCTACTGAAATGCAGAATGGAAAACTGAAGAACATCTAGTATTCACAAGACTGAGGTCATTTATATGGGTCAGCAAATATGTGCAGGCCAGTGGCAGCCAGAGGAAGTGCGTCCCAATAAATAAACTCTTCCTTTACTTTTACACAGTAAACAAAGTTTAGGACTACCAGATAATTGTACATAGACAATAAATAAAATAAAACAACAAAGCGTGCATTCAGGGCACTGGGATCTATAATGGAAGGGAAAAAAGACACTTCTCTTTCTATAGCACTGCAGATTCATTATTTTTTGCTGGGCTATGTTCACCCAAGTCTTGCGTTTATGATGCCTTCTTGCCACATGTTTCCTGTTATTTTGCTACAAATTGCACAATTGCAGCAAAATAGCACCCATTTTGATACGATTTTGATGGAATTTCAGCAAAAATGGCATTATTTTACAACTACACATAATAAGCACAAATGTCATGTGTGGGCACAGCCTAGCGTAACCAAAAACATTTCAGGAGCTGAAGCTTGGTTTGCTACAGTGGACAATCTTTGCCGGATGGAGGAATTGGTGAGCTGGGAGCAGAGATCTCACGCTAGGTATTCACTCTTATGGTCCTCGTGGAAGAATTTTAGAGCATCTTTCAAGGAGACAAGCCAGGTGTAAAAACTAATCAACTATAGGTGGTGTGTCCTCTCTCACCCTGTCTTTTCTTTTCCCTAGTAGCCTACGTGCATATTTATACTTTCTTATCCCCTCCCCCTATTGCCTGGTGCTAATGTCTAAGCTAGCAAAATGGGCTTACCCTCCTTCCTTTTACCACACTTGCACGGTAGAGTGAATGTAATCAGTTCCTTCTTTTACAATACAAAATTATAACGTCATTTTGTGCTTGCTTGTACATAGTTTGAGGTATAATCTATATACCTTGTTTACATGTTAATATCTTTTGACTGTGTTTAAGTACACTCCAATTGTGCTACTGTATTCCAGTTTACTATATTGCCTATTCTGTATCAAAAAGTTTCCAATTCTTCAGGGGTAGTGATCACTTGTAGAGTAGTGACGTATGACGCATATAACAATGCCTGCAAAGTGTGAGCAGTCCCTACCTCCTTGCATTCTATGTCTGTGTCCACCTATCATCTGCAGGTCATGGGGTCAATGAAGTCAGTGGTATATAGCAGACAATATAATTTATGGCCACTCCATAAAATCTGCCATCCCTACAAACAACTACAAAGCTGCCACTCTGATAAACTCATCTCGCCTCATGGCAGAAGCGGCCCTGATACCACATATACTGAAGCAATGCAGCAGAGACATGCTTAATGCACTGATACTGTATTTGAAGTGTACACCTATCCAGTAAGCTATGCTACTCATTAGTACTTGCTAAATGAAGGAGCAGCAGCTGCCATTTATCCTGCTGCCGCATAGTATGTCATCCTAAGGACAGAAGCAAAAAGTTGTTTGCAAAAGAGGTTGTTTAATTTTTTCACCTACACACTCATACACTTATTTTTACAACACCAATTGTACTTAATGCACACACAAAAAAAAAAAAAACAGAACACCAATATAAATCGGAAAATATCTTTATCTTTGATTATAGTACAAAAACAAAGACAAAGACAAGTGTCCCTAACTCAATTAAAAACTTCCCAACCTAGGGACCAAACCCCTAGCAATGATCCCAGGACCTGTAATCTTTGTTCACTTTAGTCTTTGCACAAAAGGATAAGATGAAGTGCGGCAGCTCACCAAAATCGGTTAAAAGATGCTTTATTTGGACATAGAAGGCATCAATAGCAGGTACTATTCACAAATAAACAGAGTGACGGCCGTTTCACGTATAAAACGCTTCTTCTCGGCTCACTTTGTTCACTTTAGGTCAGGGATAGGGAACCTTTGGCCCTCCCCAGCTGTTGCAAAACTACAATTCCCATCATGCCTGAGAATTGTAGTTTTGCAACAGCTGGAGGGCCGAAGGTTCCCCATCTCTGCTTTAGGTATATGAATGCAAGTCCTGAAGAAGTCCCAGCACAGGACGGAACGCAGTACACTCAACCCCCCCATGCTTTGATGTAATTGCTCTTAGCACTTTTCTTACCTATCTGCTGCTAGTATAATTTGTACTGTAATTGTTTGTTTTGAAGTTTTTTACACTGACTTTATACCAGTCACAGTTTACATGCTGCAGCTATTGGTTATATGTCATATCGGACTATAGTTTGGGGTAGGGGTTAGGCACATTTAGCCTTACTGAAGGTCCTGGGACCATTACTAGGGGTATAGTCCCGTAGTAAGAAGTTTTACAATGTTTTATTGGGGTTAGGGATAATCGTGTATCTCTGACATGCTTTCTTTTTTCTATGCATATGGTATTTTTGGTATAGAGCACCCGCTTATTTGATTGTGCTTATTTGATATTTCTTGTTTGCAACACCAATTGTATTTTGTAATGCAACGCTTAATTTTTCCATAAAATATTCTGTGAAATAATAAAAATATATATATGGGAGGTGAAACTGGGGGGGGGGGGGGGAAAGATTTTTGAGATTTCAGGGGTGGGTGGGTGTTTTTTCATCTTCACACCATTTGCCATGTGGTAAAAATTACATCTTATCTATATTCCTCAATTACAATGATACCCTTAACGAACGTCTATTTTATTTTACTACTTTAAAAAAAAAAAAAAAGGAACTTAAAACAAATAAATGTGCTTAAAATTAGTCTTTTTTGACGTTTTTATCTTTCAGTCTGTAGGGCTGTGTTAGGTCTCATTTCTTTGCCACATGATCTGTAACATTTTTTTTGTACCACATTTGCATATATGCAACTGTTATAGAATGGATTTATTTACGTATTAAAAAAAAAAACTTAATAAAAAAAAAATTGTTGTCCCCCTAGGCTTGTCCTGTTTCGTCAACAGGTTAACAGAGGCGGCTTCACTCACCAGACTGAAGACTGTTGGTCCGTTTAGACCAGTGATAGCTAACCTTGACACTCCAGCTGTTGCAAAACTACATTTCCCATCATGCCTGAACAACCAAAGATATGGCTTTGGCTGCCCAGGCATGATGGGAGTTTTAGTTTTGCAACAGCTGGATGTCAAGGTTAGCCCTCAGTGGTTTAGACAGAGCAATAAATTGCCCAATTGATCGTTCAACAATTTTGAAGCAACAATTTGGTTTTCATGCCATCAGAGTTTAGATGAAGTGATAAATTGTTGAAAAAAATTGTTTTTACAACCTTTTTGAGATTGCTTAAGGCCATCTGACACAATAGGATGAATCTCTGAAAAACTGTTTAGACAAAGCGATCTGTGAATTTTCAGCGAACGACCAGCCATGATTTGAGAACATGTTAAAAAGACCACGATGAACGATTTCTAGCTCGTCACTTGATCATTGACTGTGTTTACACGAGCCGATTATCTCTCAAATGCGATCGTTATCGCGAAAATTTGAACGATAACCGGCCCATGTAAACGGACCATCATGTCTCCTAAAAATAACTAAAATTGAAAGCCCAAATGAATGATCCAGCAATCATTTCTGCAACCAGTCAGTAAGATAACCGAACCATTTAAGGGAGTGTTCACACATGCTCTTTTGTTGAGTTTCTTTGTTTACATAATCAGCAGCTAAAATGTGTGTGTATGCTCTGCAATGTGATCAGCCTTAGGGCACAGCTGCTTCATTACAGTGCTGTGGAGATTCAAACACTTTCTTTACTATTGGCATCAAACTGATACATGATGCCAGGCAGGGAAAGAGTCCACTACAGGGCTTCCCCATCCGTACGTTCCATGTTATAGGGAACGAGGGAATAAGCCCTAAAAGCTCATTAAATCGAATGACAATCAGTGACGTTGGATTGACCAAAGAGAAGAACCCTTAAGTATCTTTCAGTAAATATGCTAATACAGGACATGCAAAACTGTAATAGTAACTTTCATTTAACATACAGTGGTACCTCGGTTTAAGAGTAACTTGGATTAAGAGTGTTGTGCAAGAAAAACTTACAGTTTTTCAAAATTGTGACTTGTTTTAGAGCTCCTTGTACTGGGTGGTAGGGGGAGTGGGGGAGGGGCATGTGTATAGCATGGTGTACACAGGAAGTCTCCCTCACTTTCCAAACCATGGCACATTCACTTCAGGCTGAGGCTTACATCAGGGGACAGGACTGTGGGGATAATCTCTTCATAGCTGTAACCACTCTCTCCCCAGAGAGTGTTGTATGTATGTGCCCACATCTGCCCAGCTCATTCCTTCATGCTCCCTGTAGTCTCTGTGAGTCCTTGTGTTTCCCATCCTCTCCATTTCACACTCCTGTATGTAGAGGTTTGTGTCACTGTCCTCCTGTACAGCTCTGTGATTGGTCCATGCTGAACACACACCCCTTCCCCATTGCTGTCATGTGACCACACAGACCTCTGACAGCAGCCCTGCTTCTCTATTCTAGCCAGTTGTATTACACTACTGCATTATGGGGATCTCCAGTTCCATTCTGTATCTACAAACTGCTGCTGCAGTTTCTTCAGGTTTATGCCCTTATTATACATTATACTCCACATGCTGATTACTATACTATAGTAACTTATGACATATTCAGCTGTTTTAAAATTTGTTTTATTAGTTTTACATGTTATTCAGAATAAAAAATCATTTTTGGGGTGGAACCAATGACCTACATTTCAATGATCTCTCATGGGAAAAATTGCTTTGGTTTAAGAGGTTTAACCCCTTAGTGACCGCCGCATGTATTTTAACGGCAGCCACTAATGGGCTTTATTCCGATGCGTACGTGGCAGCAGAGCGGGAGATCAGCGGTCAGTGTGACAGCTGACAAACACCCCCCCCCCCCCCCCCCCCCCGTAACTGCCCGGAGCAGTTTGACCCGCTCCGAGCAGTTTTACCAGTAAAATGCCGCTGTCAAACCATGAAAGCGTCTAACAGGTCCCAGTGGGTCCCGGTGGGCGCCCCGCAGTGCCGTCCGGTCCTCCGATGTCTCCATGGTGATCCCGGGGTCCTAATGAAGGCCCCCGGGGTCACCATGGAGATACCTCATGCTGACAGGGGTGACCGTGGCTATTGCCTGTCAACATGAGGCATGATACAATACATTGCAGTAAACTAGATACTGCAGTGTATTGTATGAGTGATTAAAGTATTTACACTAGTGTACAGTAATGTACACTAGTGTAAATGTAAAAAAAAAAAGTAAAAAAAAATGTGCACCAAACACAAACCAGGCCCCCCAGCCCCCCCCCCCCCAATAACAAAAATGCATTACATTCCCCATACACTATAAAACATTACATAAAAGTGATCAAAAACACAAATCCTATACATATTTGGTATCGCCACGTCCGTAACGACCCAATCTATAAAACTATATCAATAATTATACCGCACCACACACGCTGTAAAAAAAAAAGAAAAAGAAAAACAGTACCAGAATAGCTGTATTTTATCAATCCACTTTAGAAAATACGTCATGAAAGAGATCAATAAGTCATATACATATAAAACTTGGTATCAATAGAAACTACAGATCTTCCCGCAAAAAATAAGCCCAAAACCAGCTCTGTAGCACAAAAGATAAAAACGCTATGGATCTTGCAATGCGGCAACAGTTTTTGTGGGTTATTGCTAGGAAGATAGTTTCTATTGCGCCAAAGTGGTAATAGTTAAAAAAAAACTACACAAATGTGGTATCGCCGTAACCGTAGTGACCCAGAGAATACATGTATTGTGTTATTAGTGACCGCCGATACGGATTTCTACGGCGATCACTAATGGGCTCTATTCTGCTGCCATCAGCTCTTTATGGCGATGGTGCAGAATAGTGCAGCGGCGCTGGTAATGCCCGCAGCCCCCTCCTCTCAGCTATCGGAGGTCGCTGAGGGGTTGGGGCAGAGTGTGGGCTCAGTCCCTGCCGGTCTCCGCACCGGCGATTGCCGTTATCAGTATAACGGCATCCACCGGTAACAGACATTGCCAGCGCAGCTGAACGCTTTCATCTCTTCTCACCGTGAATCCACAGTGAGAGGAGATGAAAACATGTTTCCCCCCTGTCCCCAGAATTAACCCTAGTGACTTGGTCACTGACCCTCCCCTCCCTGGGCGGCCATCTGATCTTAGATGGCCGCCGCCATCACTGTGAACAGACTCTGTTCACAGTGATGGATTCCTAAAAATGATCAAAGCTCTATTCTCCGGTGGTGGAGAGCATGGGGCAATGATCGGGGACCACCCGGTGTGGTCCCAGTACAAGCGATTAGCGGTATATACTATATACCGCTGATCGCTTGTTCCAAATGGTGCCGGCACTTTTTTACCCCTGTCACCAAAGTCAAGTGCCCTGGATTACCTGTAACCACTCAAGATTACCCGTAACCACCCCAGACAGCCCGTAACCATCCCAGACAGCCCGTAACCATCCCAGATAGCCTGTAACCACCACAGATTGCCACAGACTGCCCGTAGCTACCACAAATTGCCTGTAACAACCCCAGATTGCTCGCAACCTCCCCAGATTGCCCATCGCCTCCCCAGATTGCCCATAAACCAACCCAGATTGCCCGTAAACCAACCCAGATTGCCCGTAAACCAACCCAGATTGCCTGTAACCAACCCAAATTGGCACAGACTGCTCGCAACCACCCCAGATTGCCCATAACCACACCAGATTGCCTGTCACACCCTCAGATAGCCAGTAAACACCCACATATTGCCTGTAACTAAAATGACACCCCATCTCTTCTGAGCCCCGCTGTGTGCCCATACAGTGGTTTATGCCCACATATGGGGTACCATTGTACTCAGGAGAAGCTCTGTTACAAATTTTGGGGTGCTTTTTCTCCCCTGTTCCTAGTGAAATTGAGAAATTTCAAACTAAACAAACATGTTATTGGAAAAATTATTATTATTTTTTTTTCATTTTTACGGTCTAGTTTTGAATACTTTCCTCCAATACCTGTGGGGTCAAAATGCTTACCACACCCCAAGATGTATTCTTTGAATGGTGTACTTTCCAAAATGGGGTGACTTTTGGGGGGGGGGGGGCACTACAGGGACACTACAAACGCACCTGGCGCTCAGAAACTTCTTCAGCAAAATCTGAACTGGAAATGCTAATTGGCGCTCCTTCCCTTCTGAGCCCCGCTGTGTACCCATACAGTGGTTTCTGCCCACATATGGGGTACTGTTGTACTCAGGAGAACCTGCGTTACAAAATTTGGGGTGGATTTTCTCTCATGTTTATTATGAAAATTAGATACTTTAATCTTAACAAATATTTTATTGGAAAATTTCTATTTTCCATTTTTTTCCGGCCTAATTGTGAATACTTTTCTCCAGCCCCTGTAGGGTTAAAATGCTCATTATACCCCTAGATTAATTTTTTAATGTTTCTAGTTTCCAAAATGGGGTCACTTATGGGAGTTTCCAGTATACAAGCCTCCTAAATAAACTTAAAAAAAGAACTGGTCCCTAAAAAAAAATCAGTTTTGGAAATTTCATGAAAATTTGATAATTTGCTGATACATTTCTAAGCCCCGTAACACCCTAAAAAAGTGAAATATGTTTACGAAATGAAGCCAGAATACAGAGGACATATTGATAATGTGACTTACGGACTAATTTTTGTTATGTGACTTTCTTTTTTTAGAAGCAAATAATTTCAAAGTTCGTAAAGTGCAAATTTTTCATGATATTTTGATGTTTTTCACAAAAAACACACAAGACAGTGACCAAATTTTGCCACTAACATAACGTACCATATGTTACGAAAAAACAATCTCAGAATCGCAAGCAAACGATAAAGCATCACTGAGCTATAAGCACATAAAGTGAGACAGGTCAGATTTAGAAAAATTAGCCTGGTCATTAAGGCTTAAATAGGCTTGGTCCCTAAGGGGTTAAAGGAGACCTGTCACCCCCCGTGCCGGGGTGACAGGATCCCGACCCCCAGTTAGATAAGTACCTCATCCCGCCGAGTCCCGCTGCCGGAGCCGGTCCCGGGACGGAGACATCCCGGTCAGGAGAGAGATCCGGCGTCCACAGAGAATGAATGGAGCGGTGCGCGCCGGCTTCTGTCCGGGATATCTCCATTCCGGGACCGGCTCCGGCAGAGGGACTCGGCGGGATGAGGTACGTATAAGGGGATCTAACTGGGGTCGGGAGCCTGTCACCCCAACACGGGGGGGGTGACAGTTCCTCTTTAAGGTTTTGGATTACAAGTGCGGTTTAAAATGAATTATGCTCAAAAAAGCCTCTTTCTGTCCTCACAAGGCCATTTTGCAGCCTCCCCCAGCTTCCTATCTGCTCATTATCAGGCAAAGCAGTCTTTATTACAGAGAAGCAAAGTGAAGACGGGTTAGCTGTTTCTATTATATCCTACGGAAGGGGAGGGGCAGAGGGGGATGAGTGAGTAGGGAGGAAGGAATGCACCACTTTCTGTAGGACATACAGCAGCTGATAAGTACTGGGACTAGTTGATCTGAAAGAAGAAAAAGTGAACTACCCCTTTAATGACACAACCTCTTTAATTCTCCAGTCTATATGGCTAAGAATAAGAATACTGCAATGACAGACTGTGAGACTATGTGGACGGTCAGTCTTTCCAAATGGAAGAACATTAATAGAAACTGCACAAAGCAGTACAGGATGCACTCTGCATTATTATACTACTCTAGTCTTTTCTGCCAGGTATAGGTTCTCGAAGGGAACATCCCATCCAACAAACTAATGGCCCTGAACAAAGAGCGAGCCTTTCCAGCTTAACTCAAGATAGATGTATTTCCTGGTTTAATAATAAATGTGAATTCTGGTAAAAGCTAGGGTTGGGGATAGTAATTCACAAGTACTACTGCTGTATGTGAAGTATGCGAACCTGAGGACAAGTGTGGTACTGTTTTCAGAAGAAAGTAACCATGCTACTAACTACTCCTGGATAACCCTCCCTATTTATTTCTCCAGCTACCATTACCTTTACAGACAATGGACAGTGGCAGTAGAAACTCTCCCTGATGGAGATGTTCCCTAATAACGTTCATTGGCAGTTTGCCACTATAAAGATCAAGGCAGGACATCTTATGTTCATTCATCAAACAGACACATATAAGTAAAGCCACATGTTTTTTGTAAGTCCTAGCCATGGAGATGGATGAATAACCTACATACCGATAACTCATCATATTCTGTACCAGGGTTAAGCAAATAATAAAGGCTTATTGTATACTGAACACTGTGCTGTCTGAAGCTTAGCTGTAGCGCCTGTGTTGTAGAGGAGGCCACATGGTAACAACTTTCCACGAAGTTGAACATATGAGCACTCACTGGAGGAAACTTCAAAGAGTCACTACAAGGGAACATTCATTTGTTACTACAGTGTGATTTATAGCAGGCATGTCAAACTCTGGCCTGCCATTGCAATTATTTTTGGCCCAAGTAGGAAATGAAATCAATTGATTTCCTAGAGCTGGCCCACCAACACCGCCGCCAATCATTATATGGGGGGGGGGGGGGGGGTCCGGACTGAGTGGATGGCCGCCATATAATGGTAAATGTTCAGATATTAGGAAGAGCCCGGCACTCACCAAGTAAATTGTGCCATTTTATTGTAGTGTAGCAAACATATGGTACAAGGACGCGTTTGCTACACTACAATAAAAAAGCATAATTTACTTGGTGAGTGCCGGGCTCTTCCTAATATCTGAACATTTTTCTCACCTCGAGCACCACCGCCACGGAAGTGCCGTCTTCTACATATTTCTACAATATAACAGTAAATAACTGACATTATTTTAATACAACAGCCATTGTTTTAAAATAACAGCAAATATTTGCCATTAAATGGCGGCCATCCACTCAATTTCAACATTGTGTGAACAGAGCTTTTCTGTGTTTTCAATCCACTCCTGGTTTTGGTTGCAGTATGAGGACCACAATACTGACTAAAATATATACTGTGTGTGTGTGAACCCAGCCTGACAGTGTAAGAGAGTAGGAGGCCGGGCAGCAATGATTATTCATGAAGAAGAGGGAGTGGTGAGACACAAACGCTGAGCCACAACTCCTCTTTGACTTATTACATGCAGATATATATTCATCACTGCTTAGTCTGGCTGGGTATGGAAGTTAACAGTGCATGCACATATACTGGTTTGGATGCTACCCAGCATCGGGTGGGTGAAAAAGCTGTGGTGTTCCATGTGTGTTCCATGATGTGGAACAAAACAGTCTCTCAGCAGCACAAAGAAAAAAATAATAAGTGTGGGTGCACGCCTCACCAAACCGGACCAGGTTGGCTTCAGAGTATCCATCCAAAAAACGCAATGGAGACAGGCATAGTAGCATGAAAAAGCATGAAATTAGCATGAAAAAGGATACTTGAAAAGGACTACTATGCTGAAACATTGCACTGGTGTGTAAATAAACGCTAAGAATTACTGTTAGAAGTGCTGTCTCCATTGTGTTTTCTTTTGGATTCCATGATGTAGCAACAAAACAAGATTGGGGGGGGGGGGGGGGGGGTTACTGCTATGTGGAATGGCCCAAGTCTACACTAATCCCTGAAGCTGAATAAAGGCAAATCACCTGAACACTCTTTTGGCATGTATTTTGTAATAAGGGTCTATGGATATATTTATATACCTGGAGCTTTCCTAAGACATTTGAAAAATATGTCCTGCGTGAAATGAGCCTATGGTTCAGAGCTTGTGTATTTTCTGTTCTGTAACGTTGATCCATCACAATCCTATGTTATAGCATACTTTCCTACAATAACTAGCAGCTAGTAATGACAAAGTCTGCTAATCTTCCATGCATTAACCTTGCACCAACAGAAAAAGTACTTCTTGAATGTCTACTTATGATGTGTGATTTTACACGTTCTAATGGAGAATAACCAGGCAAATCACATTACCCAAATATAGAACCTGACAGGAACACCATTTTAGCGTCTTAAGGGTTTTTTTTGTTACAGGTCACAAGTTTAGCTCTCCTTTATAACATATAAATCCATTTTTTTTTATTAAAAAAAATAGGAAGTCTCTGAACTGTACAATTTAGGCCCACCTAAATGACTGCGTATCTAAACTTTGCCATACTATGTAAGTTAGCTCTCCTCTGGTAAGATAACACTTTCCTACTAATATAACCAGGGCCCCCTGAAAAAGAAGAGTCACCCCTTCGTAAAAAGCTGTTTGGGGGGTTTTGCCCCTTGACAGCACAGCACAGACACACTGCTTTTGACACAGTTTAGTTATTACTAATATAATTGGACACGACAAGGAAACAAAGGATTTTTGTATATATGCTACATTTACGCTGAGTAAAGCACATAAAAGCCATGTTCTTCACCTGTACTTGGCCACTAGTGTTCTGCAGTCACAACCTGTGAGCCCAGCCTTGTGAATGTAGATACAATTTGGAAGTTCACCTGAGGTTTTGTACCCTGACAGTATTGCTACAAGATAAATACCAAGTTACTTCTTCCCTTTATTTCATCATGCGTTATATTTGCCTTCCAGTGGCTTACAGTACATTTGCAGTGATCTGTACAAATAGCATTCTGGATAAATGTCAAAGACCTACAATAACATTGCTAGCATTTTGCAAGAAGAGCTCACAGTTTTTCTAAACTGTAACTTGGTTTAAGAGCATTGCTTTGGTTTAAGAGCCCCCTGTACTAGGTGGCTTTGGTTTAAGAGTGGATTTGGATTACAAGCACAGTCCCGGAAGGAATTATGCTCGTAATCCTAGGCACCACTATATATATTATATATATATATTTTTTTAATTACTTTTTTTTATTCTAATGCAGTTATTCTAGGCTGTCCATGTACTATCTATTAAATGCTTTATGCACAGATGCTTCTGATGCTGCATTTACATTAGTGGTCTACAAATCTAAGGCTATGTTCACATGGCATAAGAGACCGGCTGTTCCATGACCCGGCCGGTCTCTGCAAAGATCATCCCGGCTGGTACAAAGATCTTTCCGGCCGCAGTGTTCTGATGCGAATGCATCAGCGCGTGCCCACATCAGAACTCCCCATAGCACGCAATGAAGCAAGCGGCCGGAGCCGCTTGCTTCATTGTGCGCACTGACATGGGTTTCTACGGCCGCACTGAATTGCGGCCGCAAAAAACTGACATGTCAGTTCTTTGTGGCGCCACGAGGGATCCCAGACCAGAGCGTATAAGATATGTATATGCTCCGGCCAGGATCCCATAAAAGAACATGTGGCGTGTTCACCCATACAAAGTACGGCCGTGGTTGCCGATGGCAACAAGGGCCATACTTTTACATAGTGTGAACATAGCCTAAGGCTGGGTTCACACTACGTTTTTGCAATCCGTTTATTTCATTAGTTTTTTGCAAAAAATAAAAAATAAAATCTGTTTTGATCCGATCCGTTTTTTTGTTTTTTTTTGACGGACACAAAAATGTAGCTGACACTATTTTTGTGTCCGTTAAAAAATACGGATCCGTTTTGATCCGTTTTTTTTTTTACAATAGAAGTCAATGGAAAAACGGATGCACACAAATGCATCCGTTTTTTTCATCAGTTTTTCATCCGTTTTTTGCAAAAAACGGATTGCAAAAACGAATTGCAAAAACGCAGTGTGAACCTAGCCTAATAGTGCGTTTACACAGCGAGATTTAGCTGATAGATTTTTAAAGCCAAAGCCAGGAATGGATTTGAAAAGAGGAGAAATCTAAGTCTGTACTTTATGACCTATTCCCTGTTTATAGTCTTTTCCTGGCTTTGGCTTCAAAAATCGTTCAGATTGTGTAAAGGCACCATAAGTCTCTTCACTTGTTAGGACCCTTCCAGCTCTGCCATTAAGTGGCAGTCTACAACTTCCTTGGTGTGCTGGGTCTTAACAATGCCAATAGTGTTGTATTCATTGCCCATTTCACCTTGTAGAAAACACATACTGCCTGGTATACTGACATATATCCACCATAACAAATGCCACTCTTTTCTTTTGGCCTATATTGAGTTAATAAGAGCAGACAAACGTTTGACGTATGTGCCAGGATTTTACCAGTGTGAAAGCCTTAGGCACAGGCATTTCTATTTGTGGTATCTTGTGCTGCCATACTTTAGAAACTTTTTTTTTTAAACAAAGAAAAGCTGAACTTACAAGAACATGACTGTATTATAACTGCACATAAGGAATAAATGGGGCTGCATACTGTCCTGGAGTAGCAGGCACAATGGACACAATGCAGCGAGGTTACACACTTTTTCCTTGGTTTCTCTATTGTAACCACCCATTATCCTGTGACATTTATTAAAGTGACCCTGTCATCCAGTCCTCAGTGTTGTCTTTGTTTTAAAACATACTGCATTGTGTAGGAATCCTTCAGTAAAATAAATGCCGGGTTTTAGGTATGTAAAAAAAAAAAAAAAACCTGACTAGTTACCAATAAAAGCCTTGGAGGAATGTGTTTGGTGGTGACTGATAATTTCTCCATATTGTGTCTTTATCCTCCCTTTAAGTCCTTTAATGAGGGCACGTGATCTTCCTTACCACAGCTTTATCTCTATAAGACATCAACTTGCAGCATGTAGTCAGGCTGAAGACTCCATAACTCCCTGGGAAAGCCTTTTATCTCCTTAATAACTGTATTGAGGCTGGCTGGGCACATGACCAATCATCTAGGATCTTACAGCGATCACAGCCGTTCTATGTGACACAATTCTCTTCTTCATCAACCTACGTAACCAACTTTTATTAGCCAGATCAGTGGATTTCTAGACTAGCAATATAATGTAATTGTAAGACTCAATATTATCATTACCTCCACAACATGATAGAAGGATATCTGTCACTAGCACTTATAAAGGGGTGCTCTGGATACTATAAATATATTTCAAACACAGTGCTTTAATAAAGTTATATTACTTTGCTCTGCTGCCATAAACGTTTTTGTCGGCAGCGGTGTGATCATTGTGCAGCCTCTGCAGAGGGATCAGTGATGGCTTTCCCCACTGAAACTGGGTTCACACTGAGTTTTTGCAATCAGTTTTTTCATCATTTTTTTGCATAAAAAACAAATGAAAAAACGGATGCATTTGTGAGCATCCGTTTTGATTAGAGATGAGCGAAGCGGGTTCGGGTTTGAGTCCATCCGAACCCGAACGTTCGGCATTTGATTAGCTGGGGCTGCTGAACTTGGATAAAGCTCTAAGGTTGTCTGGAAAACATGGATACAGCCAATGACTATATCCATGATTTCCACATAGACTTAGGGCTTTATCCAAGTTCAGCAGCCACGGCTAATCTAATGCCAAAAGTTCGGGTTTGGATCGACTCGAGCATGCTCCAGGTTCGCTCATCTCTAGTTTTGATCCATTTTCCATTGACTTCTGACCATGTTTTGTGTACGCTAAAAAAAAAACACATGAATTTAGATTTTTCTTTTTATAAATGGAAAAACTGACGCGCACAAATGCATCCGTTTCTTGCATAAAACCGATGCAGCGTGAACCCAGCTGGAAGCAGAATGAAGTGTGATAGCAATGAGTGCTCTGCCAGACATAGCGACTGTACAAGGAGGGGGGGTACGGGACACTCTGCTATGTATGGTGCCGTACGGCAATGCTAGATCAGAGCAGGGGATCAGAAACTTCAGGGCTTAGATAGCCCTGCAGTTCCTGAGACAAATGTTGGTGGCAGCAGAGGGGGCCGTGTCGCCCCTTACTGCTGCCTGTGAACAGGAGTCAAGATAAACATTAAAAAGTTATATTAAAATTATATATTATAATATTAATAAAACAATGTATTTGAAATATACATATATTTTTTGTATCCAGAGTACACCTTGAAGCCATTTTTTTTTAAATATGCAAGTTAAATGCAAATGCCCACAGAGTCTTTCCAAGTGCCCAGAAACCATGTCTCTTCCTTTGGCTTGCCTTTCCTTCCTGACTGTGACTGACAGCTGGATTTCATGAAGAGGGAACAGAAATGACCGTCCAAATGCTGTCACTCACATGCAGGAGGTGGGGGTGGGGGGATTCCTTGACACTGGTGGTGTTGGGGAACGCCCTGTAGGCATTTGCACTTATGCTGCATATTCAATAAATGATGATTTATAAGGCTCGTTTCAGCAGAGCAAATGGCCTGCAAATGAAAGGTATGACTGTGACCCTGCAAGTAAGATTTACCTGGTCATGTGCTTAGTTTAACTACATGGACCAGTGTGATAACCATTACTTCTTGTTATCACTCCTAAGCCGTGGAATGCTTAGATTAAATATAGCAATGTTTGATGTCCCTGCCCTGGGTACATATACAGGGCCACACAGCTGTACTGCTGAAATGCCCGCATGTTCTTAGCTATGTTCACTATAGTGCAAACTGGTGGATTTTAGAGCTAACACAAGAGTATAACTAATGCCCCTATTCCACGAGTCGTTTGGAGGAGCAAACGAGCGCTATTAGCGCTCGTTTGCTCCTCGTTCCCCGCTCACTGCCGCCGCTATTCAACGCGGCGGCAGCAAGTGGGTGAGTTCGGGAGGGGGCGGCGGGGAGCTGTGGGGGGGCTGCCCGGGGGATCGCTGATCGTCCGGGCAGCCCATAGGATATAGCAGCGTATGCTGCCGATGCTCCTATTCAACATGCTGAAAAACAAGCGACTGCAACGATCAGCCGACATGAACGATGTCGGCTGATCGTTGCACTCTATTCCACGGGACGAATATCGTTCGTAGCGGCCGTTATCGGCCGAATACGAACGATATTGCTCCTTTAAACGACCCGTGGAATAGGGGCTTTACATAGTTCAATGTTTAGGTAACTATGGTTGGGCAGGTTCAATTATTCATGGATGCAGCCTTAAGCCACACTGAACAATATGCAATGTATGCACACTTAGGTAACATGTGACGCCCAGTGAGCATCATGCAAGGGTCCTATTCTGAATACTAAGGCCTGTGTACAATAATTTCTGTGTGGAGTGCTGCCTCAACAACCCAACCACCCACCATGTCTTTCTTCACACCAGATAACATATTGGGCAGGAATGTGCTTGAATACACTTTTTAATTGTTTAGAGAAAACATAGCTGCTAAAAGCAAAAAGCACTTCTGTGTGGAAAATGAAAGCGGTTAGGACAAGGCAACAGCCATTTTTCTGGGTCCCACATTTTTTTCAACCTCAGGTTAGGCCTACCTCTAATCTGACAGATTTTTGAAGCCAAAGCACTCAGACTCCATAAACTGTCCCAGTCACTATTCTGCCATAAACCCTCGCAGGTCAGCCACTTGTTACAGCCAGGACAACCTGAAGAGGTGAGCAATCACTGGACTCCAGGCACAGCCCCAGACTAGGAGGAGATAACCTAAATGTCTTTGTCTCCTAAACCTAAAAATCTGAAAGCCAAATAATTTTTTGTTCTTCGAAAACAAAATCTATTTTACATAGAAAATGAAGCATTCACAGCAGTCTGTGGGATGACAGTATTTACACTACAGTGTGGACTGACTGGCTTGAAAGGGTTTTACAGACTAAGGTTATTGATGAACTCTCCTCAGAACAGGTCATCAATATCTGATCGATGGTGGCCTCATATCCAGTCACAGTGCCAGCATGCACAGAAAACAGAAATAGAAGCAGACAGTTCTGTAGTGTCTGGGTTACTGCAGCTCAGCTCCCCTTGGAGCAAATGATAGCCGAGCCAGCACCTGTAGCAGTGTCCCGTCTTGGCCAGCGCTAAGTGGGTAGTCCAGCTCCCACCTAGTCTCAGAAGCAGAAAGAATAGACAGCCAGGGACTAGAATTAGACACAACTGGGCTGGTACATGAAAAATCATAATTTAATGTTTTTTTGCAATGGAAAACCCCTTTAAGCATTGTTTTCCAAGTTGTGATTTTAAGAGGCTGTTCTGTGACAAGTCCACTAACATGTTGGAGATCAAAAGGTCACAAAATCACTATTGACCTCTAATGCATATTGGACAATACTTTACTGTTTGCCTGAAAGACAGGCACTATAAAGATGTCAGTGTACTCTACACCAGCGAAAGACAAGCCTATGAAGAAAATGCTCTGCTCTGGCAAATCAGGATTTGTGTAGAACTTACTGTATAAACAAGTCCATGCAGAGCAGGTTTGACTAAAAGCAGACAAAGGGTTCATCGAGTTCTGTATTTCTCCATTTACCTGCTAGGTGAGCCAGAAAGAAGCAGTCAGCACATATTACTGATCACCACTGTGCAAGGATATAACCACAAAGTGCTAGGGTACTAATACAGTGTGAAGGCTTCAGCCTCTGCAGCTGCTGGAAAATAATCCGGTACAAGCAAACGTCATTTTAACTCAATATCAAAATTTAAAGAGTATCTGTACTAGCAAAACAGTTTTAAAACTCAACTGTTATGTTAAATTAACCCTTCAAGGTGATTTTAGGGCTTTTACTGCTGTTATTGAGCTCCACCCAATGGTTCACAACTACTTTTTATTCTCTCTCTCTCTTTGCTACATCTTGACATAGTAGTTAATACGCTGGATTTGCATTGTGCTGTGTAAGCAGAAAGGAGAACAGCAACAGCATCACAGGAAGGCACATGTTACATTACAAAAGCAGCCCTTGTGTAAGCAGGGAGCTTATGCTGCGACTGCTGCTGACAAGCTACATAAGGGACATCCGTTCAGAACTTTATGGGTAGTCAGAGAAAAGCCTTGATTTACCTTTCAGGCACAACATGGTCCCTCTGAATGGGACAGACAAAGTCAGATTGACTTCAATGTCCAGGGCTCTCTCCTGCACATAACACAAGCTAATTATGGCCTTGACTTTCTGTATCCCATCTCTGTGACCTGTGGCCTCTCGTCCATTGTAAAGGCACTGCGAGCAAGCGCCGCTCTCACTGATTGGTGCTTATTTGCAGCTGTACTCGGCCACATGTCGGGCCATGTAAAAGGACCCCAAGTGATGTCAGAATACTAATACAAATATGCAAAAGAACACTGCAGAGACACCATCACGTGTCTCGACGTCTGTGAACTAGCCAGACCTTCCTCCGGGAAGGAACAACCAAGTTCTAAGGGCCCTATTCCACTGGACGATTATCGTTCAGATTATCGTTAAATCGTTCGAATCTAAACGATAATCGTTCGGTTGAAATGCAGTTAACGATTAACGACCGAACGAGAAATCGTTGATCGCTTTATAAGACCTGGACCTATTTTTATCGTTGCTCGTTCGCAAATCGTTCGCGTTGAATAAGACATCGTTCGGTCGTTCGCAATAGATACGAATGCAATAGCGAATAAATAGCGAAGAAAAAACGATCGCAATTACGATCATAAGTAACGATTATCGTTCAATGGAAATGAGTGAACGTTTTCAGGTCTTTCGCAATAGTGGTCGTTTGCGATCGTTAATCGTTAATGATATGCAAACGATAATCGTCCAGTGGAATAGGGCCCTAAGTGTCTCTGCAACCAAGTGTCTCTGCAGTGTTCTTTTGCATATTTGATTTCTCAAGGGGCAATGTTCTAGAATACACAGCTGTCTGTGGATGGATACCTTGCTTAGGTGGTTTCCTTAATTGGAGACATTCCTTGGCTTGGTTGTTCCTTCCCGGAGGAAGGTCTGGCTAGTTCACCGACGTCGAGACATGTGATGGTGTCTCTGCAGTGTTCTTTTGCTTATTTGATTTCCCAGGGGGCAATGTTCTAGAATACACTGACGTTGAGACACGTGATGGTGTCTCTGCGGTGTTTTGGTTGATCTCCCTGAGGTCAACCAGCGTCCTAGAATACAAATACAAACCTCTCCAGTTTGCTGAAATCTATCGGTCTGGGATCCAGGTTGTTTAGTTCACGTCACAGTTAGGGCTGGGCGATTAATCGAATTAATTCGATTAATTCGCCCAGAAGGTTAAAATCGATTTGATTTTTTGTGAAAATCGTAAATTCGATTTTCACAAAAAAATCATTGCGGGCAGAGCAGCGCGGAGTGTCGGGCGGCCGGATGGGAGGTGCAGGTGCCGGGCGGGAGATGGAGGGCGGGCGGCACTGCGTGGAGGTGCAGGGGCCGGCGGCACATGAGGTGAGGTGGGGGTGCGGAGTGTCCGGCGAGAGATTGAGGCCGGGCGGCGCTGCGTGGAGGTGCCGGCCCGGAGGTGCAGGTGCCGGCCAGACATGAGGTGAGGTGGAGGTGCGGAGTGTCCGGCGAGAGATTGAGGCCGGGTAGCGCTGCGTGGAGGTGCCGGCCTGGAGGTGCAGGTGCCGGCCAGACATGAGGTGAGGTGGAGGTGCGGAGTGTCCGGCGAGAGATTGAGGCCGGGCGGCGCTGCCTGGAGGTGCCGTTCCGGAGGTGCAGGTGCCGGCCAGACATGAGGTGAGGTGGAGGTGCGGGTCGGGAGGTGAGGAGTGTCCGGCCAGAGATTGAGGCCGGGCGGCGCTGTGTGGAGGTGCCGGACGGGCGGGAAGTGCGGCGAGGTGCAGGTCGGTCGGGCAGTCCGCCAGAGCCACGACTGACCTGCTCCAGCTTTACACATAGCGTTCCGTTCCCCTCCCGGCCACACATGAAGGTCCCAGTCTCTGGAGGAGGCTGCAGGAACTGTAGTGGTGATAGGGTCGCTGCCATTACTGGAGCTGTAGAGAGGGATCGGGGAGTACAGATCCCGCTGTACAGCTCCAGTAATGACAGCGACGCTATCACCACTACAGTCCCTGCAGCCTCCTCCAGAGACCGGGACCTTCATGTGTGGCCGGGGTGAGGGGAGGAGGGCTATGTGCACTCCTTCCCCAATCATCCCCATCTGCCCCAGTACTCCTCTACCACCCCCAGTCCTCCTTCAGTCACCCCCAGTCGCCTTCCATCACCCCCAGCTGCCCCAGTCCCTCCTTCAGTCACCCCAAGTCCTTCTTCAATCACCCCCAGCTCCCCCAGTCCTTCTTCAATCACGCCCAGTCCTCCTTCAGTCACCCCAAGTCCTTCTTCAATCACCCCCAGCCCTCCTTCAGTCACCCCAAGTCCTTCAATCACCCCCAGCTCCCCCAGTCCTTCAATCACTCCCAGTCCTCCTTCAGTCACCCCAAGTCCTTCTTCAATCACCCCCAGCCCCCCCAGTCCTCCTTCAGTCACCCCAAGTCCTTCAATCACCCCCAACTCCCCCAGTCCTTCTTCAATCACCCCCAGCTCCCCAAGTCTTCCTTCAGTCACCCCAAGTCCTTCTTCAATCACCCCCACCCCCCCCCAGTCCTTCTTCAATCACCCCCAGCTTCCCAAGTCCTCCTTCAGTCACCCCAAGTCCTTCTTCAATCACCCCAAGCTCCCCCAGTCCTTCTTCAATCACCCCCAGTCCTCCTTCAGTCACCCCAAGTCCTTCTTTAATCACCCCCAGCCCCCCCCCCCAGTAATCATTCAGTCACCACCAGCTCCCCAAGTCCTTCTTCAATCACCCCCAGCTCCCCCAGTCCTCCTTCAGTCACCCCAAGTCCTTCTTCAATCACCCCCAGCTGCCCCAGTCCTCCTTCAGTCACCCCAAGTCCTTCTTCAATCACCCCCAGCTGCCCCAGTCCCTCCTTCAGTCACCCCAGCTCCCCCAGTCCTCCTTCAGTCACCCCCAGGCCCCCTCCATCCCCCCTAGTTGCCCCAGTCCCCCCTTCAGTCACCCCCAGCTGCCCCAGTCAACCCCAGCTCCCCTGGTTTCCCCAGTCCCCATAAGTAACCCCCAGTCTGCCCCATTCCCCCTTAGTCACGCCCAGTCACCCTCAGTAACCCCCAGCTGCCCCAATATCCACCAGTCTGCCCCAGTCACCCCTAAATTTTACCTGTACTACTAATACACCCCTCATCTATACCTGTACTACTACATCCCTCATCTTTATCTGTACTACTACTACACCCCTCATCTTTACCTGTACTACACCCCTTATCCACTATACCTCCACTACTACACACACAAAGAAGGCACAAAGAAGATCTCTTATACTATATGGGGGCCCAGAGTGGCACACAGGGGGCTTGTCTACTACATGGGAAGCACTGTTACGGTGAGAAGCAATACAGTTGTCTCAAATGTCATTAAAATAGTATCTGACGCTGCAAGGACAAAAAAGTTCTGTTTATTTAAAAGTTCTGTTTATTTAGCAAAAAAAAAAAAAAAAAAATCGAGAATCGTCCCAAAATTTTTTTTTTAAAAAATCGAAATTTTATTTTTTGGCCATATCGCCCAGCTCTAGTCACAGTTTAGCTAGCATATATTGGGATGCCATTAAAAAGGTACTATACAGTAGCTAATACAACAGAATATTTTTAATGGAATTCTGATATATATCTGCAGCATACAGATAAGAAATTAAGTAAACACTCACTTAGCTGTATTTTTTTTCTGGTATCCCTCTGACTTGCCTGACATTTTTTAACATGAGGAAGTTAAAAACTTAGCTTCCTTTCCCTTGTAGAGCCACTGCTTTAAAAAGGAGTAACCTCACCAGCTGTGCCCACCTGCTCCGTTCTCTTAAAAGACGGTGCTGATGTTTACTACGGGCATCAATGCAGTGACTTCCACATCCCAACATAAGAGAATGATGAGGAGCAGCAGTGTAAAGGTCAGTCACATATATCACCCAGACTACCACTGGATCAGGATCACTACTTTTAGCATGCCAGAGCTGACTATTTTGCCCTCACTATGACATTTTGTGAGCATCCTATATTTGCTGTGTTTTTGTCTACAACTAAGAAGACATCCCTGCAGTGACATTTATACAGTCAGAGCTGATCTAAGCCCCTTTACACCAATCTATTCTTCAGCTGTAGTAATTTCTTTTAGAAAGGACACAACAAGCTAATGAATGGTCGCCATAAGGCTGTGTTCACACATTTAAACAGAGAGGTTTGAGGTAAACCCACTAGCAATAATAAACTAAAGGCTATACAAATACCCCTGTGCATACAGATTTAACAACATATAATAAACAAAAAAAAAAGAAAAAACACAGTACAACATATGAAGACACAAAGAGCACTATGAGTGTAATTCCTTAAAAAAAATAGTACAATTTTATTGATAAAATTCATCAATAGACATGATAAAAATACAATAAAAACTACAGCAATGCTAAAAAATGACCACACATCACAAAAAGTTAAAAGCATCCGAGCACAAGTATACTAGTATTGGGCTGAACTCTACAATAGAGTGCAATAGTAACAAGTGAACCTAAATAGGACTCCTCAACTGTCTCCCTACTGGTTCACAGCATCACATATAGAGGTCTTACATAGCAATCTAATGGAGTTCTCGTCAACAAATCAACTCACCCATACTAGTGCTCAGAGCTAATCCGTTCCAACGAACGTTCCGCTATTCTCGCTTCATTCGGGAACTTAAAGAGGATGTACCATCAGGTACATCCTCTTCAATCTGACCCAGGGATAGAACGGCGCCGTCACGGGGAAGCCGGTGCCGCGGCCCGTTTTTTGAACCGTGGACCGGTTCCCGTGTACGGCACCGATCTGTCCACGGGTCCCGGGCCGGAGCTGAAGCACAGGAGGTGGGCTGGCCTGCCCCCAGTGGGAGGGAATTCCCTCCCCTCTATGATACGGCTTCATTAGAATCAATGGAGCCGCGTCATACAGGGGCGGGGCATTCCTCCCACTGGGGGCAGGCCAGCCCACCTCCTGTGCTTCAGCTCCTGCCTGGGACCCATGGATAGAACGGCGCTGTACAAGGGAATCGAGCCGAAGTTCAAAAAACGAACCACGGCACCGCCTTCCCCGTGACGGTGCTGTTCTATCCCTGGATCAGATTAAAGAGGATGTACTTGATGGTACATCCTCTTTAAGAAATTATGCCCATAGTGCTCTTTGGGGGGCATTTATTAAGTCCGGCGTTTTTTACACCGGACTTATAAATACCCCCGCAGCTCCGGCGCTATGGGGATTTATGTAGAGGCGGACTGCCTCTACATAAATCCCGTGCGCGCCGGTGCGCACCGCCGAAAACCTACGCCAGCTGAGGACTGGAGTAGGTTTTCGGCGTACATTTGGGCGGAACGGATGGTAAATCGCGAGGACTCTGAGTCCGCACCCTCCGTTCCACCCACTACACGCCCCCTTTCCGCCCCCCTGGCGTACTCGGCGGAAAGTGCCGATTTGCGAATATTTCATTCGCAGATCGGCCATTTGCGTCTAAAAAAAATACGCAAATCGGCACTTTCCGCCGAAAATCATCCGTTCACCGGATGATACATGTGGCCCTTTGTGTTTTCATGGGTCTTTTTATTTAGATAACTAAAGCCTAAGTGATGTTGTCTGAATTGACTGTCTGGGTTTTGCTATGTGGTTAGCATTACCAGGCTTAATCAGATCATGTGTGACAAGAACACCACCTGCAAAAGCCTTGTAAAGCTAAACACAAGGCAAAGCAAAGACAGTCAATTTAGATAGAATTGCAGAGCGCACAAAAACAATGCAACATAAAAAAAAAACTGCAAATGTGTGACCATAGCCTTACCAGGAGTACTAGCGGTCAGTGACAGGTTAGAAGATTAGACTCAGCTTGCAAGGCATTATAATTTTTGTAAGTGAAAAATAAGCATTATTCAAAAGCATAATATGAATATTAGTCACAATGTAACCTGTAATCTTCCCAGGAAATACTACATCGAATGCAAAAGGGGAAAATGCACATAGGTCACAGACACAGAAAATGCTCTATCAGGTCAATTTAGCAATCATGTGAGAGATGAAGCACTGGGAATCAAGAACATACTTTGTTATGCATTGGTTGTGCTCCCGGAGATTGTGCAGTACCCCTTCATTTAATAATTACCCAAGGGCATGTTGGTTGGGTGGAGATGCTCTTAGCTTTATGCACTTTCTTTTGCTATGTATGATTTGATATTACAGGCAAAGGTCACCTAGACTATTAGCCTTTCGATGTGATTAAAGGGGTATTCCCCTCAGCTAAAATACATGCTGAATCACCCTTCCGGGCACTAACAATTTGTTCTATACCACCATATTACTTTTTTAGTCTCCTTCCTCCAGTTCTGAGCCTGCTGCTTTGTGCTGAAGACACAGAAAACTGAGTTTAAGCTGTTCACTCCATCCTCCCGTCAGAGAAAGATTATGTAAACAGCTCCCAGGCCAGCTGTTTCTGCACTCTGTAATGGCCATAGGATTAATTACAGATTAGCTCTCTCAGTATCACAGAGTGCACAAACAGGCCAGGGACACTGTTTACATGACCCATCTTGGAAGGAAGAGGGGAGAAAGGGGAGACAGAGAAATCAGCTCACACACAGTTTTTTTGTGTCTTCAGCAGAAAGCAGCATCTCAGAACTGGGCGCAGAAAGCTGAAAAAGTAATAACAGGTATGCAACACATTGAAGTCTTCTATAGCTATAGAAGATTTGTGTGCAGTGCAGCCAAAAACCTGAGTAGATAATTTTCCATAGTGTGTAAACAAGGTTGCAGAAAACGTATATACATGCATGGGATGCAGACTGGGATTGGATATCATATGGAATTAACACCAAAATCAATATATCTAATGTGTGAATGGGATCTTACTGTAATGTGTAGTAATGAACTGGATATAAACACATGATTTGCTTTTTATAGAGAGCAGGGCTGGAATAACTCAAATATGCATTAAAGGGGTTATCCAGCGCTACAGAAACATGGCCAATTTTGCCCCGCTCTTGTCTCCAGATTGGGTGGGGTTTAAAACTCAGTTCCATTGAAGTAAATGGAGCTTAAATTGGTAGTGCGGCGCTCAGAAATTATTCACAGAATAACACACATTACAAAGTTATACAACTTTGTAATGTATGTTATGTCTGTGAATTGCCCCGTTCCCCGTGTCCCACCACCCCCGTCCGTGTCGAGGGCCGTCCGCCATTTTGTGCCAAACGTCATCTTCGGACGGCCGAGTCGCTGCCGCCCGTCCACCCTCCACCGCGTCACAACTGTGCTCAGCCGCGATTGGCTGAGCACAGTTATGCTCAGCCAATCGCGGCTGAGCATCAGATGACGCTGCAGAGGGCGGCCGGCATTCGGGACAGTCGGAGCTGTTTGCCGTCCGCCCGAAGAAGACGTCACTCGCTGAAGATCGGAGACGGGTGTCGGCACGTGACAGGTGAGTATAGCGCACCACACTTCCGGATACACGGGTGGGGGTGGTGGGACACGGGGAAGGGGGCCATTCACAGACATAACATACATTACAAAGTTGTATAACTTTGTAATGTGTGTTAGTCTGTGAATAATTCTTTACCACCGCACTACCCCTTTAATTGCAAACCACACCTGAACTGGAGACAAGAGTGGGGGGAAAAGTGGCCATGTTTTTGTAGCGCTGGCTGACCCCTTTAAAACCACCTCTAGCAGCATTTGCACAGTGCTTGGCAAGGCTGTAGCTGTTTGGGGGAGTCTACGCCAGACTCTGTCAGTATCTGTAGGAAAGAAGAAAATGTTTAGACTGTCAATATTAATTGCACAAGAGTTACACCCAAAAGAAATGGAATGTGGTTAACTCCTTCCCCGGCCCCTCACAACAGCTAGCACTTCAGTGGAGGAAAAAAATCCTCTGTTTTACACAACAGGGAGATAAATACAAAGCCTTCTTTGTGGCTTCTCAGATTTGTACAGTGCAACCCATGAAGCACCAACACATATATTGCTGTGCTTGCACAAAGTCTTCTCTTAAGTCACAAGGTGAAAACTAATATGGTCACCAATACAGATCCTGCAGATCTTTACCCAAATCCTGATTGAGGGTCTGGACATCCACCTCTTAATTTTCATGTAGCGGGGAAGTCTGCTCTGCTGGAAATAAAGCATTACATGGGGTTCTTTAAAATCAATGGGTTGTCCCTGAAATGGCAGATGAGCTGGGTCTTCCAAGGGACCAGTGGTCTTGAACAAGAGACTAGAGATGAGCGAACCAGGTTCGTGTTCGAGTCGATCCGAACCCGAACGTTTGGCATTTGATTAGCTGGGGTTGCTGAACTTGGATAAAACTCTAAGGATGTCTGGAAAACATGGATACAGCCAATGACTATATCCATGTTTTCCACATAGCCTTAGGGTCGTTTACACAGAAAGATTATCTGACAGATTATCTGCCAAAGATTTGAAGCCAAAGCCAGGAATGGATTTCAAAAGAGGAGAAACCTCAGGCTTTTCTGTATTACCTGATCTCTGTTTATAGTCCACTCCTGGCTTTGGCTTCAAATCTTTGGCAGATAATCTGTCAGATAATCTTTCCATGTAAATGGACCCTTAGGGCTTTATCCAACTTCAGCAGCCACCGCTAATCAGATGCCGAAAGTTCGGGTTCGGATCGACTCGAGCATGCTCGAGGTTCGCTCATCTCTACTAGAGACCTATCTGCTAACCTAAAATACAACTGCTGGAATCAACCTGGTATAGAGCTGACAGTCACTGTAATATTACAGTGGACTCTTTCCTACAAGAGTCCACTGACTCTTCCTTACCATAGAGTGTTGCGTGGACTGTGTTGTTATACATGTTACATATACACCTTGCATGTGCATGAGGTGCTTCAAGCGTACCTTGGACAATGCGGCAGGATACGAGGAATAACTCCTGGAGGTATGCTGTCCACTTCTGACATGAGCGGCGGACGGAACTCTTGGAAGCGACATAAGCTGCACTGTAATGGTGCTTCCAGGAATTCCATCTACTGCCCATATGAGAAGAGAACAGCATACCTGCAGGAGTATCCTGCCGCGCTGTCCAACTGATGGGTATGCTTTAAACTAGACCCTGAATTCAATGTCTTAAATGCATCTGGTATAACGATTTCTCTTTCTACACTATAAGTATTTCTGCTTACTACACTATGAATAGTATAGTGTGGCCAGCTACCACCTGCAAAATGACAGTAACGTTTCTTTACCAATTACTTCAAACAAGCAACATCCATATTTGCCCAATTATTCTACCCACAGTGAATGCCAAGGCTAATACAGCTTACGGAAGACAATGTCCTGTCTTCTGTACATAGCATGTAAACTGCCCGAACTAGTTCTTGGAAAACAGACAAATAGGGAAATTATGCACAGAGGACACCGAGCAGTCGCTTACCTTGTGCTGCTCGGCCTTTGGCAATCCCCCATTTCATTGTACATCCTTGAACTTTCACTGTGCAATCCAATGTCTATACACTGGGACTAGACAAGGTTAGCAGGCCCTCCAGACTAGAAACCTTGGATTCTTATCTAGCATTTGGTAATGAGAGGGAACAACACTGCTGAAGGACATAGAAATGAAAGATACAGGACATTAGCATATATATATTTAACCAAAAGGCCTATATAATAACCTCCAGCTTTATAGTCCAAAACTCAGGTGACAGCCTGGTAATAAGGTCACAGTGGGCATCTGGATCCATAGCCAGCCACATGAATGCAGCAAAAGTGTAGACCACTACCAAAGGGAATCCCTGACCTGGATCTCATGTGCGACCTCCTGCTTGTGGGCACATTTAGCGCCAGGAAGAATCACACTTACAGCGGAAGGGGCTTTCATGTTTTAGGAATTATTGCTCCTTAGCCCAGTATGTAGCAAGATCTCAAAGTATCTAAAGAAAACTACACAGGACACATATAAAGTCTGCAGTAAACTGACATGGCTGAGGGATAGCTCAGAGATGATGACAGTAGTTATATCTATACCATCCGCTAACTAAAATGGAATGTCAATCTGTTTATACAGCGTAACACTCTGTCTCTTTGCACGTTGGTTTGTTAAAGTACTCGCAGATCGCTAATAAATCTTCCATTGTCTTCTTGTAGAAATGTAACCTGCCTTGACTTAGGTTGCATTGCTATGACTGCTGTTTCACACCCATCTCCTCAGGGGTAAAGGGGGCAGGGGTTATAAGCCCCAGTCTATGCAGCTGACAGCCATAGTCACATCTCTTTTATCTGCCATATTGTGAGGGCCAAGAGAGCTCAATGGTTAAAGTCCCAATCAAGAACCTTACAGCATCCATGATCCCGAGTTACAGAACATTTAGCATACTAAAGAAAGCAATATAGTAAAAGTCAATGTACAGGACCCTAAAGAATAAGCAGCCTGGTAAATTGTAAGGCATCCACCACCTTTGATAATGCTTAGTAGTTCTTAAGGGTATGTTCACACTACGGAACAGGCACAGAATTTCAAACGGAATCTGCAAAATTCCTTGTGTGAACATACCCTTCCGCAGTGTGAACATACCCTTCCGCAGTGTGAACATACCCTTACAGGGTGCTATGGAAACTTTTTGTCAAAAGACAGTTTCTTCCTTTAAAGGGGTGGTCCTAGCTCATAAAGTGAAGAAATATTGCTACATCTGCGACCTACAATCTCCCTCCCTGTTTTCCTGTATAGCAGTGCCCCCCGCCACCAAAATGGGTAGGGAGCTGCAACATAGTCCCAGTTTACTGAATAGATTGTCTGGGGTTTAATGCACAGTGGGTGGTAAAGGGTGTCGCAGCACTGTGCAGGGAAGGACCAGTGCTGTAGTTCCTCCATTCTGGGGATCAGTGCAGATCCCCACCACTTACAAGGGGTGGCATATCCTAGCAACCCAACATCACTTTCTGAGAGGGTAACACCCCTTTAATAGATTTTAGGAGTGATCTGAACAACTTTCATCAAGTTCTAATGCACTTGACTGCTGAAAACTCCACGTGCCATTTCACACAGGTTCTCACAGCAGTTTTCCATTAAAAACAAAAAACCTCTAAGTATTAGGCTGCGTTCACACTACGTATATTTCAGTCAGTATTGCAACCAAAACCAGGAGTGGATTAAAAACACAGAAAGGATCTGTTCACACAATGGTGAAATTGAGTGGATGGCCGTCATATAACGGTAAATAACTGCCATTATTTCAATATAACAGCCGTTGTTTTAAAATAACAGCAAATATTTGCCATTAAATGGCGGCCATCCACTCAATTTCACCATTGTGTGAACAGATCCTTTCTGTGTTTTTAATCCACTCCTGGTTTTGGTTGCAATACTGACTGAAATATACATATACTGACTGAAATATACGTAGTGTGAACGCAGCCTCAAGCTGTATTTATGGCTTCCTCCAGGGCCGCTTTATCAGGGGGCACGTGGTGCACGTGCACAGGGCCCCCTGGTTCAGATCACGTGACAGGGGCCCCCCGCAGAGTGGCCACTAGTTTTTACCCCCAACCATCTAATAAGCCGCCTGCGGCCTCTAGCGATCTTGCTGGCATAGCGCGAGTGCACCACCGCCCCCTGCAGCGCCAGGACGCCTGACTGGTTGGACATCACCCGGCCAGGAACCTGATTGGATGCGCAGCGCGGGCATCACAAGGCCAGCCGCAGCGGCACCACCCTACATTCTCACCTCCCCTGACATTTGGTCTGCACTGAGTGAGGAGGAGGGGGAGCTGACAGACTTTCTATACAGTGCGGCCATCCATCTAAGAATTGGTTGGTTTTGACAGCAGCAGGGGCCAGGCGGCAGCGGACATGTGACGAGGGACGGGCGGAGACAGACTACGAGGAGCAGCAGAGAGAGAAGGACATGTGAGGTTCCTCCTCATGCAGCCGGGACAGAGTGGAGGAGGGGGGAGGGGCAGGGGACTCACCACACAGCAGAGGAGACCGCTGATCCCTGCTACAGCAGGAAATCTCTCCTCACTGCGCTGATAAACAGCATGAGGGACGCAGCACCTCCCCCGACCCGGCCTGCAGAGAGCTGTCACAGGAAATGAAGGACGCAGCACCTCCCCCGACCCGGCCTGCAGAGAGCTGTCACAGGAAATGAAGGACGCAGCACCTCCCCCGACCCGGCCTGCAGAGAGCTGTCACAGGAAATGAAGTACGCAGCACCTCCCCCGACCCGGCCTGCAGAGAGCTGTCACAGATAATCTCTCTGCTCACAGGGGTCTCCAGTGTCTGCACTTTAGTTGTGGCCAGTACAGAGTCTGAGATGAGGGGGAGTCAGCTGGTCTCTGGCTGCCCAGGTCTACTGTTCAGGGACATTTAGTTAACCCCTTCACTGCCCTCCTGTACATAATGGAGCAGTAATCTCTCCAGGAGGGTAGTGTTAGGGTTAAATCTAGTGACTTTTTTTGATGCACTAAACATATGTGACTGATAGAGAAGTGTAGAGAGTGTAGGGAAGGCCACTATGTGCCCTGTGTTCATGCTGTCCACATAGCATGAGGGGATAGGGAGGTATACACTATAGTGCAATAACAGCAGCCATAATCCCTTCATTCACTCAAACATACCTCCTCCAGTATCTAGAAACACGGTTTATTCAGATGCAGTCTCATAGGTGACTTCTTCCCTGATATTCCCTTTCTCTTCCGTCCTTAGGTGCCACCGTCCTACTATACTGTGCAACCCTGCCCAAATGATCTATGCCACTGTCCCCCTAGTTATTTACCATCATGCCCAAATGATCTATGCCACTGTCCCCTCTAATGTACTGGGCTATTGTCTGCAAATCATTGTTTTCCAATCTCCCCACCAGCTGTTTCAAAAATTACAACTTCATGACAACTTCAGTCAGCACAACATGATGGGGGTTGTATTTCTGTCAGCTAAATAGCCTCCTGTTGCAAAACTACAACCCCCATCACAAACTGTCAGCATGGCATGATGGGGGCTGTAGTAGTAGAGCCACAAATCCCCCCCCCCTTCAGTATACACAGTGTCCAATATATGCCAGCATCTGCAATAAACAAGCCAGGGAGTTCAGAGCTGTGACACATGACGCCATGCAGGGAAACAGTTCAGGACAGGCATTCACCATCTATGACATCTGTGATTCACGGAGCATGGAATGTGTGAATTCAGCCTAAAAGAACTAGGCAGTGGTCACACATAGTATTTCCGTCAGTATTTTTTCAACCAAAACCAGGAGTTGTTTGAAAACACAGAAACTGGGCAGATTTTTCCATTATAATTTTGCTGTCAGTTCCTTTCCTGGTTTTGGCTACAAATACTAATCAAAATGCCATGTGTAAACATAGCCCTAGAGTGAGGCTTGGATCCACTTTATGGTTGTGTTCACAAAATGACTTTTCTTGGACGTATTTTGTCCACAGTTTTGGACAGCTGTCATTGTGAAGCAAAGAGAGTGAGTCAGTCCTCCTAGTGTGTAAGCTCTTGTGTCACCCCTCAGTCCTGCTCCTACTTTGACACAAGAGCTTAAAGCGACTCTGTACCCACAATCTGACCCCCCTAAACCACTTGTACCTTCGGATAGCTGCTTTTACTCCAAGATCTGTCCTGGGGTCCATTTGGCAGATGATGCAGTTATTGTCCTAAAAAACAACTTTTAAACTGGCAGCCCCGTGCCCAACGGCCGTAGCTTAGGGTCCATTTACACAGAATGATTATCAGACAAATTATCTGCCAAAGATTTGAAGCCAAAGCCAGGAACAGACTATAAACAGAGAACAGGTCATAAAGGAAAGCCTGAGATTTCTCCTCTTTTCAAATCTTTGGCAGATAATCTTTCTGTGTAAATGGACCCTACGATTGTGTATGCATTAGGCTGGCACAACCTCTCTGTCCCTCCCCCCCACCCTCTTCATCATTAGGAATGCTCCTGGCAGATTCTTTCCTATTCTTCACCTGTGTCAGCACGGCACATGGGCTGGATCGTTAAGGCACCTGTGCAATGTTCAGACAGGAGAAAATGTTCCAGTGGCATTCCTAATGATGAAGAGGGTGGGGAGGAGGGATGGAGGGGTGGTGCAAAGTTAGGGCACAGACACTCTAGGCCCGGCCATTTGGCACAGGGCTGCAAGTTTAAAAGTTGTTTTTTAGGACAATAGCTGCATCACCTGCCGAACGGACCCCAGGACAGATCTTGGATTAAAATCAGCTATCCGAAGGTACAAGTGGTTTGGGGGGGGGGGGCAGATTGTGGGTACAGTGTCACTTTAAACACTAGGAGGACTGAGGGGTAACACTAGAGCTTACACAATAGGAGGACTGACTCAGTCCTAGTCTAGAGGCACTTCAGCCTATATCTTGGAAATGTCAGTGAATGTCCATTATAGAACAAATTGCATATGTGTCGGGGCACTTTCAGGGCATTATACTGTGTGTGGAGCTTCGATTCTGATCTGATAAAGCGCAGGGTCGCCATAAGGGAAGGGGGGGGGGGGCACTCTTGAGGCCTTTGCACCGGGCCCACCAGGGTATTAAAACGGCCCTGCTCACATGAACTGTATGTAGTAGTGATCCTAGGTGACCTAAGAGAGAAAATGTGAATATGAGCACTGTCCGCGCATATGGATAACGTACAGCCAGGCATTACTGCCGTATCCTTCGCTTCCATCCTCACAGGAGGATGTACATAAGTGCTCGCTTGGGATTAGGGCCAAATTCACACAGCGCTGTATGATGGCTATTAATGTATTTTTAGTCACACACAAGTTTAGCTTCTAAATGGAGGAAGCCAGGGCCGCTTTAACCAGAGGGCACATGGTGCACGTGCACCGGGCCCACTGGTTAAAGGGGCCCCCCCGAGCAGGCCGGCCGTTGCTATGTGCGACCAGTGCGGTCGCACAGGGCTCCGGCCACCAGCCTGTCAGGGGGGAGCGCCATGGATGGGTAATCTACTTACCCCTCCATGGCGCCCCCTGGAGGGCCCCCCCGTCCGCCGCTGCCCCCGCCCGCTGCTGCTGCGGCGCGTCAGCGCTGCAGCAGCAGCGACACTGACAGAGAGAGAGCCATTGGTTCCCTCCCTGTCAGTCCTCTTGTGGCCGCACTTCCTGCGGTCACAAGAGGCCGCACTCTCCCTCTAGCGCCCGACGTCACTGGAGCGTCGGCGCGTGGGTAAGGGGAGTGCAGCCTCTTGTGACTGCAGGATGTGCGGCCACAGGAGGGAAGAGAAGAGGAACGCGTGGACCCAGGTGAGTAAGTGTTTGTTTTTTTCAATGTTATATGGGAGGGGGAGCTATATACTATTGGGGAGCACAGGTGGCTATATACTATGGGGGGGCACAGGGGGCTATATACTATGGGGGAGGACAGGGGGCTATATACTATGGGGGAGGACAGGGGGCTATATACTATGGAGGAGCACAGGGGGCTATATACTATTGGGGAGCACAGGGGGCTATATACTATGGGGGGGCACAGGGGGCTATATACTATGGGGGAGGACAGGGGGCTATATACTATGGGGAAGCACAGGGGGCTATATACTATGGGGGAGCACTGGGGGCTATATACTATGGGGGAGCACAGGGGGCTATATACTATGGGGGAACACAGGGGGCTATATACTACTGGGGAGCACAGGGGGCTATATACTACTGGGGAGCACAGGGGAGCTATATACAATGGGGGAGCACAGGGGGCTATATACTATGGGGGAGCACAGGGGAGCTATATACTATGGGGGAGCACAGGGGGCTGTATACTATAGGGGAGCACAGGGGAGCTATATACTATGGGGGAGCACAGGGGAGCTATATACTGTGGAGGAGCACAGGGGAGCTATATACTACTGGGGAGCACAGGGGAGCTATATATTATGGGGGGGGTATTATGTACCTTAAAAGTGGCCAACCCTCCTGCATGATGTTTGCAGCTTCTACATTCCCCAGAAAGCTATTTTGTGATGGTCAAGTCCCCGCTGTGACAAACCACCCCACAATATAATGCGTGCCCCCCGGTGCTTCACGGCTGGGATGGTGGTTTTCCTCCATATATAGCCCATTAGTAACATCTGTGATCTGTGTCCCCATGTTTCAAACTGTGATCTGGCTTTCTTGGCAGTTTGGTGCCGTGGATTCTCCCTTTGGCTGATTTCTTAAAGGGGTAGTCCACCAAAAAAATTTTTCTTTCAAATCAATTGGTGCCATAAAGTGCCAGAGATTTGTAATTCACTTCTATTAAAAAATCTTAAGTCTTCCAGTACTTATCAGCTGCTGTGTGTCCAGCAGGAAGTGGTGTTTTCTTTCCAGTCTGACACAGTGCTCTTTGCTGCCACCTCTGTCCATGTCAGGAACTGTCCAGAGCAGCAGCAAATGCCCATAGACAACCCCTCCTGCTCTCTAGACTGGAAATAATACAACTTCCTGTTGGGCATACAGCAGCTGAAAAGTAGTGGAAGGCTTGAGATTTTTTAATAGAAGTAAATTACAAATCTCTGGCACTTCATGGCAGCAGTTGATTTGAAAGAAATTTTTTTTTGGTGGACTACCCCTTTAAGCGTTTCCCCATAATATCACAGAAAGAGATACTCAGGCCTTTGGAGAAGCCTTGAACACTGCTACAGCTATACCTCCAGTGATCTCTATTAGATCATTAGAAGCTTCTAACGCAAATAATATTGTTTCCGGGAACTTTCCAATCTATTTAAAGGCACAGTCAACTCTGTGTATGTAAACTTCTGACATAGTGAAATAAATGAAATGATCGGTTTGTGAACATTTCTTGAAAGGATGTGTGTGCCATGTACAAACAACTTGCTGAAAGGGAAGCTTCAATCTAACGATAGGGGATAATGAGACAACCAGTCAGCCATAATAATAAAACCACTGAGAGGGGAAGTGAAAGCATTGATTATCTCCCCACAATGCTGCCTGCCAAGATGTGAAATACATGAGGCAACAAGTGGACATTCAGTTACTAATGCTGATGAGCTGTAAGAAGGAAAAATGGGCAAGTGTATGGATCTGAGAGACTTTGACAAGGGTGAGATTGTGGTCTCATTAAAGGGAACGTAGATTTGTTTTACTGTTTAGAACCAAATACTGGAACATGTTCTTTTCTTGTAATCTGTTTTCATTTTTACCTTCTATTATTTTATTTTCCTTCTATTTACCTTATTATGGCAGCTGTCAAACTGTCTAAGCTGCTATTAGCAGCATCAAGTAACATGCCTTTCGGCAAGCCCCACAGACAGACGCAACGAACATCATCAGACACTATGTATGTAGGTAGCATATGTGTATTTGTGGTCCTATTCCATAGGGAGGGGAGGCTAAGCTGCTATTGTTTCTACTATCTAAATATGTCACCTTTTACTGTAATGCTTTACATATCTCTAAGCTTAGTGAGATATATATATATTTTTTTCAAATCAACAGAAAGTGCCAGAGATTTGTAATTTACTTGTATAAAAAAAACTCAAGTCTTACAGTACTTATCAACTGTCACTGTTAGGGTGCCTTTACACAGACAGATTTATCTGACAGATTTTCGAAAGTCAAAGCCAGGAATGGATTTGAAAAGAGGGGAAATCCCAGTCTTTCCTTTATGACCTGTTTTCTGTTTATAGTCAGTTCTGGCTTTGGTTTCTACAATCTTTCAGATAATTCTGTCTGAGTAAATTCACCCTTATGCTGCGTTTACACGAAACGAATTCGAACGATAATCGTACATGTAAACGCTGCGAACGATCAAACGACAAACGAGAAATCGTTCATTTTGATCTTACAACATATTCCAAAATCGTCGTTCGCAAAAAATTTGCAGATCGTTCAGTGTAAACAGTCGTTTGCCGATTTAACCAATGTGTGAGATAGGCTTAACGATCGCAGAGCGAATTTCCGTACGATATATCGTACCGTCTAAACGCTGACCGTTGTGAAAAGAAAAATCGTTACTCCGACATTGTTAATCGTACGATCGGGCCAATTATCGTTTCGTGTAAACGCAGCATCAGGGATCGCTGTTAAAAACTAATCTTGCCCAATCATCCAACTTCTTCAGCCACCAGTAATCAAATGCAGAACGTTCAGGTTCGGACAAACTCCAGTGTGCTTGAGATTTGCTCATCTCTAATGCCCATGTATCTGGTATTATGATCAGCATCACCTAACAGATACTGATCACAGAACACAACCCCGATTCAGCCTGCACTGCAGTGTGCTTTTCACACAGTGATTAAAAGATTGGAAATCATTAACATGATAACCAACCAGCAGGAAATCTGCCAAAAAGCCAGAGATGACGTCCAGTCCCGTTCTGGCCGTGTCACTCCTGACAGCTAAATCAGTTTTAGGGCTGCCAAAGTCAAACATGCGGATAACAAATACCAGTGATATAGCCAAAATGCCACTTCACTTTAAAGGGGTTATCCAGCGCTACAAAAACATGGCCACTTTCCCCCTACTGTTGTCTCCAGTTTGGGTGGGGTTTTGAAACTCAGTTCCATTGAAGTAAATGGAGCTTAAAGAGGATGTACCACCAAGTACGTCCTCTTTAACCTGACACAGGGATAGAACGGCGCCGTGACGGCACCATTCTTTTCAAGGTTACCAGCTGTTGCTCAAGCACTGGAGGTCAGCCAGCCCGCCCCCAGTGGGAGGGAATTCCCTCCCCTCTATGACGCGGCTCCATTAGAATCAAAGGAGCCACGTCATAGAGGGGAGGGAATTCCCTCCCACTGGGGGCGGGACGGCCTACCTCCAGTGCTTGAGCACCGTCCGGTAACTGTGGAAAGAACAGTGCCGTATAGGGCAACCGGGCCGCGGTTCGAAAAACGGACCGCGCCACCGGCTTCCCCATCACGGCGCTGTTCTATCCCTGTGTCAGGTTAAAGAGGACGTACCTGGTGGTACATCCTTTTTAATTGCAAACCACACCTGAACTGAAGACAACAGTAGGGGGGAAAGTGGCCATGTTTTTGTAGCGCTGGATAACCCCTTTAACTACTGGATCCAATTAAAACTGAGCTATAAATACGTCAATTTGTTAGAAAATTTCAGACCTTAAAATAATCAATGCCAAACTGTTGTGTAACAGCTTCAAACTTCTTTGCAGGTGATTTATCAAAGGAATCATTTTTTTGCAGCAACGAAACTGAAGAGAACGATAGTCGGAACGAGAGACGAGCGAATTTACAGTAAATAACAAAGCAAAGTGCTGCATTATCTCTGCAATCTACCCATCGACCTGTTGCCTTTTAACTCAGTGCTGCTCCTCTCTAGGTACTGGGAAACTTCTCCCAGGAGTATCCCTTTGACATAAAGTAAAGGCAAGCCAGAAGAAAGCCTTAAAATCCCTGGAAAACATGGATACAGGCCTAGTAAACATAAGGCTTAAAACCGGACTTTTCCAGGTTGCAGACTAGGGCTGCATTCACACGGAACCCCGAAGTGGAAGGCCTGTAATGGCACCCAACATTAGAGAGGTTTAGAGAACGTTGCCTAACCCAAATGGTTCAGCAAGCCTGCTCAACACTAAGGGTAAGTTCACACTGAGGAATCAGCGTTGAAATTCTGAGCGGAATCACCGTTGCAGACTCCACTCGGAATTCTGCCTGCCTCAGCGCCTCAAATGTAAGGTATAGGGCGCCTCCGCTCTCAAAGGATTGACCTGTCAATTGCCTATTTCTTTTTTCCTATATATAATAGAGACAAGCCATAAGATTTGATTGGTGGAGGGCTGGGTGTTCAGACAATTGCTATAACATAGGGGAAAGTGCTACTGCTTCTTCCTGCTGTGCGCACGTGACAGGAAGCGGTTCTGTACACTTTCTATAGTCGTACAGCTTAAAAAACTCTTTCTAGGGTCAGCCACACACGCAGCCCTTCTCAAGAGATCTTACTCTTCTCTTTGTGCTCATCTGTTCCTCTCCCAAGCCATGTTTTCGCTATTAACCGGGGTCCCAGAGATTGGCTTCAACCAATTATAGAAAAGAGTCTGAAATGACGGGTGTCAGATCACAGGAGCCTTGTGGTTAATAACCTCAGCACTGCGATGCTCTGTAGATGCACTGACAGCTTTCAGCTAAGAAGTGTGGTCACGTGTATATACAGACAGGCCTGTACTGTAGACACAATATATTACCTGGTTTACAGCATTTCATGCTTCTATGGTCGTGCTCTGACATACGGCACCGTCATTCATGTGCTGATTTAGGGCATCTGGCACCTTAATCCTGCTAGGTACTTGCCACATAGCTTCTCCACCATAAAAAAAACTCTGGGATGGGGAAGCTTTGGCTGTCCAGGTATGATGGAAACTGGGCCTAAGGTTCCCCATCCCTGATCTAGCCCAACCAGCCCCATTCATCCGGTGGTCTCTAGATAACACAGTTAACTATTAACCACCCAAAAGAATTGTCTCAGTTAACGGTGTAGCGACCATCTACAGTACAGCGTGTTGTGAACTGCTCTTTACCTGTGCCAGGATGTTATTTTTCCTGGTTCACTGTACAGGACCCTGAAGAAGCCCAGTGCCCTCCACAGAAAGTGATTTACGTCTCCCAGCAGCTCTTTCTGCATCTTATGTATAAGCACTTGCTTCATTTGTGTTAGCTATCTGCTTGTCTTTAATCTCTATTATTTTCCTGAATTGGCCCCTATAACCAATGACTTTCCATATAATTACGGTACCAAGATGCAAGTGCAATGATCATCCTGGAACCATGGGCTATTATAAGTGGAGGAGGCGGTAGTATCTCCTCAGAGAAGACAGCAGTGATCTGTGGTGATGAGTGACATGAACCAGCCCAGTATCACACAGTAGTAGTAGAGCATTGTACTGACAGCCATAGCTCAGCAGTGTTCAGCACCTCCACATGTCTATTAAGTAACAGCTACAAGATAGCTGCTTCCAAGACGCCAACCACAACTTCCTAGATCTTATAACAGACATAAAAGTGACACCGTCCTGGGCCGTCCATTGTACCACAACCACAGCTGGCACACTCGCCATTCACTGCGCCCTGTGACGCCAACAAGCCCGACTACAAAAGCACAGGGTAAACTTTTTAAGACAGGTTTGGATAAGACCTCCGAAGTGTGAACAAGTATAGATAGATGTCTTGTAGACACTAGGAAAACTTCTGGACATGTGCTGAGTGTAAGACAACAAACTGTGTGACCTCTTCTCACCTGACTGGGGTCAGCAGCCTTGAAGACATGGCAGGCCATCTCAGACTCTGGGTTGTCAGGCTGAGTCTTTATCAAGTAGGCGAAGTATGAGGGGTCCTGGCTGTTATGGATGAAGCGGGCAATGTGCTGTGCCTTGTGCTCAAAGATGAAGACCGCCGTGTTGCCACTGGCTCCATTCAAGGCTGGCACACAGCGGAGGTGCGGGGCAACTAACAGGAGCTGAACCTCTCGACAAGGTGCCACACAGCCAGGGGGATCCTGCCTCTCTGCCCGTCTGCGGATCTCGGCCACTAGCCATGGCAGCATGGGCAAACTTGTCCTTCTGTCTAGGGAAGACCAGCCAACATACCACAGGCGGAACCTCTTCTCCCCCTTGGCAGTCCTGTCAGGGAGGGGGTCTTCCTCCAGCAGGGGGTGACACTGATCGGCTGAACTTCTCCTCTCCATGGCTGCTCAGACACTGGTGAGGATAGAGGGTCCTGGTGCTGGAAGTGCACTCTGGTGCTGGTGGCACTGGGACAGGCTGTGTGCAGTCTATGGGGCAGTGCTGGGGGGCTGCTCCATGCTGTACCGGGCACAGGGCTGCTCACAGGCACATGGCAGCAGGCTCATCACACAATCTCCAGGATCTGCCCTCACACCGTCCTCCTGCTGCTCCGAGCTTCCTTCTCCCCTCCTCCTCCTCCTCCTCCTCGTCATGACAGATCCTGCAGAGCAGCTTCTCCCCACCTCCTGCTGCATTACCCTGCCGCCTGCCCCTGCCCGGCCCCGCCAATGGCCGCCCGTCTCCTCACACGGACAGGAGGCTGCGCCTGTAATACGAGAGCCGCAGCTCACGGGGATTCCATTCTCCAAGACTCCAGCCCGCACCAAGGGGAAACCCCAGCCTGGTGCGACACCAGCAGGAGCCGCCGCCACTCAGCGCCCACTGCACGGCTCTTCCCTGCGCCCCCGCCCCTCATAGCACGGACCGTGTCTGAGAAACCCCTCCAAACAGCAACTTTTATCGCCCCACTCACAGAATGGTGCAGTGAGAGAGCCGTCGTCCGGTGAGACCATGTCTGGCTGCAGGGGTGTCCCCATATCTGAGCCCGCTAGCTGTACTCCCGGCAGGGCTCGCTGACTGAGGCAAGAGAATATCACGGCTTCTCTGTTACTGTCCCCATCCCTATAGGGTTATACAAAGCCCCAGACTAGACTGACCCGCTGATTTCTATGGAGACAGATCGTCTGCTGCCCAGAGGAACACTATATGCTGCAGTGGTAATAAAAGTGTCCGTGGGGTGTACGGCCCAACCACAGCCGTACTGTATACATTGTATACAGTGTCGGTCTGGCCCACCAGAGGACCCTCCGGTGGGCCCCCAGCTTTAAAACCTGCACTAACACTGACTGACATGTTGTTTCTCATTGGTTCTTCATTGGTGGGCCCCCCACTTTTCCTCTGGTGGGCCCCAGATACCCCAGTCCGACACTGATTGTATATACCACCGTGATTCCCTACACTGTAATGTAATTGATCAACGGCCTCAATGAGTAACAATTTATCAGGTACAAGTCAAGTATGATATAGGTAGAGCCCCTGATGGTCGGGGATGTCATCCTATAAGTCCCCTACACCAGTCTTACGACACGTTTCCCCCATACTATGGTTTATGGTTTCATCAGGGGATTGTGTGGAGAGGCAGTATGAGGTATTGTCAGTGTTTTTCTTTATAAGCACAGTGTTATGTCTTTAGGTGTTGACCAGATGAATCCTGGGATACTTGTCTGTCAGATTGCAACTGGAGCCCCTCAGTAAGAAGGCCAGGTAGGTATATATGGCTTATACTCATGACGAAAAATGCGAGTGCATTGGGTAGCAAGCAGTTCAGAATCCTATAAAGCAGGAAGGATGGCACACACCTTGCACTCTCACTGGATGACACCAGACCACATCTACTTTCCCATAAATCTCCTATTATCAGGAATATATACAGTACCATCCTGGGACCTGGACTCCCTCATCTAAAGACTCCAGCATTACCAACCAGTGCATCCAAATCAATCAACAGCGACATGGATTTGTGTTTTATAATATTAGAGGGTGCCTATCTTCCTTTCAGGTGCATAGATACACTAGTGACCAGAATGGCTGGGACATGACCAAACCCTGTTATATAGAAACTCATTTAATATAGTTTTCATCATACTATATTGTGTCTGCCATGGATGTCAAATCACCCTTCTTTTTAGTTCACATTCAAACCTCAGCAAACTCTGTGTTATATAAGAAACCCAGGAGATTAGGTTGCTGTTGTATACGTACACACTACAGTGTGTCCTGCCTGATCTATTCATTTTAATGATTATGAAAGTCCCTGTGTCTGGCACATTCTGGATCTTGATTTTGTGGGATTCAAAAGCATAGACAACCATGAAAATCAAATAAGATCCAAAATGATTTCATTATACAGCCCATACAGAGTCTGAATATGGAAACACAAAAAAACTAAACAAAGATGCAAATATGGAAGCAAGGCCTAAGAGAAGTAATTGTTGCTACCTATCAATCTAGGAAGAGTTATAAGGCCATTTTCCAATTATTTAAGTCCATCATTCTACAATAAGAAAGATTATTCACAGTGGAAAACACTGTAGACAGTTGACAATGTTCCCAAGAAGGGACGTCCCACAAATGTACCCTAAGGTAAGACAGAAAAAAAAACAAAAAACTAAGCTACATCTCAGACGCTACAGGCCTCAGCTTGTTAAATGTTCATGGCAATACAACTAGAAAAGGACTGAACAAGTATGGCTGTTGCTTTGAAGATTTGCCAGGGGAAAGCCTTTCTAAAACAATGGCAGTGCCGCTTAAATGGTCGCTGTTGTTTCAAACACCTTCCCAATCCCTCCATTAGGGTCAATTTACACAGAAAGATTATCTGACAGATTATCTGCCAACAATTTGAAGCCAAAGCCAGAAACAGACTATAAACAGAGATCAGGTCATAAAGGAAAGACTGAGATTTCTCCTCTTTTCAAATCCATTCCTGGCTCTGGCTTCAAATCTTTGGCGGATAATCTGTCAGATAGTCTCTCTGTGTAAATGAACCCTTAGAAAGGCTATGTGATTCCTAACATTGTAAATCACATTACTTACCGCAAATGGCTCTATACCCCAGAAAGACAACTTGAAAATCATGGCCACTGATTATCTCACTGCAAGCTGTTGTCCACTGCCTGTAGTCATGGTAATTCTGTCTCTAGTTCTGTCTCTAGACAAAAAAAAGTGGGGATGGGACTTCCCATGTGCTGTGTGCAGGAGAGCCTGTGCTGTATATTTGCAAGCTTAAACAGTCTGCCTGCTTAACCCCAAAAAAAAACAAAACGAAAAAACAAAAACACAATTAGTTTCTGAGCAGTAGCCACTATAGGGACTATCCGAAGGTACAAGCGGTTTGGGGGGGGGGGGGGGGGGGGGACAGATTGTGGGTACAGAGTCACTTAAAGGAGAATAGATCAGTTGGAGGATGGTAAGTTAGTATCGTTTGAGAAGCTTTAAGGGGTATTCCCCCCCAATTTTTTTTTTGCATTAATACGTTGCCCACCCGTAGCTTTCCATCTTTCCAATATAAAGTTATTACGGATTCTGCACAGTTTTGCTGTTATCTAGAAGCACTCACCCCCACCGTTTGCATAGAATCATCAGCTCTCAGTCCACTCCGACACGCTCCCTGCTCCTGGCCCCGACCCTCCGAGACGGCATCACGTGCTGCTGCTGCTGTCTCCCGACTGCCTCCCCCCAGGTCACCTGTGTGCACCAGCCCCCCCCCGCGCAGCTCACCTCGGCACCCCCCGCCCTCCCTCCGGGACTCACCGGCACCACAACCCCCGTTCTCACCCGCGGCACGACCACCCCCGTTCTCACCCACAGCACCTCGGCCCACGAACTCCCCCCCAGACACCCCCCCCCGTCTCACCCGTGGCACAGCTAGCAGCGGCGGTACCAACACCCCCGGACCCCACACAGCTCAGTACTGCACCCCCCGCCGCCAGCTACTTTGCTGCTTGGTTTCCGGGATGCGGGGGGGGGGGGGGGGGGGGGGGTGCTATGGGCCGCTCACTAATCGTCCGATCCCCCCCCCTCCTATACCAAGTACATCCCCCCCTTCCGATACCGAATACATCACCCCCTCACCGGATCTGCAGCAACGGGCCGTCTCTCAGCTTCCATCGAGCTGCTGCAGCTGCTGTGATGGAAGCTGAGACGGGCCGGCGCTGCAGATCTGATGAGGGGGTGATGTATTTGGTATCGGAAGGGGGGGGGATGTACTTGGTATAGGAGGGGGGGTGATGTACTTGGTATAGGAGGAGGGGGGGGGGATCGGACGATTAGTAAGCGCCCCATAGCACCCCCCGCATCCCGGCAACCAAGCAAAGTAGCCGGCGGCGGGGGGTGCTGTACTGAGCTGTGTGGGGTCCGGGGGTGTTGGTACCGCCGCTGCCAGCTGTGCCACGGGTGAGATGGGGGGGGAGGGGGGGCGAGGTGCTGCGGGTGGGAACGGGGGTGGTGGTGTCTCCCCCCCCCCCCCCCCTTCACATCTCTCTTTCCCCCCCCCCTTCACATCTCTCTTTCCCCCCCCTTCACATCTCTCTCCCCCCCCTTCACATCTCTCTCTCCCCCCCCTTCACATCTCTCTCCCCCCCTTCACATCTCTCTCTCCCCCCCCTTCACATCTCTCTCTCCCCCCCTTCACATCTCTCTCCCCCCTTCACATCTCTCCCCCCTTCACATCTCTCCCCCCCCTTCACATCTCTCCCCCCCCTTCACATCTCTCTCCCCCTTCACATCTCTCTCCCCCCCTTCACATCTCTCTCCCCCCCTTCACATCTCTCCCCCCCACCTTCACCTCCTCTCTCCCTCCCACCTCCATCTCCCCCATCACCTCCTCTCTCCTCCATCTTCACCTCCTCTCTCCCTCCCTCCCTTCTCCATATAGATATATAGGGTCATTGTACTTCGCAACTCAACCCAGGGCACCCAACCCCCCCACGCACGGCTCACCGGCTGACCTGCGGCCCCCCTCACTCAAATAACTCAACTCTGCTAAGCAACACTCTCAACTCTGCTATGCAACGCACACAACTCTGCTATGCAACGCACACAACTCTGCTATGCAACGCACACAACTCTGCTATGCAACACACACAACACTGCTATGCTACGCTCTCAACCCTGTTATATCTTGTGGATATCAGCTCTGCTACATCATGGACCAATCAGACGTAAGCATTGCATGATGGGAGATGTAGTTTTCTGGCTGGAGCCATGTTGGATATAGTTCGGCTTTCTAAAAAACTTGTAAGTCAGGAACGGAAGCAGCTAGAAAGACGGGAGACAGCTCAAAATTCTCAGGGGGACTTGGTGAGTAAGACCAGCTAGGTTTGGAGCATTTCATTTTTTTAACTCTTGGGGGGAATACCCCTTTAAGTTAGTTTTTGGAGTATCGGATAGGCAAGTTCTTTAATAAATTAAGGGGACTACCTGGGGGACGTAAATGTTTGTCTTTTATTTACCGGGCTCTGATTCGTGAGCGGGGTGGCGTGCAGATAACCAGACTGAGGGAGAAATGGGAAGAAGAGGTGGGCCCCTTAGGGGATGAGGAGTGGGAGTTAGTGGTTGGTAATATTAAGTTTTCGTCAGTAAATGCACGGATTGGTTCAGTTAAATGGGGTGTAGAAGTAACGCAGACTGTCCCAGATGTGGAAGGGATCAAGCAGGTTTTTTTGCACTTGCTTTGGGAGTGTCCTGGTGTCCTTGCATTTTGGGAAGGAGTTTTAGAATTCTTTGCACACAAAATAGAATATACCGGGGACATGGATATAAAAAGGGTTCTACTTGGCACTTTTCCTAATGATGGAGACAAGGGGGCTTTGCTGAATTGTTTGGCTCTGGCGTCCAAAATCCTTATAAAAAGGGTGGATGGGTAGTAATACTCTGTCAGTAGGACAGTGGGTATCATACAGCCGTAAAATTAAGAGATATGAAGAGACGCTAGCAAAGAAAACTTCTCTGAAGGCTCTAAAAAGGTGTCGGAGACTTTGGGAGGGTTGGTTGAGAGGGGTTAAAGATGAGTGTGATAAGGATGTAAATTGATGGGAAGGGATCCTATGGTTAAGGACCCTATTCCACCGGACGATTATCGTTTGCATAATCGTTAACGATTAACGATCTCAAACGACCGCTATTGCGAAAGACCTCAAAACGTTCAGTCATTTCCATGGAACGATAATCGTTACTTATGATCGTAATTGCGATCGTTTCTTTTCGCTATTTATTCGCTATTGCGTTCGTATCTATTGCGAACGACCGAAAGATGTCTTATTCAATGCAAACGATTTGCGAACGTTTTGCGAACGAGCAACAATAAAAATAGGTCCAGGTCTTATAAAGCGATCAACGATTTCTCGTTCAGTCGTTAATCGTTAACTGCATTTCAACCGAACGATTATCGTTCAGATTCGAACGATTTAACGATAATCTGAACGATAATCGTCCGGTGGAATAGGGCCCTTAGTCTCCCTCAGTACAATTTGGGTCTGTTCTTTCTTAGTTAGTAATACTTTTATTATAAATTGTGTTTTGTTTATTGTTTTTCCCCTCTCGTGGGAGGGTGGTATATTGTTTTATGGCCATATAAAAATTGTAAAAAGTCTATTAAAGAAGAAAAAAGAAAAAAAGCTGAGCTGTGATTGGTTGCAATTGGAAGTTTATACAAGTCTATATTTTACACCCTTTGATAAATCTCCCCCTTTAAAGGGGTACTCCAGTGAAAAGATTTTTGCCAGTAATTGAAACACATTACAAAGTTATATAATTTTGTAATGGTGCGCTTACACAGACAGATTTATCTGGCAGATTTTGGAAGCCAAAGCCAGGAATGGTTTTGAAAAGAGGAAAAATCTCAGTCTTTCCTTTATGACCTGTTCTCTGTTTATAGTCTGTTCCTGGCTTTGGCTTCAAAAATCTGTCAGATAAATCTGTCTGTGTAAACACACCATAATATACTTCAATCACCTATCTGCCCCCTTCCTTATATTTCCCTCCCTCAACCCCCCCATCAGGAAGTGAAGTAAACTCCTTCTTACCAAATGACTTGACCCCAGGCGTTTCTGTGGAAGCCATTTTGTGACAATGACATAATCAAGAGAGAAACTGGTCTAAGCCCTGTTAGGCCAGCCTCCCTTTGTCAGATGACTCAGGTTGCTCAGCTCTGATTGGATGAACAAGATGTACGCCATCTAACAGTTTTACAGAGTCAGTTAGACATCACAGGAGACAAAGTGCATCATGGGAGAGCCCAAACCAGGAGGCTGTGCCTATGCAGGTGATGTCATTGTCACAAAATGGCTTCCACAGAACAAGCTGAGGTCATTAGGTAAGAATGAGTTTACTTCCCTTCCTGGTGGGAAGTTGAGGGAGGAAAAGATAGGGAAGGGGGGCAGATAGGTGATTGAAACATATTACAAACTTTGTAATGTGTTTCAATTACTGGGAAAAAGCTTTTCACTGGAGTACCCCTTTAAGTGAGTATGTAAGCGGTGCAGGAATTGTGTAAAGCGTGCAAGGCAGTGGCGTAACTACCAGGGTCGCAGCGGTTGCCGTTGCGACCCGGCCCCCCCATCAACCACTCCTGTGACCGCAAGCATTGTTTTGCTTGCGGTCACAAGAGGCTGACTCTGTCTGCCCCCGGCTGATGCGTTAGAGACGCTTCCTGTGCAGGAAGTCACAGCCACAGGGATCTCTATGATGCGCGCGCTGCTAGGGATAGGACGCGGCAGCCGCGTATCAGCCGGGGGCAGACAGAGTGTGAAGAAGAAGGAGAGGATCGACGGGGGAGCGGGTTAGGTAAGTTGTGTTTTATTTGCCTGCATGGGGCCATCTATAGGAGGGGGATCATCTATAGGAGGAGGGGGGGGGGCATCTATAGGAGGGGGTTAAGGGGAGCCATCTATAGGAGGAGGGGGGGGTTTGAGGGGTGGCATCTGTCAGATCAGCACTCGCTTGTTCCTCATTACCCGCTCGCTGCCGGTGCTATTATACGTGCTGACTGTAAGCGGGTACGAGCAAGGGGGCCGCTCTAAAGATCGTTCGGGAAGCCCATAGCGATGGCTGGTCTCCTGTGTGTTATTGTTCACAAATTTTTCAAGGGAGGAAAGGGAGAGGAGGCCATCTATAAGGGGGGGGGGGGAGAGGGGGTCATCTATAAGGAGGGGGGGGGGGGGGGGACCTCTATAAGGAAGGGGGGGAGAGGAGGGTGGAGAGAGGGGGCCATCTATAAGGAGGGGGGGAGAGAGGGGGCCATCTATAAGGAGGGAGGGGAGAGAGGGGGCCATCTATAAGGAGGGGGGGAAGAGAGGGGGGCATCTATAAGGAAGGGGGGGAAGAGAGGGGGGCATCTATAAGGAAGGGGGGGAAGAGAGGGGGCCATCTATAGGAGGGAAGGGGAGAGAGGGACATTTATAGGAGGGAGGGGGAGAGAGGGACATCTATTGGGAGTTGGAGAGAGGGTGCCATCTATAAGGGGGGAAGAAGAGGGGGGCATCTATAAGGGGGGAGAGGGGGCTATCTATAAGGGGGGCAACATAGGGGGAGAGGGGGCCATCTAAAAGGGGGGCAACATTGGGGGGCATCTATAAGAGGTTACACAGAGGCTACACAGTGGCGGGCGTATACTATAAGAGGGGCCACATACAGTCAGCCTACCTACTAATTGAGTGCGTACAGGGGCCAATACAGATGTGCAGTGTGTATAGTGATGAGGATGGTGCCTGTGTATGTGTTATTGTTCACAAATTTTTCAACATAGCTACGCCCCTGGTGCAAGGTGTACTGCTCTAAAGCATTAGGATTTTCTAAAGATTTTTGCCACTGCATAAAAACAACAGCAGGTCATCCACAAAAGACAGAGAAAGTCAAAATAGAATAAAAACAGGTGATAAATTTCTTTTAATGTTGGGGGATGAATAGAAAAAAAAGTTCCACCATGTTTTGGTTTCGTTTGGATTTTCTGGTTTGCAATAACATACAACCTCTGGAAAGTAGAATTGGAATAAGCACACTTAAGGCTCTATTACTCGGGCCAATAATGGGGAGCAAGCGAGCACTGACCTGTCAGATCAGCACTCGCTTGTTCCTCATTACCCGCTCGCTGCCGGTGCTATTATACGTGCTGACTGTAAGCTGGTACGAGCAAGGGGCCGCTCTAAAGATCGTTCGGGAAGCCCATAGCCCATAGCGATGGCTGGCCTCCTGTGTATGTGTTATTGTTCACAAATTTTTCAACATGTTAAAAGAAAGGATCAGCCGACATGATCATTGCCTTTTAACAGTTACTTTTACACCAAGTAATTATCAATCGTAACTACCGATAACCAACCAATAATCACTTGGTGAGATAGGGCCTTTAAATGTAAATCCAGCGGGAGATCTATGTAGGGTAACAGGGACTTTACATATAAATACAGCTTCCTTACTTCATGAATACTGCAAATAAAAATATGATTAGCTGAGCGACCCGTCACTGAGCAGGGAACCCAGAGAAGCAAGGAGGACCGTGCCGTGGGAGTACAGACAGGTAAGCATGATTTGTTTGTTATTTTTAACCTCACAGCAGCTAAATAGTTAACTCTTACAAGGCTACAGAACCATAATCAAGAATGGAGTGCCATAGATTTAAATAGTACTCAGTATCGCACCGGATTTCACTGTAAGAAACTTGGTACATATGAATAGACCATTAAAGGGATAGTCCACTTAAGGGTGAGTCTACACGTACCGACTTGCACCAGAAATCTCGCTGCGAGTTTAGCAGTGAGATCCGCTACGAGTTAAGATCCTGGCAGGCCCCTGTGACTACATACTCGCATCGGTCGTATGTAATGCAGCCGCCCCGTTAACCCCTTCGGCTCCCTGTCTGTATATACATTACCTCTCTTTGCTGCACGGGGTCCCGGCGTCCTGCTCTGCCGCCTAGCCAATCAGTGGCTGCGGCTGGGCAACACACTGATTGGCTGGGCGGGAGAGCAGGACGCCGGGACCCTGTGCAGCAAGGAAACAGGTAATGTATATACAGACAGCGCAGGAGCCTAAGGGGTTAAGGGGGCGGCTGCATTACATACTAATGTAGTCCCAGGGGTCTGCAGCGAGATTTCCGCTGTGAGTTGGTACGTGTGAACCCACCCTAAGGGTAGCTTCACACGTATGGGTTTAGCAGCGGATTTCACGCTGCGAGTGTGAAGCTGAATGGGTCCCATACATGCAGCGGATCCGCTGTGTGTATGGGACCCGGCCCCTTTAACCCCCCTACCGCTGGCCGCTCCAGCCCCAAGCATACATTACCTGCTCGGCGCCGCGGCTGTGTGAAGCTCCCAGCTCCCCTAGCTCCTCATCAGTCAATCAGTGCTGCCGTGCCGTGTATGGTACCCATTAAGCTTTACACTTTGGGATCCGCAGCGGATTTTGCTGCAAACTCCCAGTGTGAAATCCGCTGCAGATCCGGTACGTGTGAAGCTACCCTGAGACAGATTTAACCCTGTTCTATTTCCACCCATAATCTAAGTTTATTTATAATAGGTTTCTGTTACCTGAATTAGGCTGTTTGTCTGCAGCACATCCACTTTTGTCTGACACCCTGAAGCTGGAGAAAATCCTCACTTCCTGGTCAACTCTGTCTTTACTTCTCTGTCCTCCCCCTCCATTTTTAGATCAAAGTCACATGATCGCTGTCTCTTCTGTTGCCAGGCAAGCTATAACCATCTGTAACCCCGCCCACCGACATCACACCAACCAGTGAGCAGCTGGCAAGGGGCGGGAAAACAACAGAACAGTTACAGCCTTCTGAGCAGTATAAGGAAAGGAAACACAGTTGTCTCATTTCTTTCTCTGTCTTTCTAATCTATGTGGATGAATATCAAACAGAGGAAATCCAATGTAGTAATCCACTGCAACCTGTGTTTATTTCATACCACAGCAAACAAGGTGCAACATTTAAGCCCCACATGGAGCCTTTCTCAAGCATATACAAATGTGAGCAATCACGCGTTACATACAGGATGTGAAATCAATCATCATTAGCATAACAGGTGCATCAATTACATGAATACATATAACCGTGTCCATACTTTTCCATTGTGATCAGTTAGGGAAACAGCATGTTTCAATATAGAGTAAACAAAATTATTATTAGTGACAGTTTTACAGAGACATGCAACAAGCAAATAAGTATACATATAGTTTAAAATTTCCACAGTCTATGCCACTATTCCTATGACATGGGGAAACCCCCAGTATGTCCACACACAGATGTAAAACATTGCTAAAGAGCAGAATGTTATCAGGTCACCTTTTGCAGCCAATAAACAAGTATTAAACGCAAAAAATGATGATGCCACATCCTGTATAGGGCTGGGTTCACACTACGTATATTTCAGTCAGTATTGTGGTCCTCATATTGCAATCAAAACCAGGAGTGGATTGGAAACACAGAAAGGCTCTGTTCACACAATGTTGAAATTAAGTGGATGGCCGCCATATAACAGTAAATAATGGCCATTATTTCAATACAACAGCCGTTGTTTTAAAATACCAACAAATATTTGCCATTAAATGACGGCCATCCACTCAATTTCAATATTGTGTGAACAGAGCCTTTTTGTGTTTTTAATCCACTCCTGGTTTTGGTTGCAATATGAGGACCACAATACTGAATGAAATATACGTAGTGTGAACCCAGCCTAAGGGTGTGTGCACACTACGGAATTGCCGCGTATATGTCAATTCTTTCGACGGAACGCAGAATCCGCCCGTGCATAGAATAGTGTCTATGGCTCGGGCGGAAATGCGTGCCGCCGCGTGTGAGGAGGAGCGACGGAATACGCTGCGGGTTATACTTGGCAATTCCGTAGTGTGCATGCACCCTAAAACGTGATTGCTCACATTTGTATATGCCTGAGGAAGGCTCCATGTGGGACTGAAATGTTGAACTTTGTTTGCTGTGGTTTGAAATAAACACTGTTTGCAGTGAATTACTATATTGGAGCACTGTGGAATGGACAGGAAAATTGAATACTGGCAAATGTAGTTTCCCAACCGACATCATCTTTGATATAGACCGGCTTTTAAAAAAACTTGTGACTAGAAAGACAGGAGATGGCTAAAAATACTCAGGGGGACCTAGTAAGACCAGCTTGGTTTCAGAGTATTTAACTTTTTAGCTCTTGGGTAAAATACCCTTTAAGGCATTGCTGTCATTTGTAGTAACCTTTGACATCTTATCAGAGATGTCAAAAGTTACTGATTGCACCAGATCTTAAGACCCTATTCCACGGGCCGTCTAGAGGAGCAAACGAGCGCTCTCAGCGCTCGTTTACTCCTCGTTCCCCGCTCGCTGCCACCGCTATTCAATGCGGCAGCAGCGAGCGGGTGAGTGCGGGAGGGGCGGCTGGGAGCTGCGGGGGGGCTGCCCTGGTGATCGCTGAGCCCATAGGATACAGCAGCGTCTGCTGCCGATGCTCCTATTCAACGGAGCGACGGCAGCAGATCGTTGCTGTATCAGTCGCTTGTTTTTCAACATGTTGAAAAACAAGCGACTGCAACGATCAGCGGACATGAACGATGTCGGCTGATTGTTGCACTCTATTCCACGGCACGATTATCGTTCGTAGCGGCCGATATCAGCCGAATACGGACGATAATCGTTCCGGGGAATAGGGCCTTTACTCCTGAGACCCACTGCAATCCAAACATACAGCCAGGAAGAGTCCCTGGCAGCGTTGTCTCTCTCCCTGGCTGGAAGTTGAATCTGATTGGGACAGTCTGCAGTTTTTTGAGTTTTAGGTAGAGATGAGCGAACCCGAGCGTTCGGCATTTGATTAGCGGTGGCTACTGAAGTTGGATAGAGCCCTAAGGCTATGTGGAAAACATGGATATAATCATTGGCTGGATCCATGTTTTCCAGAAAACCTTAGAGCTTTATCCAAACTTCAGCAGCTACTGCTAATCAAATGCCGAAATCTTGGGTTCGGATGAACTCGAACATGCTCGAGGTTCGCTCATCTCTAGTTTTAGGTCATTACATGCTTCAGTTGTTTCATTTGGTATACCCAGACTTTGTATACATATTGCACATTACCACCACCAGATACAAAGTATCCATCTTTCTTAGAATTTCAACTAGAACTCTATGTCAAATTATATCACACTAGAATAGTTGCTGTAATTTGAAAAAAAATAAACAAAAACATTTCTCATGTGATAGTCAATGTGATTCCACACACACTCGTAAAGCACTTAAAAGGGTTTGTCTTTTTTGGCAGTGCCTGGTGGGTGAAAACAATTACATCCACTTACCTCCCTGGCTGTTGCACGCTTACCTCCCTGGCTGCTTTTGGGGTTGTGAGAAGTGACCTGGCAGGCCTGCTAAGCCAGTCAGTGGTGGGACAATACTGCAGCCTCTGACTGGCTAAGTAGGCCTGCCATGTAACATCTCAGAACCCCAGAAGCGGGCAGAGACCGAAGCAGCGAAATGCGGGCGGCAGCGATTAAGCCAGGGAGGTAAGTGGATACAATTGTTTTCCCCCTCCCCAGGTATCACCAAATACGGGTTCCTGGCTGGACAACCACTTTGATTTACCAAAAATTATACCCTAGAAAACATGGTCTAAAACCTTGGCCACTAGATCTCACATGTGCCTATTCTAGGAAGTTTCATCTTTAGCAGAGGCCAAAATTAAAAACAGAAATTAGGGATGGGGCCTATCTAGTAATATGTGTAGGAGAGAGCCTGGACTGTGTGCAGGCAAACTGGGCCATTAGGGGGGGTAAATACAGGCTATCTTCTTATCTCTGAACAGCCATAAAGTTCTGGGCAACTGGTATCTGTATATAGTTGTGTTCTTACTACGTACACAGTTCTACCTCCTGAATATAATCCCCTTTCCCTTTAGTTTAGCAGATTTTGACATGTCAATTCTTTCAGCAGATGTAGAATCAGCCCGGCCACAGAATGGTGTTTATAATCAGCCAGAACGTATCCACACAGATTCCGTAGTGTGAACCCACCCTAACACCTTCCTTTCTGTTAACATTACCCTTTGCTGCTGTATGTGCACCTCAAAAGGGGCCACCCTGGTGTTTCCCTATTTATTTTCCAATACTCGCAACCGAGTGAGACTTAAGGGGCTATTTATCAGGGTGGTGTGGTGCTCTCCCTATCATGGAGGCACCCCATGGCAACAGGCTAGAGATATCTGGCTAGTCCGTGTTTTGAGATTCGCAACCGAGGCTCCACGGACTCCTGTTTTGCATATTTAAATTTTTGGGGGCATCAGTGGAGACTCTTGATTGAGTACTTCATTGGAATTTTTTTCACTGTTCTTCTTGAGTTCAGTGATAACTGTGTTTTGTTGGCACCTCATAAAGCCAGTAATCAATAGTCTCCTCTCCCCTGACATGCAGTCTAAGGCAGTGTTCTGGAATCATCTCCCTGCACACTGCCAGGCTGTTCAGTCAAGTATTCTTTTTCAAGCACTATATCATGGCATAGCTAAGAAGAGAAGGCGCTGTCCTGGCAAGCCCCGTTGTGAGTACTTATTTGCAAACAATTGAGCTCTGGATGCACTCCCTAAAATGGAAAGAATGAGAAATAGTTGTGCATCATGCAGGGAACTCTCAGCAGATTAATAGCAGCAATAAGAGCACTAAATTATTTGATCACTTAAAAGAGTTGTCCTGGGAGCAGAAAAGGTATTACCTGTTCTGCTCTCCAGCGCTGTACTTCTGCCACCTGCATGTGTAGTAAGTATGCCTTGAGAGACAAGAAGGGACAGCTAAATCACAATCATCCCATGTGGACAAAACCACTGGATTGCTCTGATATATTGCTGACTTTAATATTAGTTTGTAAAAAGGTTTAATAATGCAAAAAAGGTTATCAATAGAAGGACTTTGACAAATACTAGACGACTATATATTAAACATAAGAAGTCTATTGAAATAAATGCAGAAATATATATGCCTTTAGTTATTACAAAGATCTTCCATTTTTCCAAACTTCTCATTCCTGTCTCCAAGACTTGGCTCATGCCACACCATTTTTCTGAAATGCAACACCACGAATACACATTGCCAGCACCCATAGTGTTAAAGTGACTGTACCACCAGGCCCAGGCTGAAGCACTGGAGGCGGGCCGACCCACCCTTAGTGGGAGAAAACCCCCACCCCTCTATGATAGGGTTCCATTGATTCTAAGGGAGTCATGTCATGGAGGGGCTGGAGTTTCTTCCCACTAAGGGTGGGTTGGCCCGCCTCCAGTGCTTCAGCCTGGGCCTGGTGGTACAGTCACTTTAAGTGTACCCTAAGAACTCATCTCTTTAGGCAGGCCTATAACATTCCTTTAATTACGTTAGATGACTTTCAGAAGGGATTAAAAGAAATGTTCTTGTTACTATCAATGAAACTGTATAATCCATGGGGTTTGAAACATTCCCCAAGAGCTGCTTTCGGGGACTACATACACAGAACATGCATTTATTTACACGCTGGCTTTTTAATGGCTTCTCTGTACAGATCCTGTGCCACAACGAAGGTGATATATACAGGTAAAATATTACTGCTTGCATACAGTATTCTTGTAACACATTGTATACTAAATATGGACTAAATATGGACCTATTTAAAATGGAATAAGACACCAGTCGGCCTATAGATATGTTGCTTTATAATGTGCTTTAGCATTCAAAGCATAAACTGTATCCCACAGACGCCTCCCATCCAGACTGGCTGATGTGACTCCCCCTGGCATACAAGGGCTATTGTCCTAACCTTGTGGAGCCAATCAGCCTTGGATATGCTGTAATTATAATACATCATTCTAAAGGGTTTCTAGAATGTCTCCTCAAGACTGGGTCAGAGGGTACAATAGTAGATGCCAGTTATAAAGTGATGACAGAATCTCTTTAAGCCAAAGTTTTTCTAGACTGTCTCCATTGTTTGTAACACCAGTCATCTTTTCTTGGTCCTCCTTGTATACGATGGCCACTTCTTTCATCATATTAATCAGCAGTGAATGCTAGGTCAAACATTCTCAAGGGCTGCAGACATCTCCTTAAACTGCTTGGAGAAATTCTGAAGAAAAAGAAAAAAAAAAAAAAGACAGCATAATACTTTAGTATAGGCAACATAAATCCATTGTAAGGTACATCCTATTGTGGTCAGTCTTTCTGTCAGTATTTGTAGCCCAGTTCAGGAGTGGAAAGAAAAATGACAATGGAAAGATTTTCCCAGCTTCTTTGTGTTTTCAACCCAGTCCTGGTTTTGGTTGAAAAACTACTGACACAAATACTATGAGTCATACTCTAAAAGGCATCCTGTCTACAGCTTAATGCTGCCAGAACCACATTTTGTAAATTAAGAGTTGCACTAGATGAATCAAAGAGCATGGGTCCCCCACACTGGTGATCAGTGAGGTTTCCAGTATCAAGGCCTTCAATGATTTAAAGGGGGGGGGGGGGGATTCCTATATGGGTATTTAAGTTTTTAATGTCTGATAGATGAGGTCCTACCTCTATTGATATGGAGGGCCCACCAGCCGGCAGGAGGTAATCAGATTATGTAACTCCTATTGACATTACTAGGAAATGCATAAACACCACAACATACACTGTTTACATAACTCTCAAGCTACAGAAACAGCATAGTCCAAAGTGCTATGCCATTTACAGATCTCCAAATAATGACCTATCCCAAGCCACTGGTACTTTTGCGCAGCTAATAAAAAAAGTACATTGCTGTTTTTCAAAATCTTGCTGGTGCCGGTATTTGAAGAAAAAAAAAAAAAAAAAGAAGCTGGCAGCGGTGGCCCTAGGACTGAGGGTAAAGGCATAATACTGTCAAAACTCACAGCTGCATTTAAACACTATTAAAAGACATTCCATGGTGATCTAAAAACCATCCGTAGAGCACATTCATAACATCCCTGTTTTTCCCCCCTAAGGCTGGGTTCTAACTACGGAATTTTCGCGGATAAACTCACCGGAATTCCGTTGGCTGTTCGCGCGCCTTTCCGCCGGCTCCATAGACACCATTCTATTTTTTTGCTATCTGCCGAAAAAAGTGACATGTCACTTCTTTCGGGGGATAGCGGAATACGCCGGCCCATAGAATGGTGTCTATGGTGCTGGCGGAAAGGCGTGCGGACAGCCGACGGAATTCCGCTGAGTTTATCCGCGAGAATTCCGTAATATGAACCCACCCTAACACCCAGGAATTGTACAGTGTTTTGAACTGGCTGTGTTGTGATCATCATTTTTTGTTGACGATTTGCAGATCATGGAGGCTTTTAATAGGTTTCTATGGGGAAACGTGCGGCAATTGCAGTCCGCACTACGTGTCCTATTTTTTTTTTTTTTTTTTTTTGCAGAGGCAGCAAACAATGCGGAAGTGTAAATAACCCCATTGAAAACAATGTAATCTATCTTTGCCAACAATTGCATACGTGGGAATGAGGCTTTAGTTGCAATCCTGGTAGTTGCTGCAAAAGCCCAGCTGTGTATGATAGCTGATGTCCTGCCATAATATTGTGGCCAGGCAGTGGCGAAAATTTCCCCCAGTCCAGCATATATCTGCCACTGTTTCAAATAACAAGCTGAGCGGCCTGCAACTTCAGAGGAAACCAGAAATGTGAGCTGCAGCTGCGGTGATCGGGGGATCCCAAAGACAAAGCTGGAGGACATTGGGGGAAACATGCGCAGGTAAATCTTTATTATTTTACAGCTTTAAAGGAAGGCTACACGGACATCACTAATGATGTCTGGGCAGCCCTTGCTGTAAGATAATTGAGCAATATAAAAGGCTCTGTAAGCGAGACGATCTAGCAGATCAACACTCATTTACCCAGGATATCAGGTCTGTAATACGGCCTTTAGTCGGAACACCTATTTTTGACATTCTGGAATGCATCCACACAAACCTGAAATTCAGGAATAGTCATCTCAAAGACCTTGGTTTGGACCTGGCCAGAATGTTCGGCTACTTTCAATTCTACAGTGACGTAAGCATGATTCAGAGATTTACAGCTGTCTGAGCTGACAGCCATTCCAATTTTCCACTGAAAATCAAGAAGCTGCAACAATAAAGAAATATGGGGGAAAAATTATAAACTACAGTTAAAACATCAAAATTAACAGCAGTGAAGGTTTGCGTGACCCTACAGATTATGAGCACATATATAAATAATCTGTTGGTGTTATAGGGCCCTTAAGAGATTACCCTGCATAAGAAAGTAGGGGACAACCAAAAAAACGAGAGTATTTTCTAAATTTTGGCCATACAATCCTTGTTGAGTGCACTGAGGAACACAGGCATTGGGTACAGGTTTCTGCCCATAGGAGGCAATACTAAACAGATTATGCTATGCCCCCCCCCCTCATGGTACGCTAAACCAATCTGTACTAAAACAGTACTCAACCTAGGAGAGAGCTGTATTCACCAGTAAACTCAAGAGAAAAAGATTTTGTGGTTAGTACTCAAACCTCCCTTTCTCCCAGGGGTGAGAACAAAAAAAACACAAAGACAGAAAACCTGCTGTGAAGCAGGAGTATCAGCCTCTTAAAGAAACTTGTTATGTAGAGGTCTTTAAATGATGGCATCTGTTAGATAGCTAAGGGTCATTATAACACAAGGGTCACATGGGTCAATGCAGTCCAGGGATTTCATGCGGTGTGTTCCCTTGCTAAACTTTCATATCTCTACTTTTTCAAAACTACTTATCCACAGTGAAAGAAAGTAATGTGGTAAGTTTTTATTCATTGTCATTTTTTTATTGGTATTGTACGTGCCAGCCACAGATGCACCCAAGAGTGCAGTCACTATATGAATTGATGGACTTATAAGCATGGTGAAAACATGAAGTGGCATACACATACATAAGCATACCATATTGTCTCACAAATATGCACGTTCACTGGTAGGGATCACATGTCTAGCTCTATGAGCCAATGAGCCAGCCACATGATCTCCTATTAGTCAGCATCAATGAGCAACATTTAGTACAATGTACAGCTGCATTATGAGAAAACATCACCTGTGCAGATGGTAATAGATCTCTGGAAGATTCAATGTCAGACAGCTTGTTACCCTCTTCATTCCATATGTGTCGAATGACTTGCAGAGTCTGCTTGGGAAGCTTGTAATGAGTTGCAACAGTGTTTAGTAATGCATCTGTGGAGAGTTTGTGCTTTGCAGCGGTACTATAAAAAAAAAAACAAAGGAAAGGTAGCAGTTAGAGATGAGCGAACCTCGAGCATGCTTAAGTTAATCCGAACCAGAGCGTTCGGCATTTGATTAGCGGGGGCTGCTGAAGTTAGATAAAGCCCTAAGGCTATGTGGAAAACATGGATATAGTCATTGGCTGAATCCATGTTTTCCAGACAACCCTAGAGCTTTGTCCAACTTCAGCAGCCCCAGCTAATCAAATGCCGAATGATTGGGTTCAGATGAACTCTCTAGTAGCAAAGCAAAAGAGTAGAGACAAAATCTAAAACCAGCCATCTCACTTACTGCTTGGGAGGTGCTATGCTCTTTAGTACCCAGTGAGAACGCAGGATTTTGTGTGTGTGTGTGTGTGTGTGTGTGTGTGTGTGTGTGTGTGTGTGTGTGTGTGTGTGTGTGAGTGAATGTACCAGCATTAAACGCTATGGACATTTTTTTTTACTTTACATAGCTTTTGTATTATACCATTTTTTAAAACTGTAAAACTTACTACAAAGTTTCAATAATCATAAGTATGCTTATTTGAGGGCATCTTTTGTGCCATGATCTGTAGTTAATATTGGTGCAATTTTGGTGTAGATTCGTTTCGGCACTGATATCCCGCTCAGCCAATCACTGGCTGCGGCACTGTCCCACAATAGCCAGTAATTGGCTGAGAAAGTTGTCACTGCAGATACAAGTCTGTCTAGGAGGTAGTGTCTAGAACGCTCAGCAGAGAACCCAAAGCATCACAGAGGACCCCCGGGGATTATTATAGGCAGTAGTCAGATTACTTATACTTTTTGGTGCTCTGCTAGCAGAGTCTGTCTGAGGCAGATTGACAATCGGGGAGTACAAAGCTAAAGTAAAGGTTTCTGGCTGCAATGGAAACCTATTAGCACCCCCGCAGTCAGTGACAGGCGCCAATCCTGTACCTGACATACTTAAATGCCACAGTGGCTAAAGATTGCAGCATTTAAGAGGTTAATCGCTAATGGCAGTCATTATAGGCTACTCAATCTATGAAGCAAGTTCAGCTCCTGAACACTATACTAAATGCATGCCACTCATGTACGGCACCTGTCCACATAGCCCACGAGGCCTGCAGGAGGTACTGCATGCGTCGCCAAGTTAAACACGAAGCAAAACAAACTGTTCAATTGCTTGTGAAGTTTAGTACAGAAACATAAAATGCAATGTCACATGCACTTATTAAGTAGAATAGTAGAAATATACCTGAAGAGATAGTTCACTGCATTTATAACATTCCTAACTTCATCCACACTTGTGTCAACTCCCGCTGCTTGAAACCTCTGTCAAAAAATGGAAACATTTACTACAACAACGTGACATGTCATCTAAGTTCTGTTACACATTGCTTTCTGACAACAGGAAATTAGAATTTTGAGAACGATCAGCCGAAGAAACGATCATTGGCTGATTGTTTCTTTAGCTCCAGACCCCAAATCATCAGGTGTGCCTCCCTATGTGTAACAAAGATGTGCGGCTGACGGCTAATGATTGTAGTAAAAAAATAATAATAAAGTATTTAGTTACCTTACCACATTCCCTGGTGTCCCCTGGCCTTTCCCAGACACCGTTGAACGCCTCAGAAGACACTGGGGAACATGGTAAGGTAAGTAAATGCTTTATTATTTTACACTAAGGGCAATGGCTGCCTGATAGTCGACTCATGTAATAGCTCAGTAAACGAGTGCTGCTATAGCAGATCGGCGCTCATTTACAGTTTATGATTGGGCCATCTAATAGGACCCTTAAGACTATTTATTAAAAGTGTTTACCATATATTTTAGTAGTAATCAATTGGCAAGGTTTTATGCTTGCTAGACAATTCTTCACTTTGCCCCAAGCCCTCTACCAAACCAGTACAGAAATCCCTGTTTGCAGACAGGATCTGACTCCAGAATCCCAATCACTGGCTTTTAAGCTGATTTTCCAGCAAACTGTCATGAGGAAGTCTCTTCCATGTCACATGCCATCATTTTGAAATTATTAAATTCTGTACAAAAAGATATTCTCTCTTTCTATGCAACTGCTAAGTCTGTGACAAGATGGTTGCATTGTAGTGTGATTTATTGAAGTGATGGTGTCACCCCCGTTTTGCTATGTGCTGTTCTCGGCACCATCAGTTAGTGCTTCTGCTGGACATGTATAAAGTACCTTTTTGATTGGTCTCCTTTTCTATTTTTCAGTGTAAGAATGCTTTTCATCATCAATGGACGGTGTCACAGTGGCGGAGCTTTGTAGCCATTGAGCCCCCTGCATCTGCCTCAGTCGAGTGTTGTAAACCATGCCCCCCCACCGGGTTTTCAATACAGTACAAACTCCTCACTCTCAAGACTCTCTACAGCAGTGCGCCCCCTTTCTCAGTGTCTATTCCTCTATGGTCTAGTCTCTATGTTCTTCTAACAATCTAAAACAAAAATCCTCCACAATCTGAACTCCTCATTCCTGCCTTTGCTCATGCTGCACCAGTCCTCTGCAATGCAATACCCAAAATGCTCACTCTTTCCCAACACCCACAGTTTTGAGTGTGCCATAAAAACATATCCCTTTATGCAGGCTTATAACATTCCCTTAATGACTTTCTCTAAATATTTCACCTTAATATAAACTGTGCCTGTCAGCAAAAGAACAAACAACTTTTGACACAGACTCACTCTATGTCTATCAGATGTTTGAAATGTTTCTAGGACATATATGGAACCTTTCCTGACAGTGCTGACCCATTCATCACCCATTCTTACCTGACAGAGAAGTGTCTGGTCTACACCAGTACTCTGACATTGTAGATGTTCAATACTTTGTTGGCACTAAAAGAAGAACATTGAAACGTTAATTGAAAATGCTCTTTAGGGCGATTTCAGACTACAGAAATTGATGACACATTGCCAAAGTATGACACTATATCCACATGGGTAAGGGTATGATTAGTGGTACCTGTGGTAGCACTGCCAGCATTGGGGGAGACAACCAACTGCCTACCCTATGTGGGGAACAATTTGCCTACTGAGGGGCTACCTACCTTCTGAAGTATAATACACAATAGGGGGGAACTTACCGACCTAGGGCCCAATTACTTACTAGGCAGGTCCTACCAGCCTACATACCTACTACAGGGGACACCAACCTAATGGGAGGTCCTACCTACTGTGATGCCTAACCACCTAATGTGGGGGACTTATTCCCACCTAACTTACCTACGAATGGTTACTGTGAAAGGCACAATACAAGGGCACTATTGCAGTGTAGGACACAAAGAGGGGCATTCCTGACATTTGGGCCACTATGGATGGAAAATGTGTATAGTTGTGGAATGGAGAAGGACATGCTATAAAAGAGTCAAGTTATGGATGGAAAAAGTCATCACAGCATTCTGGGCTGTATGTAAAAGACAGGAAGAGTAAATAAGACTCAAGTAACCAGATGTAACTGCTGTGATCACCTATATATAGTCAGCAGAGTGTGCGTGTACAGCTCATATATATGGTTTTCTCTAGATTTTCCTATCAGAACAGGATCAGATCAGAGAAAAAAAGGAGTTGCTGTTCTTGCTTTAAGTTTTCATAGGCGTGATAACGCCATCTTGGTGTAAAGACCTTCTTCACGTGTAACTTCTGTGTGTGCTGCAGTGTAATAAAATAGGCATAGGTGGCACATACCAGTTCTGCAAACAGGTCGGGGGGCAGCGATCTCATCAAGTCACTTGACTTTTCAAAACCTTAAACCAGAAAGTAAAAAAAAGCAATGAGTTTATCCCTGAGATGCTCCACCAAGACAGATCACTCACAACCATTATCACCCAAACTCCCAGGAGACCTATTTCCTAGAATTATAATACATGGCAGGAATAGACACCTGACACACCTGATTAGATTACACTTAGGAGAGCCAGAAAAAGTACACCTTCAGGAAAGAGACTAAATGCAGTCGCTAGTAGACAATAGGGGAGATTTATCAAACCTGGTGGAAAGGGACAGCGGGGCAGATGCCCCTAGGAACCAGCTTTCTAAAAGGGCCACTGAATGATGAAAGCTGGCCTCTGCCCATGCACACAGTTTGATGATTGTATGTAATTCCCAATACCTTTCTGCCAGTATCATAACATACACATCCAATGTAACATAATGTGACCGGCAGAGACCATACAGCAGCTATATACAGCTATATACAGCTGGTGTCAATATGCAGCCTGCCATTGACTTGTAGTTCTGAGCATTAAACCATAGAAATAAAAGTTATATATATAGCTCTGGTCCTATATCCACACATATACATAAGAGACATGTACAACAGCATTCCCTGTACATCCTGACCGCAGTCTCACTGAGGAACAATAGTCAGCTTATCTCAGGCTAAAATGCAGATTTCAGGAACAATGAACTGCAGAGGTTCACCAGCACCGCGAGACCCTGCAGCACGACACATACCCGCTCCTGACAGCTCATGCATCGCTCTCGTAGCCATATGACCCGTCACACCTCGCGAAGATCACGTGAGTTCATGTACGTCACGTGACCGGCGGCTCACTTCTCACGACCCCATTTTTAAATCGGGCATCGGATCCCAACTTCTGCAGATAACACTCCGTATGAATAAGGAAAACTGGTGCGGCGCCGGACATGCGGATCCGCTCCATGGCTGCACTGCTAATTGGCCAGGACACGTCTTACAAAGTAAGGGGATCTGTAAAAGAAGAACGTTAGGAACCCCATTTTGAGGCTTGAAACGCAAAGAACTGGGCGCTTTCATACCCACCTGATGCCGTACGTTCCAGCGCGCACGTCTATTGGCCGGGGAGCGCTTCACATCACGCTCCCTGACTGAGGAAGAGCCCATCTGTTGCCGGCTACGGGGGGAAGCGTTTTCTCCTCAGTACTATACGTAATAGTAAATGGAAGCTTTAATAAACATACAGTCATGGTTTCTGCTTAAACCTGAGTGCAATGATAATGTCCGCCATGCTAATTTACACAACTTGTATCTTTATGCGTAATTACAGTAGACAAGAGCTGCCACCCCTGCCTGTGATAGATGAAGTGGTCCATGGGTGAAGTTTAGGAGAAGGAAGCCTGTGAGGAGAGAGAGTGCTGTCACATCAGCATCCATAGAGAATCACCATGCAGTGTATGCGCTGGCTGCCGCTGGAGGCCAATCCTGATGTGAGTGCGGGGAGGTGGGGGGCAGCGCTCCGGGCGGGGACTGGGCAGGCGGTGACAATGTCTCTCTTATTCCTTACAGGTAATGAACCAGGTGAGTGACTGCGCGCCCCCGTGCTTCCCATACTGTTACTGCTGAGGGGGGAGATGTCTGCTGCGCGCCCCCGTGCTTCCCATACTGTTACTGCTGAGGGGGGAGATGTCTGCTGCGCGCCCCCGTGCTTCCCATACTGTTACTGCTGAGGGGGGAGATGTCTGCTGCGCGCCCCCGTGCTTCCCATACTGTTACTGCTAACTGAGGAAAGGAGTCATGTGTAAGTATGGTGTAAGGGGGGGAGATGTCTGCTGCGTGCCCCCCATGTTACTGCTAAATGAGGAGGGGGTGGGGAGATGTCTGCTGCGCCCCCCCCCGTGCTTCCCATGTTACTGCTAACTGGGGGGGGGGGGGGAGATGTCTGCTGTGCGCCCCCGTGCTTCCCATACTGTTACTGCTGAGGGGGGAGATGTCTGCTGCGCGCCCCCGTGCTTCCCATACTGTTACTGCTAACTGAGGAATGGAGTCATGTGTAAGTATGGTGTAAGGGGGGGAGATGTCTGCTGCGCGCCCCTGTGCTTCCCATACTGTTACTGCTGAGGGGGGAGATGTCTGCTGCGCGCCCCTGTGCTTCCCATACTGTTACTGCTGAGGGGGGAGATGTCTGCTGCGCGCCCCTGTGCTTCCCATACTGTTACTGCTGAGGGGGGAGGTGTCTGCTGGGTGCCCCCCGTGCTTCCCATACTGTTACTGCTAACTGAGGAATGGAGTCATGTGTAAGTATGGTGTAAGGGGGGGAGATGTCTGCTGCGCGCCCCTGTGCTTCCCATACTGTTACTGCTGAGGGGGGAGATGTCTGCTGCGCGCCCCTGTGCTTCCCATACTGTTACTGCTGAGGGGGGAGATGTCTGCTGCGCGCCCCTGTGCTTCCCATACTGTTACTGCTGAGGGGGGAGATGTCTGCTGCGCGCCCCTGTGCTTCCCATACTGTTACTGCTGAGGGGGGAGATGTCTGCTGCGCGCCCCTGTGCTTCCCATACTGTTACTGCTGAGGGGGGAGATGTCTGCTGCGCGCCCCCGTGCTTCCCATACTGTTACTGCTGAGGGGGGAGATGTCTGCTGCGCGCCCCCGTGCTTCCCATACTGTTACTGCTAACTGAGGAAAGGAGTCATGTGTAAGTATGGTGTAAGGGGGGGAGATGTCTGCTGCGTGCCCCCCATGTTACTGCTAAATGAGGAGGGGGTGGGGAGATGTCTGCTGCGCCCCCCCCCCCCGTGCTTCCCATGTTACTGCTAACTGAGGGGGGGGGGGAGATGTCTGCTGTGCGCCCCCGTGCTTCCCATACTGTTACTGCTGAGGGGGGAGATGTCTGCTGTGCGCCCCCGTGCTTCCCATACTGTTACTGCTAACTGAGGAATGGAGTCATGTGTAAGTATGGTGTAAGGGGGGGAGATGTCTGCTGTGCGCCCCCGTGCTTCCCATACTGTTACTGCTAACTGAGGAATGGAGTCATGTGTAAGTATGGTGTAAGGGGGGGAGATGTCTGCTGCGCGCCCCTGTGCTTCCCATACTGTTACTGCTGAGGGGGGAGATGTCTGCTGCGCGCCCCTGTGCTTCCCATACTGTTACTGCTGAGGGGGGAGATGTCTGCTGCGCGCCCCTGGGCTTCCCATACTGGTACTGCTGAGGGGGGAGATGTCTGCTGCGCGCCCCTGTGCTTCCCATACTGTTACTGCTGAGGGGGGAGATGTCTGCTGCGCGCCCCTGTGCTTCCCATACTGTTACTGCTGAGGGGGGAGATGTCTGCTGCGCGCCCCTGTGCTTTCCATACTGTTACTGCTGAGGGGGGAGATGTCTGCTGCGCGCCCCTGTGCTTCCCATACTGTTACTGCTGAGGGGGGAGATGTCTGCTGTGCGCCCCCGTGCTTCCCATACTGTTACTGCTAACTGAGGAATGGAGTCATGTGTAAGTATGGTGTAAGGGGGGGAGATGTCTGCTGTGCTTCCCATACTGTTACTGCTAACTGAGGAATGGAGTCATGTGTAAGTATGGTGTAAGGGGGGGGAGATGTCTGCTGCGCGCCCCTGTGCTTCCCATACTGTTACTGCTGAGGGGGGAGATGTCTGCTGCGCGCCCCCGTGCTTCCCATACTGTTACTGCTAACTGAGGGGGGGAGATGTCTGCTGCGCGCCCCCGTGCTTCCCATACTGTTACTGCTAACTGAGGGGGGGAGATGTCTGCTGCGCGCCCCCGTGCTTCCCATACTGTTACTGCTAACTGAGGAATGGAGTCATGTGTAAGTATGGTGTAAGGGGGGGAGATGTCTGCTGCGCGCCCCCGTGCTTCCCATACTGTTACTGCTGAGGGGGGAGATGTCTGCTGGGTGCCCCCCGTGCTTCCCATACTGTAAGGCCCCGTTCCCACTGAGGAAAGGTAGCGGAATTCCGCGACGGAATTGTCCGCCGCGGAATGCCGTTAGCCTCCCGCTCATAATGGGAGTCTATGGCAGGCGCGCGCTCCTGCCCTGTCCGCGCTGAAGAATGAACATGTTCATTCTTCAGCGCGTACAGAGCAGGAGCGCGCACCTCCCATAGACTCCCATTATGAGCGGGAGGCTAACGGCATTCCGCCGCGGACAATTCCGTCGCGGAATTCCGCTACCTTTCCTCAGTGGGAACGGGGCCTTACTGCTAACTGAGGAATGGAGTCATGTGTAAGTATGGTGTAAGGGGGGGAGATGTCTGCTGCGTGCCCCCCGTGCTTCCCATACTGTTACTGCTAACTGAGGAATGGGGTCATGTGTAAGTATGGTGTAAGGGGGAGATGTCTGCTGGGCGCCCCCGGCTCAGCTCTTGTATGAAGGTGCCCACCCATAAGGGATGCCAGTCCTATTCCTCTACACATAACAGCTTTCTAATATAGGACCTTTCTTAAGTTGTCCATAGCAACATCATCACAGCTTTCCTTTTAGACAAGCTCTATCAGGAATGACAGGGTCCAGATATATCAGTCTGCCTGATTGGCTTGTGTCCATGGCAACCAATCACAGCTCAGCTTTCATTTTACAGAGCTGGTTCAGATATGAAACCTGAGCTGTGATTGGTTGTTATGGGCATGGTATTGCCATGGTTTCAGACAGCTTGCTCCACCTGGCTCCTGTGTCACATCTCAGCAGGGGGAGACCAACCATTAATACGGTGTTCCCCCAACCTGTGCGCCTCCACCTGCTGCAAACTTACAACTTACGCCACGCTGTTACTGTCAAAGGCTATGCTGGGAGTTGTAGTTTCTGCAGCAGCGGGAGAGCCACAGGTTGGGGTAGACTGCTGTAGTGTAGCATGACTTGTGAATGTAATCTTTACCTCTCAAAGTAAGATGGGAGTTGTCGTTTCTTGGCCACTGGAGAGCCGCAAGATGGGAAACGCTGCTTTAAATGACCTGCTAATTCAAGGGTGGAGTAGCTGAGGGTGGAGCAGATAGGATTACTCATCATAATCACAATACAAACCCACATAGATGATTTGTATCACTTGTACAGCAGACTACTGCACAGGACTTCACAACAGAGTGCCTACCCTGTGGTTCCCTGCGACTAACATGTTAGGGATTCACTGCACATTGCTCTCCACAGATCTCCAGATGTTATAAAACCATCATTGGGGCACGATGGGAGTTGTGGTTTTGCAACAATTGGAAAACTACAGGTTAGGGAACACTTCTTTAGAGAATCCCAATACCGTCCAGGTGTTCTCATGTTCCAGGCAGGCCTGTATTATAGGGGAGATTACGTTCATATTCAGCTGAACAGCGACATTGGGACTTTGGTTGCTTTTAAATACTCACTGTAATGGTAATTGCTATAATCACATGAGATCCGCTGCGATTCCGGTACGTGTCAACCCACCCTGAAAAAGATTGTCCCTTTCATTTTAATTATATACACTACACACAACAAGTAAGGAATGTTCGGTTGAGGATAAAACTAAATGTGCCTTTACACAGAGAGATTTATCTGAAAGATTTTTAAAGCCAAAGCCAGGAATGAATTTAAGAAGAGGAGAAATCTCAGTCTTTCCTCAATGACCTATTCTCTTTTTATAGTCTGCTCCTGGATTTGGCTTCAAAAACATGTCAGATAAATCTCTGTGTAAAGGCACGCTAAAATGCAGTCTGATCTTTACAGGTGAACTTAATGTGACCTTCTCTAAACGTTTGAATACACATGTCAACCTGTTAAGTATTTCAATACTTTTTGCTTAGAAAAAAATAGTATAGTACCATGTTAGCCAGAATATATACTTTTTGCACTTACTATTCAAGGAGCTTGTTAGGTTATGCATGGTGGTGGTGTTACAGTGTGGGTAAGTGTGTCTAGTCAATACAGGGCTGCCCTACACTTTGTGAATGGTACATGACAAGTCCATAGAATAACATCATTAATCTAGTAATTGTGCCTCTGCATTACCAACACAGACCTAATTTCGTCATGGACGACTGGCTCATCAAGGTCGCATCAATAGGGAATGGCTGCTAGACACTGGGGGACCTCAGGTGGAGTGGCCTGCACTTTCTGTAGACCTAAATCTAATAGAAAACCTATTCTGGTCCATATACCAAACCTCTGTTATCTATCAATAAACTATAAACATTCTATACACCCAGAAGATGAAACGCCATCTAGACCTGTTCATAGCTGAGAGTTTTCTAAAGAAGTTTAGCTGATATCTTCTGTAAGTGCAATAGCCTGAACTACATATATATAGCCTAACAACACTTATACATTGTAGCAAACTACTAGGAGACACATCTGTGGTGGCCAGAAGGTTACCAGCACTGTGAGCTGTGCTGCAGTAGGTTGGGTTTTGGCGTCTGCGTAGAAAGACAACATTTATTAGAAAGTTACGTAACTTTCATTATATAATGTATACACTGCATTAACATAATAGAAATATGCAAGTTTAAAGGTAGATTCACATCTTAAGTAACATTGGTAGATACTTGAAGGGCTTGTTAGGTTTAATATTTTTGCAAATACATTCATTCAGCAAACTTGCCTCCGTATCCTGATATGCTGCTCTTTTTCTCTCATCGTTGACAGCTCGTTGTCTAGGTTACAGACCACCAGTCTGCTTTAAAATCAGTCGTCTTGCTGGTGGATTGTTAGATACACGCTCACACTATCTTGCTTTATGCCATTTTACATTATAGATACATATACAACAGCCAGACTACTGTTCATTGTCTGTTACCCTGTGAACAAAGGGAGAGAGAGGGGGGTGTATCAGGAGAGGGAGACAAGTTTTCTAAATAAATGTATTTACAAAAATATTTAACCTGACAAGCCCTACAAGTTTTAGGGTATGTTCACACTGAGTAAATTACCCCCCCCCCCTTACACTCTACTCACCTAGCCTCCTGGCTCTTCCGGCATCCCCTCTTCTCTTCCGCGCTCTGTGCCTCTCCTTGCTCTATCACACAGTGACTACAGAGCGGCTCCTGTGACCGCAGGCATAAGGCTGCCTGTGGTCATAAAAGTGATTGACAGCGTGAGGAGCCAATGGCACATCACGCTGTTAATCAGGGCGTCCTGTCTAACTATAAGCATGTCATTAGACATGCTATAGCTAAAGGGAGTGGCGCAGCATTCGACAGTGGCCCTGGCACTAGTGTGGGTTCATCAGGTGCTGGCGACCCCTTGTGATCTGTGTGTTCGTACAAGTCGCACACGCCTAAGGCTGGCCCTGAGGGCTGTTAAGTGGGAACTAGTTTTTGTTGGAGTCGGGAAAAAATTTACCAAAAAAACTTTCAAAATTCTATTGAGTTTTATTAGGGATTTTATAAATGTTCTTTATCAATATACTTTATGTACTGTCAATCTAAGTAGCTTTCTCCCCTACATTTAGTTTCCTCCATATACCAGTAATAAAGCACTGGCAGTTGGCAGTTTGTTTCTGAGCTGGAAGAGTCCATTATGTGTGTGTGTGTGTGTGTGTGTGGGGGGGGGGGGGGGATCTGTGCTGTTCTCTTCTGCAATGCTTCCTGGATCATCTTATATGAGCAGCAGTGTAATATGAAGATATCCTGTGTAATACGGAGGAGAAGAAGCCATACGTAATGTAGTAGTAACCTCTGTCCTTAATGTGGTGTTTTCTCTCTGGGAAAAGATTGTGTGTTTCTCTTCATAGTGCTATGGCTGCGGGAGGCTGCGTGTGTGCGGGCACTATCCCTACAGCAGGCTGCCTGTGTGTGTGCTATGGCTGCAGCAGGCTGCGTGTGTGTGCGGGCACTATCCCTACAGCAGGCTGTGTGTGTTTGTGTGCTATGGCTGCAGCAGGCTGTGTGTGTGTGTACATACTATGGCTGCAGCAGTCTGTGTGTGTGTGCTATGGCTGCAGCAGGCTGTGTGTGTGTGTGCTATGGCTGCAGCAGGCTGTGTGTGTGTGTGTGCTATGGCTGCAGCAGGCTGGCCGTGGGTTCTATGGCTGCAGCAGGCTGTCGTGTGTGTGCACGCTATGGCTGCAGCAGGCTGGCGTGTGTGTGCACGCTATGGCTGCAGCAGGCTGGCGTGTGTGTGCACGCTATGGCTGCAGCAGGCTGGCGTGTGTGTGCACGCTATGGCTGCAGCAGGCTGGCGTGTGTGTGCACGCTATGGCTGCAGCAGGCTGGCGTGTGTGTGCACGCTATGGCTGCAGCAGGCTGGCGTGTGTGTGCACGCTATGGCTGCAGCAGGCTGGCGTGTGTGTGCAAGCTATGGCTGCAGCAGGCTGGCGTGTGTGTGCACGCTATGGCTGCAGCAGGCTGGCGTGTGTGTGCACGCTATGGCTGCAGAAGGCTGGCGTGTGTGTGCACGCTATGGCTGCAGCAGGCTGGCGTGTGTGTGTGCAAAGAAGTCCTATTTACCCATGCCCCTGCAGTGCAGCGTCACAGCTCATGGTGTCCCTTTGGGCTCCCGATCCTGTGATGTCCCCAACTAGAAATGCCCAATCAGTGACTGAGACGGGACACAGCTGCAGTGACTAGCTGAGCAGGTAGTTCCTGTGGGGCTGCAATGATTCAAAATAGCTCTCACATCTCTTGAGCAAAGAGTTGTCCCTTCAAGTCAAATCTCACTCGATCAAGGAGTCTTAGAACATTGACTGGGGATTTTACGGCAAGCCAAACAATCTCTCCAAAAGGAAAGATTTTCCATCTGCACCCAGCTGTTTCGGGGTTATCAGAGCAGGTGTAGACAGAAAAATATTGTAATCCCTGCTCTCTTAATCATCTAGACCTCATTTTGTAGGCACATCTGTTTAATGACCCTATCTACATTCAGGCAGGTGGTTAGTTTCCTCTTACTGGAGAGCTTAATATTCGGCACCAGCCCTTTTCCAGTGTAAGGGTATGTGCACACTATGGAAAAGAGGCAGAAACTTCAAGCGGATTACGCCGCATGCCCCCCTTGAAGTTCTGCAGATTCTTTGGGCGGACAGTGGAATGTGCCTGAACATAGAATGGAGCCTATGGGACGGGCAGAACTTCAAGCGGGGGTGTACTATCATAGCCTCTCTATAATGTATCCCAAGGTTCACAGTTTGGTGCAACTTCTATCTAAATACATGCAAATAGATTCCATGTATTCATAGATTCAGAGATCTATAACTACCACTGTGTTCAGTGCCAATGCAATCTGCAGTATGTCAAGTGACCACAGTGTGGTGCTGTGCATTTATACAATATCGTGGTATCTCTGTTGTACTCAAACTGTTCAATTCTCAAACTGTATTTTCAAGGAAAGTTTGCTTCAGTTCTCAAACTCTTGCTTGGTTCTCAAACACTTTTATGGCACCCAGTCTTGAAGTACAGTAATACCTCAGTGTTCGAAAGCATCTGAATTCAAACTGTTCGGCATTCGAACAAAAATTTACCGGGAAGTAATGTTTAGAATTCAAACTTTGCTTATTATTTGAACGTTTTTCAAGCATGGATCGTGGGTTGTACATGGTGAGTTTAGCACTGGTGAGGCTTCACGTACATTACAGTACTGTAAAAGATTGCTGGAGTGCATGTATAGTCAGAGCACCACCATCTCCTATACTTCACAGTGCTGGAGGGGGGGGGGGGGGGGAACTCTATACAGTAAAGCAGTGCTTCCCAACCTTTTCCACCTCTGGGCACCCCTTGGAAAAAAAAAATTTCCTCGGGGCACCCCTACTAAATAATGTTCTACAAAATAAGAAAACCGTCATACAGTGACTCACAGGTGACAGATACTTTTCACCTCTTCAAAACCTGCGAGACAAACAATTTAGGCTCTGCACATTTCTAGCAACTTCCTTTCCTTTCTCCCTCCTGTAGGCTCCCAAAGTAACTGCGCTGTTTGGTGTTATGTGCAGTAAAGCGAGTAGGAATGTGGGATGCCCCCTGTATGTAGGATCCCCTGCTGTGCCCCCATGAGCTAATAATGCCCCCAGAGGTCCCCCCATGAACTAATAATGCCCCCAGAGGTTCCCCCATGAACTAATAATGCCCCCAGAGGTGCCCCCATGAACTAATAATGCCCCTAGAGGTGCCCCCATATACTAATAATGCCCCCAGAGGTTCCCCCATGAACTAATAATGCCCCCAGAGGTTCCCCCATGAACTAATAATGCCCCCAGAGGTTCCCCCATGAACTAATAATGCCCCCAGAGGTGCCCCCTATAAACTAATAATGCCCCCAGAGGTGCCTCCATGAACTAATAATGCCCCCAGAGGTGCCCCCCATGAACTAATAATGCCCCCAGAGGTGCCCCCCATGAACTAATAGTGCCCCCCATGAACTAATAATGCCCCCAGAGGTGCCCCTATATACTAATAATGCTCCCAGAGGTGCCCCCTATGAACTAATAATGACCCCAGAGGTGCCCCCATATACTAATAATGCCCCCTGCTCTGCCCCTAAAAAAAACAAACATCCTACTCACCTAATCCGCGCTGTGGCTGCAGGCAGAAGCTCTGCTCCTCCTTTGGCTCTATCTTGCGAGCCGCGGGGACGAGACGTCCGGCAGGCGTGATGACGTCACATCATCACGCCTGCCGGAGAGGTCACGTCCCGGCCTCCCATAGGCTGCTGGTATGAAGTGCCGGCAGCCTATGGGAGGGAATGTAGGAGCAGGATGCTGACACTTCCTGCTCCTGCATTCTGCTCGCTTTAATGTTCCGCCCCGCTCACTGTGTGGGCGGAACATCAAAGTCATCTGTGCATCCCGAGAAGCTGCGCGGCCGCAGCTTCTCGGGATGCTTAAAGTGACAATGCACATTTCCCACCGGGATCCCGCGGCACCCCTGGCGGGTTCTCCCGGCACCCCAGTGTGCCGCGGCACTGCGGTTGGGAAACGCTGCAGTAAAGTATGAGTAAGGAGTTGGTGACTACTGTACTATAATTGCTGGTTTTGTTTAATGTTTCTTGTGTATAATGACCTTTACAATAAAGTGCTCCGCTGTAATGTACTGTAGGGATTACACTGGGCACTTTTCAATGTAATATATGGGTACTGTAGGTAATTATTGGTGAGTGCTGGAACCAATTAAACACATTTACATTATTTCCTACGGGATATTGCTCTGCCTTTAAACTGCTTTCCTGAACCAACTAAGTTCAAGAACAGAGGTAGCACTGCATATATAAACCCTATGCAGTTTTTAAGCAGTGGTCTTGGAGTCTATTTTTACAGGTTACGTGTTAGATTTTCCTTAATAGCTATTACGTGAAATAAAGGGGCTTTACCGTATGTTTCAGGCCCTGTTGTTCTTTTGCTGCCCTAACATTTGATCTGCTAGAAAGAATCTGCTAGATTGATTCATAATTTTTATGCCTTTATATCTTTTTCAGTTTCTCAAGCAGTTGGGTGTTGGCACTAGCTGGCAATTTGTAGATGTCTATGGACTTGATCCTGAGCTTCTCAGTTTGGTCCTTCGCCCTGTCTGCGCTCTTCTACTTCTCTTCCCTATAACAGAAAAAGTAAGTTTCCCATAGACACACCGCTTGTGCTACTGAAACGGCCACCAGATTCAGTGGATGTGTTTGAAATTAAAGTAACAATTTGGTTTACAATTGCAACCATATGGCACGAAAACCATACTCTTATGTAACTTGCCATAAGGAGAAACCTGTCTGGGACGAATACCTTCAACTACTTTACAGGTAATCAGGTAACATAGTCTGGTTAAAAAAAAGACATGTCTATAAAATTCAACTAAGTGATCAATATAGGAAAACAGACTTCTTAAAGGGGAACCTTAACCTGCTGAAAGCCCCCTATGGCGCCTGGGATGCTGATAATCAATGGAGGGGATGGGCCAGATGACACTGTAGGGGTGGGGCAGTGTTCCTAACAGTACTCCAGGCCGAAGACACATACTTTCTACCTCAATGTCCTGGGCACTAACGCCTCGGTATCCTGGGCACTAACGCCTCGGTATCCTGGGCACGAACGCCTCGGTATCCTGGGTCTAACCTGCTGATAGTTCCCCTTTTAAAGGGGGTTATCCAGCATTAGAAAAACATGGCCACTTTCTTCCAGAGACAGCAACTCTCTTGTCTCCAGTTTGGATGGGGTTTTGCAACTCACTTCCATTGAAGTGAATGGAGCTTAATTGCAAACCACACCTGAGTCAAGGTGAAAAAAATACATGAGAGACCATTTTCCCTCCCTAAGGTTGCATTCACATGTTCTGTGTTATGCGCAGAACACGGATGAGGAATGTCTGTAACGGAGTCTCCCCCTCCCGGGCAGCATCTGTAATTAAATGCTTAGAGCCGGGGAACTGTACAGATATGTGCTGTAATGACAGCGCCGCGCGGCCGATTCATTACAGCGCGGCGCTGTCATTACAGCACAGCGCATATCTGTACAGTTCCCCCGCTCCCAGCATCTTATTACAGATGCTGCCCAGGGGGGAGAGAAGTCTGTTACAGGCATTCCACGTCCGTGTTCTGTGAGGAACAGGGAACATGTGAATGCAGCCTTAGAGTTATCTGGGATTGCTTAAGAGGGGGAAAAAATGAAGTTCTCTGTGTCTTCAGCAGCTCTGGTGGAGAACATCACATGCAGCAGTCACACAAATTATGTATGTGACATGCCATGTTTGTTGCATTGTCCCGGAGGAGTGACCCACACAACCTTTACCGGCTGGGTGCAGCGTCATAATGGCGCTGATCCTGGCTCGGCACTCGATTGCTTTCAGCAGGGGGGCTTCTAGTATAAGTGTAAAAAAAAAAAAAAAAAAAAAAAAAAAAAGCCCCCTCCCCTAATAAAAGTTTGAATCACCCCCATTTTCCCATGTTATAAGTAAAAATTAATAAATAACTAAGCATGTTTTGTATCGCCGCATGCGTAATCGCCCGAACTATTCATTTATCACATTCCTAATCTCGCACGGTAAATGGCATAAGCATAAAAATCCCAACGTGGAAAATTGGGCATTTTTGGACACATCAAATCCAGAAAAATTGTAATAAAAAGTGATCAAAAAGTCGCATATGCTCAATCATGGTATCGATAGAAAGTACACATCTTGGCGGAAAAAATGACACCTGACACAGCCCCATAGACCAAAGGATAAAAGCGTTATAAGCCTGGGAATAGAGCGATTTTAAGGAACATATATATGTTAACAATGGTTTGAATTTTTTAAAAGCCATCAGATAATATAAAAGTTATACATGTTATATATCCTTTTAATCGTAAAGACTTGAGGAACATATATAACAAGTTTTACCCCATGGCGAACGGCATAAAAACAAATACCCCCCAAATAAACAAAATGCTTTTTTGTTTTTTTCAATTTAACCACACATTTAATAATTTTCTGGTTTTGCATCGTACTTAATGAAAAAATACAGACAGCCATTGCAAAGTACAATTAGTGGCGCAAAAAATAAGGGCTCATATGGGTCTCTAGGTGAAAAAATCCAACTGCTATGGCCTTTTAAGCACAAGGAGGGAAAAACGAGATCGCAAAAATCGAAATTGGCCTGGTCCTTAACCAAATTCCTTTTGTAGCAATATGATGACAGCTGATCAACGCCCCCTTCCTCCCGTTTTTATAGAACATAAGGGCTGTGTCTAAAATGCATCTCTTTAATGATAGCCTTGTATTTGTAGAGATGCCTGGATCTGTGTGATTACCAAGGCCTGTATAACTGGAGGAGGCTTGCTTTGGCTTAGTGCATGTGCAAGAGAACACACTGTTATGTTACAGCCAAGACATGACATAACAGCTGTGCATGTGAATGTCACAAATAACATCGATTGAAGCCTTCATTTTTCCACCCATTCAGTATGAACATTTCAGGGCAGAGGAGGAAGAAAAAATTAAATCCCACGGTCAAGATGTGGATTCCTGTGTTTACTTCATGAAGCAGACAATAAGCAATGCCTGTGGAACAATCGGCCTCATTCATGCAGTGGCAAACAACAGAGACAAGCTCAGCTTTGGTAAATGTCTTCATTTTTTCCATAATTGAATGTGTCCATTAGGTGGCGCTGTAAGACTCTGAGAGCAGTTCTTTTGTGTAGCCTAAAAAGATACAAACATGCTTCAATTCCCTATTTTTACAGCATTTGTTCACAGTAAGGGTGCACTCACACATACAGGATCCACAGCAGATTTGATGCTGTGTTTAGTTACATTGATATCTTACGTGTGGACGCACCCTTAAGGAATATTCATAGATTTTTTTTGATTGCCTTTCCTTGGGATACAAGATTGTTGGCAGAAAAAGACCACTGGGTCCATCTGGTCTGGCCTTTTGGTATAGTTTAGTTTAAGGTAGGCCATCAACATCCAATCTATAGGAGTTGAGCTCTCAGCACTACCACCAATTATCATATGATTAAATGTGCCACTGCCCTTGTGCAAAAGATATTGGTGGCCTATTCTAATGGCTGAGAGATTTATCTGACAGATTATTAAAGCCAAAGCCAGGGAACAGGTCATAAAGGAAAGACTGAGATTTCTCCTCTTTTCACATCAGTTCCTGGCTTTTGCTTCAATTTGTCAGATAACTCTCTCTATGTAAATGCACCCTTAGGGCCAATTATCATGGCAAAGGCTTGTCCCTAGGAATGCTTGTTCCCAATAATTGGACTGTGTAAAAGGGCCGGTGGTCATCTGGCAAACAAGCAAATACTCCATTGAATTTTTTTTTTTGATTATTGCTGTCAGCCACACCTCACCCTGTGTAAACAGGCGTGGTGTCTGACAGTGATGAACTTCATAGTCAAACAATCCAAATGGACATATCTTTATCAAACAACAAAGTACAATTAACATGCTTCAGATACAACCAACCAAGAAGATGAAGTATAACTTCATCAACATCTGTAATTTAAAATGACACCTTATGCCATAAGAAAAAAAAAATCATTGACTTGGTTGCTTATATAGTGCCAATGAATTACACTTGCAAGATCGTCACAACTCGCATCAGTACTTGTCCTAATGGACTAATTTCATACCTAAACACACACAGCTATTTAACCTATTAGTATGCATGTTGTCTCTAGGAGGATGCACAGACAGTGTGAGGACATCCAAACTCCATGCAGATATTGCCTTTGTTCATACCTGTTACCCAAGCACTGCAGGGCAGGGATGCTAACCACTGAGCCACCCTACTAAATGTTGAAACCTGTCAGTGGAATAGCAATAGATATGCCTGTTGGGAGCCGTTTATCCCTTTTTATGGTTTTCTTTCCTTGCTCCTTCCTTTTCTTCCTTCCTCACTTTCTTTTTTCCATTTCCCTTTCTTTATATTTCAGAAAGTGACTCTACTTTGAAAAAGTTTCTAGATGATTCCATCTCATTGAGCCCTGAAGAAAGAGCCAAATTTCTAGAAAAAGATGAGGTGTGTACGAGTATGATACTGTACTATAGATTTGTTGATTTTTGAGCCCTGGAAAATCTTGAATTTGGCAGTGTACATACCTGGTATTCCTGTGGTCCAGTTTATCGCAGTGGAGCTTAGACAGGCATTTATGCAGCAATTAACAAGATTTTTGCACTGTTATCCTATTCCAGAGTATTCGGGTTACACATGAGAGCAGCGCTCAGGAGGGACAGACCGAGGTAAGACTTTTTATATGTTTTTTGTATTGTGCCCAGTTTGAACCTGCCAATTTTTAGGGAACTGACCTGACTTTGACGTAGTTTAGTCACGCAGAAGTACAACAAGAGTATGGAGTATATAATGCTGTAGAAATCAACATTGTGCCAATATGTCCAGTCCTTTGACCGTTAGAGATGCTGTGTCATCCGGCATCTGTAGTAATAAACGTTGTTTATTCCGGACTGTGTCACAGAGGTGGGTCTGTGACACTGTCAGCTCCTTTACCCACTCTCTGGCCACTGCCCTGCCTCCTCCAGAATAATTGACAGCCAGAGGAGGCGGGTGCAGCCTGAAGACACAGAAGCGACAGAAGTGTCAGTCCAAAATAGTGTTTTTTTTTAAGATGCCGGAGCACACAGCATCAGAAATGGTGTCTATGCACTGCTTGTGTGATAGACATCTGGAAACTGGCAGCACTGATGTATTCAATTCTGTACTTCCTTTAACCCCTTAACGACATCGGGCGTAAACTTACGCCCTCGCAGCCTGGTACTTAACGCACCAGGGCGTAAATTTACGCCTGATGTTTACCCGACCGCTGCGTGTAAACACGCGGCGATCGGGTAATGATGGCTGCTGTTACTAACAGCAGACCACCGTAGCTTGCCGGCACGGGGGGGGTGATTAACCCCTCCGTGCCGACGATCGCTGTAATTGGCTGATTTATTCAAATCAGCCAACTACAGTGATTGGTGACCCGGGGACCCGGAATTTAATGATGATTGGTGCTGTCCGAGACAGCACCAATCATCATTAGTGTGTATACTAGAGGGGCCCATGGTGCCACCCCCCAGATCGCTGCTATTGTATAAATATTTTTACTTTGATCTGCACACCTCAGTCGGTTAGCTGAGGTGAGCAGAGCAGGTGTGTGTGTCGTGTAGTGCACCATACTCACCTGATCGTAGCGTCCGGTGCGGCGAATCGGCGATTCCGTGGCATCCGCTTCTTTCCGCGTCTTCGTTCGGCGTCGGCTTCTTTCCACGTCATCGTTCGGCTTCTTCGTTCGGGTCTTGTCGCGTTTTTTTCCGGAGATCTTCGGCTATTTCCGTCAGGTACGTAGTACTGCCCCCTAGCGGATGGTTAGTGTATATCATACACTAATCAGTGACTTTGGGGTGAAGAAATAGCATTTTTTTTTCCCTCAATTTTTTTTTTTTTTTTTTGCGCCCTTTCGCCGCTGAGTGCTGATCAGCAACTCCGCTTTTTTGGCGTAGGGGTTTTTTTCCCCCCTTTTCACCCTTTTTTTTTTCTATATCCTACCGCCACTGTTTGCTGAAAGTACCGCACATAAGTGCGGCATTTATCAGCAACTCTTTTTTTGGCGTAGGTTTCCCCCCCCCACCCCTTACTGTGAAAAACACGTAAAACACTACACTACACTACCACACATTACATTACAATACATCTAATAAAGCTTTACACTACACCACATTACATTTACATACCCCCCTACCCCAATCCCCGTATAAAAATGTCACAGAAACGATTTTCGGTGGAAGAGGCGTACGCACTTATCGCCTCTGACACCGAAACAGCCAGTGAGGATGAATGGGGGGATCCTTCATTCCTCCATTCATCCTCATCATCATCATCCAGTGATGATGATTATCCACCACGGCGTCCAAGGAGAACGCCTCGGGCTGCCCCCCGTCAATCCATCCCATCCCCTGCCCCCCAGACAAGTCATCCCATCCTGCCCCCCAGACACCCCATCCCGCCCCCCGTCCCCCAGACAGGTGACCCCATCTGGACCCCAGACCCCCAAAATCATCAGCCCTGGATTCCTGGCTTTACGGCAACGGCGGGAATCCAGGTTAACCCCACAGGTCTCAGAGAAATAGACTTTTTCAAGCTCTATTTCTCTGGTGACCTTGTAAATTTGATGGTGGCGCAAACAAATCTGTACGTGCACCAATTCCTGGTCCAGAACCCCTCCTCTTCTTTTGCTAGGCCCATGGCGTGGACCCCTACTGATGCAGCCGAAATGACAAAATTTTGGGGGCTCCTGCTGCACAGGGGCCTAGTAAAAAAAACCACAATGCGGCAATACTGGAGTGGGGATATTATATAAATAATACCCCACTTTACAGAATGGCCATGGGACGGGTACGATTCGAAACCCTCCTAAAATTCCTGCATTATAATGACAATGCAAGGTGCCCCCCACGAGATGACCCCTCATATGACCGACTGTACAAAGTACGGCCGGTCATAGAGCACTTCTCATCCAAATTTGCTGAGATGTATATCCCAGAGAAATACATCTCAGTAGATGAGTCTCTCCTGAGCTTCAAAGGAAGACTCCATTTCCGCCAGTACCTTCCCAATAAAAGATCGCGGTATGGCGTGAAATTCTACAAACTCTGTGAGAGTACCTCAGGGTACACTTACAGATTTAGAGTGTATGAGGGTAGGGACACCCAAATCCAGCCCCCAGAATGCCCCCCCATCCTCGGAGTTAGTGGGAAGATCGTTTGGGAACTGATCTTCCCACTGCTGGATAAAGGTTATCACCTGTACGTTGATAACTTTTATACCAGCATCCCCCTGTTTCGGTCACTCGCTGCCCGAGCTACAGTAGCCTGTGGCACGATCCGAAAAAACCAAAGAGGCCTCCCAAGTCACCCTGTTAGAGAAACGATGAGAAGGGGTGCGTGCAAGGCCTATGCCTGTGAAAACATGTTGTTGGTCAGATATAAGGACAAGCGCGATGTCCTTATTCTGACCACAATTCACAGGAATAGCGTCACCCCTGTCCCTGTACGTGGTACCACGAACGTGGTGAACAAACCTGATTGTATTCTAGAGTACAATCCGTATATGGGAGGAGTTGATCTCTCAGATCAAGTCCTCAAGCCATATAACGCCACGCGAAAAACCAGAACGTGGTACAAAAAGGTGGCCGTACATCTGGTACAAACAGCGATGTACAACGCTTTTGTGTTGTACCGATGTGCCGGCCACCCGGGGAAATTCCTTGATTTCCAGGAAGCAGTAATCAAAGCCCTGATATTCTGCAGCCACGGAGCGGGCCCCAGTGCTTCTGGATATGAAGGACCCCGTATCGTAGAGGGACAACATTTTCCAGGTGAAGTCCCCCACACTGGAAAAAAGGGGAGATCCCAAAAGAAGTGCAGAGTGTGCCACAAAAGGGGGATCAGGAAGGACAGCATTTACCAGTGTGACACCTGTCCTGATCACCCCGGCCTCTGCATAAAGGATTGCTTCAAGGCGTACCACACGTCATTGGAGTTCTAAATTTTCAATATTCTGTCCCTTATTCTTATTTCAGGGGTCACGTTGATCCAGGGATTATTCTGATCGCCATTATGGAGTCGGGAAGGAATTTTTCCCCTGTGATGAGGCTACTGTCGTCTGCCTCACAAGGGTTTTTTGCCTTCCTCTGGATCAACACAGGTTGAGTTTGATGGACTCCTGTCCTTTTCAACCTTATAAACTTCTAATTGGCCCAATACCCCCAAATTAATTAAAATTGTCCCTTTTCCCCAACTAAATAGGCATGGCCCCCATTCCCATTAGAGGATGCCATGATGCAATTAGAAAAGGACGCTGGTTGACCTCAGGGAGATCAACCAAAACACCGCAGAGACACCATCACGTGTCTCAACGTCAGTGTATTCTAGAACATTGCCCCCTGGGAAATCAAATATGCAAAAGAACACTGCAGAGACACCATCACATGTCTCGACGTCAGTGAACTAGCCAGACCTTCCCTCCGGGAAGGAACAACCAAGCCAAAGCGTTCTCCAGTCAAGGAAACCACCTCAGCAAGGTATCCATCCACAGACAGCTGTTTCGGGGTTTTTGCCCCTCATCAGTGTGGAGTAGGTTTCTGGCTAGTGGGAGCAATGACTAGTAAGTGCATGCAAAAGGACGCTGGTTGACCTCAGGGAGATCAACCAAAACACCGCAGAGACACCATCACGTGTCTCAACGTCAGTGTATTCTAGAACATTGCCCCCTGGGAAATCAAATATGCAAAAGAACACTGCAGAGACACCATCACATGTCTCGACGTCAGTGAACTAGCCAGACCTTCCCTCCGGGAAGGAACAACCAAGCCAAAGCGTTCTCCAGTCAAGGAAACCACCTCAGCAAGGTATCCATCCACAGACAGCTGTTTCGGGGTTTTTGCCCCTCATCAGTGTGGAGTAGGTTTCTGGCTAGTGGGAGCAATGACTAGTAAGTGCATGCAAAAGGACGCTGGTTGACCTCAGGGAGATCAACCAAAACACCGCAGAGACACCATCACGTGTCTCAACGTCAGTGTATTCTAGAACATTGCCCCCTGGGAAATCAAATATGCAAAAGAACACTGCAGAGACACCATCACATGTCTCGACGTCAGTGAACTAGCCAGACCTTCCCTCCGGGAAGGAACAACCAAGCCAAAGCGTTCTCCAGTCAAGGAAACCACCTCAGCAAGGTATCCATCCACAGACAGCTGTTTCGGGGTTTTTGCCCCTCATCAGTGTGGAGTAGGTTTCTGGCTAGTGGGAGCAATGACTAGTAAGTGCATGCAAAAGGACGCTGGTTGACCTCAGGGAGATCAACCAAAACACCGCAGAGACACCATCACGTGTCTCAACGTCAGTGTATTCTAGAACATTGCCCCCTGGGAAATCAAATATGCAAAAGAACACTGCAGAGACACCATCACATGTCTCGACGTCAGTGAACTAGCCAGACCTTCCCTCCGGGAAGGAACAACCAAGCCAAAGCGTTCTCCAGTCAAGGAAACCACCTCAGCAAGGTATCCATCCACAGACAGCTGTTTCGGGGTTTTTGCCCCTCATCAGTGTGGAGTAGGTTTCTGGCTAGTGGGAGCAATGACTAGTAAGTGCATGCAAAAGGACGCTGGTTGACCTCAGGGAGATCAACCAAAACACCGCAGAGACACCATCACGTGTCTCAACGTCAGTGTATTCTAGAACATTGCCCCCTGGGAAATCAAATATGCAAAAGAACACTGCAGAGACACCATCACATGTCTCGACGTCAGTGAACTAGCCAGACCTTCCCTCCGGGAAGGAACAACCAAGCCAAAGCGTTCTCCAGTCAAGGAAACCACCTCAGCAAGGTATCCATCCACAGACAGCTGTTTCGGGGTTTTTGCCCCTCATCAGTGTGGAGTAGGTTTCTGGCTAGTGGGAGCAATGACTAGTAAGTGCATGCAAAAGGACGCTGGTTGACCTCAGGGAGATCAACCAAAACACCGCAGAGACACCATCACGTGTCTCAACGTCAGTGTATTCTAGAACATTGCCCCCTGGGAAATCAAATATGCAAAAGAACACTGCAGAGACACCATCACATGTCTCGACGTCAGTGAACTAGCCAGACCTTCCCTCCGGGAAGGAACAACCAAGCCAAAGCGTTCTCCAGTCAAGGAAACCACCTCAGCAAGGTATCCATCCACAGACAGCTGTTTCGGGGTTTTTGCCCCTCATCAGTGTGGAGTAGGTTTCTGGCTAGTGGGAGCAATGACTAGTAAGTGCATGCAAAAGGACGCTGGTTGACCTCAGGGAGATCAACCAAAACACCGCAGAGACACCATCACGTGTCTCAACGTCAGTGTATTCTAGAACATTGCCCCCTGGGAAATCAAATATGCAAAAGAACACTGCAGAGACACCATCACATGTCTCGACGTCAGTGAACTAGCCAGACCTTCCCTCCGGGAAGGAACAACCAAGCCAAAGCGTTCTCCAGTCAAGGAAACCACCTCAGCAAGGTATCCATCCACAGACAGCTGTTTCGGGGTTTTTGCCCCTCATCAGTGTGGAGTAGGTTTCTGGCTAGTGGGAGCAATGACTAGTAAGTGCATGCAAAAGGACGCTGGTTGACCTCAGGGAGATCAACCAAAACACCGCAGAGACACCCCGAAACAGCTGTCTGTGGATGGATACCTTGCTGAGGTGGTTTCCTTGACTGGAGAACGCTTTGGCTTGGTTGTTCCTTCCCGGAGGGAAGGTCTGGCTAGTTCACTGACGTCGAGACATGTGATGGTGTCTCTGCAGTGTTCTTTTGCATATTTGATTTCCCAGGGGGGCAATGTTCTAGAATACACTGACGTTGAGACACGTGATGGTGTCTCTGCGGTGTTTTGGTTGATCTCCCTGAGGTCAACCAGCGTCCTTTTGCATGCACTTACTAGTCATTGCTCCCACTAGCCAGAAACCTACTCCACACTGATGAGGGGCAAAAACCCCGAAACAGCTGTCTGTGGATGGATACCTTGCTGAGGTGGTTTCCTTGACTGGAGAACGCTTTGGCTTGGTTGTTCCTTCCCGGAGGGAAGGTCTGGCTAGTTCACTGACGTCGAGACATGTGATGGTGTCTCTGCAGTGTTCTTTTGCATATTTGATTTCCCAGGGGGCAATGTTCTAGAATACACTGACGTTGAGACACGTGATGGTGTCTCTGCGGTGTTTTGGTTGATCTCCCTGAGGTCAACCAGCGTCCTTTTGCATGCACTTACTAGTCATTGCTCCCACTAGCCAGAAACCTACTCCACACTGATGAGGGGCAAAAACCCCGAAACAGCTGTCTGTGGATGGATACCTTGCTGAGGTGGTTTCCTTGACTGGAGAACGCTTTGGCTTGGTTGTTCCTTCCCGGAGGGAAGGTCTGGCTAGTTCACTGACGTCGAGACATGTGATGGTGTCTCTGCAGTGTTCTTTTGCATATTTGATTTCCCAGGGGGCAATGTTCTAGAATACACTGACGTTGAGACACGTGATGGTGTCTCTGCGGTGTTTTGGTTGATCTCCCTGAGGTCAACCAGCGTCCTTTTGCATGCACTTACTAGTCATTGCTCCCACTAGCCAGAAACCTACTCCACACTGATGAGGGGCAAAAACCCCGAAACAGCTGTCTGTGGATGGATACCTTGCTGAGGTGGTTTCCTTGACTGGAGAACGCTTTGGCTTGGTTGTTCCTTCCCGGAGGGAAGGTCTGGCTAGTTCACTGACGTCGAGACATGTGATGGTGTCTCTGCAGTGTTCTTTTGCATATTTGATTTCCCAGGGGGCAATGTTCTAGAATACACTGACGTTGAGACACGTGATGGTGTCTCTGCGGTGTTTTGGTTGATCTCCCTGAGGTCAACCAGCGTCCTTTTGCATGCACTTACTAGTCATTGCTCCCACTAGCCAGAAACCTACTCCACACTGATGAGGGGCAAAAACCCCGAAACAGCTGTCTGTGGATGGATACCTTGCTGAGGTGGTTTCCTTGACTGGAGAACGCTTTGGCTTGGTTGTTCCTTCCCGGAGGGAAGGTCTGGCTAGTTCACTGACGTCGAGACATGTGATAGTGTCTCTGCAGTGTTCTTTTGCATATTTGATTTCCCAGGGGGCAATGTTCTAGAATACACTGACGTTGAGACACGTGATGGTGTCTCTGCGGTGTTTTGGTTGATCTCCCTGAGGTCAACCAGCGTCCTTTTGCATGCACTTACTAGTCATTGCTCCCACTAGCCAGAAACCTACTCCACACTGATGAGGGGCAAAAACCCCGAAACAGCTGTCTGTGGATGGATACCTTGCTGAGGTGGTTTCCTTGACTGGAGAACGCTTTGGCTTGGTTGTTCCTTCCCGGAGGGAAGGTCTGGCTAGTTCACTGACGTCGAGACATGTGATGGTGTCTCTGCAGTGTTCTTTTGCATATTTGATTTCCCAGGGGGCAATGTTCTAGAATACACTGACGTTGAGACACGTGATGGTGTCTCTGCGGTGTTTTGGTTGATCTCCCTGAGGTCAACCAGCGTCCTTTTGCATGCACTTACTAGTCATTGCTCCCACTAGCCAGAAACCTACTCCACACTGATGAGGGGCAAAAACCCCGAAACAGCTGTCTGTGGATGGATACCTTGCTGAGGTGGTTTCCTTGACTGGAGAACGCTTTGGCTTGGTTGTTCCTTCCCGGAGGGAAGGTCTGGCTAGTTCACTGACGTCGAGACATGTGATGGTGTCTCTGCAGTGTTCTTTTGCATATTTGATTTCCCAGGGGGCAATGTTCTAGAATACACTGACGTTGAGACACGTGATGGTGTCTCTGCGGTGTTTTGGTTGATCTCCCTGAGGTCAACCAGCGTCCTTTTGCATGCACTTACTAGTCATTGCTCCCACTAGCCAGAAACCTACTCCACACTGATGAGGGGCAAAAACCCCGAAACAGCTGTCTGTGGATGGATACCTTGCTGAGGTGGTTTCCTTGACTGGAGAACGCTTTGGCTTGGTTGTTCCTTCCCGGAGGGAAGGTCTGGCTAGTTCACTGACGTCGAGACATGTGATGGTGTCTCTGCAGTGTTCTTTTGCATATTTGATTTCCCAGGGGGCAATGTTCTAGAATACACTGACGTTGAGACACGTGATGGTGTCTCTGCGGTGTTTTGGTTGATCTCCCTGAGGTCAACCAGCGTCCTTTTGCATGCACTTACTAGTCATTGCTCCCACTAGCCAGAAACCTACTCCACACTGATGAGGGGCAAAAACCCCGAAACAGCTGTCTGTGGATGGATACCTTGCTGAGGTGGTTTCCTTGACTGGAGAACGCTTTGGCTTGGTTGTTCCTTCCCGGAGGGAAGGTCTGGCTAGTTCACTGACGTCGAGACATGTGATGGTGTCTCTGCAGTGTTCTTTTGTATATTTGATTTCCCAGGGGGCAATGTTCTAGAATACACTGACGTTGAGACACGTGATGGTGTCTCTGCGGTGTTTTGGTTGATCTCCCTGAGGTCAACCAGCGTCCTTTTGCATGCACTTACTAGTCATTGCTCCCACTAGCCAGAAACCTACTCCACACTGATGAGGGGCAAAAACCCCGAAACAGCTGTCTGTGGATGGATACCTTGCTGAGGTGGTTTCCTTGACTGGAGAACGCTTTGGCTTGGTTGTTCCTTCCCGGAGGGAAGGTCTGGCTAGTTCACTGACGTCGAGACATGTGATGGTGTCTCTGCAGTGTTCTTTTGCATATTTGATTTCCCAGGGGGCAATGTTCTAGAATACACTGACGTTGAGACACGTGATGGTGTCTCTGCGGTGTTTTGGTTGATCTCCCTGAGGTCAACCAGCGTCCTTTTGCATGCACTTACTAGTCATTGCTCCCACTAGCCAGAAACCTACTCCACACTGATGAGGGGCAAAAACCCCGAAACAGCTGTCTGTGGATGGATACCTTGCTGAGGTGGTTTCCTTGACTGGAGAACGCTTTGGCTTGGTTGTTCCTTCCCGGAGGGAAGGTCTGGCTAGTTCACTGACGTCGAGACATGTGATGGTGTCTCTGCAGTGTTCTTTTGCATATTTGATTTCCCAGGGGGCAATGTTCTAGAATACACTGACGTTGAGACACGTGATGGTGTCTCTGCGGTGTTTTGGTTGATCTCCCTGAGGTCAACCAGCGTCCTTTTGCATGCACTTACTAGTCATTGCTCCCACTAGCCAGAAACCTACTCCACACTGATGAGGGGCAAAAACCCCGAAACAGCTGTCTGTGGATGGATACCTTGCTGAGGTGGTTTCCTTGACTGGAGAACGCTTTGGCTTGGTTGTTCCTTCCCGGAGGGAAGGTCTGGCTAGTTCACTGACGTCGAGACATGTGATGGTGTCTCTGCAGTGTTCTTTTGCATATTTGATTTCCCAGGGGGCAATGTTCTAGAATACACTGACGTTGAGACACGTGATGGTGTCTCTGCGGTGTTTTGGTTGATCTCCCTGAGGTCAACCAGCGTCCTTTTGCATGCACTTACTAGTCATTGCTCCCACTAGCCAGAAACCTACTCCACACTGATGAGGGGCAAAAACCCCGAAACAGCTGTCTGTGGATGGATACCTTGCTGAGGTGGTTTCCTTGACTGGAGAACGCTTTGGCTTGGTTGTTCCTTCCCGGAGGGAAGGTCTGGCTAGTTCACTGACGTCGAGACATGTGATGGTGTCTCTGCAGTGTTCTTTTGCATATTTGATTTCCCAGGGGGCAATGTTCTAGAATACACTGACGTTGAGACACGTGATGGTGTCTCTGCGGTGTTTTGGTTGATCTCCCTGAGGTCAACCAGCGTCCTTTTGCATGCACTTACTAGTCATTGCTCCCACTAGCCAGAAACCTACTCCACACTGATGAGGGGCAAAAACCCCGAAACAGCTGTCTGTGGATGGATACCTTGCTGAGGTGGTTTCCTTGACTGGAGAACGCTTTGGCTTGGTTGTTCCTTCCCGGAGGGAAGGTCTGGCTAGTTCACTGACGTCGAGACATGTGATGGTGTCTCTGCAGTGTTCTTTTGCATATTTGATTTCCCAGGGGGCAATGTTCTAGAATACACTGACGTTGAGACACGTGATGGTGTCTCTGCGGTGTTTTGGTTGATCTCCCTGAGGTCAACCAGCGTCCTTTTGCATGCACTTACTAGTCATTGCTCCCACTAGCCAGAAACCTACTCCACACTGATGAGGGGCAAAAACCCCGAAACAGCTGTCTGTGGATGGATACCTTGCTGAGGTGGTTTCCTTGACTGGAGAACGCTTTGGCTTGGTTGTTCCTTCCCGGAGGGAAGGTCTGGCTAGTTCACTGACGTCGAGACATGTGATGGTGTCTCTGCAGTGTTCTTTTGCATATTTGATTTCCCAGGGGGCAATGTTCTAGAATACACTGACGTTGAGACACGTGATGGTGTCTCTGCGGTGTTTTGGTTGATCTCCCTGAGGTCAACCAGCGTCCTTTTGCATGCACTTACTAGTCATTGCTCCCACTAGCCAGAAACCTACTCCACACTGATGAGGGGCAAAAACCCCGAAACAGCTGTCTGTGGATGGATACCTTGCTGAGGTGGTTTCCTTGACTGGAGAACGCTTTGGCTTGGTTGTTCCTTCCCGGAGGGAAGGTCTGGCTAGTTCACTGACGTCGAGACATGTGATGGTGTCTCTGCAGTGTTCTTTTGCATATTTGATTTCCCAGGGGGCAATGTTCTAGAATACACTGACGTTGAGACACGTGATGGTGTCTCTGCGGTGTTTTGGTTGATCTCCCTGAGGTCAACCAGCGTCCTTTTGCATGCACTTACTAGTCATTGCTCCCACTAGCCAGAAACCTACTCCACACTGATGAGGGGCAAAAACCCCGAAACAGCTGTCTGTGGATGGATACCTTGCTGAGGTGGTTTCCTTGACTGGAGAACGCTTTGGCTTGGTTGTTCCTTCCCGGAGGGAAGGTCTGGCTAGTTCACTGACGTCGAGACATGTGATGGTGTCTCTGCAGTGTTCTTTTGCATATTTGATTTCCCAGGGGGCAATGTTCTAGAATACACTGACGTTGAGACACGTGATGGTGTCTCTGCGGTGTTTTGGTTGATCTCCCTGAGGTCAACCAGCGTCCTTTTGCATGCACTTACTAGTCATTGCTCCCACTAGCCAGAAACCTACTCCACACTGATGAGGGGCAAAAACCCCGAAACAGCTGTCTGTGGATGGATACCTTGCTGAGGTGGTTTCCTTGACTGGAGAACGCTTTGGCTTGGTTGTTCCTTCCCGGAGGGAAGGTCTGGCTAGTTCACTGACGTCGAGACATGTGATGGTGTCTCTGCAGTGTTCTTTTGCATATTTGATTTCCCAGGGGGCAATGTTCTAGAATACACTGACGTTGAGACACGTGATGGTGTCTCTGCGGTGTTTTGGTTGATCTCCCTGAGGTCAACCAGCGTCCTTTTGCATGCACTTACTAGTCATTGCTCCCACTAGCCAGAAACCTACTCCACACTGATGAGGGGCAAAAACCCCGAAACAGCTGTCTGTGGATGGATACCTTGCTGAGGTGGTTTCCTTGACTGGAGAACGCTTTGGCTTGGTTGTTCCTTCCCGGAGGGAAGGTCTGGCTAGTTCACTGACGTCGAGACATGTGATGGTGTCTCTGCAGTGTTCTTTTGCATATTTGATTTCCCAGGGGGCAATGTTCTAGAATACACTGACGTTGAGACACGTGATGGTGTCTCTGCGGTGTTTTGGTTGATCTCCCTGAGGTCAACCAGCGTCCTTTTGCATGCACTTACTAGTCATTGCTCCCACTAGCCAGAAACCTACTCCACACTGATGAGGGGCAAAAACCCCGAAACAGCTGTCTGTGGATGGATACCTTGCTGAGGTGGTTTCCTTGACTGGAGAACGCTTTGGCTTGGTTGTTCCTTCCCGGAGGGAAGGTCTGGCTAGTTCACTGACGTCGAGACATGTGATGGTGTCTCTGCAGTGTTCTTTTGCATGATGCAATTAGAAAGCCCCTGTGCGGCCAGGACAGTACAAACCCCCCCACAAGTGACCCCATTCTGGAAACTACACCCCATAAGGAATCTAACAAGGGGGGCAGAGGGGATATGGCCCCCTGGTGATGGCCACATTTGTGCTGTGAAAGTGAAAAAAATAGTATTTTTCATCTTCACAGCACATGTTCTACATATGTGCCCGTCACCAGTGGGGTCCATATGCTCACTGCACCCCTTGTTAGATTCCTTATGGGGTGTAGTTTCCAGAATGGGGTCACTTGTGGGGGGTTTCTACTGTCTTGGCAGCACAGGAGCTTTGTAAATGCAACATGGCCTCCGTCCTCCATTCCAGCCTCTAAATGGCGCTCTGTCCCTTTGGTGGCTTGCCCTGTGCCCATATGGCACATTATGTCCACATGTGGGGTATTTTCGTACTCAGGGGAAATTACCCTACACGTTTTGCATTTATTTTCTCTTTTAAACCCTTTTGGAAATGAAAAATATCAAGGCTGGACCAACATTTAGTGTAAAAAAAATATATATTTTTACACTAAATCATTGATCTAGTCTTTATTTTTTCATTTTCACAAAGGGTTAAAAGATAAAATAAACACTAAATGTGTAGCGCAATTTACCCCAAGTATGGAAATACCCCACATGTGGACATAAAGCATCATGCGGGTGCAGGGTAAGCCTCCAAAGGGAAGGAGCGCCATTTGGCTAGAATGGATGGTGAATGCCATCTCGCATTTACAAAGGCCCTGTGTTGCCAAGATAGTGGAAAACCCCCAAAATTGACCCCATTCTGGAAACTACACCCCTCAAGGAATCTAACAAGGGGTGCAGTGAGGATATTGACCCCTTGATGACGGGCACATTTGAGCCGTGAAAGTGAAAAAATGAAATTTTTTACTTTCACGTCACATTGTTCCACATTTGTGCCCGTCACCAGTGGGGTCCATATGCTCTTTGCACCCCTTGTTAGATTCCTTGAGGGGTGTAGTTTGCAGAATGGGGTCACTTGTGGGGGTTTACCACTGTCTTGGCAGCATAGGGTCTTTGTAAATAAAACATGGCCCTTGAAATCCATTCCAGCCAAATCCAGCCTCCAAAAGCCAAATGGCGCTCCTTCCCTTTGGAGGCCCGTCTTGCGGCCGCAATGCGCTTTATGTCCACATGTTGGGTGTTTCCGTACTCGAAACAAACTGCTCTACACGCTTTGAGCTTTTTTTCTCTTTTAAACCCTTGTGAAAAGGGAAAAAATCAAGTATAGACCAACATGTAGTGTAAAAATTTTTTCATTTTTACACTAAATCATTGACCTAGACTGGTTTTTTTCATTTTCACAAGGGGTTAAAAGAGAAGAAACAAAACAAAACGCGTAGAGAAATTTCCCCCGTGTACGGAAATACCCCACATGTGGACTTAAGGCACTATGCAGCCGCAAGACGGGCCTTCAAAGGGAAGGAGCGCCATTTAGCTTTTTGGGGCTGGATTTCGGTAGAATGGATTTCAAAGGCCATGTTGCATTGAAAAAGTCTCTGTTCTGCCAAGCCAGTGAAAACCCCCCACAAGTGACCCCATTATGGAAACTACACCCCTCAGGGAATGTAACAAGGGGTGTAGTGAGCATATGGACCCCACTGGTGACGGGTACAAATGTGGAACAATGTGGCTTGAAAATGAAATATTACATTTTTTACACTATAATGTTGGTCTAGCCTTGAATTTTTCATTTTCACAAGGGGTTAAAAGAGAAAAAAAGCCACAAAATGTGTACAGCAATTTCCCCTGAGTCCGTAAATACCCCACATGTGGACATAAACCGCAATGTGGGTGCAGGGCAAGCCTCCGAAGGGAAGGAGCGCCATTTGGATTTTGGAGGTTGGCTTTGGCTAGAACAGATGATGAATGCCATGTCGCATTTACAGAGCCGTCGTGCTGCCAAAACACTGGAAACCCCCCACAAATGACCCCATTCTGGAAACTGCACCCCTCAAGGAATCTAACAAGGGGTGCAGTGAGGATATGTACCCCTGGATGACGGGCACATATGTGCCGTGAAAGTGAAAAAATGAAAATTTTCAATTTCACGTCACATTTTTCTACATTTGTGCCCGTCACCAGTGGGGTCCATATGCTCACTGCCCCCCTTGTTAGATTCCTTGAGGGGTGTTGTTTCCAGAATGGGGTCACTTGTGGGGGGTTTCCAGTGTTTTGGCAGCACGAGGGCTCTGTAAATGCGACATGGCCCTTGAAATCCATTCCAGTGAAATCTAGCTTCCAAAAGCCAATTGGCGCTCCTTCCCTTTGGAGGCCTGTGCTGCGCCCGCTTGGCACTTTATGTCCGCATATTGGGTATTTCCGTACTCGGGAAAAACTGCACTACATGTTTTGTGTCTTTTTTTTTTCCTCTTATCCCTTTGTGAAAATGAAAAATTGAAGGCTAGAACAACGTTTTAGTGTAAAAAATAAATTTTTCTTTTTTCACGCCATATTGTTAGGAAAATCTGTGAAGCACCTGTGGGGTCCAAATGCTCACCGCACCCCTTGTTACATTCCTTGAGGGGTGTAGATTTCTAAATGGTGTCCCTTTAGGGGTGTTTTTAATGTTTTGGCACCCCAGAGCCTCTGCCAACCTGAAGTGGTACAGTCAGAAATGACCAAATATAACGGAGCCATTGAAATTCACTAGGCGCTCCCTTATATCTGAGGCTTGTGGTTGCGTCAAATAGCACAATAGGGCCACATATGGGGTATTTCTATAAACTGCAGAAACGGAGCGATCAATATTGGGGTGCATTTCTCTGGTAATAAGTTTATAAATATGAAAAATATTGGATTACAATAAAATCTCTGCACGGAAAATTAAAATTTTCAAATTTCTTACACACTTAGCTTTTATTTCTGTGACTCCCCTAAAGGGTTAAAACACTTTCTAGATATGCTTTTGCAGAGTGTGGGGGGTGCAGTTTCTGAAATGGGATGCTTTGTGGGGCTTTCTAACATACAGGCCCCTCAAATACACTTTAAACCTGAACAGGTCCTTAAAAATATCTGATTTTGAAATTTTACTGAAAATTTGGAAATTTGCTGCTTATGTTTTAAGCTTCCTATTGTCTAAAAAAAATGAAAGATCGTTTAATAAATGCCGCCAACATAAAGTAGACATGTTGCTAATGCTATTTAATATATAATTTATGTGGTATAACCACTTTCTGTATAAGCAAAACAGTTTCAAAGTTGGAAAAATGCATTTTTTTACAATTTTTCACGTTATTTGGGTTTTTTTCATAAAGATTTGTTATAAGTATCGACTCCAATTTACCAGAAATGTAAAGTACAATATGTCACGAGAAAACAATCTCAGAATCAGCCGGATAGGTAAAAGCATCCCGAAGTTATTAATGAATAAAGTGACACTGGTCATATTCAAAACATTTGTCTCTGTCATTAAAGGAGAAGTCCGTCCAAAATTAATTTTTGATATGTTGTTACTTATGAAAAGTTATACAAATTTCTAATGTACATTAATTATGGGAAATGCACATATACTGCTATTTCCCTTAATTTAGTAGATCAGGAAGTGTTAGAATTCTCTCTGAAGAAGTGACGTCACGACCCAGGGTGTAATTCCTATGGAGTGTCCAGCAGGGGGCGCTCTCTATATAGAAGTCTATGGGACTTTATTGTTTCTATGGGTTTCTATGTAATGTAATGTAATGTTATGTACAGTGTGCTTTATTGAATGAATACATCTATGGAATACTTTGGGGAGCAAGTGTCCTTGCTCCCCAAAGTATTGCATAAATGTATTCATTCAATAGATTCGGATATCACAGTAAGCCCGCCGATCCGCCGCATTTCCGCCGCACGCCGATCCGCCGCATTCCCGCGGATCCGGACCATATACATTGAACTACAGCTCCCATCATCTGCTTATAGTATGAACAGGTGATGGGAGCTGTAGCTGGGTAATGGATATGACGCAGGGGGGAGCCGCTCAGTACACAGCAGCTCTCCCCCCTCCTCCTCCTTCCGGGATAACTTCCGCCTATACCAATGCTGAGTCCCTGCCTGGCCGCCGCTCTCCGCTCTCCCCCCCATACATACCGGCTCCCGATGCATCCTGGTGTCCGCGCTGATGCCGGGAGCCGGTATATGAGAGCGGAGAGCGGCGGCCAGGCGGGGAGTCAGCATTGGTATAGGCGGAAGTTATCCCGGAAGGAAGAGGAGGGGGGAGCGCTCCTGTGTACTGAGCGGCTCCCCCCTGCGCCCGGCGGCATGTCATATCCATTACCCAGCTACAGCTCCCATCACCTGTTCATACTATAAGCAGATAATGGGAGCTGTAGTTCAATGTATATGGTCCGGATCGGCGGGAATGCGGCGGATCGGCGTGCGGCGGATCGGTGGGCTTACTGTGATATCCGAATGTAATGAATTAATACATTTATGCAATACTTTGGGGAGCAAGGACACTTGCTCCCCAAAGTATTCCATAGATGTATTCATTCAATAAAGCACACTGTACATAACATTACATTACATTACATAGAAACCCATAGAAACAATAAAGTCCCATAGACTTCTATATAGAGAGCGCCCCCTGCTGGACACTCCATAGGAATTACACCTTTCGTCGTGACGTCACTTCTTCAGAGAGAATTCTAACACTTCCTGATCTACTAAATTAAGGGAAATAGCAGTATATGAGCATTTCCCATAATTAATGTACATTAGAAATTTGTATAACTTTTCATAAGTAACAACATATCAAAAATTAATTTTGGCCGGACTTCTCCTTTAAGGCCATTTCAGGCTCTGTCCTTAAGGAGTTAAGAGAAATTATTGTTACTTTTTGTTTATTTTCATTTTCATTTCTTGTCATTTTCCTTGTTTGTTACTTCCCTAACTGGAAATACTGTAGAATATGTTAATATTATATTTGTAACATGATAGCTCAGTGGTTAGCAGTGTTACATAGTTAGTATGGTTGAAAAAAGACACACGTCCATCAAGTTCAACCTAGGAGTGGAAGGAGGGAAGGGGGAGGGATGATGGGTAGGTTCTATACGTATGCAATATTGTTATATTTTGGTCTAAGAACTTGTCTAAAGCCCCTATTACACAGGGTGACTAGAGGAGCAAACGAGCGCTGACAGTGCTCGTTTTCTCCTCGTTCCCCGCTCACTGCCACCACTATTACACTCGGCGGCAGTGAACCGGTAAGTGAAGGGGAGCTGCGGGGGGGGGGGGGGGTCTGTCCGAGTGATCGCTAGATCGTCCGGGCAGCCACAGAGTATAGCGGCTGTCTGCCGCCGCCGCTTCTATTCCACTGAGCGACGGCAGCAGATTGCTGCTGTCACAGTCATTTGTCTTTCAAGACAAACGACTGCAATTATCAGCCGACATCATTCATGTCTGCTGGTCGTTGCCTTCTATTACACAGAACGATTGCCGATAATCATTCCATGTAATAGGGCCTTATGCCTGTTTT